>NC_135614.1:75882500-76515000 GCF_053574225.1 Canis aureus | reverse complement strand
TTTTATCATGAATGGGTGTTGTACTTTATCAAATACTTTTTCTGTATTTATTGAAATGATCATATTATTCTTATCCTTTCACTTTTTGATATGAAATATCACACTGATTGGTGGATACTGAACCATCCTTGCAACCCAGGAATAAACCCATTTGATTATGGTGAATGTTTTTTTTAAATGAATTGTTGTATCAGGTTGCTAGTATTTTGTTGAGGGTTTTGGCATCTATGTTCATCAGGGATATTGGCCTGTATTTCTCTTTTTTAGTGGTGTCTTATCCAGTTTTGGCACACAGGGAAATGCTTGTTTCATAGAATGAATTTGGAAGTTTTTCTTCCTTTTCTATTTTTTGAAATAGTTTTAGAAGAATAGGTATTAACTCTTCTTTAAATGTTTGGCAGAATTCACCTGTGACTCCATCTGGTTCTGGACTTTTGTTTATTGGGAGTTTTTTGATTGCTGATTCAATTTCTTTGCTGGTTATTGTGTTGAAGAACATTTGTAGTTTTCTAAATGTTAAAAATAGTTATATACTGATGGTGTTTACCACATTGTCTTATAAAAGAAGAGAGACAGAAAAAAAGAGGCAAAAAACTCCAAAAAACAAAAAATGAACCAACAAACACAAGTCCCAGAGGGCTTTGTGGTATATATCACAGCATTTACAGAAGGTTTTACTCATTTAAGAAAGTAAAGAACACGGAAAGGTTTGCAAAGTGGAAGTACTTCTATTACATTTCTGTTACCAGGTTTCTGAAACTCTTTATCATAGCTTGAGGAAACATAAATTTTTATTTGACTAAAGAAAAAATAACCATGATATGGCAGTACAAAACATTTCAGAATTAGTAAGACCCATTTCAGTAAAAGAGTCTTGTAGAGGTAATTTATTACTTTCCACTGACTTCAAGAACAGCCATTCCTGAATCCTTCCTAAATGAGGCAGTTACATTTTACATGAACATATCTATTCTAGTAAAAGTGATTCTAAAACTTATTTCGTAATGCATTTCAATCACAAATAATATCAATAAATGGTGCTGGGAAAATTGGACATCCAGGTGCAGAAGAATGAAACTAGACCACTCTCTTTCACCATACACAAAGATAAACTCAAAATGGGTGAAAGATCTAAATGTGAGACAGGAATCCATCAAAATCCTAGAGGAGAACACAGGCAACACCCTTTTTGAACTCGGCCACAGTAACATCTTGCAAGATACATCCACGGAGGCAAGAGAAACAAAAGCAAAAATGAACTATTGGGACTGAATCAAGATAAAAAGCTTTTGCACAGCAAAAGATACAGTCAACAAAACTAAAAGACAACCTACAGAATGGGAGAAGATATTTGCAAGTGACGTATCAGATAAAGGGCTAGTTTCCAAGATCTATAAAGAACTTCTTAAACTCAACAGCAAAGAAACAAACAATCCAATCATGAAATGGGCAAAAGACATGATGAGAAATCTCACAGAGGAAGACATAGACATGGCCAACATGCACATGAGAAAATGCTCTGCATCACTTGCCATCAGGGAAATATAAATCAAAACCACAATGAGATCCCACCTCACACCAGTGAGAATGGTGAAAATTAACAAGGCAGGAAACCACAAATGTTGGAGAGGATGTGGAGAAAGGGGAACCCTCTTGCACTGTTGGTGGGAATGTGAACTGGTGCAGCCACTCTGGAAAACTGTGTGGAGGTTCCTCAAAGAGTTAAAAATAGATCTGCCCTACGACTCAGCAATTGCACTGCTGGGGATTTACCCCAAAGATACAGATGCAGTGAAATGCCGGGACACCTGTGCCCTGATGTTTATAGCAGCAATGGCCACAATAGCCAAACTGTGGAAGGAGCCTCAGTGTCCATCGAAAGATGAATGGATAAAGAAGATGTGGTTTATGTGTACAACGGAATATACTCAGCCATTAGAAATGACAAATACCCACCATTTGCCTCAATGTGGATGGAACTGGAGGGTATTATGCTGAGTTAAATAAGTCAATCGGAGAAAGGCAAACATTATATGGTCTCATTCATTTGGGGAATATAAAAAATAGTGACAGGGAATAAAGGGAAAAGGAGAAAAAATGAGTGGGAAATATCAGAAAGGGAGACAGAACATGAGAGACTCCTAACTCTGGGAAACGAACTAGGGGTGGTAGAAGGGTAGGTGGGCGGGGTTGGGGGTGACTTGGTGACGGGCACTGAGGGGGGGGCACTTGATGGGATGAGCACTGGGTGTTATTCTATATGTTGGCAAATTGAACACCAATAAAAAATAAATTTATTAAAAAATCACAAATAATAAAGCCTCTGATGCTTTTATCAAAACCTATTTTTGCCTTTGTTATTAATGGAATTGATAAGATTTGTTGTCCTCTGAATATTCTCCTACTTTTAAAAGACCATTAAGTTGTTCTTCAGTTTTATTACATCCCCATTTTTAATAGGGTTAGTACTTTAACCTTATTCTTCAGGTATAATTTTCTCATTCTTTCAACAATTTTTTGCTTCTTTCCCAGGCTTCACTCATTTTAAAATAAAGATGGTTTTAGTGACTAAGTTCCAAATTGTTGTTAACAAATAAGGAATTGACATTATTTGTCTTTCCCCATCAATTGGTACCATTATCTAGAGGCTAGCCAAGATTTAGGAAGTGCATTTTGTCCATAAGTTAATGACAGAATAATTGGATAAAGCAAGGACTAAATGCACAACTGTGGTTTCATTTGTACTGTGTCAAATAAAATCAAATAGGAACAAGAGGGTGACTCAAAGACAGTGTTGTTGGAAGAACCTAAGTGTTTAGAAAATTTTTACTGATGGAGCTGAGACTCTGAAAAGTTAATGTGAAACATCAGAACATGTCTCTGTGCTGATGGAAGTGTTCCAATAAAGAGGGGATAATAACAGAAGCAAAATGATTGAGGGTTTGGGATCCAGGTGAAGGAACTGTATTTTGATTCAGCAATGATGTAAATTCAATGTAGCTAAAAAATGCAGAGTTTGGTGCTGAATGAAGTTATAATTTGTATTTGATGGTGGAATGCTGATGGTGATTGCTTCTAATATCTCTACAAATGTCATCTCTGAGAATTATGGGAAAGTTGGGGGGTGTAGGAGATTTGAAAGTAGAAGAAAAAAAATGTTAGCTAGTAGTAATGTAGGAGAATAGGGAAAAGAATGAAAGGCATCTGTCATAGGATTGCCCATTAGAGGTTAGCAGTCACAAATTTAAAGTGAGATCAATCAACAGAGTTGTGTTCTTGAGTGGTCAGGGAAGTCTCCATTTTAGCTGTTAATGCTTTTGATTATTATTAATTGTGAGGTATTACTCTTTGCCCATTGGCTGTTTGGATAACCTCTGGTCTTAGAGAGAGAATGTCCAAGGCTCTGCTGTCTGGAATCACAACCTTGGATAGTATTACAGCTGATAAGAGATAATAGAAATCGGAGGAGGTGCCTGGAGAAGAGAGATGTAGTTTCCTCTTAACTGGACTATGTTCCCTATGAGTTGAAGATAAGACAGCTACAGGGAGGCCAAGTTACAGGTCAAGAAGCAGGAAGGAAGGGTCTTAGCATGAATAGCCAGCCCCATCTTATCCTAGACAGCAAGGCACCATCCTATTGTTGATTCTGGGAGTAAAATGGTTTCCTTGGTTATTGAAGCCTGTTTATTCAGTTAGGCCAAACCAGCAAGTATGTTCATGCTATAGCAAGCATATGACAAGCCTTTATCAACACCTTCTGTATAATCATATTCTTCTTTCATCTAGCTGCACTATTTCTGCTTTTTTATCCCTCAGCCCCCATGGCTGCTTGCTTTCTTCTACATCCAGCCCCATAACTGAGGGGCTTCTCAAAGGCTCATCCTTGGTTCTTTCTTATGATATGTTTATACTTTCATTCCTAGAAAGGAGAACCATTTTCTTGCAGTTTGCTCCTAAGCTCCTACCTTGTGTTCTCAAATAGCATTTGGACATTTCCATAAGAGATCAACATTAATTCATCATTTATCCAAACCAAAACTTACTATTCTTCCCCCTGGGTTCCCTATATTGCATTACAGAGCTACTGCTCTTACAATCTTTTGAACTGGGACCTTCTCAACATCATGACTTTGTGATTTTCTTTCTTCATCATATCCAACATACTTCTAAGTCCCACCCATTCCCTGTATGCAATGTCATTTTTTTTTTTTATCCTCTTTTCTCTATTCCCTCTGTCCTCAAGACCTACAGCATCTCTGTCAAGGACTATTTTATAGCTTTTGTCTCCCAAGCTCCAGTCAGTAAGCCTTCACACCACCACCCATGCCATCATTTATGTATTCCACTGTTGCTGAATAAAGTTCAAACTCCTTAACATGGCATTTATGATTTTCAGTCATCAGTTTCTAGTCTATCCAGCCTTAATTTACACAATACATGTATCCTCACCACACTAGTGGCACAACAAACTGCACATTTGTCCAAACATGCTCTATTCTCTTTTGTCATAGTTTTTTCTCATGTCATTGCTGCCACAGTTATTTTTTTCTTCTTTCATAATCCTTCCCCAAGTGGCTATTCCTAACCCTCTAGATAAACTGAGGGATAGCATTATAGCACACTGTTTCCATCTATATCTATAATATAAATATACAAAATATGTAAAGCATGAAAAGTGTAATTGGCTTAAAAATACTATGTAAATAAAAATTACATACATACATGTAATGTTTTCAAGCCCACTATATTTTAGTTTTCCACTATAAAGGAAATACTAGAACACTGAAGAAAATTTGGGAGATATGGATAAGAAGGAGAAAGCTATAGCCCATAGAACAGCCAACATAATACAACCAAAGTTATGATATTGGTGAATTTCTTTCTTTAGATGTTTCTAATTGAAATCATATGCCCCAAATTCCACCAGATAGCTAGCATAGTGTTGAATCATAAAAAATTACCCCACTAATCAGGTAATTTTTTATTTGAACTCTGAGAGAATAAAGTTGTGCTAATTGGTGCTTTGATATTACTATTTTTAAAAGATGACTAAATCATTTTTGTCCAAAGCAATCCAATTAAATCCACAGATTCCAAAAAAGATAAATTTGATCAAAAGTTTGAAGGACTGGGGCACTGGGTGGCTCAAACAGTTAAGTGCTTGATCTTGGGATCAGTTCAGGTCATGATCTTGGGATCCTGGGATCGAGCCCCATGTGGAGCTTCCTTGTGGCAGGGAGTCTGCTTCTCCCTTTCCCTCTGACCCTCCCCCCATTTGTGTTCCCTTTTCCTCTCTCTCTCTTTCTCAAATGAATAAATTAAAAATCTTTTTTTTTTTTTTAAGTTTGCAGGCTTGACTTCCTCAGTTTTCTTCATGAAGATATTTTTGACTGATGTATTAGTCTTCTAGGGATGCCATAACAAAACACTATGGGCTAAGTGGCTTAAACAATAGAAATTTATTTTCTCACTGTTTTTGAGGCTGGATATCCAAGATCAAGGTGTTAACATGTTTGTTTTTTCCTGAGGCCTCTTTCCTTGGCTTTCAGATAGCACCTTTTTGCTGTGTTCTCAGATAGCCTTTCCTCTATGTGCATGCATCCCTGGTATCTCTCTTCTTACAAGGGCACTAGTCATATTGGATTAGGGTCCCAACATTTACATCACGTAACCTTAATTTCCTCCTTAAAGGCCTGATTCCCAAATATAGTCACACTGGGGGTTAAGGATTCAACATTTGAATTTTGAGAGGATACACTTCAGTTCATAGACTTTTTATCCGGACGATTTAACACATGACAACATATACTGATAGGAATCCCATTTCTTCTTTGCTTTGTTGATAACAGGAGATGGGGGGCGGGGAGTAAAATACTGCTATAAGTCTAATGTCAAGTTGGAAAATTTGGAACCTTTCATATGGCTGAATATTCACATTGAAATTTTGCTTCAAGTAAGATTGTGAAAACTTTTTTTTCCTGTTTGCATACTCTTTTTTTTTTTTTAAGTTCTTTTTTTTTTTTTAAATAATCTCTATATCTAATGTGGGACTCAAACTTGTGACCCCAGGATCAAGAGTCACATGCTCTTCTGATCAGCCAGACAGGCACCCTTTTCTTTCCTGTTTTCAACAAAAGAGATATCAAGAAACCCTAGTTACATTAGCTGGGTTACACTAATTCAGAATGATACAAAAGGGAAGTAATATCAGGTCTGGTGTGGAGTTAAAGCTTATTCTATCCATTTTCCAACCCATCTGGAAGAATAATATCTTCCTTCCAAGAGATAATTTTAAAATTTTTAAAGAGATTTTATTTATTTATTTGAGAGATAGAGAGAATGAGCATGAGGGATGGAAGGGCAGAGGGAGAAGCAGGCTCCCTGCTGACCAGGGGACCCAACTCAGGGCTCCATCCCAGTACCCCAGGATCATGACCTGAGCAAAAACAGACCCTTCACCAACTCAGTCACCCAAGCACCAACCCCCAAGAGATAATATTATTTTTAAAATTTAATTAAAATTATTTTTTATAGAAGGATTAGGGAGAGAGGAAGGACAGAGAGAATCTTAAGCAGGTTTCTTGTTCAGAGTGGAGCTGATGTGGGGCTTGATCTGAGAGTCCTGAGATCACAATCTGAGCCAAAGTCAAGATTGGACACTTAACCAACTGAGCCACTCATGTGCAGCTCAAGAGATAATTTTTATATCAGATTGGACATAGAGATAAAATCCTGCTCTGATATGTCTAAAGCGTTGACACTTCCAAAAGAAAGTCCTAGTGTGTTCTCTCCTTGGGTTACCGATAAGCTCTGAATATGGGATCCAGCAGGAATCTGTTTACCTTTCCTCTGATTTCTGAAAAGTAAGTAAAGTGCTCCACACAAGAGTGTTGGTGAATGTACTTTGTTATTATAAATGGAAGTGTTGATTATGAGGATTATGGAGAAGCAAAGCCATACACTGCTTGTCACTGGACAGAGGAAGCCAGCCAAGAATCCAGATAACAAAGGCTCTCAAAGAGGGCAAAAGACAAGTCAAACACCCAGGTGATCAAACTGAAAAAATAAGTTTTACAGCACAGCATTTGGTTCTTGTATTTGTCGGTTTGAACTGTGTATGCCCTCAAGTTAGAAGAATTCATCAGAGATGACAACAGGGAGGAGCAAATGTGGGCTGGAGCAGTGACCAATTCTTTGTTACAGACTTAGGACTTAGAAAAAGTCTATATATATGGAATTTGCTTGGAGGGTCTAATAAAGGTGGTCAAATCAGTGCATTCATAGTTGCTATGAGATAAAGACAGGAAATGTTAAACACCCCAGAGTTCTTCAAATCTCACTTTACAGCTGAGCTCTCTCCTTCAAAAATCTTCCATGAATTAAATATATGTATACATAGAAAAACCTAAATTTCATCTCCATCATTTCCTACCAGCTCACTTAGAGAAGTGCTACTGAGCAGTTAAATGGTCCCAAAGCAGGATTTGGAAAGAGAAAGAAGAAAAGCCAGGAAAAAGGACAGCGAAAAGCCAGATAATCACCCAGAACCAACTGTAGATAATTATAATGGTCTTTGACAATGTTGCCTGCAATATTAGGTCTTCTTAAGCCACTTATTAAATGGTATCACAATGATAATATCGCTAAGGCATTCCTCAGCAGAAAGCTTTGTAGGTAAAGAATTCTTTCTTTTTCTGTTTCTTTTTATAAATGGAGAACATGGAATTCATATCTTCCCTAAAAGATAAAACATGTGATTCACTTACTATCGTCCTGTTTCTAAAATAACTCTGGTTGAGGGTATAAATAGCATTCTACCCATTGTAATCACATTATTCTTTAAGTAGTCACTTTCAGGTGTAGAATTGCAGATGAGATAGCAGCCAGGGTCACATGGTGGTTTTAGTTTATCCCCTTTAACATGCAATTCCAATTACAAAAAATAAGGAACTCCTAATGGTATGTTCAATAATAGTGGTATGGAAGCACTGCTTCAAGATCAGGCCAGGTTTACAGTAAGAAATTAAATCACTGAAATATTTTATTTTTCATAGGAATTGGGCAAGTAAAAAATTATTCACTGTGACTTCTAATTCCACTAAGAATAGTTCTATGTGCCATTCTCTTCTGTTTGAGCAGGAAGTGGAAAGAGGCTGTGAAGACTGTGGAATTTGGGGAGTCTTGTGAATTTCTTAGAGAGTCAATTTTTTTTATAACAATAGAGTTTGTATCCCATAAAGTTTCACTGTGATATAAAATTAAAGTTATTTACTACTGGTTTTTATAGAGCATTAAATCCTGAAGCCAAATGTCTTTTGACTTCACAACGACATCAGTGGGCATTTGCCAAGTTAAAGAAGATAACCATCATTGTGAATGGATCACAGAATTCCAATCTGCAAGATTATACTTAATATTCTCTTATATTTGAAAAATGTATAGGAGCAGTAGTTATATATCACCCTTTCCAATCCTGGTATTACTGATTTGTGACTTTTTTTCTTAATAAGCTTTCCCTAGAGTTTATTAATTTCATTAGTCTTTTCAAAGAATCAATTTTTACTTTGTTGATCCTATTAGATTTTAGTCTTCTGTCCCTCATTTTTTGCTTTTTTCATTAGTTTTTTCTATTTTTGAGGAGTTTAAGTTGCTATTATTTTACTAACTTATTGAGATGGATCCTTAGATCACTGATTTTTCAGTCTTTGTTCTTCCTCATATATGTACTTAAGGCTATGTATTTCCCTCTAACGTATGACTTTAGTTAAATTCAACAAATATTTTCATATCATTAAATTCAAAATATTTTCTAACTTCCATTGTGATCTTTTCTTTGATCCAGAGGTTATTTAGAAGCATATATTTTTTTAAATTTTTATTTATTTGTGATAGTCACAGAGAGAGAGAGAGAATGAGGCAGAGACACAGGCAGAGGGAGAAGCAGGCTCCATGCACCAGGAGCCCGACGTGGGATTCAATCCCAG
The DNA here is from genome assembly GCF_053574225.1 of Canis aureus. Lineage (NCBI taxonomy): Eukaryota > Metazoa > Chordata > Mammalia > Carnivora > Canidae > Canis > Canis aureus. The sequence continues at coordinate 76,506,016 of NC_135614.1, read as the reverse complement.
GTCTCCAGGATCGCGCCCTGGGCCAAAGGCAGGCGCCAAACCGCTGCGCCACCCAGGGATCCAGAAGCATATTTTGTATTTTCCAAATTTATGGGAATTTTATAGTTATCTTTTTATTATGCCTTGATCTGTGGTCATCTAGTATATTTTGTGTGATGCCATTCTTTTGAAATTTGTTGAGTTGCTTTACGGTTCAGCAATTTTGAAAATTTTCCATGTGTATTTGAAAAGAATGTGTGGCTTGCAGTTGTTGCGTATTCAATTACATACATTTTTAACTGGGTTGTTCAAAATTTTTATATCATTTTTTTTGGTCTTCTGGTTCTATCAGTTACATAGAGGTATATTTTTTAAATGTTCCAGTGTGAATGTGCATCTGCTTCTTATTTTTTATAATTCCATCAATTTTTGCTTTATACATTTTTAGGCTATATTATTAGGTGATACAAATTTATGTATTATTATAATTATCTGTTAAATTACACCGCTTTTCCAAAATATTTCTTTTTGACTTAAAGTATATATATATTTTTATCATATTAATGTAGTTCTTACCAGCTTTCTTTTGGTTAGTATATTAGTTATTTATTCCTGACTAACAAAGTACCCCTAAAACTTGGTAGCTTAAAAACCAACATTTATTGCTTCTAATAGTTTAAAGTGAGCCAGGGATATAGAAGCAGCTTAGTGTCTCAGGAGGTTGCAGTCAAGATATCAAGTGGAGCTGCACCTTCATGAGACTTGAATGGGGCTGAAGGCTTGAATGGGGACAACCTACTTCCAAGATGGCTCACTCACATGGCTTTTGACTGCAGGCCTTGGTTTCATATTGGCTGTTGACAGGAAGCTGTGGTTCCTCATCACATGGACTTCTCCAATAGGCTGCCTGAGTGTCCTCATGATTTCGAAGCTGGCTTCCCACAGAGCAAGCAATCTGAGGGAGAGAGGCCAAGGAGGAAGCCACAACAAATTTTATGACCTAGGCTAAATTGCACACTTTCACTTCTGCCACATTCTATTCATTAGAAGTGAGTCATTAAGTGCAACTTATTCTCCAGAAGAGGGGAATTAGGCTTTACCTTTGAAGGGAGTAGTGTCAAAGAATCCAAGGGCCTATTTTAAAACCACACTGTTTAGTATTTGAGTGGTACATTTTTTAAAAAAGATTTTATTTATTTATTCATGAGAGACACAGAGAGAGGCAGAGAGACACAGGCAGAGGGAGAAGCAGGCTCCATGCAGGGAGTCTGATGTGGGACTCGATCCCAGGACCCCGGGATCACGCCCTGAGCCCAGGGCAGACACTTAACCACTGAGCCACCCAGGCATCCCGGTACATTGTTTTTCAGACTTTTAATTCCAGACTTTAGGTTTTCTTGTATTTTAGGTTTGGCTCATAATGTTCAGAATACACACATATTGTATGCAACTCTGTCAATCTATGTCTTTTAATTGTAGCAATTAGTCCATTTTTACTTAATGAAATTACGGATAACTTGAATCTAAATTCTATTGTACTGTTATTTGGTTGCACCTGTGTGTGCTCCTTTTTTCTCTTTTTTTACCTTTGGATTAAGATGATTTGAAGCAAGGCTTCTGTTCCTGGGAGGACTGGTCTACTTCTGATTCACTATTATACCTAAGGAGCTGTCTTTCAGAATCCCTGCTGCAAAGAGACTCTGAACTCTAATTATTTTCATGTGAGTCAATGGAAAGTTCTGCTCGCTTCTACCTTTCTCATAGGTACCCTCTTCCAGAACAAGCAGACACTGGTGGGGAAAAGAGGTCCCCACCCTGGGTTTCTTTCTTTTCTGAGATTTTGTCTCTTTAATTATTCACTGTCTTATTGGCTCTACTAAGCTTCCCGACAGAATACTTTAAAAAACTATTTTCTCGTTGTTCATTTGGGAAAGTTAGTTTTCTTAGCTTCCTCTCACTGGAAGTAAGTCATTTAATGCTTGGTGGAGTATTATTATTATTCCCTTTTAATGGTGAGGAAACTGTCTTCAGACAAGCCAAGTTAATTGCTCAAGGTTATATTTAGAAAGTGGCAAGCTTAGAATTTGAACCTGTATCTTTCTGTCACTAAAAATAAAACTCATGCTATAATTTATATTAGCTTAAAGCCATTTTGGCTATTATCCTCCAAGTAGAACACATATAAGAAGATTTAATACTGACAATCATATTTCTCATCAGTTATAAATGGATGTTTTCAAAATTGGAAGTCTATTTTATAGCAGTCTTTAATTAATTTTACTAAAATATAATTTGACTTTTTGAAGTATTTTGATTTATAGTTTTATAATTCCTTACCAGTACTGACTAGAAATCAAGAGTTTATAAAATGGTACTTTGTCATAAAAGTGTAGTATGACTCAATAAATAGTTATTTAAAAGTGTAAGTAAAAATTGAATCTCAATTTTTGAATTTCTTAACTGCTGTTTCTTCATTCCTTATCTAGGATTCATTTTAAAGAAATTCAGTTTTACTTCAAATATCATTTATCATCCATTAAAATACCTCTGTAAAACAATGAATTACTTTTCATAAAAGCCATATAACTATTAAATTCCACCATATGTTGCTTGTCTTTCAGGGAAATGACATATTTTGGAAATTTGTATAGATCCCTAAATAGTCAACAAATATGTATTATATGACATATATTGTTATCCAGATGATTAAGCTTTAACATACTATTTAATAGTGAAGTTCTTCTTTCCTTATAAGATATATATGTATTTGAAAAAATAACTTCTCTGCTAATTTTTGCTAAGAAACCTGAATACTTTCTCTAGCAGAGAAGCCAGAATATTTCCATCTGCCTCTGCAGTGATGAGGCTAAATTAAAGTTGAAATCAGTATTTTAGGAAAGGCAAAATAGCAAAGGCTAAAGAGAACATATTTCTTCAACAAAGTAGACTTATGGCCCAAGAACCAGAGTTTCTGAAGTTATTGAACAGTTTTTGCATCAAGTGTGTCCTATAAGGATGCCTGGGTGGCTTAGCGGTTGAGCATCTGCCTTCAGCTCATGGCATGATCCCGGAGTCCTGGGATCAAGTCCCACATCGGGCTCCCTGCATGGAACCTGCCTATGTCTCTGCCTCCCTCTGTGTGTCTCTCATGAATAAATAAATAAAATATTAAAAAACAAAACAAAAAAAGAGTGCCCTAAAAAGCATGGGGCCTCTAAATAGACTTGATTTGTTTTTCTCATGTGTTGGTGCTACCCAGGAGAAAAGGAAATAAGAAAGGGGGAGGCCTTTTAGGCCAACTGGTAAAAGCTGTAGGATCTGATTTAGAATTTCTAGGTTGGACAGTTTAATCTTACCAGGGTACAGAGACAGGGGATTTGGAGCAAAGTCCCAGATGGCCTTTTGCTACACCTCTGTTACATCTATTAGAAGAGCTTTGTTGTTGGAAAGATATGGCCTCTGAGGCAGTGGGAAATTCTTCACATCAAGGAAGAGGATGGAGGGGTTCGGGGGTTCACTGAAGTCAGTCTAACATGCTCTGGATCAACTGTGTGAAGGCTATAAGTTTGTACAAGTCCTGGAAAGTCAAAATTACATGCTATATTCTTTCTGGTTTCAAATACCAAGTGAACAGGAAGAGGAAAAAGAGGACAAAGGATTTTATGGGAAAGTATCTCAGTAACTGCAAAGATAGTCCTTTTCAATGGAGTTTTTTGTCTCAAAGCTGTAAATTTCTTGGCTTCTAGAAGCTTGAAGTGGCAGAGAAGAGGAAATGCATCAGGGTAAACTGCCTTTTTGGGGGCTGCATAGGCAGATCACATGGGAGCTCACCTTGGACCTAATTGCAATCATTTGGGAGAGAGTTGGCCTAGAGCCATCTTAACTTGATCTTATCCAATAGAGCCAGTGATGAGGCAATGGACCCCGTGTGTGGTGACTGCTGGGTTCCTAGGGCCTAAGGGTTCGCTCCCCAGCAGTCAGTCGGATTGTCAGTGTTTTATGAATTGCCATTTGATGTTCCTAGTGGGAGAATCTTGGAGAAACTCAGAAGAAAACTGCCCATGAGAAAAAGAATCAGTATTGGGAATTTGACAGAGGGCAGTAATGTCAGATTGCATCTCTTCTAGTCAGTAAAAACTTTCTTTTAGCTATCTCTACCTCTACAATTGACTACTATGAAGGGGTAAGGCTGGGTGGGGGAGAAGGAAAGTGTAAAGCTGGGAAATAGAGGTAGGTTATGTCTCCTGTCATCCTGTAGGTGTCTTGGCTAGAAGTAGCACTAAACCAGAGGAAGGGAGAAACTTTAGCTTTAAGTAAAGTATAAAATTGGACTGGGCATTTAATTACTGCATTAAGACTGACCAGAGGATTTTTTATATTTAAAAGGTATCAGAAAATTACAGGCCATGCCTGAGTGCTCTCTCATGTTGCAAAAGAACAACTAGCTATTAGCCCATCTAGCTACTGAGAAAGGAAGCACTGACGAAAATATAGCTGCTTTATGATCACATCTTTTTGTATTTTGCTCTATCAAATACTGGTTACAGCTCATCCAAATGTCTCAGCCTCTACCACGGTGTGAGAGTCTATGTAACCACATGAAGAACAATTTCCAAATTGCCATGGTTCTTAGTTCACACCTGCTCCTTCAGGTTATCACTCATCACCCATCTACTCAACCAAGGTGTCCTTGGGTCACATTCAGTTTTCCAGGGTCTCAGTACAGGTTGCTCCTTTTCTATTGTTTGAGTATCCTCTGCACAGTCCATGCCCTGTAGGCCCTGAATGAGGCTCTTACCCACTGCCTTGGAAGACAGGGATCCTGAGTGTAGTAAACTGAAAAGTGGCCCCCCAAAGATATCCACATCCTAAATCCTGGAACCTGCAACCATTACTTTATCTGAAAACAGTCTTTGCAGACCTGATTAGTATGATCAGGTGATTGAGAGGGGAAATTATTTTAGATTATTAGGGTGGGACTTAAACACAATCACATTCATTTTTATGAGAGGGAGAGAGAGGCAGATTTGACACAGAAGAGAAGGTGATGTGAAGATGGAGGCAGAGAGGGATTTGAAGATGTTGGCCTTAAAGACTGGAGTGATGCAGACATAAGCCAATGAATGCTAGTAGCCACCAGCAGTTGGAAGAGGCAAGGAACACATCCTACCTAAGAGCCTCCAGAGGAAAAGCTATTCTGCCAACATCTCAGTGATACTAATCTCAAACTTCAGGTTTCCAGAACAATTAGAGAATATATTTCTGTTGTTCTAAGCTACTGAATTTGTGGTAATTTGTTACAGTAGCTTTAGAAAGCCAATCCACTGGAAGAGCATTGCTTCCTCCTTCTCTGCAGGTTACAGGTAGACAGTATGGGGCATGCTCCATTCTGGATTCAATTTAGTTATCTGAGCCCCAAATCAGCACTGTTTATGCCCTGACTCTTAGATGGACTTTCATTTCTATCTTAATTCTGGCTGAAGACCAACCAGTCAGGCTCAAGGTGGAAGTGAGGAGAGATGAACAGATGAAAGGAGGCTACTTCTTTGTCTCTATTGTCCTAGTTTGCTCTGTTCTCTCAGGCACCTGCCCCCAGTTGTACTTTATCTTCCAGTAAAACACAAAACAAGACACAACTCTATATAACTCCAGAAGTACATCCCATTAATATCAACTGGTGCTTGAGGTAAGGCTATCATCTGTCACTTCCCCAAGAACCATTAAAGTTTGGTCAGATCCAGGCATATCACATGAACCATCTAGGCATATAAAACTTCTTATTCCAGAGCTTGGGGCATGGTAGGTCTTCAGAAAATGGTGGCATCGGTGGGAGGAAAACTCTAAGAGTCAGTAGGACTAGGTTTTGAATGCCCAGTTTTGCCTTTTACCGGCACTGGTATTTTTCCCCATCTGTTGAATGGGGGTAAAATTACTCGTTTCATTGAACAGTTTTAAGAATTTAGTGGGCATAGGGCCTGGTACATAGTTGATATTCAATAAATATAAATTTCCACTCAGCAACCCCTTCACATATTGAATATTCCCTTACTTCTCTATGGCATTTTACATGTAAAGGCTTTACCATATTATTGCAGAACAATGTGGATGTTATTATTAACATTAAAGATAGAAATAATCTTTAAATGGTAATTAACAATCCTATTTATTATACTATGAGTTTATTAAGGACAGGTATTTTTTTCATCTCTATATATTATCTAGCACATAATAGGCTTCAAAAGTGCCTGCTGACTAATTTAATTAAAACACTTTCAGCAGCAGGATTACTTTTCATTAATAGCTCTAATCAAAAATACAAGTTAAAATTAGATTCAGATACAAGGTAACATGTTCATCTTTCTATGAGAACTGAAGAGAAAGATGTGAACAGTAGCCTAGAACAGACTTAATCAGAAAAAAAAAAATAGAACTAGTTAGTTGAGCCAATGTGTAGACCTATGTAAGGTGGGAACAAAGTACTTTAGAAACACCAAGTGATTTTGGTGACCCAGCTCTGACTTATGCTTATTTCATGAAGTGACCTCCAAGGGAAGCTTTTAGACTATTTACTCAATCTTCTACTCAAACCTATTTGAGAAAAAGCTCAACCCAGTGAAATCAAAAGTGATTGATAAATGAGGTAATCATTCCTATTTCAAAAGGAATTTTCTCTTTACAAAACTATCAGGTTCATTTGGGGAGGTTCCTTACATTGTTTAAAATATGATTATATTTCTAGAAGCTCTGGAACTTTTGAGCAACACACCCATGGTATAAAATAGAATCACTTTTGATTTATGTTCAATACTCTGCAATTTGGTATAGTTCTCCTAATTCATCCATTCATTCACTTTCCCATTTGTTTTAAAATATGTTAAACAAATTTGATATTTATCAAGCACCCATCATGGGAAGAACCAGTATGACTGCATGGTTGGAGCAGTCTCAAGTAGCCCAAATAACTAATGAGGCTAATCTCTCAGTCCACATGGCATCATATGCCATACAGGGAAGCACACACGATAAGTAAAAAATTTCTGAGTTGGACCCCAGCATTACCAGTTACAATAACTAGTTGTGGTACCATGGAGAAATTACCTACTGAGTCTAATTTCTCCATCTACAAAAAGGGATAATTCCTGAGGCTGCCATGATTCTTGATATAACAAAGTGTATGATGCTTGATTTTATAGCTGCCATCAAAAATGTTAGTTCCTTCTTTACTTCATCCAGATATCCTTCCCATCTCTATCCCTTCACCTCCTACAACCTACATTTAGCTTTCTCAGACTAGACATACTAAAATCTGCATTTCATCAGAAAGTATTTCAATGGCAAGAAATAGCATCAGTAATAACAATTGCTAATATTTTATTGAGACCTCAGTAACGCATTACCTCATTTAATTGTCATAATAACCCTTTGATCTGAAGTGACAGTTAATATCTTTATTTTAGGAAGAGGTTAAAGTAATTTGCCCAAATGAAAATCTCTGTGTTCTCTATCTATTCCCCTACTCACAAACACTAACATAGTCACAAATAGAAGAATGAGAAAATGTTTCTACCATGTAGACAGGGTATTGTGACATGGGTATTGTGATAACCAGAATGTGAAAGTGACAGTTGTCTTAAGCATTTTTTTCTGAATTCTACTTTCCCTTTCAGAAACCCCCAGTCTCAGAGAGCCTGGAACTTTCATTCTACCCTGAGAGAAACTTCTGAGTAGAATATTAATGTGACCCACCCATTCATATACAAATATTAGTCAATTCCAAAGGAATTTCACACTATAGGTGAAGATTATTTAAAAATGCCTCTGAATTATCGAGGAAAATGAATTTTTTAAAAATTTAAGTAATAGGCTTTATTTTTCAGAGTTGTTTTAAATTTACAGAAAAATTGCAGGTTCCATATCTCTCTTCTCCTTACTCCCACCCCAGTTTCCCCTAGTATTAACATCTAGCATTAGAGGGGTACATTTATTACAACTGATGAATAAATATTGATATATTATTAAATAAAATTCATAGTTTACCTTAGGGTTCACTCTTTGAGTTGTAGAGTTCTATGGATTTTGACAAATGTATAATGTTGTATATCCAATATTACAGCATCACACAGAATAGTTTTACCATTCTAAAATTCTCCTGAACTCCACCTATTCATCCCTCTCTTCCCTGGCAACCTGATTCTTTTACTGTATCCATATTTTTGTCTTTTTTGGTTATCTTATAGTTGGAGTCAAACGGTATGTAGCCTTTTCAGATTTTTTTATTTAGCAATATATATACAACACTTTCATGTATTTTTGTGGTTTCATTTTATTACTGAATAATATTCCATTGTAAAGTATACTACAGTTTGTTTATCCATTCACCATTAGCCTTGGTTACCTCAAAATGTTTGGAACTATGAATAAATCTGCTATAAACATTTTTTTTACATCAAGTTTTTGCATGGACATGACTTTTCAACTCCTTTGGGTAAATGTCAAGAAGTGAGATTGCTGGGTTATATGGTAAGACTGTGTCTCATTTTATTTTATTTCACACTACAATAGTTAATTTTATTTGCTCAAGACTCATATTGCAAGCATTAAACCAAACATGGGCTTTGATTCTGTAAGCCCAGATTCACATATTTAGGAAGATAAAAGCAAACTGTGATCCATGTATATGGATGAAAAACTAAAGGCTCACAGTTAATCACATCATGGTTTTAAATTTCTACAGCCTAGGGATCCCTGGGTGGCGCAGCGGTTTGGCGCCTGCCTTTGGCCCAGGGCGCGATCCTGGAATCCCACGATCGAATCCCACGTCGGGCTCCCGATGCATGGAGCCTGCTTCTCCCTCTGCCTGTGTCTCTGCCTCTCTCTCTCTCTCTCTGTGTGACTATCATAAATAAGTAAAAATTAAAAAAAAAAAAAGAATTTAAATTTCTACAGCCTAGAAGCCAGATGTCACAGATCTTTTAGGTCCTTCTGGATATCCCACAAGGTATCTGCACTTTTCTTGAGCTGGGCAACCTCATCATCCTTTAGCTTCCGGTTGATCACACTGGAACGCCCCGAGCTTCAGGATACACGGAAGACACAGGAAGACTCTTCTTAATACCATACATGCCCTTCACCATTGTTGACACTGAATGAATCCTGGAGAGATTTTTCAACATGGATTCAATGAGATCAGCCACACTTACTCCAATAGCCCAGTTGGTATATCGTTTTAACTTGATGACTTCATAGGCACTTTCAACCACCATCTTATACACTTCCTTCCAATTTTCACTCTCGTTGTCTGTTCCTACTTCTGGATTCAGTTCTTGAAAAGAAACACGTGCCACATTCATTCCACTCCACACAGCCACACTTGCATCGCCATGTTCTCCCCAAATTCATCCATGGTAGCTGCTGGGATGAATGCCAAGTTTTTCAGCCATAAAATAGTGAAATCTAGCAGAATCCAGATTATACCCACTTCCAATCGCACATTGCTTGGGTAGTCCACTTAGTTTCCAGGTAACATATGTAAGAATATCCACTGGGTTGGAAACCACAATTATGATACAATTAGGACTGTACTTGACTATCTGAGGAATAATGAATTTGAAGACATTAACATTCCTTTGCACTAGATTGAGGCAGCTCTCTCCCTCCTGCTGTCGGACTCCTGCAGTCACCACCACAATCATAGAATTGGCAGTCACAGAGTAATCTTTATCTGCCACAATTTTAGGTGTCTGAAGAAATAAGCTCCTATGCTTTAGATCCATCATTTCTCCTTTGAGTTTATCTTCTAAAACATCCACAAGGGCAAGTTCATCAGCCAGAGACTTTCCCAGAATGCTGGTGGCACGTGCCATACCAACTTGTCCAACACCTACTACAGTGATCTTATTGTTTGGGATCGCTGCCTCTTCTTCTGCAATTGGTGCAATCAGTATTTCCTTAAGAGTTGCCATTGTACCCAAGACAACTGGCTGTAAGAGTCGCAGGAAGAAGACGATGTTAGCTGCGTGCATCTCCTCCAGCACTACTGTGTCTCATTTTATATAAAACTGCAAGCTGTCTTCCAAAGTGGCTGTAGCATTTTGTATTCCTGTTACAAATGAGAGTTCCTGTTGCTCCATATCCTTATCAGCACTTGGTATCATCAGCATTTTGCTTTTTAGTTAGTCTAATTGGTATGTAGTGGTATCTCACTGTTTTAATATGCAATTCCCTAATGATATATGATGCTGAGCATCTTTCTATATGCTTAGTTGTCATCTGTATATTTTCTCTGGTAAATTTATGTTCAGATATTCTGCTCATTTTTCTAAATTAGTTTGCTCTTTTCTTATTGTTGAGTTTTAAGAGTTCTTTGTATATTTTGGATACTAGCTTTTTTTTTTAACAGGTATGTGTTTTGCAAATATTTTCTCCTAGTCTATAGCTCGTCTTCTCATTCTCTTCACAGTCTTTGCAGAGCAGAAACCTAATTTTAAGGAACTTGTACTTATCAATTTTCTCTTTCATGGATGGTGCTTTGGTGCTGTATATATATATATATATGAAGTCATTGATAAATCTAAAGTTACTTAGATTTTTCTCTCGTGTTATCTTCTAGTTGTTTTGTAGTTTTTTTGCATTGCATTTAGGGCTATGATCCATTTTGAGTTAATTTTTGAGAAGGGTGTAAGGTCTGTATCTAGATTCCTGTTCTTGAATGTGGATGTTTAGTCATTCTCACATCATTGTTGAAACAACTATCTTTTCGCTACTGAATTGCCTTTGCTCTTTTGTCAAAGATCAGTTCGCTCTAACTGTGTAGGTCTATTTCTGGGCTCTCTCTTTTTTTAAAGATTTATTTATTTGAGAGAGAGAGAGCATGTGTGCAAGTGGGGGGAAGGGCAGAGGGAGCAAATCCTCAAGCCGGCTCCCTGCTGAACACGGAGTCCAACCCAGGGCCCCTCCCACAACCCATGAAATCACTAACTACCTGGACCTGAGCCAAAACCCAGAGTTGGATGCTCAACTGACTCTAGGTACCCCCCTGGGGTCTCTATTCTGTTGCATTGTTCCCTGTGTCTATTCTTTTGATAATACCACAATATCTTAATTATCATAGCTTTACAGTAACTCTTTAAATTGGGTAGTATCAGTCCCCTGACTTTGCTCTTCAATACTGTGTTGACTATTCTGGATCTTTCACCTTTCCATTTAACTTCTGAATCAGTCCATATCCACAAAATAACCTGCTGGGATTCTGACTGGAATGGCATTTAATCTACATATCAAGTTAGGAAGAACTGGTATTTTAATAATACTGAGTTTTTCTATCTATGAATATGGAATATCTATTTATTTAGATCTTTGATATCTTTTATTGGTTTTGTGCTTTTCCTCATATAGATCTTGTACATATTTTGTTAGATTTATACCCAAGCATTTCATTTTTGGGGGTGCTAATGTAAATAATATTTACATTTCAAATTCCAAATTGTTCATTGCAGGTATTTAAGAAGGCAATTGGCTTTTGTATATTAAACTGGTATCCTGTAATCTTGTTATAATTATTAGATTCGGGATTTTTTTGGGGGGGGGGATTTTCTACATAGATAGTTGTGTCATCTCTGAACAAAAACAGTTTTATTTCTTTCTTCCCAATATGCATGCCTTTCATTTTCTTTCTGACTTATACCAGGCAGTGCTTTCAGTATAATTCTGAATATAAGTAGTAAGAGTGGACATTCTTGCCTTGTGCTTGATCTTAGTGGGAAAGCATCTAGTTTCTTACCACTAAATATGATAAATGCAGGGTTTTTTTTCAGATGTTCTTTTTCAAAATGAAGGAAAGTAAATTTTAAATAGGCTTTCAGACATCTGTGAAGGATGTTTTATGGGTCAGGGTGACTCTCAAATCATACTTCATTGGATTTCTGTTATATATGAGAATGGTTAGGCAGGTAGAAGAAACATCTCTCTTTTCTCAGATAAACATAAAAAAAACTTCCAATCTTCTTCAAAATTTCTATTCTTTAGCAAAGGCAGATCCACTGGTTCATAAAATGAGTTCTGTTGCATTAATTCCACACAAAAGCCTCTAATGAATATTTCCTAACACCTCTCTGCTGCAGAAATACAAAGATAAGCAGGAAAAAAATCCCAGTACTTTAAGAGCTTACTGTAGAATGGGGATGGGATATATACATTTGTTTCAAGTTCAGGGAAAAATATTTTAGACTTTGGAGTAGTACTTACAAAATGCTTTTTACTTATTTTTTATTTTTTTAAAGTTTTAATTTAAATTCCAGTTAGTAATACACAGTGTAATATTAGTTTCAGGTATACAATAAGTGCTTTTTAAAACTTTCTTCTTGGTTACTTCTTAGAGCAATCTGTAGAGTAACTGATATTTTTATTTCCTTCAGATTTGGACTGCTGCAATAAATTTGCTAAACAGATGGTCTTGAATCTAGTCTCTAAGCTTTATGGAAAGACCAAGCAGATTCTTGTTATGAGGCCTGTTGCTATCAGAAAGTTAAAAGCCATATTCAGGAAAAAGGGAGAGAATGGGATTCTGGAGACTAAGGAAAAAGAGTAATTTAAAATATCCTAACTTTAAGAATTGAAAAAAAAAAAAAGCTCCAGTTAGGCTTAGGAAGTTTCACATGCTTATAGTCATTTGTTCTAAGAGCACTTTTAAAAATAAATTAACCAGAGTCTTAGAGGTCAGCTGCTGAACTAAAGATTAAAAATAAAATACGATTTTGTTTTGTTTGTTTTTTGAGCAAGGAACTAAATGTGCCTCACATCTTAGAAGCTGTCAGGGGGAAAAATTCCTTGTGAAGAAAAAATGCAAAAAGAAAATATTGGAATAGAGCCTTTCCATAAATTGAATATGTTTGCATTTGTTGAAGTTCATAAGATTTTACAGAGTAACAGATAATTTAGAACTGTTTGTTCTAAGAAAAGAGGAGGTGGTAAGATGTCCTCCAAAAAAAATTCCATATGTTAACATGTGAGTCCTTGGAAAGTTCAAAGTATGTCTTATCATTTCAAAAGCAACCCCACTGGGCAATGGCCTCCCAGGACATAAAAGGAACAGATAGCTCTGAGGAAAAACCAACCAATCAACCAACCAACCAACCAGAAACCAATGCCAGTGCTGAAATGTTTGTTTTTAAATATACAGACCTAAAGATTAACAACAACAATAACAAAAACCTAGGCATTTGAATATTTTCTTCTCAACAGGGACTAGAAGTGGGTACACTTCTAGTGGGGGCATTTATAAAAATAACCTACATTCTTTAGGAGAAAATTTTCCCAAACCATTTGGTAAAGGAAAGATAACCAGAGTGAATGCTAGAGTCAAGAAAACTAGACTTAGTACAGATTATATCAAATATTATACTTTATATTTTTATTTTCCTTGACTTGATTTCTGGGAGTTTTTGGGATCTTTTTTCACTGCTCATTTCAGATAGTCCTTTCCTTGACTTTGTGCATTTTTCACACACATAAACACACACAAACATACACACACACGTGCTTATTGGTATTATGCTGAAGATTTGGGTGGGACTTTCTGTAGATATTCAGAACTTCTCCATGGCACTCTGTAAAAGGGGTGTGGCAGGAGTGGCTTCCCCCACCCCTTTTACCATACATATCCCACTATTTTTCACCCCTTTTCTGGGGAGTGTTATATATCCACTTTCCAATGGGGTACAAGGCAATACCATATTTCCTTACTAACAAATCACATATAATCCATAGCAGAGGCTAGGAGGTAGCAGACGTAATAAAGAGTAAAGAGGGCCTAAAGAAGGATTTCTCTTAAAAATCTTCTAATGATTAGGAAATAAGCAAGAACCATGGAAGAGGGTAAGCTCTGAAAATAGAAACTAAAGGAACAAGACCATTGAGTAGCCATTGGTAGGGGGCATGGTGGAAGTGGAAACTAAACAGGAAAGAGAAGACACTATAAGCCCCACTCTGTGGACATTACAAAGGGTTGGAATCCTTAAAATTCTATTTTGTATATATAGTTTTATGGACTGAATCAGCACATGGTTGACTAAAAGTAAGCATTGTAATTCCTAACTAATGATACCAGCTCTCCCTTCTACTAGTGTAGAAGCCGCAGTCTAATTCATTTCAGGTTGCTATAACTAGATGCTGGAAACTGGGTGGCTTAAACAATAGAACTTTATTTCTCATAATTCTGGAGGCCAGAAGTCTAATATCAGGATGATTTTCTTCTTTTTTTTAATATATTTTTTATATTGGAGTTCAATTTGCCAACATATAACACCCAGTGCTCATCCCATCAAGTGCCCCCCTCAGTGCCTGTCACCCACCTCCCCTTACACTACTTCTTTTCTTTTCCCAAAGTTAGGAGTATCTCATTTTTTGTCACCCTCTCTGATTTTTCCTGCTCATTTTCTCTCCTTTCCCCTATAATCCTTTTCACTATTTTTAATATTCCCTGTATGAGTGAAACCATATAATGCTTGTCCTTCTCCGATTGACTTACTTCATTCAGCATAATACTCTCCAGTTCCATCCACGTCGAGGCAAATAGTGGGTATTTGTCATTTCTAATGGCTGAGTAATACTCCATTGTGTATATAGACCACATGTTCTTTATCCATTCATCTTTCGATGGACACCAAGGCTCCATCCACAGTTTGGCTATTGTGGACATTGCTGCTATAAACACTGGGGTGCAGGTGTCCGGGCATTTCACTGTATCTGTATCTTTGGGGTAAATCCCCAGCAGTGCAATTGCTGGGTCGTACGGTAGCTCTATTTTTAACTCTTTGAGCAACCTCCACAGTTTTCCAGAGTGGCTGTACCAGTTCACATTCCCACCAACAGTGCAAGAGGGTCCCCTTTTCTCCACATCCTCTCCAACATTTGTTGTTTTCTGTCTTGTTAATTTTCACCATTCTCACTGGTGTGAGGTGGGATCTCATTGTGGTTTTGATTTGCATTTCCCTGATGGCAAGTATGCGGAACATTTTCTCAAGTGCTTGTTGGCCACGTCTATGTCTTCTTTGGTAAAATTTCTGTTCATGTCTTTTGCCCATTTCATGATTGGATTTTTTTGTCTCATTGATGTTGAGTTTAATAAGTTCTTTATAGATCTTCAATACTAGCCCTTTATCTGATATGTCATTTGCAAATATCTTCTCCCATTCTGTAGGTTGA
This sequence comes from Canis aureus, assembly GCF_053574225.1. Classification (NCBI taxonomy): domain Eukaryota; kingdom Metazoa; phylum Chordata; class Mammalia; order Carnivora; family Canidae; genus Canis; species Canis aureus. Next base: position 76,490,836 of record NC_135614.1, on the reverse strand, counting down.
CTTTTAGTTTTGTTGACTGTTTCTTTTGCTGTGAAGAAGCTTTTCAGCTTGATTAACTCCCAATAGTTCATTTTTGCTTTTGTTTCCCTTGCCTTCACAGAGGTATCTTGCAAGAAGTTGCTGTGGCCAAGTTCATAAAGGGTGTTGCCTGTGTTCTCCTCTAGGATTTTGATGGATTCTTGTCTCACATTGAGATCTTTCATCCATTTTGAGCTTATCTTTTTGTATGGTGTAAGAGAATGGTCTGGTTTCATTGGACAGCACGTGGCTGTCCAATTTTCCCAGCACCATTTATTGAAGAGACTGTCCTTTTTCCAGTGGATAGTCTTTCCTGCATTGTCGAATATTAGTAATCATAGAGTTGAGGGCCCAATTCTGCGTTCTCTATTCTGTCCCATTGATCTATGTGTCTGTTTTTGTGCCAGGACCACACTGTCTTGATGACCACAGCTTTGCAGTACAACTTGAAATATGGCATTGTGATGCCCCCAGCTCTGGCTTTCTTTTTCAATATTCCCCTGGCTTTTCGGGGTCTTTTCTGATTCCATACAAATCTTAAGATTATTTGTTCCAACTCCTTGAAGAAAATCCATGGTATTTTGATAGGGATTGCATTAAACGTGTAAATTGCCCTGGGTAGCATTGACATTTTCACAATATTAATTCTTCCAATCCATGAGCATAGAATATTTTTCCATCTCTTTGTGTCTTCCTCCATTTCTTTCAGAAGCATTCTGTAGCTTTTAGGGAATAGATCCTTTACCTCTTTGGTTAGGTTTATTCCTAGGTATCTTATGCTTTTGGGTGCAATTGTAAATGGGATTGAATTTCTCTTTCTTCAGTCTCATTGTTAGTGTATAGAAATGCCACTGATTTATGGGCATTGATTTTGTATTCCGCCATACTGCCAAATTGCTTTAGGACTTCTAGCAATCTTGGGGTGGAGTCTTTTAGGTTTTCTATGTACAGTATCATGTCATCTGCAAAGAGGGAGAGTTTGACTTCTTCTTTACCAATCTGAATGCCTTTTATTTCTTTTTGTTGCCTGATTGCTGAGGTTAGGACTTCTAGTAATATGTTGAATAGCAGTGGTGAGAGTGGACATCCCAGTCGTGCTCTTGATCTTAGGGGAAAGGCTCCCAGTGTTTCCCCATTGAGAATGATATTTGCTGTGGGCTTTTCGTAGATGGCTTTTAAGATGCTGAGGAATGTTGCCTCTATCCCTATACTCTGAAGAGTTTTGATCAGGAATGGATGCTGTATTTTGTCAAATGCTTTCTCTGCATCTATTGAGAGGATCATATGGTTCTTGTTTTTTCTCTTGTTGATGTGATCTATCACACTGATTGCTTTACGAGTATTGAACCAGCCTTGCATCCTGGGGATAAATCCCACTTGGTCATGGTGAATAATCTTAACATACTATTGGATCCTATTGGCTAGTATCTTGTTGAGAATTTTTGCATCTGTGTTCATCAGGGATATTGGTCTATAATTCTCCTTTTTGGTGGGGTCTTTGTATGGTTTTGGACTTAAGGTGATGCTGGCCTCATAAAACGAGTTTGGAAGTATTCCATCCCTTTCTATCCTTTGTAACAGCTTTAGTAGAATAGGTATTATTTCTTCTTTAAACGTTTGATAGAATTCCCCTGAAAAGCCATCTGGCCCTGGACTTTTGTGTCTTGGGAGGTTTTTGATGATTGCTTCAATTTCTTCCCTGGTTATTGGCCTGTTCAGGTTTTCTATTTCTTCCTGCTCCAGTTTTGGTAGTTTGTGGTTTTCCAGAAATACATCCATTTCTTCTAGATTGCCTAATTTATTGGTGTATAGCTGTTCATAATACGTTTTTAAAGTCATTTGTATTTCCTTGGTATTGGTTGTGGTCTCTACTCTTTCATTCATGATTTTATTAATTCAAGTCTTTTTTCTTTTTAATAAGGTTGACTAATGTTTTATCTATCTTATTAATCCTTTCAAAGAACCAACTCCTGGTTTTGTTGATCTGTTCTACAATTCTTATGGTCTCTATTTTATTGAGTTCTGCTTGAATCTTTATTATCTCTCTTCTTTGGTGTAGGTTTTATTGGCTGTTCTTTCTCCAGTTCCTTTAGGCGTGAGGTTAGCTTATGTATTTGAGTTTTTTTCCAATTTTTTGAGGTATGCTTGTATTATGTATTTCCCTCCTGCTTTTGTTGTATCTCAAAGATTTTGAATGGTTGTATCTTCATTTCATTAGTTTCCATGAATCTTTTTAATTCTTCTCTAATTTCCTGTTTGACCCATTCATCTATTAGTAGAATGCTCTTTAACCTCCACGTGTTTGAGTTTCTTCCAAATGTCTTCTTGTGATTGAGTTCAAATTTCAAAGCATTATGGTCTGAAAATATGCAGGGGACAATTCCAATCTTTTGGTATCAGTTGAGACCTGATTTGTGACCCAGTATGTGGTCTATTCTGGAGAAAGTTCCATGTGCACTTGAGAAGAATGTGTATTCAGTTGCATTCAGATGGAAAATTCTGTAAATATCTGTGAAATCCATCTGGTCCAGTGTATCATTTAAAGCCCTTGTTTCTTTGGTGATGTTGTGCTTAGAAGATCTGTCATTTGTAGAAAGTGCCATGTTGAAGTCTCCTACTATTAGTGTATTATTATCTAAGCATATCTTTGGTTATGAATTGATTGATATACTTGGCAGCTCCCACATTAGGGGCATAAATATTCATGACTGTTAGGTCTTCTTGTTGGATAGACCCTTTAAGTATGATATAGTGTCCCTCTTCATCTCTTACTACAGTCTTTGGGATAAACTTTAATTTATCTGATATGAGGATTGCTATCCCTGCTTTCTTTTGAGGGCCATTTGAATGGTAAATGGTTCTCCAACCTTTCATTTTCAGGCTGGAGTTGTTCTTAGGTCTAAAACGAGTCTCTTGCAGACAGCAAATAGATGGGTTTTGCCTTTTTATCCAGTTCAAAACCCTGCATCTTTTGATGGGATCATTTAGCCCATTCGCATTCAGAGTAACTATTGAAAGATATGAATTTAGTGTCATCATAATACCTATTCAGTCCCTGTTTTTGTGGATTATTTCTTTGGGCTTCCTCTTTTTTTAAGAGTCCCCCTAAATATTTCTTGCAGAGCTGGTTTGGTGGTCACATATTCTTTCATTTTCTGCCAATCTTGGAAGCTTTTTATCTCTCCTTCTCTTCTGAATGAGAGCTTTGCTGGATAAAGTATTCTTGGATGCCTGTTCTTTTCATTTAGAACCCAGAATATATCCTGCCAGCCCTTTCTGGCCTGCCAGGTCTCTGTGGAGACATGTGCTGTTAATCTAATATTTCTCTCCATATAAGTATCTCTTGTATCTTGCTGCTTTAAGGATTTTCTCTTCCTCTTTGGAATTTGCAAGTTTCACTATTAAATGTCAAGGTGTTGAACGGGTTTTATTGATTTTGGAGGGGACCTCACTATCTCCTGGATCTGAATGCCTGTTTTCCTCTCCAAATTAGGGAAGTTCTCAGCTTTGATTTGTTCAAATATGCTTTCTGACCCAATTATACATAGATTCTTCCTTCTGAGGCTATCATTTATTTCCCTTAATCTTTCCTCATTGTCTTTTAATTGTTTTTCTCTTTTCCTCAGCTTCCTTCCTTGCCATCAACTTGTCTTCTATGTCGCTCACTCTTTCTTCCACCTCATTAACCCTCATCATTAGGACATCTAGTTTGGATTGCATTTCATTTAATTGATTTTTAATTTTGGCCTGATTAGATATAAATTCTGCAGTCATGAAGTCTCTTGAATCCTTTATGCTTTTTTTCCAGAGCCACCAGTAGCTTTATAATTGTGCTTATGAATTGGCTTTCTGACATTGAATTGTAATCCATATTCTGTAACTCTGTGGCACAGGGTACTGTTCTGATTCTTTCTTTTGTGGTGAGTTATTCATTCGAGTCATTTTGCTCAGTGCAGAGGGGCTGTATGAGTGGGCTGAGTCAAGAATATCAACCGAGACCTAAGTAAATTTCACCTTAGATGATTCTGACGAGGTCAGAGACCAGAAAATGAAAACAGAGATCAGAAAAAAATAAAACAAAAGGACCACTAAAGTGAAAAACAAATTTTAAAACAAAGTAGTAAAAAATAAAGGGCCAATAATCCCAAAGAAGAAAAGAAAGAAGAAAGAAAAAAGAGAAAAAAGCAAAAGTAAATAGGAACAAAAAGAAAAAAAGAGAAGAAAAAAGGGCTGACCTGGAGACGGTGGTGACAAAGTTGTAGGGGAGGGAGAATGTAGTTTACCTGAGAGGCCCTAGAGGGTGATCCTCTTGGTTCTGAATATATTAAGTTCTGTATGTTAGAAGATGCTCAGTGACCAGGATGATTTTAAAGACCTTATTGATTAATGCATTCACGAAACTTAATGAATTTTAGGGTAAAATCAACTAGATCCACACCTGATACTTTAGAATAAAGCTATCAAAAGATAAAGACAGAGAGATATCTTGAAAGTAGCAAGAGCAAAACAGCTCATTATGTTCAGTCTTTAATAAGATTAATAGCTGATTTCTAATCAGAAATAGTGCATTCTAGAAGACAGTGGGAAAACATTCAAAGTGGTAAAAGAAAAAGATAGTCAACAAAGTCAACAAAGAATTTTGTACCCAGCAAAACTATCCTTCAAAAAAATGAAGAAGAAATTAAGACACTTGCTGATAATAAAAAGCTGATAGTATTCATCACTAGAAGACCTGTCCTATTAGGACAACTAGTCTTTCAGTCTTAAATGAAACAGCATCAGACAGTGAGTCAAATGCATATGAAAAAATAGAGTACAAATAAAGGTAACTACATAGGTAAATATAAAAAACAATATAAATACTTTTGTTTATAATATTTTCTTCACTGATTTAAAAATGTAACTGAATAAAGCAATAGTTAAAAAATGTATTGATGGAGGTGTCTGGATGTCTTAGTTGATTGAGCATCTGACTCGATTTTGGCTTAGATCATGATCTCAGATTTGTGGGACTGAGTCTCGTGTCAGGCTCTGCACTCGGTGGGGAGCCTGCTTAAGATTCTCTCCCCCTCTCCCTGTGTCCCTCCCCTGCTGCTCTCTCCTAAAAAAAAACTGTATTGATGAGCTAATATAAATTTAATTTGATTGATCATAATATCACAGAGAAGAAGGGAGGTGCCAGAGATCTATTAAAGCGAAATTTTTATATATCATTGAGATTAACTTGTTATTAATCTGAAATAGATTACTTTTAATTAAAATGCTAACTTTAATCTTCTAGGAAACTCCTAATAACTCAAAAATATAATAAAGAAAATAAGGGAATTAAAATGGTACACTAGAAAATATACAGTTGACACGAAAGAAGGCAGTAATGGAGGAACTGAAGAAGAACTACAAAACCCCATAAGACATGCAGAAAACAATAAATGAAAGACTTAAAACTACCTGATCAGTTATCAAATTAAATGTAAATGGACTACACATTCCAATCAAAAGGCAAAAATTGGCAGAGTGAATAAAAACACATATCCAACTATGTAGATATTATAAGAAACACATGTTAGAGTCAAAGCCATAAAAATGTGGGAAATAAAAGAATGGATAAAGATGTACCATGCAAACCATGACCAAAATAGAGCTGGAGTAGATAACTTAACATCAGCAAAATAGACTTTATGACCAAAATAGTTACTAGAGACAAAGAAAGACATTTAATAATGATAAAAAGGTCAATAATCATGAAGACATAATAATTATAAATATATATACCTATCAATAGAGCCACAAAATGCCGGAAGCAAAATCTAAAAGAATTCAAAGGAAAAGTATATAATTCCACAAAAAAGTTGGAGACTTTAATATTCCACTTTCAATAGTAGAATAATTAGGGAGAAGATCAATCAGAAGATAGAAGACTTGAACAACAATACAATCCAACTGGATCTATAGATTGTTCTATGCAACTACAGAAGAATATAGATTTTCCTCAAATGTACATGGAATATTTGCCAGAACAAACCATATGTCAGGACATAAAGCAAGTGTCAATAAATTTAAAAGTATTGAAATCATATAAAATATGTTCTCTGGACATATGAAATTAAATTAGAAATCAATAACAAGGAAACAATTTGGGAAACTTGCAAATGTAGAAGTCAACACATTACTAGATAACAAATGGGTTAAAGAAAGTTCACATGGAAAATTAGAAAATACTTTAAGATGAATGAAAATAAAATATAACAAAACATATGAGGCTAAAGCAGTGCTCAGAAGGTAATTTATAGCTATAAATGTATTCATTAAAAACCAAATGATCTCAAATAAATAACTTAGCCTCTTTCCCTAAAAAAAAAAAAAAAAAAGAATCCAAACCAAATAAAAAGGTAGGTAATAAAAAGGTAGATTAGAAAAAGCATTGGGTGTTATACACAACTGATAAATTATTGAACACTACATTTGAAACTAATGATGTACTATATGCTGGCTAACTGAATTTAAATTTAAAAAAAGAAGGAAAAAAGGGGAAAAAAAACCCTTGCAAATTCCTAAAAAAATTAAAAAGTAAAGTACAGAATAGAAGAACAACAAAAAACAATAAAAAGAAAAGTTAGTTCTTTGAAAAGATCAACAAAATGGACAAATCTTGCCACAAAAAAAGAAAGACTTAAATTACTAGACTAGACTTGCCACGAAAAAAGAAAGACTTAAATTACTAACACCAGAAAAAAGAGTCATCACTGCTAACCTTACAGAAATAAAAACAAATATAAGAAAATGCTATGAATAACTGTTTGTGAACAATGTAGATAACCTAGATGAAAAAATATATATAGAGATTTAAAGAAATATATAACCACAGAAACTGACTCAAGAAAAACCAGAAAGTCTTAGTAGGCCTACAACAATGAAAGATTGAATGAATTCTTTAAAACTTTCCACAAAGAGAATCCAGGCCCAGATGATTTCACTGGTGAATTCTGCCAAACCTTTAAAAAAGATTTATTTACCATGAATCTTTCATAACTTTCCCCCAAATATAAGAGGGCAGTATTTCCTGATAGAAAAACCAGACAAAGACTTTAAGAGTAAGTAAAAGTATATGTCAATATCCCTTATGGCTATAGTGCTCAACAAAACACTAGCAGACCAGATCCAACAGTATATAAAAACAATTATCACGATGACCAAGTGGGATTGAGCCCAAGACTGCAAGATTAATTTAACATCTGAAAATCAATCAATGTAATACAAAATATTAATAGAATAAAGTATAAAACCACATGAACATCCCAAAAAGATACAGAAACAAAATCCAACTTCCTTTCATTATAAAACATTTATTAAACTAGGAATAAAAGAAAATTTCCTCAACCTGATAAAGGGCATCTAGAAAAAAACTACAGTTAACATACTTACTGATGAAATACTGAATGTTTTCCTCTCAGGTCAGAAAAAAGATAAGGAGTTTTGCTGGAGACACTTTGCTGGTGACTAACAACGCATTGGAAGTTCTAGCCATGGAAACCAGTGTAGAAAAGGGGATACAAGTCACCCACGTTGGAAAGAAGTAAAACTATCTCTATGTGCAGGTGACATAATATTGCATATAGATAATCTTAAATAAAAAGAAATACTAAAAGTAGAGTTTAGCAAACTTGCAAGGTACAAAATCAGTAATAAAAATATGTTTTATTTCTATTCACTAGCAATGAACAACTTGAAAATGAAGTTATAAAACCGTTTCAGGATCCCTGGGTGGCGCAGCGGTTTGGCGCCTGCCTTTGGCCCAGGGCGCGATTCTGGAGACCCAGGATCGAATCCCACATCGGGCTCTCGGTGCATGGAGCCTGCTTCTCCCTCTGCCTATGTCTCTGCCTCTCTCTCTCTCTCTCTCTCTGTGACTATCATAAATAAATAAAAATTTAAAAAAATTATAAAAAAATAAATAAAAAAATAAAACCATTTCATTTATCATGGTATTAAAGTACTTAGGAAATAAATTCAACAAAAGAAGTGCAAGAGTTGTACACTGAAAAGTACAAAATATTATTGAAACTAAAGAAAATCTAGGCAAATGGAAAGAAAGCCCATGTTCATGCATCAGAGGACATAATTTTGTTAAGATGGTAATATTTTTCTAATTGGTCCTATATGTTTACATATTGAATGCAATGCCTATCAAAATGTCAGCTTTATTTTTTGCAGAAATTAGCATGACGATCCTAAAATTTATATGGAAATTCAGAGGTCCTAGAATAACTAAGCAATTTTACAGAAGAAAAAGAATGTTAGAGGACTTATAGTTCCCAAGTTTTAAACTTATTATAAAGCTACAGTAATCAAGACAGTATGGTTGTGGCATAAAGACAGACATATTGCCAAGACTAGTGACTAGAGAGAAGCAATCTTTCAAGAATTGGTGCTAGGAAAACTGGATATCCACATGCACAACAATAAATTGGAACCCCTCTCCATACTATAAACAAAAATTAACTCAAAAAGGACAATTGATCTAAATGGAAGAGCTATCCTTTATCCTAAAGGATATCCTAAAGATAAATATTTGTGACCTTGGATTAAGCAATGGTTACTTAAATCTGACACCAGAAGTACAAGCAACAAAAATTATTTAAATTGGATTTCATCAGAAGTATAAATATTATGAAATCATATATCTGTTAAGGAAATTGTATCCATAATAAAGAACTCTTATATCTCAGCAATAAGACTAATAATCAAATTAAAAAGGTTTTGAACAGACATATTGTCCGAAAAGATATACAAATAGTCAATGTGCACATGAAAAGATGTTCAACATTATTAGTAATCAGGGAAATGCAAGTCAAAACCACAATGTGATACCTCTTCACCTTACTAGGATGGCCAAAATTTTTAAGAAAAGCAATAACAAGTGTTGATGAGAAATCTTCAGAGGCACCTGGGTGGCTCAGTGGTCGAGGGTCTGCCTTCGGCTCAGTTCAGTCTGCTTCTCCCTCTGCCTATGTCTCTGCCTCTCTCCCTGTGTCTCTCATGAATAAATAAATAAAATCTTTAAAAAAAATAAAAAATAAAAAAATAAATGAAAAAAGTGGAATTTTCATATGTTGCTGGTGGTTGTAAAATGGTGCAAATACTCTGGAAAACAACTGAAAGTTCCTTTAAATGTTAACTGGCAATTTTACTTCTAAATATATTCTCAAGATAAATGAAAATACATATTCACACAAAAACTTGTACATGAACATTTATAACAGAATTATTAATAATAGGCCAAAAAGTGTGAACAATTTAAATATTCATTAGCTGATGGATGGATAAACAAATGGAGTATATATCCATGAAATATTATTTGTCAGTATAAAAAAATTAAGTTTGGATAGATTCTATTGCATGGATAACAGGAAAGCATTATGCTAAGTGAAAAAAAAGACCACATTCTGTATGATCCATTTATAGGAAAATGTTCAAAATAGGCTAATCAATAGAGACAGAAAGTAGGGAGTTATTGCTAATGCGTATGTGATCTATTGTTGAGGTGATAAAAATACTCTGAAATTAGACAGTAGGAATGGTAACAAAACCATCTAAAACCTACTAAAAACCGTTTTATTGTACAATATAATAGTGTGAATTTTGTAATATATTAATTACATCTCAATAAAACTGTTAAAAAGTGGTCAATTCATTAAGAGCACACAACAGTTTTAAACCTTTATACAGTTAATAGCAGAGCTTTAAAATACATGAAGCAAAAACTGATAGAACTCAAAAAGAAATAGATAAATTAACAGTTCTAGAAAAATTTAAGTACTCCCTCTCACAGTAGACAGACCAAATAGACAGACAATAGTCAGGATATAGAAGACTTAATATCAAGCCACTTGCCCTAACTGGCGTTTGTAGAACAATCCACCCAACCATAAAAGAATAAACATTCTTTTCAAGTGTATCCAGAACATTACTAAGTTTATGGGACATAAAATTACTCTCAACAAATTTAAAAGGATTCAATCCAGCATAGAAGGTATGTTCTTCGAACAAAATGGAATTAAAGACTAATAATAGAAAAATGTCTGAAAATTCCCTAATAATTGGAAACTAACATCCTTCTAAATAGTCTATGGGTCAAATAATAAATTAAGAGTGAAACTAGAAAGCTATTTTGAACTGAGTCAAAATGAAAACAGAGCATCTCAAAAGTTACAGAAGTAAATGAGTATTTAGAGGAAAATTTACAACACTAATACCTGCATTAGAAAAGAAGAAATGTCTCAAAAGCAATGACCTCTTTCACCTTACAAGACTGGAAAAACAGCAAATTAAATTCAAACTAAACAGAAGAAAGGAATTAATACACATAAGCACAGAAATGAATAAAATTAAAAAAATAAATGAAATCCACAGCTTGTTTTTTGTGAAGATTAATAAAAATGGAAAGCCTCTATCTAGATTGATCAGGAGAAAAAAGAAAGAATACAAATTACTAATATTAAGTATGAGAGAGAGAGGACATCACTTCAGGTCCTACAAAGGACCTGATAATGAGGGATTAGTATGGATGACTCAATGCCAATGATACGACAACTTAGATGAAATGCAAAATGTTGTTTTAAAGACACAAACTACTAGGGTTGAATCAGAAGAACTACATAATAAATTCAATAGCCCTATTAAATAAATTTAACTTACAATTAAAAACTTTCCCACAAAGAAAACTCCAGGTCCAGATGGCTTTACTGGAAAATTCTCCCAAACAACTAGTAAATATATGATAGCAATTCTCTTCCAGGAAACTGAAAAAGGAGGAACACTTCCCAGCTTATTCTATGAAGCCATCATGACCTTTATGGCAAAACCAAAGACATTATAAGAAAAGAAAACTACAGACCAGTATCTCTCATGAACATAGATACAAAAATTCTTTACAAAATTTAGCAAGTCAAATTCAATAATACAGTAAAGAGATAGTTCTCACAATCAAATGGGGTTTATCCTTGAAATGTAAGGTTTATTTGATGTTTGAAAATCAATCTCTATAATTCACCATAATAAAAGACCACATGATCTTCTTAGTGAGTGAAGAGAAAGCATTAGATAACATCCCATATCTATTCCTGAAAAAAATTTTCAGCATTCCTATTTCAATAAAAGGAAACTCTTCAATCTGACAAAGTCCATCTATGAACAATCTACAGCTAATATCATACTTAATGGAGGAAAGACTGAAAGTCCATCTTATCACTTCTATTCAACACTGATTTGGAGTTTCTAGCCATTCAATTAGGCAACAAAAATAAAAGTTATTCAAATTGGAGAGGAAGAGATAAGACTTTATTTGCAGATGACATGATTATGTAGAAAATCCTATGGAATCTATATAAATTAATTTTAAACTATTAAGTATGTTTAGCATGATTGCCTGATAAAAGGTCAATACCCAAAATCAATTTTATTTCTATGTACCAGCAATGCGCAATCAGACACTGAAATAAAAATACCATTTCTAAAACATTAAAGGATCAATTTGACAAAAAATATGTAAAGTCTGTACATTGAAAGCTATAATAGATTTCTGAGTGGGGAAGAAATACATTGTGCCCATGGATTGAGAAAGTTGATACTCATTATGTTTATTTATTCCCAAACTGACATATGTGTTCAAAACAATCTCAATTAAATATCCAGTAGGCTTATTTGTGTAAATTGAGAATCTGATTTCAAAATTTATATGGAAATACAAAGTACTTAGTATAATCATAATACTTTGAAAAGAAGAACAAAGTTGGAGGACTTTACACTATCAGATTTTATGACAATTCTAGAGTTATTTCAGACAGTATTCCTGGCTTAAAGATAGATCAATGGAATAGAATAGAGAATTCAGAAATAAACCCACATATATATGACTAATTAATACTCAGCAAAAATGTTTTTTTTAAAGATTTTATTTATTTATTCATGAGAGACAGAGAGAGAGAGAGGCAGAGACACAGGCAGAGGGAGAAGCAGGCTCCATGCAGGGAGCCTGATGTGGGACTCCATACTTGGTCTCCAGGATCACGCCTTGGGCTGAAGGCGGCGCTAAACCACTGAGCCACCTGGGCTGTCCCACAAAACCGTTGAGGTAATTCATGGGGAAAAATAATCTTTTCAATAAACAGTGTTGGATAGACATGTGCAAAGTCCAACCAACTGGCCAACAGACCAACCAACCTACCGACTAATTTCTGTCCTTCATACTATATAGAAAAACTAATTTAAAATGGATTATTATGAGAGAAAGTGGATCAGTGTTTCCCTGGAGGTCTGGGGAGAGATGGAAAGGAGTGATTCTAAAAGCACAAAGGAGGGCAGCCTGGGTGGCTCGCTCAGTGGTTTAGCGCTGCCTTTGGCCCAGGGTGTGATCCTGGAGACCCAGGATCAAGTCCCATGTCAGGCTCCCTGCGTGGAGCCTGCTTCTCTCTCTGCCTATGTGTCTCTGCCTCTCTCTCTCTCTCTCTCTGTGTGTGTCTCTCATTAATAAATAAAAATATTTAAAAAAAATAAAAGCTCAAGGAAACTTTTGGGAGTGGTGGATATGTTATCTTGATGATGGCAATGGTCCCACAGGTATATATATCAGTAAAAACTTATCAAATTGTACACTTTCAATATGTGAAGTTTATATGTCAGTTTAATCTCAATAAAGCTGTGAAAAAAATTTAATGGAATATTTCTGTGTCTTCTCTCTGTTAAATTCCATAGTTTTGGCCTTTCCCACTTTGCTATTATACAATGGAAATAACCTCCTACCTGCTTTCCAGATCTTCAATCTTTGAGCACTTTTAAACTCTACCTCACTCTTGTATCCCCTTTAGAAGGCTCTTAGTAAGTTTACACTGCAAGCTCATCCTGACTTGAGACTTGTTACCAAAGAGTTGCCTCCTTGATTTCTACCACTCCTCTCTCCACTCTCCCTCAGCTCCACCCTAAGGATGTGGTGTTTGGAACTATCATCCCACACTGCTTCCTAGTATACTGCTCCGCAGGATGGAGACAGAGTCCTGCGTCTCTATAATTTTTGGGTAAGGGACAATTTTCTGTCTTAGAATGGATACTGTGCACAATGGTAGGTATGAAATGGATGACTAACACAGGTCATGTTTTGACATCCATGTTTTCTAAATGGGGATCTAATTTTGGTGTGTATATTCAGGATGTTATTATTTCAGGGAAATATGATAGGTTAAGGGGCAGTATCTAAAACACAAATACAGGAGGCAGAAGAGCCCAGTGAAGGGAAAAGAGGTGCCGGGTCACCCTAAATGGGAAGAAGCCTGTCAGCAGACGTTTTCAGGGTGTATTCTAAGAAGTAAGTCTCCTTAGCTGCCATCAGTCTAACAATGTATTGTTCACTTGCTTTGTGCCAAACATTCGGAGGCTCTGTTCTTACAAGAACAGAAGAATAAGGCATGACTTTGTACTCAACAATTTTGGTATCTCAGAGGAGAAAAGTAACAAGCCAATTCCTTAGGAAAAATTATAGTCAAATAATCTAAATCAACTATAAATTTTTAAAAAAGAATTTATTTATTTATTTATTTATTTATTTATTTATTTATTTATTTATTTATTATTTGAGAGAGTGAGAGTGAGAGAGTGTGAATGGGGGGAAGGGCAAAGGAGAGGGCAGAGAATCTCAAGCAGACTCTGCACTGAGCATGGAGCCCCATCTTGGGGCTCCATGCAAGGCTCCATGTGGCACTTGATCCTGGGACCCTGAGGTCATGACCTGAGCCAAAGCCAAGAGTTGGACACTTAATGGACTAAGCTATCCAGGCACCTCTAAATCAACTGCAAATTTTAAGCATTGTTCACTATGGCTAAGTGTGTAATTAAATACAATAAATTACAGCTACTATACATCTTAATTTCCAATTAGTGACTTACCAGAGCTCCAAGGTGAATAAACCTGAACAAACCCAGGTATTGCTATAGATGCTTAGACCAGGTGTATACCGGCTAAATATCGCTGTCAAAATTAGGGTGCAGAACATGCAGACATTTAAGATGCACCTCTCACAGAAAGTTACATTGGTCAGGCTTTCTGTGCAGTGGATGATGATTTAAGACCTATTGCATTGTAAGTATTTTCACTGGACTATGATTTCATTGAAGACAAAAAACAAGGTCTTCTATCTCTGAAGTTACAGTGTCCTGGCTGGATACCTAATAGGCAGACTAAGCATATGTATAAAAAATAGGAAAAACACAAGGATCAAAAAATGAAAAAAAATCTGAAAGGCCTTGATATTTCTAAAACTTATCAAAGTGGTTATGTTGGATTATCAACATAGTAGTGTGGAAAAAAGAATTGAAAACTTCCCTACACATTGTATATTTTAGTATTATTTTTATTTTAAGTTATTTTTAAAGTGTGCATCACAAGGAGGGAGATGTAAAATAATCCTTTCAGTGCTTAGGGCCTTAATTTGGTTCTAAGTGTCTGCTCTAACATCTATCCATTAGTAAGTGCTCAATAAAAATGTGAGTGAATAAGTATGTGTTTCCATATACTTAGCCTTATGATGAACAATGGCTTAACAGATGTATTTCTTTGGGTGAGCCATTCCTGAATGTGTGATATATCTTACACTGAAAACTTAAATAATGGATATTTTCACTTAATTCAATCTCTTAGAAAGGCACTAAAATTGATATATGAATAACCTGACTCCTTGTTCTTTATTAATGATCTTAATACAGACAACCCAAATTCAGGTATGAAACAGGGTCACCAAATGGATTGAATATAAATCACTTCTTCAGAAGAATCAAAGACATGGTGACTTTTTCTTTAGAAATAATAAGGATACCTGGGTGGCTCAGTGGTTGAGCATCTGCCTTTGGCTCAGGGCATGATCCCAGAAGGGGTCCTAGGATTGAGTCCCACATCAGGCTCCCCAAAGGGAGCCTGCTTCTCCCTCTGCCTGTGTCTCTGCCACTCTCTTTGTGTCTCTCATGAATAAATAAAGTCTTTTAAAAAATAATACAATAAAACAATTAGAAATAAAATATCAGCAATAATCCCAAATTTAAAATTAATTCAATTTCATTTCTTGCATCTTTTTAAAAAATGACTTGAAGGGCTTCTCAGTAATTTTATTAATTCCAGAGCAATATATAGGAGAGAAAAGTTTTTAGCATTGACCGTTTTGACAGATTTGAAGAGTCCATACAGGCAGAAACCAATTCTCCACTTTTAAATTAATTAATTTGGCTTCTTATACTGAACTGACTAGACTGTAGATTTGGCATTGTTTATATACTCCTCTAGTTTTCCTACTCTGCAGCAAGAGATAACATGCAAAAAAGTATATGTAGACTGTCCACGGAAAATCAGCATTAAAACACAAACCCTATCTCAGGTATCTGATTCATAACTTCCTAGAACACCATGTTTCAAACAATGGGTCATTTACACATTAGGTTAAGAGATCAATTTTATAGATGAGAACAGTATAAATAGAAAATATCAGAGTGTGAAAAACACTGTACTAATGCTTCTTAGTCTCAAACATATGTACCCAAAATGTATGTCTAAGTTCAGACTAAGACAACAGACTAATACTTACTGAGCCCTGCCCAGTAAGAGGAAAATTCTTAAATGGTACTCTGGAAGATCTAATGTAAAAGACTTGAGAAATATTGTATGGTCTTATTGCAGAGCTATCAATCTTTCATGGCATTCAACATCTTGGTGAAAACTGAAATATTCATCCATTTATAAACTTCCAAATATGCAATAGGTAATAAGGTGATCTAGATTATACTGTGACTAAAGTTCTGAATGACTACTTCAATTTTTCCATTGTGATCTAAACATGGGTTTCATGCAGCAAAGATAGGGATAAACTGATGTCCCAGAAAGAACTGTTCTGTCATTCCAAACAATGCCAGAATTTCATTATTTTTTCCTCTTAGATTTGCAGGAGGGATCCATTCCAATGTTGCTGAACTCACTGTATAAGACAGAATGCACTACTCATGAGTGATAGGAAAAAAATAAATTCTATTTGGAATTAATTCTTCTCTCTCTTCCTGCCAACTTACCATGACTTATGGGGAAATACTGAAAAGTTAGAGAGAGAGACATGCAGTGGAACCTGCCTTTAAGGGGATAATTAATTCCTGGTCTTTGATTCTTCAGTTTCTGCTTATAATCAAAGGTAGAGAAAACAGTTTTGGGTGCTCTGCGCATACCACACCTGCTCCATGTGTGAGTTCATGCTCTTAATTAACCTTCAAGAAACTTTACTATATCCCTTTGCTAGGGTGGATGCCTTGCTAAATTTGTCTTCTGAACCATCCTCTTCTTTTTTCATGTCCTTCTCAGTCATTCCAGCTATCCCTTCTCCAACATGCAGAACTTTTACATGGCCCACCACTGCTGTCTCAGGCATGGTGTTGAATGTCTTCTATCACCTGTCCTTATTTACAGTATCAGATTACCTAAAGACCTTTTCCCCTCCGGTCAGAACTGACCTGTCCTCCTTTGTGTCATTATTCTTAGACCTCAGTTTACTGCTAGGTGATAATGAGGTTTTCAGATAAATGTTTTTTCAGATAAATGATTAATGAATATGTAATGAGAACAGGTCTATTTAATTTTAAGGGCACTGCTCAAATGATTGGTGCTATTACTCACTAGTGTTATTATCTACTAGTTCTATAGCAAGAAGAGCTAAAAGTGTTACATTTGTCGTAGCTGGTAGAAAATGTAGAGGGTGTTTCACGGGAGAGTGGGAAAGGCATTGATGCTAAGAGGGGAAGTGACTCACCCCATTAGGTGGTTCCATTGGAACCTTAGCCACTCAGCTGACTGTGGAGCCTCACTAACTATGCAAGAGGCAGCTTGATGTAGTTGAATCAGGAGGCTTGGATTCTTTTCCTACTTTATAAACCTATGTGTCTTTCCAATTCCTTTTTTACTTCTTCATTTTTTTTACTTCTTCATTTAATTGAATTAATTGTCAATTAATAATAGTTGACTATCCTGACCCTTCCAGCCCTAAATTTCTGTGTTCAATGTGGCTCCAAGTGGGAAACTTTTACTGACCCTTCACTTATATGGCTTTTTACTTACCATCATTTTCTATCTACAGACACCATGTTGCTGCAGCTTTTTTGCTTGAAAAAGGCATTTTGCTCCTGATTAGGCTGATCATTTGTGTTAGTGTGCTGGTTCAGTCTTGGTCTATACATGCCCTGATGTAATTAATAGTAGCACTCACTTTTGTTTAAGTGTCTGGTATAGATGATAAATTGTATGGCCTCCCTACTTAGGTGAGCAGTGCTACAGAATTGCTAGTAAGATGACAAAAATGCACTTCAATAACTTTCCTTACCAAAGTAGAACTCTCAGCAGATCTTTACTGAAGTATATTTCCTGTTTATGTATAAACTCCCTGATTTGAAGTTCAGTTCAAGGTAACTAACTCCTATGCTTTTATACAAATCTTTTTTTTTTTTATTACTCATTCTTTTTTTTTTATAAATTTATTTTTTATTGGTGTTCAATTTGCCAACATATAGAATAACACCCAGTGCTCATCCCATCACGAACTAGGGGTGATAGAAAGGGAGGTGGGCAGGGGGTGGGGGTGACTGGGTGACAGGCACTGAGGGGGGCACTTGATGGGATGAGCACTGGGTCTTATATAAATCTATTCCATGCTGGAGCCTCTTGAAACTGGGTTCCTCCTTCCTGGGTGAAGCACAACAAACACATTTTCTACAACTCCCATTACCAGTTCTGCCTTGGGACTTATGGTATTTAGTCTACAACTCAGTAAGCAATAGGCTTTTTTCCTGGAAAGAAGAAAAAAAAAAGGTCTCAAAAAAGTAAATAAGGTATTTCATTTGATTTTTCCCTACCTGTTCCAAAATTAAAATGCAAATTCCTGTCTTGGGAAGGAGATGGTAGAAATATCATTTGCTTTCAATACTAAGGCCTCTAAGACCACAAATGGGGAGGCAAAGATTAAAATAAAACCTGAACACAGTCTTTTATCTGTCTGTGCATTTCTATCTTAGAGAGGCCAGTGGAGTCTGGCTGAGTATTTTGAAAACCTGATTATTATTATACCTTGCATGTGGTAGAAACTTACTATTCACCCAAACACACCAGGCTTTTGCTCACAGTACATTTTTGTTTAATGGAAGTTCAGTCATATTTGTCATAGTCCCTATCCCAAGCCCGGGCACTTCTAAACAAGGACCCCAAAGTTGCTATTCTAAGGAATGTCTTACCTTTTTTTAAGAAGTTACTTGAGAGTCATCAGCCTCTGACAGACCACTAAGAAAAATAGACACTTACTCTGGGGTCTTAGGAGTTAGAATTTTATGCTAGTCTGGGAATAAGAACAACTTGATTCAATCCTGGCTTGTTAGTGTTTAGCTTGGGAAATTTGGTAAAGTCAGAGTGGCAAGATTCACAGCAGTTAAGAGGATGGGAACTGGATGGTGCACTCCCAGCTCTGCCATTCACTTAGGTATTACTTGGGCGTGTTACTTAACCTCTCCATGCCTCTGTTTTTTCATCTCTAAAATACAGATGACAATAGTTTCTACCTCACAGGGTTATGTGAAGCATAGAGTTCTTAGACAAAGCATGTTGGAGCAGAACCTGACACAGAATAGGAAGAACAAACAGCCAGCATCAACTACTTAAATCTTTCTAGGTGTTCTTCTCGACGTTGGCTCTCCCTATTCTCTCCCTTCTTCTGGGCTTCCTTTGCACTCAAATTATACTGTTTAATACTTGTTTATGTATTTCCTTTTCCCCAAAGAATGCTGCCTCAGTAACTAGTCCAGTGCCTGCTATGTACTAGAAGCTGAATATTTCTTGAAAACCCGAATGAATTAATATATAACATAAAAGAGTTGGACTGGATAATTCTATAATTCACTTGAGCTCTAAAATTCTGACTCTGTGACCCATTATAATGGAATCCAGAAGCTTTCTGAATCAAAAAGAAAATAAATTTTTAAAAAATGTGATGAAAATGGTTCCTATGGTAACCAAAAGACTAAGTGAAGAGAAAGTATGATTATACCTGAATCACTCTGCTTGCTTCTGAACTCAGGGAAAGAGAGAATAGAGATGGGTGTTTCAGCAGCAGTATAAATAAATAGACAAATTAATTTAAAAAATGCATGTAGGCAGGAGTGCATGTGGATTTCCATGAATCTACCAAAGAATATGGAGTTTGATTTCACTGGATTCCCTTAGATGTTGAAGGGATCAACTCCATATCTAATTCCCCAATAAAAAGAGACACTTGAATGAGTTCCATCAAAATACAGTGGGAGGATCTTACACTCTTGAGTAATGAAATCCTATCACTGGGTCTTTGGGCTTGTGGATAAAAAGTTTTGGAAGTATGAAACATGGAGAGAGAGGCAGAGAGTAAACAGAGGAGAGAGAGTGTGAGTGAGTGAGTGGACTATTATCTGATTGTTGTCTTCCTTTTTGATGGTTAATTGTTAATTGAACATTACTACTTTATTGTCCCTAAAAATCTAAGACAGAATGAAACCTGTTCATATCACCAAACCCAAGGAAGGGTTTCAAACCATAATCTGAAAGTGCAAGATTACACTGTGTGTAATCTGCTGGTGCAAATGCCTTCTGAATGGCTTCACCTCTTACAGGAGAATCTTGAGTTCAACAAACATTTATTGACTATGGGCTCTGGACAAAGACACATAAGACAGCATCTCTGCTTAGAAAAAGATCTTTGTTCTTTCTTCCCCTCTTCCTCAGTCCCTTCCTTTCTTTCTCTCTTTTCTCCTAAGAGAGAGAGAGAGAAAAAAAAAAAAGGAACTTAGAGAAAGCCATCTAGAGAACCAAAATGACTGACTTCCAGTTCTAGCTTTCACATGGATATTGACTGAGGATTGTCTCTCATTTACTATCACCATCTTTGAATTCTCCCAGCGTTTGTGTAGGTACAAGTGAATGAAATAGTGGATGAGAAAGGGCTTTGTGTTAGTCTGGGTCCTCTATGAAACAGTCATCTAGACAGAATTCAACCTGTGAGAGATGGAGTTAATATGTATAAGAGAAGAAGACTTTGATGTCTTCCCAGTGAAAGAGAGAGAGAGAGAGAGAGAGAGAGAGAGAGAAAGAAAGAAAGAAAGAAAGAAAGAAAGAGAAAGGGAAGAAAGGAGAGATGGGTAGGAAGAGTCCCAGAGTACAGCTCAGTTTTAAGAAAGTTTCTGCCAGCCTATGGGGAGTCCTTCAGCCAAAGTTACTCCTCAGATGAATACTGCAACTTGACAGAATGGGCCTGCCATAGAGTGCCTGCTATATGAGTCATGGCCTAGGAGTGGCCAGTGGGAAGTGAGTATGGGGATGGGTCCCCAGGGCCACAGCTTGATCTTTTCTGCCACACTCCTGAAGAAGAAGCTATGAGGGGACACGTTTTTATGGCCGCTACACTATTTCCTGATATTTTGTCCTAACCAAATTGTACTCCAAAGCACTAATTCCTGAGATCTACACTAGACAGTGAAATTAAAAACCAAATAAAACTTGGCAACTGGGTGGCTCAGTTGGTTGGGCCTCTGACTCTTGGTTTCAGCTCAAGTCATGATCTCAGGGTTGTGAGATTAAGCCCTGTGTCAGTTTCATGCTCAGCACTGAGGCTGTTTGAGGTTCTCTCTGTCTCCCTCTGTTCCTCTCCCAGCCCCAGCTGGCCCATGCATGCGCATTCTCTCTAAAAAAAACAAAAAACAAAAACAAAAAAAAACCACACACAAAATAAATCAAACCAAAATAAAACAAAAACAAAACCAATGTAAACCAAAAAAAGGATAGATAATAAACTTCTTATACAACTTATTGAAACAACTATTCTGTATTCTTAATTGATGTCCTTCCTTATCTTTTTTGGCATTAAATTATCTATTTACTTTTAATAAAATGAAAGTCATACTAGAGAAGTGGTATGTTTAATGTTCTTAACCTGGCACATTTAAAAGTGGGCATCTCTATGGAAGTTCCAACAAAATTGTATTGGTTAGGTCAAAAAGACAAAAACTGGCAGCTCTAAGATAATTGTAAGCTATAAAAGCAAAGTTCAAATGAGAAAGGTAGCTTTTGTTAATAGTTTTTTTTTTTTTTCTTTTTGGAAACAAGAAGAAAATAATCAGTTCCAAACATTCACAGCCACTGCACCTGACTGCTGGCCAGAGACCTCATAGCCCCTAGAGGTATGGGGAATCTGGAAGGGCTGTCTCTAGTCTGACTGAAATCATGCAGGAGGAGGCAAATGCAGAGGGATGCTTTTGTCAAATGGCATAAAGCTTGCCAAGGAGAACTAAGGAGGGCTTGATTTTATTAATGTGACATTCTTTTACTAAGGACCCAGCACTGGATCATATAAAAGTAAAAAATCCAATCAGAGATATAGATTATTTTCATATTTCAGGATGGAGACAGCTAAACAGCAAATTTTTCTAAGTGCTCAGCAAGCCCAGGCATATGTCTGCTTGAGTAGAAAAATAAAATCAAATAGCCTCTGCTCTTCTAAATCCACATATCTGCACTTTAACATGACAGTATTGCCAAGAACTAGTAATTAGTTGGAAGTATCTGGTCAAAATCAAATAAAACTGAGTCAACCAGCTCCCTTGAATTCACTTAGTCTTTTTCAGACTTTATAATATTAAATTACTTATGCAAAGTTGCTCTTAATAAAACAAAATAAAGGATAGCTTGAGGATATCCTGTCAGACTTTAATCACTGTAGATTGATTATGTTTTCCAGAAACAAAACACATTGTTTGAGATGTCTCCAAGCTTGGCAACACCTGAGCTGGCACGTCAAAAGGAAGATCGGTTTAGGCAGGTAAATGTTTTCAGATTACTTGTGGTTGAATTTTTGCCAGGCTCCATTCTCAGCAAATAGAAATTCTGATCTGTGGGGCCAACACTGCTCTACTGGGAAGGAGGCACTGACAGATACCATCAACAGGTAAGTTTGTGTAAAGACGAAGAAAGCCGTCAGGGGAATACTTCCAAGTGTTTACCTACAAAATTTTACTTGGCACTGCCAAGCTGCTAGTCACCAGCCATTTCTGGGCATTTTTTTTGATGGCATAGCTTGGATACCATGGGATTTCTCTTCCTAGAAACTGGGTGAGAGGGCGATGGGACAACAGAGAGAAATTTAGAAAGCCACATCTCAGGGGATATATTAGTATCTATGATTGATAAGGTGTAAACTAACCACAGATTAATAGTATTTATACAAGTAAGTTTTTTAGAAACTTGATTTGAATGTGGGCTGTTTTTCACTATTTCACAGAGAAAATGTTGTGTAGAGAGATTATGGACAAGTTAAAAAAGGTACTCCTATATAAAGCACTTAGTTAAGTATGTGGAACTTATTACCCAGAGAGTTAGGACAGGAAGAAAATATAAACACACTAAAGAAAATGTTTGATCCATATTGTGAATAAAAAAATGATGAACATTCAGATTTATCTCTAAATAAAGGGTACCAAGGATATCAGACCAGGGAGAAGACTAAGATGAACAAAGGTGAGGCTGTGTATGGCAAAGGAGAGAGTCATTGCAATATAGTATTTTTCCAAAAATTTCCTTCAGCATCCAAAGAGGCATAAATCTGAGACTGGGAAGACTACTCACTTCACAGAATCTCAATTGTTATTATTTTTAGAGAAGTTGCAAATGCAATTCTTTCTTAGCCCATAGATTCTTAAATGTTGGACTGTGCATAGAATGCAGGAGATGGTGTGTGGCCTATGAATATGGATGGGAAAAACACAGCCGTTTTTCATGTCTAACTGAAATTTAACTTTTCCTTAGATTATGAAAGTAGGCAACAAACCACAGTAGTATAAATACTTATGACTTTGCACCAATACTAAAAAATATTTTCATATCATAATTTCAGTAAGTGTAGGTATCTTGAACTACCATTTATACTCCTCACATTTCAATTATAGTAGATTAGAGACCTATCACTAGATCTTGTATTTGATATATGAATGACAACACACATATTACTATATCACAAATTTGTTTTTTTACTTATTTTCATTACTATATTCAATAGCATTATTTCCTTTGTAACCCATTACTTACTATGTTCCTCAGACTACCAAAGGTTTCCATTACACAAAAATTACAAACTCTGGCCTGTGGGAAAAGCAAGGAGGCCTGGGAATCAAAATGCCTGGATTTACCCCCATATTAGTCATTAATCCATTTTTTTAAAAACTTTTTTTTTAGAGCAGTTTTAGATTTACCAAAAAATTGCCAAGAGACTTTACAGAGCTCCCACATATTTGGCACCTAATTCTACCTATAAGTAACATTGCTAAGGTATAGATATATTTGTTATACCTTGTTGATGTATTGTTATTCTTTAAGTCCATACTGGATTTCCTTAGTTTTTACTTAGTGTCCTTTTTCTGTTCCAAGATGGCATCCAGGATGCCTTATTATATGTAATCACTATGTGTCCTCAGATTCCTCTTGGCTGTGAAACAACTCATTTTTCAACCCAAGTCATTTATTGTCATGGTTCTTATGTTTTATTGACTCTACAAGTTCTTTCTCAAGCAAATACATGTTCAGTTATTAAGGTATTGCTTAATTAATTGGTGTCCTAGTCTTTGAGGAATACAGAAATCACATCTGACACTTATTTTGTTGAGTTAGCATGAGGTTTGTTTGTTTTTTTAATTCTTAGGTCTTCTATTATTAGCATTATTGTAGTTGTTATTTTGCTTGATACAGAAACAGCTAAATAAAAACCTGCTGTAAATATTATGTACAAGATGTACTGAAGTATTGAATTCATTCATGAATTTCTAAATTCTCTAGCAGTGGAGGATCTGTTTATCAAAATGCCTTGTATTGAGAGTTACTTATAGCCTATATTTATGGAAATAAGTCCATAATTAATTGTGCAGTGAGGCATGAGCTTTTTTATTTTAAATTCTTCTTTGTTTAGTCTGATTTGACTTCTAATATGAATGTGAATTCTTTTAGGCAGGGCAAATGTGCTGCAATTCGACCATGGATTTGCCCTACCCCAACCCATTTGCAAGTTTCTACTATATTAAATACTGTCCTACTTTACTCCTGAAACTAGCGTCTGCAGTCTTTTGATTTTTCAACCTGTTGTGTGAGCTCTTTGTTGCACTCCTCTTAGTAATTTTCTGTGTTTTGTAGGTTACTGAATAAAATTCTAAGTTGTATTTTGCTAACAAGGATTACATATCCAGATAAAGGTCTTTGTGGGGGTTGGGAGGAGAGTAACTAGCAGGTGGGCTAGTTACTTGATTTATTTTTTATTATGTCTTGTCTTTACAACCAGAGTATGAGTACTTAGGATGTAAATGCACATTTCATTTTGCATTTCTAATTTCTTTCCCTCCTTTCTGTCTGCTACAGTTCATGCCACATACAAGAGGCTCAATATAAGATGTTTTACAAATTATCCTTCACATTTTTTAATAGACTATTTTTAGAGCATTTTTAGGTTCACAGCAAAATTGAGCAGAAGGAATAGAAATTTCCATATACTCCCTACCTTTCACTCTCAAAACCCTACACCAAACTGTTACATTGGTTGCAGTTGATAAACCTACATTGACATATCATTATTACCCAATATCCACAGTGTACATTAGAGTTCACTCTTGGTGTTGTACATTCTATGGGTGGAAACAAATCTATAATGACATGTAACCACCATTATGGTATCATACAAAATAGTTTCACTGCTAACCATTGGCAACTACCTATCCTTTCACTGTCTCTATAGTTTAACTTTTTCCAGAACGTCATAGAGTTGGTATCATACAACTGTAGTCTTTTCAGGTTGGTTTCTTTATTAATATCTATTTAATTTCTTCAGTGTCTTTTCATGGCTTAATAGCTCATTTCTTTTCAGCACTGAATGATACTCCATTGTCTGGATGTACCATACTTTGCTTATCTATTCATCTACTGAAGGATATCTTGATTGCTTCCAAGTTTTGGCAATTATGAATGAAGCCGCTATAAACATCCACGTACAGGTTTTTGTATGGACATAAATTTTCAACTCACATAGGTAAATACCAAGCAGCACAACTGTTGGATCCCATGATAAGAGTATGTTTAGTTTTGCAAGAAAGTGACAAACTGTCTTTCAGAGTAGCTGTACCATTTTGTATTTCTACTACCAAAAATGAGAGTTCCTGTTGTTCCACATCATAACCATCATTTGATACTGTTAGTGTTTTTAATTTTGATGTGTAGTGGTACCTAATTGTTTTAATTTTCAATTCTCTAATGACATGTAATGTTGATCATCTTTTCATATGCTTATTTGTTACCTGCATATCTTCTCTAGTGAGCTGTCCAGATCTTCTGCCCATTTTTAAATTGGATTGTTTGTTTCTTTACTGAACTTTAAGAGTTCTTTGTGTATTTTGGATACCAATCCTTCATCAGATATTTGCTTTGCAAATATTTTCTCCCAGTCTGTGGCTTGTCTTTCCATTCTCTTATAGTATCTTTCATAGGATAGAAGCTTTTAATTTTAATAAAGACCAGTTTTAATCAATTATTTCTTTCATGGATCCAACTCTTGATATTCTTTCTAAAAAGTCATTGCAATACACAAAGTCTCCTAGGTTTTTTCCTATGCTATCTTCTAGGAGTTTTATAATTACGCCTTTTACATTTAGGTCTATAGTCCATTTTGATTTAATTTTTGTGAAAGATGTAAGATTGGTGTCTAGATTATTTTTTTTTTTGGCATGTGGATGTCCAGTTGTTCTAACACCACTTGAAAAGATATTTCTGTTCCATTGCATTGCCTTTGTTCCTTTGTCAAATGTTAGTTGACTATGTGGGTCTTTTTCTGGTCTCTCTATTATGTTCCATTGATCCATTTGTCTATTCTTTCACTGATACTACACTATCTTGATTGCTGTAACTTTATAGTAAGTCTTGAACTTGAATGGAGTCAGTCCTCTGTTTTTCTCCTTCAATATTGTTTTCTGGGTAGTCTGGGTCTTTTGCCTCTCCACGTAAACTTTAGAATCACTTGATATCCACAAAATATTTGCTGAATTTTGATTGGGGTTGTATCGAATCTATAGATCAAGCCATGATATGCAAATGCTTAAGCCTTTGCTTGTGTCACATCTGCTGATATCTCATTGACCAAAGGAAGTCACGTGGCCAAACCTATAGTCAATGGAAGCGACTATATCAGGAATGTAGATACCAAAAGTGTAATTCACTGAGGGTCACAAATTAACAATCTTCCAAAGTACTATAGTGTTAACTCCCCTTTTACCAATTACAGATAGGTTTTACTAGCTTTCCTTTTCAGATACAAAAATTAAGGTTCAGAAATAAGTTCTCAGGACCATTCAGCTAATTAATACTAGTAGCAAACATTCATATTGTATTTTCTCTGTGCCATGCAGTATTCTAAGCACTTGGCATACAAATTCAGTTAACCTTCCCTATCCAAGGTTTGTTAATGGTCCCATTTTACAAATGAGAAAACTAAAGCACGGGGTGCTAAACAACATGCCCAGGATAACATAATAAGCAGCATGACAACAGTTCAAGTTGTATGCACCTCCACTTGAAGCCTTATTCTTATGCCTAATGCTATTCCTGTGTTACCCACAGTATACAATATGTATTTCACTTATAGTGTGAATCTTAGCTTCTTCCCTGGGACCCTGGAGTTTTGTCTGAGAATACTGAATACTGAAAGTCAAGAAATTAGAGCCTACTAAGTATGCCCATCACACAGGATTTTGGCCCAAGTATCCAGAAATAAAGGGAGTCCTATATCTTACCCAAATATAATGTATGTTTTCTCTTTTTTAAACACCTTTGTGAATAAGGATTAAATAATACTAGTTCGTGAAATAAACAAATGCTATTATTTGACCCAACAAAGGTTTATTTCTCACTTATAACCCACTGAGGGTCAGTAGTGGGACTCTGCTCTCCCTATGCTGTGGTCATATTACTTTCAATTTTTGGATTCTTTAGGTTGCCTTAGTATCATCCTGCCAACAGATGGAATAAGAGAAAACAAATATGAAAAAGTTACATTCTAAATTTTTTCACTTATATTCATTCATGAGTAAGAAATAGTTATATAGTCTACAGTGTTAAGGGTCTGGTAAATGTAATTGAGCCCATGTGCCTAGGAAGAATAAACAGATTTGGTGAATATCTAGTCAGTCTCTGCAAAGCAAGTTTTTTTCTATTTACTTAAGCAAGTATAAAAACATATTTCATATATAATATATGAAGAACTGCTTTACCTTAGCACCCTTTCAAAATAGTACTCTGCTCCCTTAGGGAATCTATGTTTTAAGGTATTTTTGGTTTGAATCTATATTTAGATGACTTTAACAAACCTGTAAAGACTCAGGAAAATGCTGAGGAGGAAAAAGTTTTTGTTTCTAATAAGACTTAAAAGGATTGCATGTGACTTTTTTCCATATAATTTTAGAAAGGGATCATAAATAAAACATGAGCTATCGCTAGGAAACTCATGAGTGAAGTGAAGTTGCACAATGCTTTCCTTTCCTTTTTTTCCTTTTTGGATTTCTCCCTCTTTCCAGGCACCAGGATCCTCATACTGGCTGTCAACCACCACCTCCTCTCCTCTCCCAGAATTTACCAGCCTTATGTCTTGTCAGGGCTTTCTATGGTGCCTAATCAGAGAAACTAATTCATAGTTAGATATTGACAGCTGATTAGCTAAATGTGACATCACTTTCAGAGATATTTGCAATTCAACAGGCATTCTTGGCAATATAGCACTTAAGAAAATGAAATTTGTCCATTCTGTTGGACTTAAAGGAGTGTAGCAAGCCTACCGGGCTTTTTAGATATACCTCATACCTCATAGGTATTCACTGAGAAGCTATAAAGCGAGTCAACTCAGACATTCATGAAGGCTTATGACACTATCCAGTAACTACTGCTGGGGCTAGTAGTTCTTCATATCCTGCTTTCTCAGTAATTCTATTATAATAGTTAGTCATTTGTCAGTCATCTTTCCTTTCTAGCTATTGTTAACAAGTACCTGAAAAGAAGGAAAGAGACCCATGAGCTACTGAAGTAGCTTCTAGTAACATAAACTCAGGCCCTCATCTCTACTGAAGAGGCCTTCTGATATGATAAAATGTCATAGAGAATTTTATCAAGCTGAGTAATATGATTTCTAACCCAAGGACATATCAGAAATAAAAAAAAATACAGGTTGCAAAAAGAGCATTTTTATAAAAATCAAGAACAACTTGAGCAACCTGCAGTGACAAATAACATTGACATGGAGGGAAGAGAAAACAAAATAAAGCAAAAAACAAAAAACAAAAAAAAAACACAAACAAAACAAAACAAAACAAAACAAAACAAAACAAAAAACAGGCAGTGTAGAGGCATTAGGGTGGAGGCAAACATCCTAATAACTCCTGAGAGCAAATTTTCAAAACATTTAAGTGAATTTATAGCTGTTTTACAACACTTAGAACAGATGGAGATATGATTAGTATTCTCTAGTTAAAAAGACACTTCGGTTGTGTGCCATGAGTTACTGGATAAAATATGCGGCAGTTAATTTGGTCTCATTGTGTTTCCACATAGTCTTCACTCTTTCTGATGGAGAAAGTGCAGGACAGAGTTTTCCATAATCTGTGCTAAAATAAAAATACTTCTCTCAAAGCTAGGGTGCCTATTTTAGCAGTACTTGGGGATACTGATTCTTTACAACATATCCTTTTGGAGAAGACTAAATATTGGTGTTGGTCCAAAGAATATTACACCAGAGGCCACAACCCTTACTAAGGCCACAGTGATGGAAAAGGCCAACATGAAGAAGCAAACAGCCCTAATGTAGTACTTGTTATCAGAAATCTTACTTGCCTTAAAAATAATTGACAACTGAAAGAAGCTGCCTTTAGGTGTGTCCATAAATGATACAGAAGGTTCATGTAAGGTGTTTTCAATGAGTAGGTTTTAAATAGTTGTTTAGTTTTTTGCCTTATTGGTTTTAATTACCATTAATAGAATCTGCATTAGAAGAAAACAGTGGCTAAAGTTTTGGAAGAACTCTTTTCTGTGTGTTGGGGTGGTGGGTTAACATTGTAATACATGAAAGCAAGGTTCTGGCTATATCAGGGCTGAAAAAAGTGAACTGTAATGTCTGTCAATAAGTGGTTTTATTAATGCAAACCAAAGTGACCTCATTCCTTCTTAGCATCTGATAGGAGAGATATTATGGACTAGGTTACCAGTCTTGTCATTTTCTAGATTATTTGGCCTTAGAAAAATAACTTGCCCAGGATTACATACTGCTTAGAACAGTGTTTCTTAAACTGAGGTCCATTGGGTTGCCCACATTAATACACTTAATGTGTTCTCAATAATAATCTTTATGAAGTATTTGGACAACTCCCTAATAATTGAGCACTCCTTGGCTATATCTAAGAAACCTGTATAACTCAGATTTTTCCTCCTGTGTTTTTCTTCTAGAAATTTTATAGTTCTAGGTTTTACATTCAGGTCTATGATCTATTTGGAGCTATTTTTTGCTGATGGGCAAAATATGAATAGAAGGGTTTTGTTTTTGTTTGATTTTGTGCATGAATATTCAGTTGTTCTGGCACCATTTGTAGAAAACACAGAAAGATTGCCCTTTCTCCAATGAATCCTTTTCACCTTTGTGAACACCTTTCACTGTTTCAAGAAACAGTTATCCAAACATGTCATTTTTTAAAATTTAACTTATTTTATTTAAATTCAATTAGTTAACATATAGTGTATCATTAGTTTCAGATGTAGAGATCAGTAATTTATCAGTTACATATAACACCTGGTGCTCATTCCATGATGTGCCCTCTTTAATGCCCATTACGCAGGTACTCAATCCCCAGCCCACCTCCCCTCCAGCAACCCTCAGTTTATTTCATATAGGTAAGTCTCTCTTATGGTATGTCTCCCTCTCTGATTTCATCTTACTTTACTTTTACCTCCCTTCTCTTATGATCCTTTGTTTTGTTTCTTAAATTCCACATATGAATGAAACTTTCTGTTCGGTTTCATTGGTCTAGATCAATTTATCTATCTCAATGAAGAAAATCTTAATTATTGTCTTAATTACTGTAGCTTTAGTATAAGCCTTGAACTCAGATAGTGTATTGTCTTAATTACTGTAGCTTTAGTATAAGTCTTGAACTCTGATAGTGTTAGACATTCAAGTTTTTTCTTTTTCAAAGTTGTTTTGGCCACTAGAGATCCTTTACATTTCCATATTAATTTTTTCCATATGAGTCAGCCTATCAACTTTTATACAAAAATCTGCTTGGAATTTGACCTCAATAGCTTTAAATGCATAGACTAATTTGGAGATTGGTATCTTGACAATATCTTAATGGGTATCTTAACAACCTTTCCATTCATGAACAGGTATATTTAGGTTTTCTAGTCAAGTTTTCTTACTCTCAGAAATGTTTTACAGTTTTCTGCATACAGGTCTTGCACAATATTGGTCAGATTTAAACCTAAATATTTCATATTTCTATGCAATTATGATATTTTTATTTCAACTTTTATTTTTTTTTATTTTTTATTTTTTAATTTATTTTTTATTGGTGTTCAATTTACTAACATACAGAATAACCCCCAGTGCCCGTCACCCATTCACTCCCACCCCCCGCCCTCCTCCCCTTCCACCACCCCTAGTTCGTTTCCCAGAGTTAGCAGTCTTTACGTTCTGTCTCCCTTTCTGATATTTCCCACACATTTCTTCCCCCTTCCCTTATATTCCCTTTCACTATTATTTATATTCCCCAAATGAATGAGAACATATAATGTTTGTCCTTCTCCGACTGGCTTACTTCACTCAGCATGATACCCTCCAGTTCCATCCACGTTGAAGCAAATGGTGGGTATTTGTCATTTCTAATAGCTGAGTAATATTCCATTGTATACATAAACCACATCTTCTTTATCCATTCATCTTTCGTTGGACACTGAGGCTCCTTCCACAGTTTGGCTATCGTGGCCATTGCTGCTATAAACATCGGGGTGCAGGTGTCCTGGCGTTTCATTGCATTTGTATCTTTGGGGTAAATCCCCAGCAGTGCAATTGCTGGGTCGTAGGGCAGGTCTATTTTTAACTCTTTGAGGAACCTCCACACAGTTTTCCAGAGTGGCTGCACCAGTTCACATTCCCACCAACAGTGTATGAGGGTTCCCTTTTCTCCACATCCTCTCCAACATTTGTTGTTTCCTGCCTTGTTAATTTTCCCCATTCTCACTGGTGTGAGGTGGTATCTCATTGTGGTTTTGATTTGTATTTCCCTGATGGCAAGTGATGCAGAGCATTTTCTCATGTGCATGTTGGCCATGTCTATGTCTTCCTCTGTGAGATTTCTCTTCATGTCTTTTGCCCATTTCATGATTGGATTGTTTGTTTCTTTGGTGTTGAGTTTGATAAGTTCTTTATAGATCTTGGAACCTAGCCCTTTATCTGATATGTCATTTGCAAATATCTTCTCCCATTCTGTAGGTTGTCTTTGAGTTTTGTTGACTGTATCCTTTGCTGTGCAAAAGCTTCTTATCTTGATGAAGTCCCAATAGTTCATTTTTGCTTTTGTTTCTTTTGCCTTCGTGGATGTATCTTGCAAGAAGTTACTATGGCCGAGTTCAAAAAGGGTGTTGCCTGTGTTCTTCTCTAGGATTTTGATGGAATCTTGTCTCACATTTAGATCTTTCATCCATTTTGAGTTTATCTTTGTGTATGGTGAAAGAGAGTGGTCTAGTTTCATTCTTCTGCATGTGGATGTCCAATTTTCCCAGCACCATTTATTGAAAAGACTGTCTTTCTTCCAATGGATAGTCTTTCCTCCTTTATCGAATATTAGTTGCCCATAAAGTTCAGGGTCCACTTCTGGATTCTCTATTCTGTTCCACTGATCTATATGTCTGTTTTTGTGCCAGTACCACACTGTCTTGATGACCACAGCTTTGTAGTACAACCTGAAATCTGGCATTGTGATGCCCCCAGATATGGTTTTCTTTTTTAAAATTCCCCTGGCTATTCGGGGTCTTTTCTGATTCCACACAAATCTTAAAATAATTTGTTCTAACTCTCTGAAGAAAGTCCATGGTATTTTGATAGGGATTGCATTAAACGTGTATATTGCCCTGGGTAACATTGACATTTTCACAATATTAATTCTGCCAATCCATGAGCATGGAATATTTTTCCATCTCTTTGTGTCTTCCTCAATTTCTTTCAGAAGTGTTCTATAGTTTTGAGGGTATAGACTCGATAGGTCTTCTAAGCACAACATCTCCAAAGAAACGAGAGCTTTAAATGATACACTGGACCAGATGGATTTCACAGATATCTACAGAACTTTACATCCAAACTCAACTGAATACACATTCTTCTCAAGCGCACATGGAACTTTCTCCAGAATAGACCACATATTGGGTCACAAATCGGGTCTGAACCGATACCAAAAGATTGGGATTGTCCCCTGCATATTCTCAGACCATAATGCCTTGAAATTAGACCTAAATCACAACAAGAAGTTTGGAAGGACCTCAAACACGTGGAGGTTAAGGACCATCCTGCTAAAAGATAAAAGGGTCAACCAGGAAATTAAGGAAGAATTAAAAAGATTCATGGAAATTAATGAGAATGAAGATACAACCGTTCAAAATCTTTGGGATGCTGCAAAAGCAGTCCTAAGGGGGAAATACATCGCAATACAAGCATCCATTCAAAAACTGGAAAGAACTCAAATACAGAAGCTAACCTTACACATAAAGGAGCTAGAGAAAAAACAGCAAATAGATCCTACACCCAAGAGAAGAAGGGAGTTAATAAAGATTCGAGCAGAACTCAACGAAATCGAGACCAGAAGAACTGTGGAACAGATCAACAAAACCAGGAGTTGGTTCTTTGAAAGAATTAATAAGATAGATAAACCATTAGCCAGCCTTATTAAAAAGAAGAGAGAGAAGACTCAAATTAATAAAATCATGAATGAGAAAGGAGAGATCACTACCAACACCAAGGAAATACAAACGATTTTAAAAACATATTATGAACAGCTATACGCCAATAAATTAGGCAATCTAGAAGAAATGGACGCATTCCTGGAAAGCCACAAACTACCAAAACTGGAACAGGAAGAAATAGAAAAACTGAACAGGCCAATAACCAGGGAGGAAATTGAAGCAGTCATCAAAAACCTCCCAAGACACAAGAGTCCAGGGCCAGATGGCTTCCCAGGGGAATTTTATCAAACGTTTAAAGAAGAAACCATACCTATTCTCCTAAAGCTGTTTGGAAAGATAGAAAGAGATGGAGTACTTCCAAATTCGTTCTATGAGGCCAGCATCACCTTAATTCCAAAGCCAGACAAAGACCCCACCAAAAAGGAGAATTACAGACCAATATTCCTGATGAACATGGATGCAAAAATTCTCAACAAGATACTGGCCAATAGGATCCAACAATACATTAAAAAAATTATTCACCATGACCAAGTAGGATTTATCCCTGGGACACAAGGCTGGTTCAACACCCGTAAAACAATCAATGTGATTCATCATATCAGCAAGAGAAAACCCAAGAACCATATGATCCTCTCATTGGATGCAGAGAAAGCATTTGACAAAATACAGCATCCATTCCTGATCAAAACTCTTCAGAGTGTAGGGATAGAGGGAACATTCCTCGACATCTTAAAAGCCATCTATGAAAAGCCCACAGCAAATATCATTCTCAATGGGGAAGCACTGGGAGCCTTTCCCCTAAGATCAGGAATGAGACAGGGATGTCCACTCTCACCACTGCTGTTCAACATAGTACTGGAAGTCCTAGCCTCAGCAATCAGACAACAAAAAGACATTGAAGGCATTAAAATTGGCAAAGAAGAAGTCAAACTCTCCCTCTTCGCCGATGACATGATACTCTACATAGAAAACCCAAAAGTCTCCACCCCAAGATTGCTAGAACTCATACAGCAATTCGGTAGTGTGGCAGGATACAAAATCAATGCCCAGAAGTCAGTGGCATTTCTATACACTAACAATGAGACTGAAGAAAGAGAAATTATTTCAACTTTTAAAAAAAAGATTTTATTTCTTTGAGAGAGAGACAGAGACCATGAGCAGGGGCAGGGAGGGGCAAAAGGAGAGGGAGAAGCAGGCTCCCAGGACCCTGGGATTTTGATCTAAGCAAAAGGTAGACGCTTAACTGACTAAACCACCCAGGTGCCCCTTTACTTCAACTTTAAATTGTACATTGTTAGTATATAGAACTACAATTGACTTTTCTTTTTTCTTTTTTAAAAGGTTTTATTTATTTATTCATGAGAGACAGAGAAAGAGCGAGGCAGAGTAATAGGCAGAGGGAGAAGCAGGCTCCATGCAGGGAGCCCGATGTGGGACTCGATCCTGGGTCTCCAGGATCATGCCCTGGGCTGAAGGCAGGCACCAAACCGCTGAGCCACCCAGGGATCCCCTACAATTGACTTTTATATATATATTTTTTGACTTTTATATATTGATCATGTATACTGGTCTTGCTAACTTAACCTACTAGTTTTAACAGATTTTTCTGTAGAGTCCATAGGATTTTCTACATAGACAATTGTTTATCTGTGAAAAAAGGCAGTTTTATTTCTTCCTTTCAATACAGATGGCTTTTTCCTCTGTTACTGCACTCAGATTTTCCAGTTATAATGATAAACAGCAAGGGATGAGAGTGTGTATTATGTCTTGTTTCTGATCGTAGGGGAAAAAATAAGTCTTTTACCATTAAAGTTTGATACCAGTACCACACTGTCTTGATGACCACAGCTTTGTAGTACAACCTGAAATCTGGCATTGTGATGCCCCCAGATATGGTTTTCTTTTTTAAAATTCCCCTGGCTATTCGGGGTCTTTTCTGATTCCACACAAATCTTAAAATAATTTGTTCTAACTCTCTGAAGAAAGTCCATGGTATTTTGATAGGGATTGCATTAAACGTGTATATTGCCCTGGGTAACATTGACATTTTTACAATATTAATTCTGCCAATCCATGAGCATGGAATATTTTTCCATCTCTTTGTGTCTTCCTCAATTTCTTTCAGAAGTGTTCTATAGTTTTGAGGGTATAGATCCTTTACATCTTTGGTGAGGTTTATTCCTAGGTATCTTATGCTTTTGGGTGCAATTGTAAATGGGATTGACTCCTTAATTTCTCTTTCTTCAGTCTCATTGTTAGTGTATAGAAATGCCACTGACTTCTGGGCATTGATTTTGTATCCTGCCACGCTACCGAATTGCTGTATGAGTTCTAGCAATCTTGGGGTGGAGACTTTTGGGTTTTCTATGTAGAGTATCATGTCATCGGCGAAGAGGGAGAGTTTGACTTCTTCTTTGCCAATTTGAATGCCTTTAATGTCTTTTTGTTGTCTGATTGCTGAGGCTAGGACTTCCAGTACTATGTTGAATAGCAGTGGTGAGAGTGGACA
The DNA here is from genome assembly GCF_053574225.1 of Canis aureus. Lineage (NCBI taxonomy): Eukaryota > Metazoa > Chordata > Mammalia > Carnivora > Canidae > Canis > Canis aureus. The sequence continues at coordinate 76,455,215 of NC_135614.1, read as the reverse complement.
TCCCTGTCTTGTTCCTGATCTTAGGGGAAAGGCTCCCAGTGCTTCCCCATTGAGAATGATATTTGCTGTGGGCTTTTCATAGATAGCTTTTAAGATGTCGAGGAATGTTCCCTCTATCCCTACACTCTGAAGAGTTTTGATCAGGAATGGATGCTGTATTTTGTCAAATGCTTTCTCTGCATCCAATGAGAGGATCATATGGTTCTTGGTTTTTCTCTTGCTGATATGATGAATCACATTGATTGTTTTACGGGTGTTGAACCAGCCTTGTGTCCCAGGGATAAATCCTACTTGGTCATGGTGAATAATTTTCTTAATGTACTGTTGGATCCTATTGGCTAAATGTGAGACAAGATTCCATCAAAATCCTAGAGAAGAACACAGGCAACACCCTTTTTGAACTCGGCCATAGTAACTTCTTGCAAGATACATCCACGAAGGCAAAAGAAACAAAAGCAAAAATGAACTATTGGGACTTCATCAAGATAAGAAGCTTTTGCACAGCAAAGGATACAGTCAACAAAACTCAAAGACAACCTACAGAATGGGAGAAGATATTTGCAAATGACATATCAGATAAAGGGCTAGTTTCCAAGATCTATAAAGAACTTATTAAACTCAACACCAAAGAAACAAACAATCCAATCATGAAATGGGCAAAAGACATGAACAGAAATCTCACAGAGGAAGACATAGACATGGCCAACATGCATATGAGAAAATGCTCTGCATCACTTGCCATCAGGGAAATACAAATCAAAACTACAATGAGATACCACCTCACACCAGTGAGAATGGGGAAAATTAACAAGGCAGGAAACCACAAATGTTGGAGAGGATGCGGAGAAAAGGGAACCCTCTTACACTGTTGGTGGGAATGTGAACTGGTGCAGCCACTCTGGAAAACTGTGTGGAGGTTCCTCAAACAGTTAAAAATATACCTGCCCTACGACCCAGCAATTGCACTGTTGGGGATTTACCCCAAAGATACAAATGCAATGAAACGCCGGGACACCTGCACCCCGATGTTTCTAGCAGCAATGGCCACGATAGCCAAACTGTGGAAGGAGCCTCGGTGTCCAACGAAAGATGAATGGATAAAGAAGATGTGGTTTATGTATACAATGGAATATTACTCAGCTATTAGAAATGACAAATACCCACCATTTGCTTCAACGTGGATGGAACTGGAGGGTATTATGCTGAGTGAAGTAAGTCAGTCGGAGAAGGACAAACATTATATGTTCTCATTCATTTGGGGAATATAAATAATAGTGAAAGGGAATATAAGGGAAGGGAGAAGAAATGTGTGGGAAATATCAGAAAGGGAGACAGAACGTAAAGACTGCTAACTCTGGGAAACGAACTAGGGGTGGTAGAAGGGGAGGAGGGCGGGGGGTGGGAGTGAATGGGTGACGGGCACTGGGTGTTATTCTGTATGTTAGTAAATTGAACAACAATAAAATATAAAAAAAAAAAAAAAAAAAAAAAAAAAATAAAGTTTGATACCAGGAATGGTTTTGTAGATGCCTTTGATCATGTAAAAGAAGTTCCCTTCCATTCCTACTTTTCTGACAGTTTTTATCAGGAATGGATGTTTGATTTGTTAAATGCTTTTACTGCATCTATTCAGATGAAGTGTGGGGTTTTTTAGTTTCCTAATATGTTAAATTACATTAATTGATGTTTACATGCTAAACTAACTTTGTATTCCTGAGATAAACCCCACTTGGTCATGATTTGATTTACTAAAAATTGCACCTATGTTCATGCGGGAGATTGGTTTAAAGAGTTATTATCTTAAAACATCTTATTTGGTTTCGGATTAGAGCAACAATGGCTTTGTAGGATGTTTCAGGAAATATTCACTTTTCATTACGTTTTTGGAAGAGTTTGTGTGGAATTGATATTTATTCCATAAAAGTTTGGTGAAATTCTTTAGAAAATCATTGGGGCTTGGAGTTTTCTTTATGGGAAAGTTTAATACAAATTCAGTTTCCTTACTGGATAGGGCTTATTTGCATTATCTATTTTTTTTAATTGAGCTTTGATAGTTTATACTTACAAATAGTTTCATTTGTGCTTTACAATACATTGACAAAGTTGTTTATAATATTCTCTTATCTTTTTGACATCTGTAGGGTCTGTAGCGATATCACCACTCATTCTCCAAATTGGTATGCCTTCTTTTTTTCTTGACAGAGTTTCATCAATTTTATCGGACTTCTCAATCAATTATCGGTTTCATTGATATTCTCTATTGTTCTTCTTTTAGTTCATTTCCACTATGATTTTTATTATTTACTTTCTTTAATTTTAGTTTGCTCTTTTTCTAATTACTCAAGTTATTGATTGGAGATCTTTCTTACTTTCCACTATAGATTTTAAGTTCCATAAATTCTCCTCTAAATAGATACTTTAGCAACATTCCATAATTGTGTTTTTTATTTCTAATCAATTCAATTTGACCGATGGGCCAAAGAACAGTACTTAAGTTTTAAATATTAAGGGATTTTCCATATCTCTTTTTTAAATTGATTTTTATTTTATTCCCATTGAAGTTAGAGGACATACTTTGTATGATGTGAATCTTTCTGAATTTATTTTACTTTTCATATTATCGACTCTATTCCCTATGCTGTACTTTTCATCATCTATATGACTTATTTATTTTATAACTTGAAGTTTGTATCTTTTAATGCCTTCACCTCCACCTACTTCCCCCTAGCAGCCACCAATTTGTTCTCTGTATTTAAGAGTCTGGTTTTTTGTTTTTTTTCTGTTTGTTCACTTGTTTTGTTTTTTATTATTTTTTTTATTTTTTTTTTCTTTTTTTTTCTTTTTTTTTATTTTTTTTTTATTTTTTTTTAATTTATTTTTTATTGGTGTTCAATTTACTAACATACAGAATAACACCCAGTGCCCGTCACCCATTCACTCCCACCCCCCGCCCTCCTCCCCTTCTACCACCCCTAGTTTGTTTCCCAGAGTTAGCAGTCTTTACGTTCTGTCTCCCTTTCTGATATTTCCCACACATTTCTTCTCCCTTCCCTTATTTTCCCTTTCACTATTATTTATATTCCCCAAATGAATGAGAACATATAATGTTTGTCCTTCTCCGACTGACTTACTTCACTCAGCATAATACCCTCCAGTTCCATTCCACATATAAGCGAAATCACATAGTATTTGTCTTTCTCTATTTTGCTTATTTCACTTGGTGTAATACCCTTTAGGTCCATCCATGTTGTCACAAATGGCAAGATTTCATTCTTTTTTAAGGCTATTATATATATATATATATATATATATATATATATATATATGTATGTATATGCGCCATATCTTCTTTATTCATTCATCTATCAGTGGTCATTTGGGTTGCTTTCATATCTTGGTTATTATAAATAATGATGCAATAAAGATAGGAACACACATATCTTTTCAAATTAATGTTTTCATTTTCTTTAGGTAAATACCCAATAGTGGAATTAATTGGATCAACATGGCAGTTCCATTTTTAATTTTCTGAAGGCCCTCCATACTGTTTTCTATAGTAGCTGTACCAATTTACATTCCCACCAACATTGTAGAGGGTTCACTTTTCTCCAGTTCTCACCAACATGTTATTTCTTGTCTTTTTGATACTAGCCATTCTGACTGGTATGGGTGATATCTCATTGTAGTTTTGCTTTGCATTTCCCTGATGATTAGTGAAGCTGAGCATCTTCTCATATCTGTTGGCCATCTGTATATCTTTTTTTTTTTTTTTTAAAGATTTTATTTATTTATTCATTAGTGACACAGAGAGAGGCAGAGATAGGCAGAGGGAGAGGCAGGCTCCCTTCAGGGAGCCTGATGTGGGACTTGATCTCAGGACCCCAGGTCAAGACCTGAGCCATAGCCATACTGTTTGGATTTACTATAGTTTGTAGTATATATCTTGAAATCCAAGACTGTGATACTGCCAGCTTTGTTCTTTTCTCTACAGATTGCTTTGGCAGGGGGGCAGCTGGATTGTGCAGCTGGTTAAGTGTCTGACTCTTGTTTTTGGCTCAGGTTGTGATCTTCGGGTTGTGAGACTAGGCCCCATGCCAGGCTCCATGCTCAGTGCAGAGTCTGATTAAGTTTCTCTCTCCCTCTCTCTGCTCTTCCCTCATGTGTGCTTTCTCTCTCTAATAAATAAATAAGTGAATAAATAAATAAATAAACAAATAAATAATTTTTTTTTAAAGATTGTTTTGGCAGGGTACCTGGCTGCCTCAGAAGAGCATATGACTCTTGATCTTGGTGTTTGAGCCCCACATTAGGTATAGAGATTACTCACAAAAAAATAAAACAATTTTTTATAAAAGATTGGTTTGGATATTCAGTCTTTTGTAGTTCCATTCAAATTTTGGGTTTATTTGTTCTAGTTCTGTGAAAAATGCTATTGGTATTTTGAGAGGGATTGAACTGAATCTATACATTGCTTTGGATAATGCAGAAATTTTAACCATGAGCACATGTCTCTTTTCCATGTGTTTGTATCATTTTCAATTTCTTTCATTAATGTCTTATGGTTTACAGGGTATAGGTCTTTCATTTGCTTCATTAAATTTATTCCTGGTTATTTTATTCTTTTTGATGCAATTGTAAGTGGGATTGTAATTTCTCTGTTAGTTTATTATTAGTGTATAAAAATGCAACACATTTCTGTATATTCATTTTGTACCCTGCAACTTTACTAAATTCATGTATTAATTCTAGTAGTTTTTTGGTAGAGTCTTCAGGGTTTTCTATATATAGAATCATGTCATCTGCAAATAGTGACAATTTTATTTCTTCTTTACCAATTTGGATGCTCTTTCTCTTTCTCTTTCTCTTTCTCTTTCTCTTTCTCTTTCTCTTTCTTCTCTTTCTCTTTCTTTTTTTCTCTTATCTGATTCCCACAGCCAGGACTTCCAGTATTATGCTGAATAAAAGTGGTGACAGTGGACAGTCCTTGTCTTACTCTTGATTTTAGAGAAAATGCTTTCAGTTTTTTAGAATTGTAGATTTTTTTGTATGTTCCCTCTAAGCCTAGTTTATTGAAAGGTTTTATGATGAATAGATGTTGTATTTTGTCAAATGCTGCTTTTTATGTATCTTTTGAGGTAATCATATGGTTTTTATTCTTCTTGTTGTTAATGTGATGTATCACATTGATTGATTTTTGAATATTGAACCACTCTTGCATCCCTGGAATAAATCCCACTTGTGGTAATTATCCCTTAAATGTATTGTTGAATTCATTTTGTTAATATTTTGTTGAGGAGTTTTATATCACTGTTCATAAGGGATGTGATCCTGGAGTTTTCTGCTGTGTGTGTGTGTGTGTGTGTGTGCACATGTTTGTGTGTTTCTTTTTCTTTTTTGTAGGGTCTTTGTCTGATTTGGTTTCAGTCTAGTGCTGGCCTCATAGAACAAATTAGGAAGTTTTTCTTCCTCTTCTATCTTTTGGAATAGTTTGAGAATAGGTATTACCTCTTCTTTAAATGGTTGGTAGAATTTACCCATGAAGCCACGTGGTCCTGGACTTTTGTTGGGGAATTTTTTTGATTACTAATTCAATTTTATTACTAGTAATCATTTTGTTCAAGTTTTCTATTTCTTTGTGATTCAGAGATGGAAAATCATATGTTTCTAGGAATTCATCCATTTCTTCTAGGTTGAGTTTGTTGGTATATAGTTTTTCATAGTATTCTCTTATAATTCCTTGTATTTCTGTGGTTGTTATTTCTCTTCCTTAATTTCTGCCTTCAACTCCTCTCTCTCTTTTCCTTATGAGTCTGGCAAAAGGTTTATCAATTTTATTTTTTTAAAGAACCAGCACTTGGTTTCCTTCATGTTTTTTTTTTAATTTTATTTATTTATTCATGAGAATACGCAGAGAGGAGAGAGAAGCAGAGACATAGGCAGAGGGAGACGCAGGCTCCATGCAGGGAGCCCGATGTGGGATCCGATCCTGGGTCTCCAGGATCACACCCTGGGCTGAAGGCGGCACTAAACCGCTGAGCCACCGGGGCTGCCCTCCTTCATGTTTTATATTGTTTTTTTTTTAGTCTCTATTTCATTTACTTCTGCTCTAGTATTTGTTATTTCCTTCCTTCTAACTTCTGACTTTTTTGTTTTCTTTTTCTAGGTCCTTTAGGTGAAGGTTATATTTTTTAATTGAGTTGTCTTGTGTCTTGAGATAGGCCTGTTATTACTCTATCTTAGAACTGCTTTTGCTCTGTCTCAAAGATTTTGCATCATTGTGTTTTCAATTTAACTTGTTTCTATGTATTTTTTTATTCGATCTTTGATTTCTTTGTTGACCTACTGGTTGCTTAGCAGAATGTTGTTTAGACTTATGCATTTGTATTTTTTCCATTTTTTTTTCTTGTAATGATTTCTAGTTTCATACCATTGCAGTCAGAAAAGATGCTTTATATATATCTTAAATTTACTGAGACTTGTTCTATGGCTTAACATGTGATCTATCCTGGATAGTATTCCATGTGCCCTTGAAAAGAATGTGTATTTTCTTGTATTTGAATGGAATGTTCTGTATATATCTATTTGGTCCATCTAGTCTAATGTGTTGTTCAAACCATTGTTTCTTTGTTGATTTTCTGTTTGGATGATCTGTGCGTTGATGTAAATGAGGTGTTAAACTCCTAATATTATTGTATTGCTGTCAATTTCTTCAAGTTTGTTACTATCTGCTTTATACATTTAGCTCTCCTCTGTTGGGAGCATAGGTAGTTGCTATTGTTACATCCTCCTGTTGGATTGATACTTTTATCATTATGCAATGTCTTTTGTCTATTGATACATTTTTTTGTTTTAAAGTTGATACATTTTTTGTTTTAAAGTCGATTTTGTCTAACATAAGTATTGTATCCCAGCGTTTTTCTTTCATTTGCATGGAACACCTTATTCCATCACTTCACTTTCAGCCTGTACGTGTCTTTAGGTCTGAAGTCAGTCTCTTGTGGGCAGTATATAGATGGGTCTTGTTTTTTATCCATTCAGTCATCCTATGTCTTGTGACTGGAGTATTTAGTCCATTTACATTTAATTATTGATAGGAGTGTACTTATTGCCATTTTGTTAACTGATTTCTGGTTGATTTTGTAGTTTTTCTCTGTTCCTTTCTTTTTCTCTTACTCTCTTCCTTTATGGTTTGATGGCTTTCTTTAGTGTTATTCTTTGATTTCTTTATCTTTTGTTACTGAATTTACTGAGATCTTGTTTTATAGCCTGGAATATGGTCTATCTGGTAAATGCTCTGGGTGGACTTGAAAGAAATATATATTCTGCTGCTGTTGAGTGGAGTGTTTGAAAACATCAATTAAATCAAGCTGCCTGGGGCATCCGGGTAACTCAATGATTGAGTTTCTGCCTTTGGCTCAGGGTATGATCCCGAGCCTGGGATTGAGTCTCACATCAGGCTCCCCACGGGGTGCCTGCTTCTCCCTCTGCCTATGTCTCCGCCTCTCTCTCTCTTTGTGTCTCTCATGAATAAATAAATAAAATCTTTTTTAAAATAAATAAATAAAGCTGTTTGTTAATATTATTAAAATCTTCTGTGTCCTTGTTGACTTTCTGTCTACTTATTCTATCAATTATTGGGTGAAGGATATTGAACTCTCCATTTGTGGAGTTGTTAATTTCTGCATGTATTTTGCAGTTCTTTGGTTAGGCAAATACATTATTTAATATTGTTATTCCTCCTAATGATTTGACTGCTTTAATATTATGAAATAATATTCTTTTCCCTGGAAATATTCTTTGCTCTGAAATCGACTTTCTCTAATGTAATTATAGCTATTCTAGATTTTCTTTGACTAGTATTCGTGTGGTATATTATTTTTCACCCTTTAACTTTTAGCTATTTGTGTCTTTATCTTTAAAGTGACTTTTTTGGGCAGCCTGGGTGGCTCAGCAGTTTAGCACTGCCTTCAGCCCAGGGTGTGATCCTGGAGACCCGGGATGGAGTCCAGCATCAGGCTTTTTGCATGGAGCCTGTTTCTCCCTCTGCCTGTGTCTCTGCCTCTCTCTCTCTCTCTCTCTGTGTCTCTCATGAATAAATAAATAAAATCTTAAAAAAAAAAAAGATTTAAAGTGACTTTTTTGTAAGTAGTATATAGTTGAGGATTGCTTTTTAAGAAATTCAATATGAAAATCTTTGCCTTTTAATTAGTCGTGTTTTAAGAGTGTTTTTTAATGATTTTATTTTACTTCTTTCATTAGTTTATTAGCTATAACTCTTTGTTTCATTATGTAAGTGGTTGCTTTAGATTTTATATTATACATCTTTGACCTCTCCCAATCACACTCTACTTTCAAGGGTATTATACTACTTCACATATATTATAAGAATTGTTGTATAGTATACCTTAATTTCTCTACTCCTGACTTTAATGCTATACTTTATTTATTATACATATGTATCTCACAAATAATTGTTATCGTTGTATTTAATAAAATATTTAAATAATAAGAAAAATCTGACATATTTACCATGTAGTTTATCATGTAGCTACCCTGATGGCTCTTCATTCCTTTTATAGATCTAGATTTCTATCCAGTACTATTTTTCTATTATTTGAAGATTGGCTAGTGATGAATATTTTTTTTAAAAGACACTTTTATTGGGTATAGATTTGTAGCTTGACAGTTGTTTTTTTTCTTTTAGTACTTTCAAGATGTAGCTCAACTGTCTTTCACATTGTTTCTGATGAGAAATCTGTTGTCATCCTTATCTGTGTTTCTCTATACATAATACGTCATCTACTATGTAAACATCTAAAAACTAAATATATAAAGGATTTTTTCTTTTTTACTGTTTTTTTTTCTCACTGGTTTTAAGCAATTTCATAACATATCTTGGTGACGTTTTCTTCATTTTCTTGTGTGTAGGATTTATGGAACTTCCTGGATTTATGAGTTTATAGTTTTTCATCATATTTGAAACATTTTGGACATTATTTACTCAACTATAGTTCATGTCTCATTCTTCTTTCTTTGTAAACTCCACTTATACATATATTAGGCTGCTTGAATTCATCCCATATCCCACTGATGCTTTTTAAAAATTAATTTAAAATTTTTTTTTGTTTTCATTTAGAGAGTTTCCATTATTTTTCTTCATTTATCTTTTTATTAAAATACTTAGTCTGCTGCCAATCCTAAACAGTGTAGTTTTCATTGCGGACATTGTTTTTACCTCTAATTTGGATTTTTTTTATATCTTCTCTGTTTCTACATAATATTTGAATATTTGGAACACAGTTAAAGTATCTGTGTCATCTGAGTTGGTTTCTGCTGATTGATTTTTGTCCTCATTATGGAATGTATTTTTCTTGCTTCTTTGTATGCTTGGTAATCTTTAATTAAATGCCAATTAAATTGGCTTTGTGATTCCACATACTTGGTTTCTAGATATTTTTGTATTTCTATGAATATTCTTTTTAAAAAGACTTACTTATTTTTATTTGAGATAGAGAGAGAGAGCATGAGCAGGGGGAGGAAGGGCAGAGGAAAAGGGAGAAGGACAGAATGAACCCTAAGCAGACTCCCCACTGAGTGTAGAGCCTGATGTGGGGCTCAATCCCAGAACCCTGAGATCATGGCCTGGCCAAAATCAAGAGCCAGACACAACCAATAGAGCCACCCAGGTACTCTTCCTATAAATATTCTTAAACTTTGCAGTTAAATTAGTTGGAAACAGTTTGATTCTTTTAAGTTTGCTTTTAAGAGTTAGGCATTATCAGGAGTATTTAGTCTAAGACCAATTTTAAATTTCTTTCTCTTACTAAAACACCTCCATTTTGTTATTTTCCACCCTTTGTGAATCATCAGGTTTATCAGTCTGGCTGGTGCAAAAAGGCATTAATCTGACCTTGTGTAAGTGCTAGGCACTGCTCCCTCTAATATTCTCTTATTAGAGAGACCCTAATTTTTTTTTTGTGGCCTCAGGTGGTTTCCAAATATATATTCCAGGTAGTACTCAGTTAAATACTTATCTCCAGAATTATTTGTCTGCTGTTTGGTGTCTGTCCTATGAACTCTAGCCTCCGTGGTCTCCCTGGATACTTAGCCTTGTCTCTTCAACTCAGGGAATCTGCTGGGCTCTATTTGGTCCCCTCTCCCAACTTGTACTGCACACTGTCAACTCTCTCAAGGGAGTGAGCTAGGACAATAATAGAGTCCACTTCATTTGTTCTCCATCTCTCAATATCACTGCCCTTTTTTTACCCCTGACCTATTGTATTCTGAGAATGGTAGTTTTGTTTGTTGTCTATTTTTGTTGCTGTTGTTATTTCAGATGGGAGAGTAAATCTGGTTCTTGTTACTCAATCTATTACGGAATCTCAGGTCATTATATTTTTATTATGTTGTTTTTATTTTATTATAGATTTATAGATTATCATTTCTTCATGGTTAGTGCTTTTAATGGCCTATTTAAGCAACCTTTGAATATTCTGAGGTATCAAAGATATTCTCTTTGTTTTCACTTTAAAGCTTTATTTGTTTTACCTCTTGCATTTAGTGTGCTATCAATCTGGAATTGATTTTTTTATACGGTTTAAATAGGGGTCAAGAAACTTTTTATTGTATGGATACGCAATTGACCCCTCACTACTTACTAAAAAGACCATACTTTCTGCACTTCACTGTAGAGTGTTGCCTTTGTCATAAATCAGGTGGCTGTACATCTATTGTTCAGGTTATAGACTCTATTCTGTTCCATTTCTCAGGTTTCCTATAATGCCACACTTTTTAAATTAGTCTAGTTCATAATGAGTATTAATATATGGTAGTAAGGCTTTCAGTTTTTAAATTTACTGTTCCTAAAAACTTCCTTGTTTACTCATAAGCCTTTGCATTTCCTTATGAATTTCAGAATCATCAATTTCTGTAAAAAATGTACCTGTTGGGATTTTACATGGCTTACACTGAATTGATAGATTAGTTTGGGGTAAAGTGATATCTTCATATATAGGTTCTTTTTGTCCAGGAACGTGGTATATTCTCCATTTATTTAGCTCCTCTCAACTTCCCTCACTAATGTTTTGTAGTTTTCAGTGTAAAAATATTGTACATTTTTGTTCTGCTTGGTATCTTAAAGGTCGTCCATATTAACAAGGATTATTAACTCATTTTCTCCCCAAATATTTTCTAAGCTTTCAAAATGGTAAGAAAAGCCAGACATGAGTCTGTCTACATGAAGCATATAGTGTAGTGATAATAAAAATTTTTATCATATTCACAGTGCAAGTAGTAATTCTGTATCATTAAAACAACCGTATAACATGTTAAACTAATACTGAATTTTATAGATGTCATGAGTTTATTTTTGCTTTTACATTAGTTTTTTTGAGGGGCAGGACAGGAAGCACATTTGCTTTACTGCTTATGCTGTATATTTAAACAAATACAATAAACCCTGTTTAAAAAATGTAAGATACATAAAAGCCTCTGTGCAAGTTCTGTGTTATTTTAAAATTCCTATTGGCTAATGAGAGTATTTCCACTATAGAATTGGAGCTATCTGGAAATTCACATGATAAATTTTTTGAATGCAGGATACCTGAAACATTATTGCATCTTACTTTATGAGACAACTGAACAGTCTCAAATCAAATGTTTGCGGGTGAATAATGATTATAACTATTGTTACATTTGCAAAGACCTTAATATGCTTATCCACATATGTACAGTCAAGTCCTCAAATATTAATTATATAAAATCTAAGGAAGAACAAATGTAGCTGCATTTGTGTCCTGTTTCTTTAAAGGGAGATTTGGAATTTTTAGTCTTCCATAAGTCACTTGCTATTTGCAAAGGCTAGAGTTATAAGATGCCGAAGACCATGGACAGATACTGGTCATATGACACTTGAATCCAGCCATCCTGATCAGTACGGTAATGCCTAAATGTATCTGTTGATGTTGGTAAGGAAATCATGGAGTATTGCACTTAGCAGGCCACAGAAACTTCAATATCACTGATCTTGCATTCTGTAAGATGATGCAGCACTGGATGAACATCAAATGATCTGCCCCTGTCTTTGTCAAACTTGTGAATGAGGATGTTATGAAACTGGTCAGAGAGCCGGTACCCTGAGAGTGTTCTTGTCAATCATCCTACAATTGTCCCTGTCATTAAGTGCGGAAGACATTCTGATAGTCTGTGATGTACTTCCAGATGCCAGTGAACTTGCTGAAGGTCATACCAGCCTTGTTCTCTCAAACATAGACATGCTTGACCTTTCAGTCAACTGATTAAATGGAGTCCATGTGCCACTGGATAGTGCTTGCTGAAGCTTATTGTTCATATCACCCTACTCCTGTCTTCATCAACCCTCTAGAAAGTGTTCCACAAGGAGCTCTGGTCTGGCAGCACTGCATATCTAGCAGGCCTGGCCCTGGGGCCTGGGCAGTAGGGTAGGCGCCATGGGCTCAGGTGCCAGGGAAACATGAGAGGTATTTAGGTTTTATTATAGAAAATCAACAGATTTGATTAACATCATGGCAAAAATAATTTAAGTTGTGAGATCTACAAGAACTTTTTTCTTTTGCAAATTGTCTATTACTAAAATTCAAAAACTTTAAGAAAATGGTTTTTGCTTAATTCATGTTAATTTTCAAATTGAATGTTAAATATGTAGGTATAATTGTGCAAAGTAACTTAAGGAACTTTTCAGAAATAGCCTGTAAATGTTTGATCAAAGAATTTAGTTACTGATGGGATTTCTTTCTTCCTTAAGGTAGCAAAAGAGAATCTTTTAGTAAAAACTCCTTCATTAGGGGATCCCTGGGTGGCTCAGTGGTTCAGCACCTGCCTTTGGCCCAGGGCATGATCCTGGAGTCCCGGAATTGAGTCCCGCATCAGGCTCCTGGTATGGAGCCTGCTTCTCCCTCTCTCTCTCTCTCTCTCTATGTCTATCATGAATAAATAAATAAAATCTTTTAAAAAAACCTCCTTCATTAAATGAAGTATGAGAGGAAATATTATGACATATCAAAGATAGAGGATAAGCTCTAAGTCTGATAGTCCATGAGAACTTAACTGGTGGTTTTTAGTCATTTGTATTTGGGTCATTGCTCATGCCTGGTTAAAACATTGATGTTATCTTGGTAGTGTTCATCTGAGAAACAAAAAGTGTACAAACACAAGAGCTATTTGGGACTGAGCTCAAAACCAGCAGATTTTAAGAGATTTTTTTTGTTGAAGGTTTGTATTTGTTTTTAATATTTGTTCTAGCAGGATCTCTGGAACTTTATTCTATGAGCACTTTGGATGAGGAAATCAAGTGTAAAGTAAGGCAAAATGCAAGGTATACCTATATAAAGAATATTTAGGTGAAAGTGAAGAACTTAGTTGATCAGATTTTTCAAAATAGACATATTTGACATCATGTAATTTAAATACTCAGATTTACTACCAGTTTCTCTTCTTTTCCTACAGATATTTGGCATCAGTAACCATGATGAAAATCTCAAACACCAGGCACTGCATTTCATGAACATGTGTTGAACTGAAATAAATTTTGCTTATAGATTTAGAGAAAATCTTGCTTCTTATCAAAACAATAAAAATAGTACTGTTAACTCTTGAGAAAAAGCCATGTTAAAAATGATTTCTGTAAAGTCATCTTACTATATCATCTATAGGCTCATTATGAAAGACCTAAAAATGTGATACCTTTGAAATCAGGGGAAGAAGAGGTCCTGTTTTTTTCATGATGTTATTCTTCAACAAGTGTGTGACTAATAGAGAAGGTATGTGACTCTTGGGGCATCCCTGCAGGTACACTGAATGAGTAAATTCTTAGCAGCATTATGACATCACCAGGGAGCGTGACTTGGGTCAAGAACTTGGCAGGAGGCTTTGGGAACAGCAGAATCAACAGCAATCAGGATTGGCAAGCCAACATACTGGCCACCATAAAACTGAAAAGAGAGCTTATTGTACCTCATGCACAGCAGCAGGTTTAACAGAAAAGTAGACATGTTTATAGTCCCAGATTTACAGCATGCCTTATAAACACCTTATTACTTAGAATCCAGTCTGCTGTCCTAGAAACTAAGAATGTGACTTTGTTAAGCAGTAGGATTTGTTGACATAAATGTCTTGACTAAGTTTGCCATTGTGGTTAACCAAAACGCATTTACTCCTGGGAAAGTAAACACAAGCAAACAAAATGCCTCTTATACTACAATACAGTAAGTTTCAAATTGACCAAACTTAATGCTATGACATAAATATGCTTAATGTTTATGGAATTTTTTAGAAACCTTTGCCATGTTGGGCTTACCATCCTGTTTAAGTCTTACTAAATGGGAATGTGTTTTCAGAATTACATGTGCTTAAAGACTTCATCAGAAATATTCAGAAAACCTGCCATGAATACTGGGGCTGACCACGCAGCAAATAAAATGGGTCATGGTCTCCTCAGACATTAATGTGGATAAATCAGTTCTGCACCATGTAATAGCTACACACTGAAATGGTTACCAACAATTAAAAATAGAGAACTAATGGAAAATAATGCTGAATAAATATTATAAAACCACATGAAAATACATTCAAGGAAGGCAAAGTATCTGGCTGGAACCCACAAAGTTGAAAAAATTCCTAGGGAAAATGAAATTTCAGACTGATCTTCTGCTGCTTAAAAAAATTCATCTAAAACCCTTAGTTTGGGGGTAGATTTTTGAAATGTCAGGACCATTGGAGAAGAACATAATAAACTTAGCAGGTTTCCTATCCTTTCAGGCTTATAGTCTGCCCTCTTCAAACTTCAAAAATTCTATAGCCAAAAAGTTCTTTATGTCAGATATAAATGGGTAGCCATGATTACATAGTTTGGATTTATAATGACCAACTGTTTTGTAAAAGAAGTTATATTAATAAAGATCTACAGAAAATTAAGAAGATGATGTCTCTGTGATTGACAGAATAAAATGTGAACAATATACAGTTGATGATTTATCAAATCCTACAAAACAGATCCTATAAATGATAAGAAGAAGGAAATCTTTCTAACTGAACCATGTAGTTGGCTTCATAAGTCACAGCTAAAGAAAATGACCAAATGAAGCCATGAAAATATTTTTACAAGTTTAAGGTATTGGAGATATTATTCTGCAGTAGCATATTAAGGAATAATATCAGGGATTTAGTTGCCTAAGCTCCACGAGTCTCCTCCAAATCAAATGCAGGCCATATGAATAGAAGTTAAAATGTTCAAAATTAGAGAGTTGATGGTTGCAATCAAGATAGGAATTACTGTTCATAGTTCTGGGTGCACAAATTAAAACTGACATTGACAAACTAAAGGAAATGCAAAGGAGAGTTATTTGAAGAGAAATTAGGACCACATATTCTTACATTATAAGAAAGTTGAAAAAGATCAGGATATCTAGTTTGTCAAAAAAATGTTTTCAGAGAAATATGAAAAATATCATTGATTCAACTACATGGAATACAGTATAATCTAGTTTTGTTCTAGGTTCAACAAGAAGAACTTAAAAGGAAACTAGCAAGAATGAACTTGCTATTTCTAAATAAGCAAAGTTGTCAAAAAATAGGATGGCCTTCTTTGGGAGGATGGACACCATTGGAAATATTGAAAGGTTGAACAACTCATTGGTGGCTTTATAGAAGAGAGTGAAGCTCTGGAGGGAAGGAGAGGTTGGACTATATAGACTGATTTTCAAATGGTTCAATGGAACCTTAGCATCTGCATTGAAACAAAGAGATTGAGTACTATGTTAGAGCTTTGCCCCTCTTTTTTCTCTCCCTTATTCAAAGCAGTTTTGGTCAAATCTGTTTTATATATGACACTCTATCCAAGATTTAATTTTACAAAAGGCTGTGGTAATAAAAATCTCACAAACCATTAAAAAGATGATTTCTAACATTACATCTGATGTTATTACATGATTCAAATGTGGAAAACTTCCATCTTTATGGTATACCCACTGTCATGTTTCTAAGACCAGAAGAAATCTGTTTAATGAAATGCTGGTACTCAGAGGGCTCAGAGGATGATATGTGAAGGAATAGCAATGGTTACTACCAAGACTGTGGCTTGGGCAGAAGAGATTAATTCATAGCAGACATGTGGTGAAGGTAAATTTCTAGGAAAATCAGAAGAAAAAACCTTCAGTTTAGAGATGTGATATATTGGAGTAATTTCTAAAACCACATGAATATTGTTCACAGTATTGTGAAAGAAAAAACATCCCTGTCCTCCAAGGAGTTTCTCAATGCTGATGTTCCTTAAATCAGACTTCATTTCCAGTGAGGTACTAATTTTATGAATTACTTGTAGAAATCTTCTCTGAGGACAGGGAAGGAGGCTGATTTCATTTTTTAGGTATCTTAGCATGTTAAGGCTACTGGCATAAGTCCAGAGCAAAGTATGCATCCTTCTTTGGCCATCCTCTTCTATAGAAGAGCAGTTGATAATTTAGAAGTATTATCCCAGACATGATCTCATTTTGTCTCTCAGTGATGACCCAAGGTATATAGGATATGCATTTCCACCTTCAATTCCCAGATGAGAGAACTCAAATCAAAAATAATCATGACCAGCTGAGATCACACAGCTATTACATGGGGGACCAGGATGAAATCTTTCTTGATCCCAAGTTTAAAACTCTTTTGTAATATTTTCAGCACATTAATTCTTCAACTAAGGAGCTCTGATAAAGCTCAGAGTTCCCTAAAACTTTGTCTTTCTTTTTACAATTTCTTTGTGCCTGACATATAGTAACTGATTTGACACAGCCTTAGCTTTGGATGCCTAAGTGGACAAAAATCTCCACTTGGATTCAAATAGTAACATCTCTATTAAAAATCAACAGTTCTCTAGAAATAAACAGGTCTATTAAAAAAAAAACTTAATTCAGTGACTCAGCAAATTGTGCTGTGATAGCTTTCAGTAATTACTTTTTATTTTTGTTTTTGTTTTTTTTTTAAATGTCTATGGTAAGAGAAGCATGCAGAAAAACATCAGGTTTTGCATGCTCTTTTATTTTCATTACCTCTTCTACTACTTGAGAATGTCTGGCCTTCACTAGCTTGCTGAATGTCTGGCAGGTGGACCAGTCTTGGCAAAAGATCTTGGATTGTATTAGCTGAAAACAAAGGCCCCTTAAGAAGCTAGATTTCCCCCTAAATGGTGCCCTGGAAAATGGTTCATTTTTCTTGACTGTTCAATTTCTAGTTTGAGTTTTCAAATTCCAGAGTGCCAGGGTCTTAGATGCAAGGATTTTTAGTAAAAAGTAAATTCTAATTTGGCCCCCACAGGAAGCAGAGGAAAAAGCCACAATGATTTTCTTATCTGTTTTTATACTTGGACTTCACCGCCTCCCCCAAGAAGAGAGTAGATGGTGTCTATTAAGAAACAATTTACTCTTGCAGCCAACTCAGAGCAATTTCCACAAGATCAGTCCTACTTTCCTGGGTTAGTGTAGCTGAAGATAGAGTTTCTCAAAGGATAGTTAGTCCTTGAATAGAGATTAAGACCATGTATGCACAGGACATGGCATAAAATAGTTCCATTTTCAACCACATACTATATCCTTTTCATGGAAAATCACAGTGCATATAGAAAATCCTATAGTTAAGAAATCAACTGTTCTTTGCTTAGCCCAATATTTCTGAAAGTTAGTTGGTTATTGTGTTGATCCCTTGCTTGCCCTTTCCCTGCTCTTCCTGTATTGGGGAGAGGTGGAAGAGAGTGAGTATTCTGACAAGCAGTGCTTTTTTTCAGGCTTCCATTGGCAACAAGCTTCCTGCTGAGTTTGGCTAATGTCAGGCTATGGTGGTAGATTAGAAGATAGGAAGAAGGGAGAAGCCATGGTATTCCTGCTGCCCTGTCCCACACACAGCTTCAGTGGATTTTTCTGCAACAATGGTATTTCCTTCATAGTTTCAGCCTTCCTATAATAGGCTCTCAGTGGTTCCAACTTCTATTGGGTGATCCTATATCCACTTTCCTTTACACTAAAGGTAGTAAGGGATTCTGCTATTGGTAATCTATGGGATGCGTTGCAAGTGGTGGGCCAGTGGTTTCCAGAAATGTCCCTAGATTTCTGCATGCCAGGACTCACAGAACATGCTCACTTGTCCTGTTAGCAGAGCACTAGTTGCACAGATTTCAGAATAGTGGGAATATTGGCTATCTGCAGCATGGAATCTGCCTCTGTCTCACATTTCTAGATCTTTGGAGGTCTAGTTAAGTGCCCTGGCCAGCTTGTTGGTAAGCAGCATGGCCTATCCAAAGGACTTTCAGCAACCGGGTCCCTACAGCTGGATTTGTTTCCACTACCTGGAGAGAAACTTCTGTAATCCCCACTGACATCTTCTCAGCATTTGTGGGGTTTCTAACAAGTGCTCATCTGTCCAAAACCATAGGAAAAAATGGATTGTATACACCAGTTCCTAAGTTTTCCCCCACAAGAATCCCACATTGAGATTGATAGTGTTCCTTTTAGGGCCAGTGACCTCTCCAGAGAAGTCTGAGGTAATATATCAAGTCACTGATTTCTAAGTAGCACTGACTTCTATAGTTTGGCAGTCTTTTGCAAGAAGTAGTATCAGGTATGGTAAGCTAACTATGTCCTCCCAAAGATGCCTACACTTTCCAAAGATGCCCAGAACCTGATATGCTAACTTACATGGCAAAGCGGACTTGGCAGATGTGATTAAGTTTAGGGTTTTAAGATGGGAGATTATCTTGTACTATCAGGTGGGCCCAATAACCATAAAGGTCCTTATAAGAGGGCAACAGAAGAGTCATGGTCAGGAAAGAAGATGTAATGATAGAAGCATAACTGGAATAATATGAAGCCATGAGTCAAAGAATGTGGGCAGCCTTTAGAAATCAGAAAAATAAAACAGATTCTTCCCCAGAGCCTCCAGAAGGAGCACAGCCCTGCTGACTCATTTTAGACTTCTTCTAGGCCTGCATATAATAAATTTGTGTCATTTTAAGCCACTAAGTGTGTTATAATTTGTTGTAGCAAGGATGCTACAATACCCTAGGGGTGATGAAGGTAAAATAAAACTTGAATTCAATTGAAGATTCTGAGGTTCCTTCAGCATCCTGACACGGTCTAAATTTCTTCAAGAGGATTACTTTGGATTGGTCTCCCCATCTATCTGTTCTAGTTGGGCCTGATTTGTCACTTTCAATTCAATAATACCTTCAGGTACTGATCTTTGAAATAATAGTTTCTATAATCCTGATACCTGCCAGGTGATTTTTTTCTCCTTCTTTATAACATTAATATATTTGGTGAATAGTTAAAATTTAATGTACAGTCTAAATTATTGTCCATATTATCAAACTTGCATACTATCTAATGCAGGGCCACAGAGACTTTGGGATACCTCTTTCTATTAGAAATCTTAGACTGCAAGGATAGTCCACTTGAAGAGCAGAGGAGAACATTGACAGATAACAAAGTATTTTACAGATAAAAGCAAAGGCTTAAAGACCAGGCCTTGGAAGGCAGGAAACAGGTAAGGATATTGATACCTTATTATATTGATACCACCTGAATTTTCCCTTTTCCCTCTCCTTCTCTCTCTACGTGAGTCATCTCAGTTTCTGTCTCTCCCTCTCTCTGTCACTCTCTTTTCTCTCTTTCATATGCCTTGTCTTCCTTATGAATGCCAATGTGTGCTATCCTTCTAAAGACAGGAGATCGTCTACATAATCAGGGACACAGCTGCTGGCAATAGTTTCTGTTCTCACATGGTCATAGAGGAAAGGACATTCTTCTCTGGAAAGGACACTGATTGAGTCATATGCCAAAATTTGGGATCATGTAAGGAAATGGCAGATGCTATTTAGACCGCATGTTACTTCCTCATACAGAAAATGTTTAAGTCTGGATTCTCAGAAAAAAATCACACAGTAAGACCAGAAAAACTTAAACTTGAAATGACAGAGATATTCAAGTAGTTTCTTTTTCCTTGGCTCAAAATTCTTATATACTGTGTGTGTGTGTGTGTATGTATGTGTGTGTGGGGTTGTGTGTGTGTTTTAAACAGGGACATTTGAAATTCTGATTTGTACAAAAGATTTATTCACAAGCATTCAAATTCAGCACTGCCAAGAAAAATAGCCACCTAATTTTCTAAGACTTTAATAACATGAATTTCCTAAATATGAAGTAATTTATAACCACATCGCAGAATCAAAATAAATATTTATTAATTTATTTACCAACTTTTTATAAATGCTGTAACTAAAATTTTAAAAATACATGTTTCAATGATACATTCTGAGATTGTGGGTATTAAAATATTTAAAAATATGTAATGATCATTATAAAATCATTACATCAGAAAAAAGAGAAAAGTAGAGATAGACAGATTATTTATTAAAAATAAAATTTTTATCAAGTCGTCTTTTTTGATCACAAGTCATCTTTATTACTAGCTAAGTTGGATTTAAGAACGTGGCTTGACCTGTGGCTTAGTAAGAGAGAGAATTTAAATTCTATTTAAAAAAACTCTTAGGTTTGGTTTGAAAAAAAATATTTGGGAGATAGTAGCCTTTGGGATCTTAATAACGTAAAAACTGTGAGAAGATCATCAGGCTAATGGAAGAATTTCCCAGTAGAAATTATTGTGGATCTGGTTTAAGAAACAGATCTCATGATTATATATTATCATTGTGTTGTTACTGGAAAAGTTTAAGATACTTAAAAATGTGTGTTGCCTCAGATAATTTAAATAATTTTCCTTTAACATTGTTTATATTATTATTTTCCTAAGAATATTCCTTCTTAACAGACATTCTAGAGAGACACTTTTGTTAAGCCGTTATCCAAACGTAGATTCAATCAATCAATAGGTTTTAGTCCGAATTCACAAACTTCTCATAACTTGGTATCTTTATGTATGGAGAGATAAAGAAGCTTGTATTAAGGGCTAAAAGATCAACAACAAAGTTAATGAGTACTACAAAAATCTAATCTTGCTTTACACAGATGGATTTACATAAATAGTTTCCTTTCTTGACATTATTGTGGATTTACCGAGCATCACAGAAGCACTACTCCAGTTTGCAGAAACTTTTACTGGCTTAAAATTGCTTATACTTTAAGGAATTGTCCTCTTCTTAAATCTGGATCCAGAAAATAGCAGTATACACATGGAAGTTATGACGTATTTGTGACACCTAAGCTGCTCAGAGTCTGTGCTTGTGGCAATGGCAAATAGTAAGCACTTATATAACAGTCACTATGTGCCAGGCCCTGTTCCAAAGAAATTAGGCTTCCCACAAGCAGCCAGCGTAACCCCAACCACTTAAAATATCCCTAAAATCAGTTACTGCACTACTGGCTGCCAGCATTTTACAAAACTGTATTTTTATATTTGCAATGCAGTATAGTGAAATATTATGAGCTCTGGAGTCAGTTTGGTTCCATTGTTTATTATTTAAATTCATAAAAATTAACCTATATGAGGCTCAGTTTCCTTATCTTAAGACTGGATGGAACACTTTCCTTCTTCTTCCCACACAGAGGGGCCAAGACAGATCTGAATGGGACCACCAATGGTGTTAGAAGTGGGGATCAGACCCTCCAGGGAGAAATTTGGCAGAAAGTATCAGCTTTAGTTGGCCAGAAGCACACTCAGAGGAGTTCTTATGGAAGATAGTTACCAATGCAAGATTTACCACTTGATGATACCCCAGGGCTCATCAGAACCCTGGGTAGCTAAAATAACCAATTCAGCACTTGTTTACTGCACAATCATTACACTAGGGTAAGAAAATTGTTGGGATTCTGAGACTTGATAACACACACACACACACACACACACACACACACACAGATAGAGACAGAGATTGAATTTCCTCATTAATAACAGACTTTAGGTGAGGAGACAGCTAAGAGGATTTGCTAGCACTCACATTCCATTCTTTTAGGACAATCTACACTAGAATGGGGAATTTATAAGTTGGGAAAATATCCTAGAAGATGTTTGGAAAGGGTAGGATAGTTTGGGTTTAGAGTTCACATTCACTGAGTAACAAGATGACTGATTTTCTTTTAGTTATTATTTTGGAACTATTGAAAAGAAATTCAAGTATAAAAATTTCCACCATGGAAAACTGTCCTTACAGTAATTTTCATAGCATACCAATTATGTTCATGGTAATTTTGTCTTTATTGTCATTCATATCTTGACACCATCTTAATAATCTTAATAATTCATACCTTACAGACAGAAATATATAAATAAAATGAAATTTTAAAATTCAAACTCATAATAGTGAATACATTCAGATAAAAAATACTGAAGAGGCTAGATATCCTGAAAAAAATTTCTCACTAAAAACACACAGATTGCTGAATGAAATATTTTACATGTCTCTTTAAATTTATGGCTTATTGAAACTCACAGAGAAAGCGGAGTGGGAAACTGATAACCAAATGTTTAGCTGCTCTAGGCATTTGACAATTTGTATACCCAGAGGCTTGGGTACTAAAAGTGAGGAGAAGAGCTAGTAAGTAAGAACCCAGACCTCAGATTAATGCTGGGACTCCTGAAGCCCTTATAGCCTCAGTAAAAGTTTGCTTTATTACTATTTATATATTTTTGTATGTCTGGAATATTTCATTATTTTCTTTAAGTTCTAAAAGGCTCGAAAAGCATGGGAAACTACATTTTTCCCCTTGAGGATTATATGAACTAATTCTCACTTACTTAGCTATTTAATGAGTGAATTTTTATTTTAAAATTAAAATTAAATTAAAATTAATTGTTTTTATTTTAACAATTTTTAGTTTAACAATTTGACACATAGTGGTGTAATCAACATTAAATAATCAGTTCTAAAGGATAGCAAGTGTGACGTGGATAAGTCCAACTACTGGCTATCTAAAAGTAATTTCTTCCTAGGTTATGACAGTTTCACAATCCACTCATTCAACCAGCATAAGCAGGTGTCACTAATTGAATATGTATAATGCATGGTTGAAATCTATCCAACATCCCCCACTTTTTACTGTCTTTCTGGTGATCTTCAAGAAGACTCCTTTGGCTATTTCCCATTCGTGGGATAAATCCCATACCTGTGCAGATGGCCCACTCTCAGAACACAAAGTCTTGTGCACTACTAGATTAAGACAACATATGTTCTTCCTCAATCTGGCTTTGGTGGTAGAGCCACCTAGCAAAACTTGATCCGTATATTTTCTTCTTTTTAGAGAGAAAGGTGGGAAGGGGCAGGGGAGAAAGAGAATCCCAAACAGGCTCCATGCCCAGCGTGTGAGTCCATCGAGGCTTGATCCTACAATCCCAAAATCATGACCTGAGCCAGAATCAAGGGTTGGGATGCTTAACAACTGAGCCACCCAGCCCAAAACTGGATGCATCTTCACATATCCAGTGTTTTCTTGGACCATTATCTAAAATAAGTAAGAATGGACACCAGAATATTAGCAATCCTGAGGAGAATGGATATACATTTGTTTTCTTAATAAAGAACAGCAACCTTCATTATGTGACAGGAAAAATTTTAAATACTTTTCAGTTTATCTTGTTAATCCTCAAAACATTTCAGGAAAAAGATAATCATTTCCATTTTATAGATGAGGAAATTGAGGCTCAAAGTTATTAAGTATTTTGCCAAATTAAGATGTTGATAGAATTAGTTGCGGAGTCGGGATTTGGACCAGGGCAGTTCATCTCCCCAAATGCAGGGTTCAAGGCCTTTTATCTTCTCAGCCATTAAGGAAGATAGCTTTGCCAGGCAGATATATAGGGATATTGGTTTCCTCATCTTCTCTAACCTCAGGGTAAGCACTAGGGAAATACCTAGCTTATATTAAAAGAATCTTTTTGTCCTGGTTTTGATCTATTTCCCTGGCAGGCTTGTTAAGTTTTGTCTTAACACGTACATTTTCCTTGCCAAAGCACACGTGGTATGTTTGAACATATGGTCTCATTTTTACGATCTTTTAACCTTTACATATTTTAAATACTTCATGGTGGGGTTAATTATTTGTGGTGACCAAGATTGGCAGATGGTCTGATGGGGCCATGTTTGGAATCCCTAAGGAATGAGAGGATTGATAGCCTGTGGAACGTACTTTCAAAGATAAATATATAAATGTAAAGAAGAAATTTTTGACACACTCATAAATGAACAGAGCCTCATGATATCTCATGATAAATCAATAAATTTATTCTGGGATTATCACTATATTTTGAGATTAGCATTATTGTGCTTCCAACCATTTTAAACATGAATAAATATTGGGTAATGTGAATTGCTTAGAAAATGATCATTTAACTATCTTTTGTCCTTGGATGTTCTGAACACACAGTTGGGTTGGAAGGGTGGAAACAACTGAAAACAATAATTGACTAAAGGACTTCAATTTTATTGAGCCTTAAAAATATATGCCTTAGGTATCTAGATGGTGAGATCTCTAATGTCGAAGAATTACAATGCCTTTAAAGCAGTTTTAACTGCAAAATGTGATAGTAAAAAGTTCTCATCCTTCTAGAAACCCTTTGACAAGTTTAGAATGAAATAAACAAAAATAACAAAGCACCAAGTGGAGCCAAAATTAGGAAATGTATGCTTTACAAAGACCTGACACAAATTAAACCTTATATAGTATATATATGTATATTATATATTTACCACTGCTGAGCTTCAACAAACCAAGTCAGTGGACATGCATCTGTTTTTAGAGTAGTAAAGAGATCAGATTCTTAGGTACAGTTTTCTGAGGTTTGCATCTGGTGAACAAGGTTGTGGCTCTAAATCCTGGATACTTAGAAGGCTTCTTTGCTTACTCTATAAACAGGGGGCAAATTTTCCCCCAGGGAACATTTGGCAATGTCTGGAAAAGTTTTTGTTTGTCACAACTGGGAAAGGGGGTGCCTTTGGCATCTGATGAGTAGAGGCCAGAGATGTTTTTAAACATTCAACAATGCACCGGAGAGTCCCCCACAATAAATTATCACCCCCCCCCCAAATTTAGTGGTGCTGAAGTTGAGAAACCCTCCCTGCCATAAACCAAGATCACCTGAGCTGGTTTCTATATATCCAGGCTGCTTTGTGATTGGATCTTAGAAAAGCCTTTCACACTGTGAAGCTAATTGAAAAAGTCAATCTGAATACAGTGTCTGGGGCAGAATATAGTCTCAGGTTGATTAATGACTGTCCTGAAATCTAAATTTCAAATCTTTCTAAATTTGTTAACTGTCAGCAAGGCCCTCTTTGAATAAATCTAATGTATATTTTATTCCACATTTAAAAGTACAAATACTTAATAGTTTAATATACTTTTTGCTGCCTAAAAGTGATAGCTGTATTAACTTACTTTCTGAAATGTATAACAAATACTTGCCTGACAAACAGCAATTCTGAGTTTTGTAGAACAAGGTTTACATGAGGAACAGGTGGAATTTAGATAAAGCTATCTCATGAAAAATCATCACTAAAAATTTCACTACTTCAAGGAAAATGCAACCACACACTACATTATTTGTGGCCTTTGACTGCAGGACAGAAATCGATAGTTGCCTCATTGGCCCAAGCTGGATGTATGCTCCCTAACACTGATGCTTAGACTTTGATTGTTCCATGACACTCAGGATTAATAGAAATGACCTCCAGATTAAACTTGGTATTAGGTTAAAAAGGAAATGCTCTTCCTCATCCCCATTTCTATTCCTGTTTCTCATCTTGTTTCTCAATTATTTGATACATCTCTTAAAGACCCGGGTACATTTCTCCTTTTTCAGTGTCTTAGCCTATTTGGGCTGCTATAACAAAATACCACTTACTGAGTGGTTTATAAACAAGAAATTTATTTTTTCATGGTTCTAGGGGCTTGTAAGTCCAAGATCAAGTATTGGCATGGTTGGGTGAAGGTCCTCTTCCTGGTTCATAGCTGGCATCTTTTTGCTGTGTCCTAACATGGTGGAAGGAGCAAACGATCTCTCTAGAACCTCTTTTCTAAGGCACTAATCTTATTTGTGAGGGCTCCACACTCATGACCTAAGCATCTCCTGAATCCCTACCTCCTGATATCATCATCATCTTTAGAAATTAGCATTTCAACAAACAAATTTGGGAGGGACATAGACATTCAGACCATAGCATTCAGTGAAAAGGAAAAACAATTGATCCTATTAACCAGATAGAATTCCTTACATTAATTACATTTTCACCAAATTTATTTTTGGCTGATGTTCTATAATCTTATTTGTCCACTTTTAATCAATAAATAATTTACCTTGTCAAGTATATTAGGAAATACTATTACTGAAACACAGTGTGTGGGAGAGCTATTGAATGTTCTTTTCTTTGTTGTTGCTGTTGTTGATTAGGGATTATTGGTGCTTTAAGATTTTTTCCACAGTGTGCTAGCCTGGAGATATGATTATGGACAAGCCCTCATAGAATGTACAGATGATTGCGGACTATGTAAACAGCCACAAGGAGAATACCAGAAGCTAACATCACCTGGACAGTAAGGGGGGTTCTCTGAAAAATAGTGCTGGAGGTTGGAGGGAGAGCATTCTGGGTAGATAAAATAGCCTTTACAAAATAAAATCTGTGAGATAGGAGAGAGCCTGGTATTTTCAAATACTGAGGGATTTCATGTGTGGTTGTGACCAGGGAGAAAATGAAGTAAGAAAAGATAAGCATATCCTCTAAAAACCAACTAGTGGGTGCAAATGAAAATCATTCCATTTCATCCCCTTCCATGTCTGCTGTAGTGTGGGATGGCCACACGTGGTTTTATCTTCCCTAATTGACTATCCATCATCCTATAATAAGCAGTAACACAAATCCTAGCCTGGTCATCCCTAGAGAATCCTTTCCAGGTCATCTGAGGGCAAAAGAGAACACTGTGTTTTGACAGAGAAAACTCCTCTATAGAGAAAAGAAGTAAGGAGAGAATGTTAATATGTCTCCATATGTTTCCTCTTTGCCCTCATTCTCTCATCTCATGGAAAGTGTTCCCTCTTTCCCTTACATTCTATCTTCCACCCTCTAGAAAAACTCCCCCCCCCCCTTTTTTCTTTTCTTTTCCCCCTTTTGGCTCAAATCATAGTACTGAAAATGTAAAACCTGCAGTTTTGGGTATGTTACCAAAGGAAACAGTTTTACTTAAAATCTTGTTTTTGCCAAAATACTTTCAAAGTAGCTGGAGAGTTGTCAAACCACAGTGGCTCTCAGCTGTGTTTCCTTCTAGCATTTCCCCAGGTTCTCCCAGCACAGCACTCAGTAATTGGATATTATTTGAGGAGGAGAGGAAAAATGCTGCACGAGACAGTTTGTAGATTTAAGAATTATACTCTGGGTGCCGAAGGCCAAAGATCCAAGGGTGCTTAGCTGCCAAACTCCAGGGCTGCGTGACTGTGTGTCATTCCTGGATGTAGCTTTCAGCAAGGAGACCTAGAGGAAACATGCTGGTAACCATCAATATTTAGACTGTCATTCCAAAGTCTTTAGATTGTTTTCTGCTTTAGTCATGTGGCTTTACCAAAAGAATCTGTTCTGATAAACAAAAAATTACTGAACACATCTTGAAATGACATGCGTTTTGTCCTTGCAGGTACTGACAGCCTTCCTCTGTCCCTATCCATCTCTTCTAATTCTAGCTAGCAGTTTTAGGTTTTAGGTACCAGTAGAATTATTGAAGAGTAAGCAATAAGCCTTTGCTCTCCTCTAACAACTTTATTCCACCACCCTGAAGGAGGTACAAACTCATTATTTAAGGACTTCTAGAAGCAGAGGCAGTAGTTACATTTACTTAACTCATCTAGAAACTGAAGTTCAGAAAAGTAACATGACTTTTCTAAGGACATGTCAAAACTGCTTTTTTTCTTTATAATATGCTCCTAATCCATTTGGTTGCAAGATAGAATAAAATATAGCAAATAAAATTATAATAAAAATAATTTTAATAACTATATAAAAACTGTAATTATCAGTAACACTAATTAACAATAGATTAGACCTCAGGGTTTAAGTGCTACTACTTTAATCTATTTTTACTAGAGGTACCATTATATCATTAGGGTCCTGGCAGAAAACAGATTGCATATTCTGAAACAGAAATAGAAGAGAGTTAAATGGAGTGGACAGGGTCAAAGCAACCAATGAGAGGTGGTAAAGCACCCAGGACTGGTAACAGTGAAAAGAAGTTTTCAGTTCATCATTCCTAGGCCTAGAGGACCAAGGGTAGGAGCAGTGTGACCAGAGCCTGGTGAAACCTTTTAGAATAGCAGAGGGGCTGCCTGACACGGACATGAGTGGGGGGACCTCCAGAAACCCATGACCTTGCTTTTCTCATCTATGTTCTCCTGCAAGTGACTCCCATTGGACAAAACCAACAAGAAGCATGGGTGATGCTGTCTGGAGTGCTTGGATCTCTTCTCTTTTATATACTATTTATATGCTGAAGACTGCCAGGTTTTTATTTGTTTTTTTTTTTTTTAATTTAAGTTCAATGAATTGAATTTCAAGTTTCTACTAGGTATCTCCTAACTGAACACTGAGCTCTGCCCCTCCCTCCCATCTCTAGTCCCCCTACAGTCTTCCTTATCTCAGCTGTTACTTGTTTCCTACCAGTTGCAGTTCAAAAATTTAGGAAATATCCCTAACTCCCTTCTTTCTGACCAGCAAAAAGACCTTCAGCAACATGTAAGACCCTCCTTCAGCATCTATCTGGAATCCTACCACTTCTCACTGTTTTAATACCACCACAGTCTGAGTCTTAACCACCTTTTGCCTGGAATATTATGCTGGACACACTGCTTCCACTTTTACCCTTTTTAGATTCTGTGTAGCAACTAAAGTGAAAGTTTGAAAAACATGAATTAGATCATGCCAGATTTCTATTCAGAATGTCTAATAGCCTCCCTTCACTCAAACCAGAGAGAGTCAAATTCTTTTTTTTTTTTTTTTGACTCAAATTCTTAAAATGGCTTACAAACAAGATCTGCCCATCCACCCTCTTAATTCTCTGACAGCATTTCCTATTACTCCCTGCTCTTTTATCCATTCTGCTAACACCAAACTCTGTACCATGCCTAAAACAAACTGGGTACACTTTCACCTCTAAACAGTGTTTATACTTGCTATTTACCCTTCCTGGTACACTCTTCCTCCAAATATCTACATGGCTTAGTCCCAAATCTTCACATTTTGTTCAAATGTCACCTTCTCAGTAAGACCTTCTCTGTCTACCTTATATTAAAATGTGCCCCCGCCCCACCCCCCACAGTCCATGTGGCTCAACAGTTTAGTGCTGCCTTCAGTCCAGGGCCTGATCCTGGAGACCCAGGGATCGAGTCCCATGTCGGGCCTGCTTCTCCCTCTGCCTGTGTCTCTGCCCCCCAACCCCGTGTCTCTCATGAATAAATAAATAAAATCTTTAAAAAATAAATAAATAAAAATAAAATGCATCCCCCCCCCCAGAATTCTCAGCCAACCCACTTCTCTATTTCACTTTTTTCCATTGCACTTATGACCATCAGACATTTTATATTTAGTTTAGTCTTCTGCTGTTTATACCACCATCCCCATTGTAATAAAAGATCTATCAAGCTCACAGGACTATGAAGAGATATGAGCAATTGTCAAAGGTAGAAAGAAGTCTACTCTTTTGTCTTCTTCACAGTACTTGACTTGATAGTAGCTGGCACAGGGATATATAAATGCTCCCTAGATTGAACCAGAGAATTTTAAATATATTCAGTGTAGCCTAGTGACAAGGAATTTAAATTTGAAATCAAGGCAACATTTGAGCCCTTTCTGTTACAGGGATTCTAGAGATTTGCTTGGAAGCTGGGAGAACAACAGAGAGGCTTCTTTCGTAAAAATATTGTCAGTAGATTACTTGAAATCACTCAGGGCCAGAGGTTATCCCAAGAACAAATTATACACTACAGCAATGCTGAAATCTGAGCCAATGTCTCAGGTTAGAGTTCAAGAACTGTGAGAAAAGATAGGTTTCATAGCAGAAGCCATGGAGGATTCAGTGTATTCTCTCTCATCTTGGCAAATGTTTACACAAAAACACTCCCAAGATATATTTTATGTCTCATTTTAAAGATTTGAATGTATAAGATCTTAAAAAGTGGTAGAGAGTATATAAAGCCTCAGGTAATCTGGAGACCAAAACCAATAAAATGATAAAATTGTTGAAAAATAGTTCTGACTTTTTCTCCACTACTGTGTTAAAGAAATATCAGTAAGCTGATATTTGCTGAATAAACACAAAAAGCTTCACTCAATTTCAGCAGAATAGAAAACCTAGAAATTAATTAACATTGGGGGTTCTCTTATGCAAAGAACAGAATTAGACATTAGCCAAGTAATATAATTTCAGGTGCTCAAGAAAAGAAATCCTTTCTATAAGCTTGCTGATTCCTAAAGTCCTATATTCCACAATCTAACTCTTTTACTTAAGGATTTAATCCTGATTAAACACAACTACCCTCTGGGTAAGATCCCTCACCAGTTATTTATTCCTCAGAGTAAAAAAAGAATTTGAGATAGGTTTTGCCAAAGGGAACAGTGGTAGGATACAAGGATCTTAAGAAGCCTGTGATTAGGAAACAAAGGATTAAGAGACTCAGACAACAAACTTCACCTATCTCATAGTTTTGCCTGGATTCAGCATCACTACATCTAGTTTAAAGATTCTTCATCTCCAAGATGAAATGTCTTTTTGGGTAAGCTGTCATTTCAGAGACCCAGGTCAGTTTTCATTTATCTGGACACGGGGTTAGGAAATGGCAGGAGAATGGTGCCTATCCGATATGTGAATTACATAGTCCTCCCTTTATTCCCTATTTAACCTCATATGTCTCATTTGTGTCTCAATTAATTCAGCACAATCAATTAGAAATTTAGGGAAGAAATTAGAAATTTAGGGAAGAAATTGATAGTAATGACTAAAATCCATTCAGTACCCTCAGTCATGAGCAGATTTCAATTACTGAGCCTCTTTTTCCAATTATTCAAATTCCCACATTGGAAGACAACTCACATTAAGGTGTATGTTCATTATGTTCATCTTCATAGCAGTTTCCCTCTAGGAAACCCAGGTTGCTTGATCAATACGAGATATTGAATTATATTAAATGACTTATTAGAAAGACAACAGAGTTAATGTAGGATAATGGAATTTTCCACTCTAAACCATTAATGAATATAAGTAACATGAACAAAGAAGACAGAAATAGTACTCTAACAAGAAAATGTATGCAGCTATGAATTCTAAATTTTATAGAGTATCTTTGAATAATGAAGACTTTGAGAAGAATGAATGATTTTCCTACCTACTACCTCCCTCTCCAAATACAACACACACACACACATACACGCATACACACACGCATACACTCACACACAGACATTGAGAGAGAGATTGAGAGAGAGAGAGAGAGAGAGAGAGAGAGAGGAAGAGAACAAGCAGGAGCTGTATCACGGAGAAGAAAGTGAGTGGACAAATTCCTGAAAAGTCTCTTGATGGCCCAGGGGAAAGGACTAAAAGGTAGGTAAATGAGAAGCTGAAATAACTAAAAAAGTCAGAATTTTGTTTTTTCTGGCTAGGAGCAACATAAGAGAAATACCTCAGGAAGAATTACCCAGAACTAATTGTCTATAATAAATAAAAGTTTGGCAAAATAAAAGATGAGAATAAAAGGAAAATACCACTCCTCAAACCACTGGATACTTTTCCATAGTAGCTAAAAAGCATCACATTGATTGTTGGAAGAACTTCTGAATTTTGAGTATTTCCCCAACATAACCACAACTGTGGGCTGGGAACAAAAGATGGCTGGAGAATAGTGAGTTAAGTAGTGGTGTTTTCAGATAGCCAAAGACTTAATAAAGCTAAACTGAAGGAATTATTCTAAAAATGGAGTAATAGTCCAATATCGTCATGGATCTGGACATGCACCCCAGAGAAACAAGAATAAAATATGGCAAAAGATGTTTAACAAACTTCCAAAGAAAGATATTAAAGACAAAATGTGTGAATGGAATCAGGGCACACCTCCAGCTCTTCTCTCTCACCTCCACCCTACCACTGCCCTCCTCTAGGTAAATAAAATGCCAAATATAGATTGAGTCAAAAGTTGAGGGAGATTACAAAGAAAGACCAGATAAAGTAAAAAATTGGCAAGGAAAAATTATCCACATACTTAGAAAAGAGATGGAAAAGTGAAAAGCAGCCACTTTACCAAAACAATACAGAGAAACAAAACAAAATTTAAAAAAAATAAAAATGTAAGCAAATATTTTGCAACCCAGAAAAATAATTCACTCTGAAGATACCAGTAATCAAAAAAAACTTTATGAATTAAATAAAATTAAAGAAAAGATGGCATTTTTGAAAGAAAAAGCCCATATTGAAATAATGACAACAAAATAAGTAAAAATGAGACTGGAGAATGAACTGGAGGCAAAATTATATTAAAACCAATTAATTATTTATAAGCAGCAATTAATAAATGAGCACAAAAAAGACTAAAGCTGATGAAGAGCTCTAGAATATATTACAAAATGTAGTTAAAATAGACAAAATTATAAAAGGAAGTAAAGAGGAGCTATGGCCATAGACAGCAGAGACTAATCATGTATAGATAAATTGGTGTCCTTGAGGTAGAGGATACAAAAACAATGGAACAGAAAAAAATTTTCAAAGATAAAAATGAAAGAATTGAATTTGCCATTTGCCAATGCAGTATACTGTTCTAGAATAATTTCACAGGAAAATGATCACTATTGAGACATAGTCTACTGAAAAGATTGGACTTAAAGTATTAAACAAAATACTCCACAGGTAAAGAGCTTAAAAGTCATCACTCCTGTCGTTACAACAAGAAACAGTTGAGCAAACTACAAATCTATGACTCTCCTTGGGCCAACTAGAGAAGGAGGTCACAGGGCAAACTACCAACCACACCCTCTGCAGTGACAGGCAAATAAATACAGAGGACCACAGCTGAGATCAGTTTACCTGGAAAAGAGATTGCTAAAGTCGCAAACTGGTAGGAATATTTAAGAGGCAAGTCTGATGAACTGCTGGCTCCTGAGTGTGTACTCCCATGACTGAAAAATTCCTGGGCACAGTCTAAGGGAAAACCTTCATGTTCATGGCTTTTACCTCTAGGAATCCCACCAAGTTCTCAGGTGAAAAACAATAAAAATCTCTTAGGGTTTCTGGCAGTGGGAGGGGAAAAGTAGCCATTTGAAACATACTCGGAGAGTTCGGGGAGTTCGACTTAACAAAGGCCTATTCTTCAAAAGAAAAGATTACCATAGCTTTATTTCACATAGAGGAAGGACAATTGCCCATTTCAAGCCCACTCTACACTTCCAGACTCACCAAAGAGAGGAAAAAGCCAAGAAACCCTTGTGAAGGTTAAAGCCCAGGGATATAAACCTACAAAAAGCCAGATTTAATCACAATATTATAGAACTTTACCTCCAGATAATTGCCACATTGACAGGGCACAGTATGATAACAATGGATTATAGATAAAAGAGCTGCAAGTAGCAGACTTTATTCATAAAAAGGATTCTTAGGGAAACCCAAAGGTAACAGGAGAGACAAAAGCAAGGACACTAGAGGAAACTGAAAGCTCTGGCATCTACAGCTAGAACAAACATTAGACATAACTCAATTCCTAAGCAGATTAATATGAAACCTCACACTAAAGGCATATTTACTGGTTTCTATCACCTGGTACATCATGTCCAGCTTTTAACAACAACAAAAATCCCGACTTATGCTAATAGGCAAGCAAGGAGTAAATTCTCCAAGAAGACATAATATTTAACCTGTGGGTACATAACAACAGAGCATACAAATACACAAGGCAAAAACTGATAGACCTCTAGGAGAAATGGACAAACTATTTTAGTTGGAAACTCAAACAACCCTCTTTCAGTGATTGATACATTTAGAAGGAAGGAAATCAGTAAGGAAAGAGTTGACTGTTAGAACACCATCAATCAACTGGATTTAACTGACATTTATAGAATCTTCCATCAACAACAGAATACATATTCTAAGCTCACATGGAACATTCACCAAGATAGACCATATTCTGGGACATAAAAGAAATCTTAAAAAACATAAATTACATAAAGTGTTTTCAGACCACAGTGGAATTAACCAGACATCAAAATAAGATAGCTATAAACTCCCCAAATATTTGAGGATTCAACAACAAACTTTTAAGTAACATTTGGATCAATGAAGAAGTCTCAAGAAAACCTAAAATTGGAGTAGCTGCATTACCTCTCTTAACACACACACCTAAACACATACAGAGTCCTAGTGATTCTCCTTCTCTGATTAAACCCCGAATGTTACAGAATTTAGTATGAAAAGCAGTTCCTAAAGAACATAATCTTAAACATAGATTCCTAAATTCATTCTGGGGTTTTCAGTTCTCCGATATGGTTGGATTTAAAGGCATTAGTGACTATTTCCAGTGGTAAAGGCAACACTGGTAGTTGATGGCATGCAGTGGCAAAAAATTACTCAAATTATTACCTGTAGATGTCTGTAATAATGTGCCCATAGAGAAGGCAAGGCTTTGGGTTACAAAATATTTTCTGCACAGAAAACGTTAGTGAAAATAAGTATGACGGAGTTTATTGATTGCTTCTAAGTGTGCTGGAGAATTTAGGGAAAGAAAATTATGAAAGCAAGGCTTTAAGTTCCCAGCTTAAGGTACTGCTTCTATGACTACTCTGAAAGAAACTCCTATCTCCTATAGTTGCAAGGCTGATATTTCTGAAAACCAAACCCAAAGTCCAATCCTATGTATAGCTGAATTACAAGACAAATTGAATTCTCAAACTCATGGAGTCTCATTTGTTAGAGTTAAGATGCTGACTGGGAAGAAATGGGATTCTGAAAATTATTATGGGATAGTTGGGCAGATTCTAATAAAGCTGGGGACTCTGAACACCTAAATTACTTCAAACTATTTTTTAAAGATTTTTATTTATTTAAATTCATGAGAGACACATACAGAGAGGCAGAGACATAGGCAGAGGGAGAAGTAGGCTCCCTATGGGGAGCCTGATGTGGAACTCGATCCTAGGACCCGGGATTGAGACCTGAGCCAAAGGCAGGTGCTCAAACACTGAGCCATTCAGACATCCCCAAACTATTTTTGGCAGTAGAAGCAGCCCTATCACTCTGGCCACACTGACTCAAATTGACATTATTCCTGGAGACCCGGAACATCATTGTGTTCCTATCAGATGACCCATGGGAATTTTGGCTCAGGTCTACTGTATGGTGAGTGAGCCCAGTGGGTCCCTGGACTCACTTTGTGGTTATTTCCTAAGTTTTGGAATGCATAATGGAAGAACATTACTCAGCCATTGATAGAGGTGCCACAGCGATTCTTTGATGCATGCATGGAATGGAGTTATTAAGATAGAAAAAGTCAAATGTAAGCCATTAGGACTGCTTCTATATATGAAAATAGAAAACACCTGGGGCATCTAAGTGGCTCAGTTGGTTAAGCATCTGACTTCAGCTCAGGTCATGATCTCAGGGCCTTAGGATTGAGCCCCACACTGGGCTCCATGCTCAGCGGGGAGTTGCTTCTCCCTCTCCCTCTGCTTCTTCTCCCTCAAATAAATCTTAAAAAGTTCGTTTGAAAATAGTTAATCCAAAGCAATGCTGCATTCCTAGAGGATTGTAGAGATTATATCTCTCTTCAACTTGAGTAGTTGGCCTGTGCAGAACACAGGTGGATCTTGAGAATGACAGACACTTATAATTATCATAAATTTAAACAGATAATGACTCCAGTTGTAGCAAAGAAAATTGTGTCATTAGCTAACCCAGAATCATCCAAATTCAGATATCATGTGGTTGGCAACTGGCTCTAATTCTCATTCACACGTGGAGGTAAATGAAAGTTCTTATCTTATGGGGGTGTGGGAGCATAGAGTGGAGGGGCAGGCAGGTATATGGCAGGAAACTCTGTATCTAAAGACACAGGAAACACAATGTGAGTCCCTACGTCCTCATAATTTTTGTGGGCCAAACTCCCAGATTTAACTAAAGACGTACCAAACAACTAAGAAATTTGGAATCACTGCCACTATGCTGTAAATTCCAGCCAGCTACCAGATTCAGAATTTTCTTCATTGGTATTTAAGTAAGAATGGCAACTGCCATCAGGACTTGGGGTGGATTTAGATTTCATAAGTGGACATGAGAACTTTCAGCTGGCTACCTATTTGGCCCTGCCTCATTAACCTCACAATAGTATCTCACATTGTATACAGTTGAAATTCTTGAGCCCATCTGTTGTGCTGTGGCAGAGTTTAATAGCTATAATTCAAGTAAAGTTGTTATTCATAAAATTGATCCAAAAATCAATAGTTCTTCTATATTTAAACAATTAAATTGCTTAACTTCCCATTCATTGAGCTACAAGTGCTACGTTAAGTAGAAATTATGAGTTGCTCTAGATTTTCACTAAATTAAAAATTGAAGGCAACAATCCTGAGACACATCCAGACTGAACCATCTTCATAAAGTAGACTAAAAAGTTTACCATTATGCCAGACTTCTCTGTGGTTGTTCCAATGATGACAAGGCATTTTGCTCTCATCCCTTTGGTTGGAAAAAAACAAATGTAACCCAGATGTCATTTGGGACTGCCCTAACCCTCACAGAGTGTGCCAAACTCCCAATTCCAGAACCTGGAATGTCCAGTAGCCTCCCAATGACCTCTGCAAGTATCTGACAAACATTTAGTGGATCTTTTGTTTTCATTCCAGCATCAGTTAGATTTAGCATCTTGCATAAACTTAACACAAAATTTTTCTTCATTCCTGCTTGTGTAGGAAACTTAACACATGAACCACTTTATGATTTGTAGATTTAATGAAACGTGCTGAGATTACCATGAAGAAATCACACTGGGCAGCCCCGGTGGCGCAGCGGTTTAGCGCTGCCTGCAGCCCAGGGCATGATCCTGGAGACCCTGGATCGAGTCCCACGTCGGGCTCTCTGCATGGAGCCTGCTTCTCCCTCTGCCTGTGTCTCTGCCTCTCATTCTCTCTCTGTGTCTCTCTGAATAAATAAATAAAATCTTAAAAAAAAAAAAAGAAATCACACTAAAAAAATATACTGCCACCTTTGATATCCCTCTTTCCTTGTCTCTCCTTTCCATTTGCTCTCCTGCTCTTTCACTTCCCCTTTTCCTTCTGTTCTCTCTCCCTTCTTCATGCTGTTTCTTCCATAAGTACTTACTCGCTATATATGACTATATCTCTGCCTTTGTGATGGTACCTATAATCCACATTGTCGTATACATTGCCTTTCAAGGCAAATTCTATTGAATCTATTTTTGTCTGCTCTGATGCATAAATAATGTATGTGAATACAATTACTGGGAAAAATGCCCAGTTAATCGCCCAGAGAAATCTAAATTTCTACTACAAAGAGAGTATGTCATTAAGAAACTAGAGAAGAAAGCTCAATAAAAATACATGTTGAACCTCTCAACAATCACAAGAGGCTCATATCTTTAAAATATAAAGCATTTCCAAATATTTTGTGATGGTCAGAATCTATGAATTAATAAATCTTGACAAAATCCTTTAGAATAAACGACTGCATATTACATGTTGAGGGCAGACTAGGGACAGCAAAGATGGTACCATCAGAATTTGCCTTTCTGAGTCAGAATCATTTTGCAGACTGCTAGTCATCCCTTGAGTTCCCAGGGAAAGGACAATGAGATGAAAATTTGTGTACACAAATTTATTAAAGAAAAACAAACAAAGGAGTGTTTTTAAGCAAAGCTCTGTAGAAGGTAGCTTTTTTTTTAATCTATAGGATCAGAATCTGAGTTATGTTCCACTTAGTTGGAAAGGGTTTTCCTCATGTTAACTTTCAGGTACTTCTGGCTTGAGAACAAAGTGGCTCAACTTGTGGCCAGTCCTCCAGGGGAGAGTCACAGGGCAGGCTCTTGCAAGCAAAAGCACTCCAAAGCCAGGGGAAAGAGCAGTGTGGTAATTTAAAATTTTTAAATCTTCACAAAGTCTCCAATGCTCTTCCCACGAAAGGGAGCCAAATTCTTCTTCTCTTAAATATGGGCTTGCCCTAATGACTCACTTCTAATGAACAGAATGCAGCAGTATTCACTGTGTGAATTCCAAGGCTAGCTTCAAAAAAGGTATTATACCCAACTGATTCTGACTCCTCTTGGGCTAGTCTTTCCCTTAGAACTGAAGTACCATGTAATAAGAAATCCCAGGCTACATGGAGATGTCTGGCTGACAGCTCTAATTAAGATTTAAGCCTGTAGCCAACATCAACCATAGACATGTGAATAAGGTTGATTTTCAATGATTCCATCCCTCACCCTTCTGGCTGATGCCCCAGACATCATCAGCGGAGGCCATTCTCTTCCTGCTATGCCTGGTTCAAACTCCTGAACTAAATACATGAACATAATAAGTAGTTGGTCTTCTGCCACTGAATTGTGGGGTAATTTGTTACACAGCCATAGGATCTGGAATAGGTAGAGAGAATATAAACTGTGAAAAGTTTCTTAAGGACTATGGGTGGAGTACTAAAATCTGTGATAGTGCTAATGATATTTTTTGACCAAGGGATTGTGAATACTACTTATACCTCAGGTAACTGGATAGAGCCATGGGATAGTGTGATTCAGGGGAAAGAACACTGGCTATGGAGTCACAAGACCTGGGTTCATATTTCAGATTGGTCACAAGTCTCTGAATCTCTTATAAGATTATTTTATCAGTAATAAATGCACGTAATTATCCATATTTGATACAATTGATTTTGAAGACTGAATAAGACAAGATATGCAAGAGTATGTGAGATACGCATAATGTGTGTAGAGCCTCAGTGAGTCTATTTTCTTCATCTACTTTCTCCATCCACTTTAAAAAGACCAATGCTATTTCATCCAATTCTTGCACAGATGAACAGTTGAATTTGCTAATAGAAGAGAGGCTCAGACTGTTTCTTTGACTTAGGACTTTTTCTAATCTAGAGAATCTTTTACTACTCCATTAATAATCTCAAAGGACACTTTCATCAACTTATTTTTCCAATACTAAAATAGATGGTTTGTGCAGGTAATGTCTTGAGCATTTACAGTTCTCCTTTTAGGGTGCCATTATTATTAAATAATGCAGCAGTCTCCATTATAAAAACCATCTTGACTGTTGGAAGCATTGTCAAAACCATATTTGGTAAACCAGGAATGAAATGCATCCTTATTAAGTTATTCAACAATTTTAAAGTTTGCATTTGGAACCATTCACAGAGTTCTTTTTAAGCTATTAATTTCACATGAGGCAAGAAGACATGTCTAGACAAATGTTCCTCAAAGGAAGTATTTTAAAATAAAGCCTTTTCTGACATGGCTATATAGTCTTGTGCCCGAACATTTTACTTTGAACTTGCTGTGATATTTGCTTTCTTGAAAGCAAGCTAATGTTCTGTGAATTAACCAGACTTCAGAGAATTCTGACTTTTACGACAAATTTTCAGGAGTATAAAAAACTTAGTTTTGTTAACAGAAAGCCTTTTGACAGAATGTTTTTATGAAGACATTTTTTATTTAATGGGATTTGTGGGCCTATGGACATAAAAATAATGGGGAGACCATACGCTGGTCTTAGAAGAGTCCAATATGAATATAATGAAAATTCAGAGTAAGAACCTTTGTGATTTTTAGTGGCATATCATTTGGTTATTGATAAAAATGACATGCCAAGATCATGAAATTTTAAAATCTTACTCAGCTTCCATACCTTACTGGTTTTCTCAATAAACTGTGTTTGGCCATATTGATATGATTCAAATTGTTGATGATACAAAGTAATTAATTCATCTGAACTTAAGAGTGTTATAAAACTGATATTTTTTTTTTTTTACTTGTAAGGTGCTTTACAGGTAAAAACACTGGAGTTAGATTCAGGGCTATCTCCTGCCTAATTATTTCTCTCTTCTCCAGGACTATCTCTAGAGAAGTACCTTCATAAATTACTTCTATACATATCTTCATACCATGGTATGAAAGGTGACCCACAAAGAGGCCCCACTGCCATCATCCCACAGATGAGATGAAGATAGCTATATATAGGAATTTTTGAGCTATGAAGAGTTTTGGCTTTCTTATATCTCTGCTAACTTATTCATTCATTCAACAAGTATTTACCAAGTGCCTATTGTGTGTCAGGCACAGTTTTAAGCACTGAGAATATACCAATGAACAAAATAGACAGAGATCCCAGCCTTTATGAAGTACATATTACAAGATGGGGAGACAGATGATAAGCAAACAAAAAATGTATATGTCTGATAGTGTTAAATAGCATAGAGAAACATAAGATAGGACAGTGAGTGTGGAGAGTAGGAATTACTATTTTACATGGGGTAATATAGGACAACTTCACCTATAAGGTAACATTTCAGCAGAGAGCTGAAGGAAATAAGGAAACAAGCCACTCAGATACTTGGGGGAAGAGCAGTCCAATTAAAGACAGTATCAAATGCAAAACCTTTGAGGTGAGAGCTGGATTGACAAACACAAGATACACCAAAAAGGCCAGTGTGGTTAGAACAGAGGGACAAGAGGTGATCAGGGGTGTTGACATCACAGTTAAATTCATATGGTGAGAACAAGAATTAAGAGTCATTGAAGACCAAGCAAATAAGATATCAAGAATAGAATTATGGAAATGTCTCTGATTAGTGGGTGGAAAAAGACAAGGAGATAGTAAAGGATATTAATAGAAGATGGCAATGGGACCCCAGGAGAAAGCAGTGCCACAAAGCCCTGGAAAGAGAAATTAGTAAAAAAGTCTGTTCAACAGTATCAACGGAGTGTCAACTGTTCCATATTCTGCATGAAAACAGAGACTGTGTAAAGGTAAAAAGTAAAGACCATGTAAAAACCTTTCAAATTGGTAATCAGAGATTACAAGAGATTTTTAAGAAGAGTTTCCCTTGAGTGGTAGGAGTGGATATCAAGTTGGGAATTAAGAAGAGTGAGTGGTAAGAAAAGCAGGTAGCATATGCAGACTGACTTCTCTGCCTCCTTCCTCGTGTCCCCTTCCTCATCCTTCTTTTTTTTTCTTCCTGGATCAATTTAGTCACTAATGGAAAAAGGGAGCTAGCATGACACTTTAAAAGCACAAAAAAATAAATAAATTAATTAAATAAATAAAAATAAAATAAAAGCAGAAAAATATTTGCAAGAATAGGTATTAGCTTTCCCTTTTTGTGAATATGTGGCCAGTGAAATCACTGCAGAATTCAAAATCAGCCTGATGCTCACAATCTGCTTCAGCTAGGGAACATATAGTAGTGATTTACAACAAAAGGTTTATTGAAATGAGACACAATCTCTCCTTTAGTTGGCTCTTAAGACTAAAATTAATTTTTGTTAGAAGTTTTTTATCCACCCCCCACTCCTTATTCCATTGCTATTTTGACAGGAAGATTTTAGTTATTCCAGTTCACTCAAGCACACTTATTAAGGCAATGGAAGCAGTATTTCTAAGCAGTTACAATGATAATGGATTTTGGTGAAAGGGATTGGCCAAATCTTTTTGGTTATAAAGATACTTTGTAGGTCTTTTTAAAAATTGTATAATTGCTTTAAAAACTTGGCAGATATATGCTAAGCCAACTGGCAGGCACTTTAATCTTGTGCTTTGTACAATTCCTAGGGCAATGCTGACATTCAATAAATGTTATATATTAATATTAATACTTTCCATGTTTCCTTCATTATGTTTTTATACCTTAATTAAATGATTACATTGGAAGCAAACCAGATGATCAGATGATTATAAAATGTCTCACCCCAAAAGTCAAAGTTCAATGTGTTAAAATCCAATGCCGCTCTTCATAATCAACCAAAGAAAGCACATTTATGGCATTACATATAAGATGCAATTTGCTTTTCTCTCCTTAAACTAGGGGTCAGAATGAACATCAGATGATGTTTTTGGCTAGTTGGCCTTCCCATGATGTGCTATTAGATTATCTTTGAGTCAGCTGTATTTTGCTTTCATACAAACAGTAAGAAGCTAAACTTGAAAACTTCACTAGAAAAGAAAATTTTTATGGTAGAAACTAAACTGGTGCTACAGCTTCTCAGGAACTGTCCCATCATAACCTAGATCACAAAGCAGAGAAAAGGGAAGATTAATGCCAAATGGATCAATCATGCTAGTAAAGTTCTTGGTAGAGGATATTAAGAATTATATAGTATCTCTTACCAAATAGGAAGTACTAGAAAGATCTGTCTAAAGAAAGGGAAACCTTTCCATTCCAAATCATCTAAATCAATGTTAAATGTGAGGAAAGATGAGGGTGAACAGAAGAAATAGTTTACAAAGTTTATAAAGTCTAGAGGGAGACCTCAAAGCTAATGTTAGAACACCTTCAAGACACCATTTAAAATATTCTTCTAATTGAATTTTCCAACTCTTTTAGAAAAAATGATGTGGCTTGCATTGGCTTGCATTTTGCTTTGTGACTCATCAGTTATAGCATTAATTGTGTTTTGTTTTTAAAAAACTGTGATTTTCAAAAAATATCTGCATTACAATGTCAAGTGGGGTATTCTCAGACTGACTTAGAATGACCCTTTAAAATGCAAATATTTTCTCCTCATACAAGGAGATAAACAGGATCTTTCGGATCTAACAAAATTTTGCTATAAAATGTATTACACTTTTACTGTAAATGGATTAATGATGCAATATTTTATTGACAGCAGCAAATTAAGAGAAGCTGATTAATAGTGGAGGAAAACCAGGAGAAATTTGCTATGTGAATGCAAAAGTCTTTGTACATCAGAGATGTCTGATTACCACTGTGAAGAAGGGATGGGTCTTCACAGAGGTATTTGCTTGGGAAATGGGAAATAGTAGCATTAAATTGTTCTTTGAGGTCTTGCCTCTTCTTTCCTCAGGTAAAATACATACCAGAAACTACTGATTGAAGAATTATTTTGGAATTCTGATACATTCAAATTCTAAGCATTGACTGATATCTGTGGTATGGAAACCAGATTCCTTTCTTCCTTTTCCAATATCCCCTACTCTATGTAACACTTTCAAATTAACAATATTTGAGGACAATCAGTTTTACTTTTAAGATCTAAAGGATTTCTGTTCTTTAAATTAGCTTTAAGAATCAGGATTAAATGTGCCTTTTTTCCTTTCAAAGATTAACTTAATTTTACTAGAAGATGTTCATATATACTTAGAGTTGATACTGATTAGGAGCAAGATCTCCTCTAGCAATGGGAAATATCTTCAGCACAAATAACACATATTAGAAGAAAACTAGTCAATCCCTCTAGAGGAAACCAATATGTTTGCTTAGGGCATTAAGAGAAGGAGGAAGTTTCCATCTACATATCACTATTTTTCTGCTTCTGCCTCCTTATAGATTTACATGGCTTTTGTCTTTATGATTGTTGTGGGAGTTGTGAGGATTAATTAGCATGTGAAATTTGTTGAGACTGATTTCCCTTTAATAAAAGGACAAAATAATTTAGCTCATTTATAGTTCCAAGCATTTTTATATCATGTTCTACATGACTATAAATTTATTGGAGAAAAGCAAAAACTATGGATGCTCTTGTTATTTCATTACTCTTTTAAAAATATTTTCTCTGTTTTAAAAGCCATTTTCAGGGGATCCCTGGGTGGCTCAGCGGTTCGTCACCTGCCTTTGGCCCAGGGCACAATCCTGGAGTCCTGGGATCGAGTCCCGCATCGGGCTCCCGGCATGGAGCCTGTTTCTCCCTCTGCCTGTGTCTCTGCCTCTCTCTCTCTATCTGTGTCTATCATAAATAAATAAATCTTTTAAAAAAAAGCCATTTTCAGAAATACTCCTTACTCTTCCTTGTTT
The DNA here is from genome assembly GCF_053574225.1 of Canis aureus. Lineage (NCBI taxonomy): Eukaryota > Metazoa > Chordata > Mammalia > Carnivora > Canidae > Canis > Canis aureus. The sequence continues at coordinate 76,411,209 of NC_135614.1, read as the reverse complement.
TAGGGTTTCCCCTAAATTTAAACTTTAGAATTTGTCATGGAAAAAAAAAAAGAATTTGTCATGGATTCAGTTCTGTGAAGGCATTAGCTACAAGTGCAGTGAGGCAGTGTGGTTATATGTACAGCCAATTGATTGTTTTTAACAATCTTTTTAATAAACTTTTTAATAAACTGGTTTCCACCTCAAATTCTTAGTAAAAATAGTTGGTAAGGCAAAAAGCAATCAGGGCAGAAATTTTAGTGGACAACAATGATTGCCATGAGATCAGAAAGTCTTTCCTTCTCAAAGTTGTTATTTGTAAGTACTGTGAATAACAAATGTTCTAATCAATCACCTCCCAAAGGAAAGTCTACATATTTAGGCTCCCAATTCCAGACATTCTTTCTTCAACATCTTCTTAAGTTGATTCTGGTACCAAACCAAAAAAGATTGTGGGTTCAAACTAGTAGGAAGTAATTAGGCGTTGATGGACTGTACCGTCTGCTGGCATTATGGAGGATGAGAGCCTTGGATCTGAGATCTTAGTTCCCAAATTCAGTATGGCAGACCACCCACAAGATCAGTCGTCTGACAACCCTCAGGAAAATGCCTACTACAAGAGACCCTGAGCCAAGGAACAAACTAAGCTAAGCACAGTTTCCTTTAATAGAAAATCTCTCTTTCCAAACACACACACACACACACACACACACACACACATACACACACAGAGGCAGATATACATGCACACACATGCAAACACACACACACACCCATATGGATGTGCAATTTATAATTCATCTAATATGCTATCTTTAATTGCTTCCCAAATATGGTCAAGCTAATATAATGCAACCTATTTATAACATTGATTTCAGAAAACAGGTTGCATGCTAGCATCATGGAGAGTGAGCACCATGCCAGGAGAAGGATGTCAGCATGATTAAGAAAACATTTTCTATTTTCAAGAAGCTTAGAGTTTAGCATGTACCAAAGAAGAAATTTTTTCAGGCAGCCCCAGTGGCCCAGTGGTTTAGCATCACCTTTAGTCCAGGGCATGACCCTGGAGTCCAGGGATCAAGTCCCACATCAGGCTCCCTGCATGGAGCCTGCTTCTCCCTCTGTCTGTGTCTCTGCCTCTCTCTCTGTCCCTCTCTCTCTCTCTCTCTCTCTCTGTCTCTCATGAATAAATAAATAAAATCTTAAAAAAAGAAGAAGAAGAAATGTTTTCCTACATTGTTAAAGATAATTATGTATAAAATCCAAAGTAAAATTAAAATAATTACTTTAAGGGAAGTACAAGGTGTTAAAAGTACTCAAAGGTGAGTGAGATAGGTCTATTTGGCTTTGTGATCCTTATGAATACAGAATACATAACTTAACTGTGAAGCATAGCAAGGCACTTAAAATGCAATCTTATGTGGTACCTGGGTGGCTCAGTGGTTGAGCATCTGCCTTTGGCTCAGGGCATGATCCTGGGGTCCTGGGATAGAGCCTGCTCCTCCCTCTGCTTATGTCTCTGCCTCTATGTCTCTCATGAATAAATAAATGAAAAATTTAAAATGCCATCTTATTAAACTATATATCTGTTTTCTATATGTGTATAATGCCATGCATAAAATACTTTAATAGATATTATCATTACTATAATAATTCCACTCATATATTGAATGTACAATATATTAGGCATTTTGTTTTTTTATTAGATGTTCAAAATATTTTTGAATGAATATAGTGCTGGAAATGGAATGCCAACCAAGGAACTGGTTGATTTCAAAACCTTGCTCTTTTCATCACAACATGCTACCTTTCTAAATTAGTAGTCTCAATCTAGAAATCATCTAGGGAAAGTACTGGTACCATGTCCTAAAATTCTGATTTAAGTGGTCTGGGGTATAGCCTGGGCATCAGAATTTTTTAAAGCTCCTCAGGTGATTGTAATGTGAAGCCAAGGTTGAGAATCATTGCTCTGAACATACTCTTTTAAACTAAAACTACAGAGGCTCCTGTTTGCTAGACAAGAACTTTTAACAATTTAAATAAGAAACACCATTTTTAGCACAGAGTTTTAAGATGAATTTAGATCATACGTATGAAATTAAATACTTTTAAACATCATGGCTTTATAAATGCAAGGAGTAGGTGGCGCAATTAAAAGGTTCTTTAATGTTAAAAAGGTAATACCACAACCAAAAGGTGAAAGAACCAGTGTTAGTGAAGTATAATTGCTTTATATGACCTCCTGTATGGAAATGTATGTGGTAATTAGGCACAAGGAGGGCTTTCTGTTATTTGTTTTAAGAATTTTACAAATGTGTTTAGCAATGCATTTGTCAGATTTGAAAAGTTTCACCTAAATTCCAAGGTCCCTTCATCCATACTTGAATGTGATCTAGAAGTTCCCTGCAGACCTACCCACAGTTACTCCCTTTTATCCAATGCAGCATGTTTGGATCATATATGAAGTAACTTCATACTAGTAAATTTATTGTCCAACCTGCAAAAAAGCCACATGAAAGAAGGGAAAATCTGAGATCTGTAATGTGGTCACTGCTAACTCAGCCAAAACTAACTTTTTGATATCTTTATGTTCTTAACATCTGCATTTTGCTCAGTCTCCAGAGTAGTAGCAGGGGTAATATAGGAGACAGATGAGAAAAAATGGAGGAAAAACAGCCCTCCAAAAATAGTATAATAAATTATCATAATATATCTTCATTAATCATGCTCAGCTATGGTTTCAATTATTTATTTTTCAGTGGAGGTTTCAGGGTGAATGAGTGAGGCTTTCTTTCAAGCTGCTTTATGATTCTTTAAATATCTGGGATGGAAAAAATTCTCAGGCCTTAGCACTGTCTTAATTGAAGTCTCATTCCTCCTGAAGCCAATAAAAAGCAGCAGAAGAGAGGTATCCCATATCTTGGAACCTACAAATCTCTTTTAATTGATACAAGGAATCAGGTCATCGTCATCTCTCAACTAATTAACTGGCCCTATTTTTTCTCACATTATAGAAAGGACATTTATTCTAAGGAATACAAATAGCTTAAGTAAACTCTTTCTTAAAATTATGCTTTGGTGATAGAAATATCTGCCTGTACCAGCTATACCAGAGTTACTATACAGTAGAGTGAAGCCGCTAATTCCAGGATCAGTATAAATTATCTCTTCAGTTTTCATGGTTTTGCACCAGACTTCAACTTCCAGTCACAACATGACTTGAATAGTTTGAAAATAAGCCCTCTCTCCCTTGCCAGCTGAGGGTGGCCTTTTCTGGAAGCCCACAAAAGATGGAATGTCTGAGATCCTAAAGCTTTCTCTCTGGAGTTTTAAGATAGTCCATACTTCCTCAAAGATGATGCCAAATTCACCAAACTTTTCATAAGTCTGACCCAAATTGTAGACTGTGCACAGGGCCAATCACCAAGCCAAACTCATCTGGTTCAAATGTATAATTTCATTTGTAAAACTGGCTGCATCTGGCAAAGGGAACAGTAGAGCTGGGCACTGATATACAGCATGTGAGATCAAAGCTAGGGATACACACAGGCCTAGCAGGAAAGGAGCTTGAACTGGCCCTGGAGCTCCAGGATGACTAACGGGGAGAGTCAAGCAGTAGCCAATGAAGATAATACATATTTTCACAAAATTGCTTATTTTCTTTAAGTTTGAGAAAGCTGAATAGACAATAACTGACACTATTATTACATCCAAACACTTCACAACTTTTATAAATTGGAGTTCTGTTTGAAATGGCTAAGACTTAAAAAGAAGAAGAAGAAGAAGAAGAAGAAGAAGAAGAAGAAGAAGAAGAAGAAGAAGAAGAAGAAGAAGAAGAAGAAGAAGATACAGCCATGAATCTAAAACCATGGCCTTGGAAATGGTATGAGGTATTCTGGGGTAACACAGAAATGGGACCTGGTGATTTGGACAAAAGATAGGTTCAGAAGCTGAAATCAGTGAGAACTTATAGTTCGGCTTCGTTATATTGATGACCACATGTTCCCTTCATACTTTGGAATATAGAAGCAACAACTTTTCTCTACCTCTATTTAATTAATATGTTTAGTGTTTCCAAAATTCACACTCCTCAAGACAACATCCACAAAAGAAAAGATGAACCTCTGTACCTTGGAATATGCAATTGCTCAGGTTAACTCTTCCTCTTCTTTCTCTTTGTTATCATTATCATCATCATCTTAGGCATTGGCTCAATGCAGAGGAAGATGATTGAGTCAAGAAGCTAAAAAGTAAGGGACAAGGTTTTTAAAATAAAGGATCACCTTTGGTATTTACACAATGAAAATGAAAACACTCAGTTGAAAAAATATATATATATACACCCTTATGTTTACTGCAGCATTATTTACAATAGTCAAGATATGGAAGCAACCTAAGTGTCCATCAATAGATGGATAAAGAGTATGTGGTAAATATATATGATGGAATATTACTCAGTCATAAAAAAGAATGAGATCTTGTCATTTGTGATACCATTGATGAACTTAGAGGGCATTATGCTAAGTAAAATAAATCAGACAAAGAAAGACAAATACCATATGATTTCACTTTTATGTGGAATCTAAGAGAGAAAGCAGGGGCACCTGGGTGGCTCAGTCAGTTAAGCATCTGCCTTTGGCTTAGGTCATGATCTCAGGGTTTTGGAATCAAGCCCTGTATCAGGCTCCCTGCTCATTGGGGAGTCTGCTTTCCCACTGCCACTCCTCCCTGCTCATTCTACCTCATTCTCTCTCTCTCTTTCTCAAATAAATAAATAAAATCTTAAAAAAAAAAAAAAAAAGACAAAGCAAGCAAAAGAAAAGCAGAAACAGACCCATAAATACAGAGAACAAACTGGTGATTGCCAGACAGGAGGGGTTGGAAGGATGGGCAAAATGGGTAGAGGAGAGTGGGAGGTACAGGCTTCCAGTTATGGAATGAATAAGTCTTGGGGATGAGCATAGGGAATACATAGGTAGAGCATAGGGAATACATTTAATGATATTATAATGTAGTGTTGTATGGTGACAGATAGTAGCTACACTTGTGAGCACAGAATGTATAGAGTTTTGAAATCATTATGCTGTACACTTGAAACTAATGTAACACTGTGTGTCAACTACACTTCAATTTAAAAAAAATAGAGTGAAGAATTTAGACTTCATTCTATAATAACAGGAAAAAAGAAAGAAAGAAGAAAGAAAGAAAGAAAGAAAGAAAGAAAGAAAGAAAGAAAGAAAGAAAGAAAGAAAGAAAGAAAGAAAAACTTGATGAGAACTTAATCCTAGGGAACATAGGACCTAAAGGACTAAAGTCAGAAAGAAACCAGAATAGTTTACTTTTAAAAAGGAAAGGAAAACAAGAAGAGATATTATAATGAAAACAACAGAAATTTTGCTGGAGGGGTTGAGGTTCAGGGAAATCAAGTGTTAAAATTCAAGGATGATGATGCCTAAGACTACTCAAAAATCTTGGAAATTTGACATTCTCTGGAGATCATGGCAAGAGTCGTTTTAGTGCTGTAGTAGAGACAGGACCTACCTAGTCTTTAGTGAATGGACAAGCAGACCAGAATTTTTTTTTCCTCAAGATACCTTGCACTTTTTATTCATTTGAATTGTTTCAAAATCCTTCAGAACACTATACATGGCAAGATACTGTCCCTCCTGCTAATTACTGGGATTGCCAGCCTCCTGCCAAGTGCATATTTAAGTCAGTTTTTCCCTTTTTTTTTTTTGTATATTTTTTTATTGGAGTTCGATTTGCCAACATATAACACTCAGTGCTCATCCCGTCAAGTGCCCCCCTCAGTGCACGTCACCCACAGACTGGAAATTAAACAGTGGTAGCAATATCTATTCTTTGGCCTGTTCTCTCGAGAATGCTATTTGGGAAGAAATGGGAAGCAATCACTGGAGGAGAATAAAGGGTAGAGAGTGGATTTTTATTTTTAAGAATTTATTTATTCCAGAGAGTAAAAAATTCAGTAGAGAGGCAGTGGGAGTAAGGAGTACATTGCAAGACAGTGAAAGGGAAATTCCTGTTTTGAGATCATTTGAGAATTTCATGTAGAAATTCTGAGAGTTAAAAGAGGAATTAAGGGGGTTCTTAGCTAGTGAGCTATGTTTCTCTAAGAAGTGGGGAACCAAGCCATTTCCTGTGGTGGTACAAGTAAGAAAAAGTTATAAATATAGATCAGCCAGTGGAATGGCCAATACTGGAAAGAGGTGGACAATTAGGTGTAAGTAAAAGGATTTTTTAGTATTATGGAGTCTCTAAATGATCTTAGAAAATGTTAAGTATGTAATAGAGCCAAAGAGATAGAACTAAGACAGACATAGAGCTAAGCCAAGGTACAAAATCTCTGATCATTTTTTACTCAAAAAATGCCTTCATTTCCATTCCCTATCCTTAACCCAGCAATTCTGCTTCCATAAATTTATCTGACAAATCTTCCCATACACACTCAAAGTATATTCACTGAAGCATTCATTGCCTATATTAGCAAAAGACTGGAGATAACATGAACTTCCTTCCATTAATAGAGATCCGGTAAATAAATTACAGTGCGATGCTATAATGGAATCCTAAGCAGTAATTAAATTAAATGAGGCAGATCTACATGAACTGATATGCAACCACTCCAAGACATGTTAAATGAGAAAACAAGACGCAAAATAGTGTGTATTGTTTGCCACCATTTGTGTCAAATTAAAGCAATGGGCATGTACATACACTCACACATGTGCATAATATCTCTGGAAGGACAGAAAAAGTTTGGATATGGTGATTGCCTCTGGAGATGGTGCTGTATTGGTTGGGGGTAAAGGTGAAGACTTACTCTCATCTTACCACATATATTTTATATTTTTTTCATTTTTTATTACATATACATATAATTACCTGGACAAAAAAGTTTAAAAAATTTATATGCCATCATTGTATACTGTCTCCATTAGTGGTGAGAGCTAGTGGGGCAACATACTCAAATACATTTGCGCTCTCTTTTACCTGAGTCTTTCTAGACTAGTTAATTTTTGTTACAATAGATGAAATGAGGTAGTTTAGTATATGCAATATTTTTTATGTCCTGAACCAGCAAGACCTGGGGTTCAAAAAAGATAAGGCTATTTTTAGTAACAAAGCTACATAGAAAAGACATTCAAGTTGAATTGTCCTATTGACAAATGCTAAGCTGAAAGCATACAATAGAAATACCCATCCATCTTCTTCAGAGCTTAACAAATAGAATGAGTTTATAAATGTTCAGTTACAATTCTACTGAAACTTAAATATAATGCTTTATGTAATAAACTTTTCTCACTTATTAAGATTTCTTATGGCTTACGGAAAAACGTTTCATTTAAACATCTCTGTGGGTATACTTAGTTATGGGAAAATGCACCTCATAACAGTGAAAATCGTCAGTACTTTTCTTCATTTATAGCAAGCTAGAGACAGTATTCAGCTGCTTTGTATATAAACATCACCTACATTTCAGCCTTGTTTCTGAAGAGACATATCCAAGACTCTCTAACCCATACCTTGCCAAATAAGTCTGTACAGAATCCAGAGTCATGTTTCTTTTTCAGAGTCATCCTATTGGTGGGATATTCCAAAAGTTTTATTCAGAGCATTATGATATAGGCTGTAGGATAGAGAAAACACAAATACACCTGGAGATACCCTTTAATAAGTGTAATGTAGAACACAATAGCTTTTGTAATGCTCAAGTCTGGGCAAGTACCAATCACTGCCAAATCCCACGTTGTCTGGGCTGATTTATATTGTGGTTGTGGTGGGGTACAAGGAAGAAAAACAGAGAGAGAGAAAACTAAAGAAGTAAGAGAGAGATTGAATTTTTATAGCAAATTTTGGTCTCAAGTGTTTTCTTCTCTGATTGGAAATCAGATTATTTTGAACCATATCAGCAGGCTCTATAGCCAAATTCACATAAGGCACACATGAGCTTGGGCTGCCAGCTCAGAAGGTGAGCCATGGGATCAAAGAGAAACATGGACATCACTGCTTTTCCTAAATACTCATGTGCCTCTAAAGCCTCCTCCCACTCTTGTGCCCAGCACATTCTTCCAAGTTTGATTGAAATGTCCTCTATATGGTACTCTCCCTGCTTCTCCAGGCATCATACTTTGTGTTACTACAATTCAGTGTTTACACATCTATTACAGCACTTTTTCACAAAATTTTGTAATAATTAATGTGTATACCTATAATGATAAATATGTGCTTCACTGTTGGACTATGAAGTCCAATGTTTTCATCTCTGCATCCCCAGAAGCTGACAGTGACTTGGTAGGCCACAATCCCTCTCAGCTTCAGTCTCATGTATAATAGCAAAAGAATAATTTCAGTCTTGAAAGGTTGTTGTAAGGATTAAAAAAAAATACATGCACATGCAGGATTGAGAAAGGAAAACTCAGAGGAAACACTAACAAAATGCTTAGTAAACATATTCTACTCTGGGTGGTGAGTCTTAGGTGCTTCCTAACACAGCTTTAGGAGCAGAGAGCATATGCAGAGAGAAGATGAACCTGACCTGCAGTGAGAAGCAGGGATGGGAAATGGAGTGAGGTCATCCATAGCTCTCCCAACAGCTTTCTTTTTTTCTTTTAAAGATTTTATTTATTTATTTATTCATGAGAGACACACAAAGAGAGGCAGAGACACAGGCAGAGGGAGAAGCAGGAGCCTGATGTGGAACTCAATCCTGGGACCCTGGGATCACACTCTGAGCTGAAGGCAGGTGCTCAACCACTGAGCCACCCAGGCGTCCTTCCATATAGCTTTCTAAGTTCCAGTCTTCCTGAGGACCGCTTGCATTCTTCAGCATTAAAGGAATGGGCTTCAAGTATAACATGTTCAGGAAATAAAAGTTTTCATTATTTGTTAAGTGCTGAATAGCTTCCAAAGAGAAGAACAGAAAAAGAAGTAGTAAACTAGGAGGAGCATATACCAATGTTGTTTATATCATTACTTTTGGATGTCTTGTGATGATTTATTATGAGATGCCCAAGGTTTCCCTGAAACCTATCCACAAACATAAGACATGTTAGTCCTGTCCACACTCTAGATTGCACATTATGACTTCTAGTAGTTGGTATATATACACACTCTGACTTGCCAGCCAGATTGCAGGATCCTAGAGAGAGGGCCTAACTTACCATTGAACACAAAATTGATACTCCGTAACTTTATCAATATTTATTCAATGAATGAATGCAAGTTAAATTAAACCCTGATACATGCATTAGATTTTTATGTAAGATATGCATGAGAAATCTAGAGACCAATAAATCGAAGATAGACATTTAAACCTCTTCTCAATCTGCATACTCCTTTTAGATGATTTAATACATACCCAAAGCTTCAACCACTACATAGGGACTATGGTGTTCACACCTTTGTCTTCAATCCAAGCCTGTAGCTTGTGCTCCAAAGTCTTATTTCCATTATCTTCAGTAGCTGAATTTAGTGGCCTACAGGCATCACTCTCTCAATACCATCAAACACTAACCTTGAAATATCTCCAAATACCATGTTCTCCTCCAAACTTGTCCAACTACCTGCATACTTGGTCTCAGAATATGGATCCTACCACTTGCTACCCAGTCTACCTAGCTGGAAAACTGTGGTTCATTCTTGACTCCTTAATTTCCTTCTGTCCCTATACTTGGGAAAGCAATGTGGTAAGCATAAAATGACAGGCTTAAAACTCTGGCCTAGATTTTGGTTCTGCCACTTATTAGTTATGTTATCTTGAAAACACTACTGTTCTGTGATTAATTATCTTTGTAAAGTAAGACTGTTAATGCCTAATTTAGAAGAGCATTTAACAACTAGATAAATGTACATAGAGTTGCAGACTCCAACCCCCACTGAGTGCCTGGACATGATTTTATTGCGTCATAGAGTAGACAATGGCTTGTTTATTTTTAAGTCCCCATCAGATTTTAAGCTATTTGAGGAGACCTTATTACTTCTCTCTGATACTTTGAATTAAATGAATATAGCATAGTTTTTCCTAAAAGCTTTGAAACTACATGTTAAAATAGAATAAAAGACACAAGAAACCATGGCAGAATAAATAAGAATCTATCTTATTAAGGCTTCATCTGTATGTATTGTTTGTATATATTTGGTATATATATATATATATATATATATACACCTACTTTTTAAAAGTATTTACAAAAAGGTAGAAAACATTATAAGAAGGGAAAAATATGCAATACCTTTCAGAATGGAGGAAGACTACAAAATATCTTGATAGACAATCTAAATCAGACAGAAATCCTGTAGACAATCAAAAACATGGTTAATATGGAATGTTTGGTCTGGCTAGCTGGGGGGACAGGATGGTGGGGAAAGGCACAGCCAAGAATTGCATTTTTGTGACTCACTGCTCCTACAAAAAAGGTGGCTTCTGAGAAATACAATTTAGAAGAAAATACCTATAATAAAACGTGTGGTGCCATACCAAAAACAACACTCACTTTACAGGGGGAAGCCCTCAATTAATTTTACTTAGAAAACAGAAACTTGAAATCGCTGAGAATCTACCTAAAGATTTCAGGAGGTTTATGTAAGTTGATTTGTTCATTTATTGGTTCATTCATTTGTTCATTCAACAAATATATATTAAGTACCAACTATAAGCCAAGGCTGTGATAGGTACGGTGACAAACAAAGCAGACACAGTTCCTATATTCAGGGAGTTTACACTTTAACAGGAAAGACAGACAATTAAACAAGCAAAAACAATAACATGTAATAACATGTACAGAATATATTCTCTATTGAGCATTATACTAGAGTGCTTCGAAAACAGATGGGAAAAGCATTTAACCAAGATGGGGTTAGAAGGAAACACTTTCCTCAAGGTGAATAAAGAGTGTAAAAATTATCAAGTAGTGGGGACAGTTTATGCAAAAACTTGAGGGCAAGAAGTACCCCAAATGGAGAAAACTTAAAGTTCAAGATGAAACAGGGATTAGGCTGCAAGGGAGAGGGTGGTGGAAGTTGAGACATGAAAGATCTAATTTTTTTAATGAACTGAATTGAATTTACATTCAATAAAATGCATACATTTGAGGTCAAAAGAATTCTGACAAATGTATACATATGTAACTTACACTCCAATTAAAATATAGAACACTTCCATCTCCTGAGAAAGTTTGCTAGTGCCCCTGTATCTCCTCTTTTGCTTCCCCCATCTCTGACTCAGGTAAAAATTGCTCTGCTTTTCATCACTTTAATGGTTCGGTTTTACTTATTCTACAATTTCATATAAATATAATTTTTTCATATGAAATCTTGGGTTTTTTACTCAGCGTATTGGTGAAATTCTTCCACATTGTATGTATCAATAGTTTATTTCTTTTTTATTGCTGAGTATTTGATTTTGTGATGTACTATAATTTGTTTATCCACTCATTTGCTAGAATTCATTATTATTCAGGTTTTTTTTGCCACTGTACAGAAAGTGGCTATGAACATTTATGTACAAGTCTTTTTCTGAAAGTAAGTTTTCATTTCTTTTGCAGAAATACCTAAGAGAAGATTTGCTAGATCAAATGATAAGCATGTTCAACTTTAGAGAAATAGGCAAATTGTTCTTATAAGTGGTCATGCCATTTTATATCTCACCATAAATGTGTGAAAATTATTGCTTTTCCATCTTTGCCAGTACTTTATATTACCAATTCTTTTAATTTTAGTCATTCTATAATTATGAAATGATATTTCATTATGATTTTAATTGTATTTCCAGTAATGACCAGTAATGGCAGACATCAATTTTCACATGATTATTGGCCATTTGTATTTTGTCTTTTATAAAATGTGTTTACTTCACTTGCCACTTTTTATTTTGTTTTGTTTTGTTTTGTTTTGACTTGCCATTTTAAAAATTGGGTTATGGTTAGAGGCCCTATGTGGCTCAATCCGTTAAGCATCTGACTCTTGATTTCAGGTCAGGTCATGATCTCAGGGGTGTGGGGTCAAAGCCATGTAACTCCTCCTCACTCAGTAGAGAGTCGGCTTGAGATTCTCTCCCCTTCCCTCTCCCTCTACCCCTCCTCCCACTTGCACTCAACTGCATGCAATTGCATGCACTCTTTTCCTCTAAAATAAATAAATAAATCTTTTTAAAAATTGAGTTTATCGCTTTATCATTAAGTTGTAAGAGTTCTTTATATTCAAGTTCTTTATCAGTCATTTGTGTTATGAGTACTTTCTTTTAGTACGTGGCTTGTCATTTCACTTTCTTGAATTTCTCCTTTGAAAAGCAATTGGTTTGAATTTGGGGAAGTTCAATTTATTGATATCTTTTTTTATGGTTACTGGTCTTTCTGTTTGCCTATGTTTGCTTCTACAAGATTTATTCATCTTTGAATTTAGGGATACAATCCATTTTGAATTAATTTTGTATATGGTGTGAGGTAAGAGTTGAAGTCCATTGTTTTGCATATGAAAATTAGATTACAATTGTTTCAGAACCATTTATTGAAAAGACCGTTAATTTCCCATTTAATTACCTTGTAGAAAATCACTTCTGTTTCTACTGACTTTTTCTGACTATATAATACATTTCTATGTTTTTTAAAATTTTTTTAAAGATTTATTTATTTATTTATTCATGATATACACAGAGATTGAGAGAGAGGCAGAGACACAGGAGAAGGGAGAAGCAGGCTCCACGCCGGGAGCCCGACGCGGGACTCGACCCCGGGACTCTAGGACCACGCCCTGGGCCAAAGGCAGGCGCCAAACCGCTGAGCCACCCAGGGATCCCCTCTATGTTCTTTTTTGATTGAATAACTAGATATTTTGGATAATGCATTGTAGAGAATTAGGATCTACTATCTTACTTTTTACATGGCAACAAGTTCAAATACTGGCTAATCCCTCAGAATTTGTATGGGCTTGATTTTATGTTTTATTGGTGAGGAACTGTGGAAAGCCCAAGGTATTTTGCCAACCCCTCTAACTTAAGGGGACTCAATTGCCAAACTCAGTTGCTTTATGGATCTTGTTAGAGCTTGGTATTGGAATTTCTTAGGGTAATTCTATAGTAGGTTCTACTCTAGGGTATTGTCCTTACTCCTAAGATGCCTTTCTGGTGTCTCAGTTGGATGCCAGGAGTGTTTAAGAGGTGTTAGAGAAAATGTCTTTACTCTAGTAAGGCTGGAACTTCAATGTCTGCAGGTATTGCTTCACCTCCATGATGTCTGTTCAGCTCTCAAACTTATAACAGGTGGTATCTATTAAGCCTTGGGTAATTTGCCCTGAACACATACATACAGCTTACCCTCATGGACTTAAGGTCCATCACACAGATTTCTGGGACAGCTCCCTTCCACATCATGCCCCATCCGCCACATTCTAACTACCTTGGTATTTCAGAACTGAGCAATCATGAGGCTCACTTTGTGAGTTTCCCTCCGCAATGATCACAGGCTTAAACTGATTGTTGTGCATTGCCTAAAATGCAGTTGCTTGACATGTTTTGTCCAGTTTTTGAGATATTAATGGCAAAAAGACTAGCTTGGTATGATTTACTCCATGAGAGCTGGAAGCTGAAATTCTATTTAGATATTTAAGCAGAGAAGTAGAGTAACCTATTTGTACTTTAAAAGGATCACTCTGACTGTAGTCACAAGTGAATTGGTAAGGAACAAGATTAGGGACAGAAACACAACATGCAGGAGTGGCACAAACCTTGGGGAGAAATTACTTCTTTAATAAATATATATTTAGTGCTCACTATATTCTAGGCATTATTCTCATTTTGGTATTATCTCAATCATTACAAATCCTGTCATCTAAGTACTATTATATCTCCATTTTATAGATTGTAAAACTAAGGGACACAGAGGATAAGTGATTTGACCAAGGTATATAGTAGAGCTGGAACTGAACCCAGGTTGGCTGACTCCATACTCCATGATCTTTAACACATACATTTTTTTTCATTAATAAAAGGACTATGAAATTCTCTGTGAAAATGCACTTTGGCACAACTGCTGAGGGAAAGAGCTGAAATGAATTAGGAAATCATAAACTTATAATATGAAAAAAATGATGAAAAATTGCCATTCTTGCGTCAAAGAATGAAACAAAATATCTGTTATTTTGAAATAACTCTAATTGAGAGGTCAGAAAAAATGGCAGCTGAGGCTAAAATCAAAATATTCAGAAAGGTTGTGAGCTCAGAACATCTGGGTTTAGGTCAACATGTCATGAGTACCAAGTTAAGGATGTCTTCTGAATTTTGGTGATAAACAACCACTGAGATTAAAACATGCCATAGAAATTATGTTCTTAAAAATGCTGTTTACATTTGTTTATAGTTTTCTATAGACACCTGGGTGTCTATATAAAAAAAAATATAGTTTTCGGGACACCTGGGTGGCTCAGCGGTTGGGCATCTGCCTTTGGCTCAAGGTGTGATCCCGGGATCTGGGATCAAGTCCCACGACAGGCTCCCTGTGGGGAGCCTGCTTCTCCCTCTGCCTATGTCTCTCGTGAATGAATAAATAAGATGTTTTAAAAAAAGAAAACTCCGTCCAGCTGATAGCCCAAATATATGACATAAGCCATATTCTTCTTCTGCTGATATGAAAGAGAATGATATAAATGCCACTAAGAGTAGTGACTGGTTTGCTGGGGAATTGATGTTCTTTATTAGTGTTTTAACTTCAGATAATTGGGAAAACTATGCTTAGGCATATTCTCAAAAGGAGTTCCACTGGCATATCTCCTTGTAAAGATGGGTTTATTTGGAGGGGCACTAGGATGATAAAAACATGGCTAGTGTGAAAAGAGAATGAGATTCACCACGTCATAGATTTCCAACTCTACTCAAAATATACATGAATCCAGATCTTCATATAAGAGACACTGTAATCAAAATAGCACAGATTTTGATGAGAGATTAATCTAGATTCAAATTTTGTTTATCTAATCTTGACCAAGTTAAGTGAATTTTCTGAATTTTGGTTTCTTTATCTATTAAAAAAGCTTTAATGACAGTAGTGCGTTGAATTGTAATCCCTACATGTTTATGTTCTAACACCTAGAACCTGTTAATGTGACCTCATTTGGAAAAAGAGTCTTTGCAGATATAATGAAGTTAAAGATCTTGAGGCATAATTCAGGATATTCTGAGTCCAGTGACAAGTGCCCTCATAAGAGACAACACAGAGGAGAGACACATAGGGAGAGGAGAAGGCCATGTAAAGATGAAGGTAGAGATTGGAATTATTCAACATGCCAAGAAATTCTTGAGCCATGGGAGGCTGGAAGAGGCAAGGAAAGATATTCCACTTAGAGTCTTCAAAGAGCGCACAGCCCTGCAGATCTCTTGGTTTCCACCATTTGTCCTCTAGAATTATGAGCGTACAGGTGAGTTTAAGCTGTCCAGTTTATGGTAATTTGTTACAGTAGAAAACAAATACAGTCACCTCACAGGATCTCTGTAGGGAATGGAGATAGACCAGTACATAACCCAAGTAAAGATTTAATGAATGTTAACTACTGTGGTAATAATACATGATATTTCAAACAAAAAGCAATGTTCTTGAACTTACCAAGTTTCCCAACACATTTTTTTTCTGCCACAGAAGGACATATTTATAATGGATCATTTTGAGGTGTTGAAGATATGCATGGTCATAAGATATCTCATGGAACCAAGGACCAAGGGTCTTTTATTCTAATATAAGTTTATAAAAAAATGTTTATAAGGTTGAGTGTCCAGGTTATTTCCAAAAATGTTCAAAAGAAACTAAAGAATCTCAAAGTGTAGGGTTATCAAGAAACTTCAATTTTTTTGGCAGCTGATAGAAAATTCACACGCAAGAAGAGGTCTCCCTTTATTGAAGACAAGATTTTAAAAGCCCATTTCAGAGGAGAAGCTATGCTTCCAGCACCTGAATAGAAATAGATGTGCTTTAGGTAAGATAGGAGGAAAAATTTATTAATGGCTCCAGAAAAAATAAGAATGAACTGGACAATAGAAAATGCTCCAAGCTCAAATTCTAGCCCCTCCTCCATAATATCTTTAGGAAAACTATAGACAAAAATATGACTTGAGTTTTCCTTTCTTCCTCTTTCCCACCCCTCTTGCCTTCCCTCCCTTCTTTTCTTCCATTGCCAAAAGGTAAAAAGTGTGGAGAGAGTGGTCTTCAAATCCAGAGTAACAGAAAATCAAGAGGGTGTGTGAAAGTAAGAATGCAAAGACAAAATGATACATGTGTTAATTAGCCTTCCCTTAGATCCAGCCACTTCAAAGACAAGTTAGGGTACAAGGGAAAGATTTGTGCAAAGAATTGCTGAAGATTAAGCTAAAGTTTTGATGTTCATTTTCTTTTTGCAAAACTCCTTTCATCAAACACACAGTTCTGAACTGAAAACATTTTACCAATAAATTTCAAGATACCTGAAATGAAAATATTTTCCTAAGGTGGAAAATTAAGTTCTGAGGTGGAAATATTTTTCACATTCAAAAATCTAGTTATAGAATGTATTTTTTTAGGGAAACATACATGTCTTGAAAGATGGTTATTTTTAAGTAATAAGACTACTGCAATTGAAACATGGTTATAATTTTGGTTACAATCAGTTGCAGTAAAACTAATTGATCCAGTTCATAAATGTCTAATAAAGATTGAATTATCAGTAAAACTATGTGCTATATGTAACATGATATCTTTGAAATTTCTTTTTTTTTAATTTATTTATTTGTGGGGGAAGGGAGAGACTGCATGTGAATAGGGGGAAGGGTAGAGGGAGAGAGAGAATCTCAAGCAGATGCCCTGCTGAGCATGGAGTCTGACATGGGCTTGATCTCAGGATCTACGGTCATGACTTAAACCAAAATCAAGAGTCGGATGCTTAAGCAACTACTCCACCCAAGTGCCACTTGATATTTATTTTGGGGGGCACGTGGGTGGCTTAGTCCATTAAATGGCTGCCTTCAGCTCAGGTTAGGATCCCAGAGTCCTGGGATTGAGCCCTGCATTGGGCTTCCTACTTCATGGGGAGTCTGCTTCTCCCTCTCTGTCTGCCCCTCCTCCCACTCATGTGCTCCTGTGTTCTATCTCTACTACATAAATAAAACCTTTAAAAAATTGATCAATCTAAGGGGACTGAACATATAAAATATACATCATATTATCAGAGATATAGTACATAGTAAATTTTCTGAGTCTGTAATAAACAAAACACAATTCAGGTGACGTAGGGTAAATATATTAGAATTGGGAAGCTTTATGGCAGAGAAGTAGATTTGAATTAAACATTGAAGAAGATTGAAGGCTATCAGCAGAGTTAAACTTCATAAAGGCAAGTTAGTTAAACTCCCAGGATTATAAAGATGAGGGTAGGGAAGGGAGAAAGGGATATTAACGTTTTCTCACCTCACTGAGGACTACATTTGGATGAGAACTCATATGTTTGAATACAGTAATTGTATTCAGCATTCACTTATCAAATGGGGGAAATAGCAAAGGGGTAAATGAAGGCCTAACAATTAGGGAGATAGAAGTAAAAAGAATAGGAGGTATATTCTCTGATACTCTTTAGGCTCACAAACAAGGAGCTAAACTGCAGTGGTATACTGAGAAATTGGAAAAAATTTTAAAATGAAAATGTAGCCTCCTTAGGTTGAAATTTTGCCCGAGTGGGTAGATTGGTTAGTCTGGACCCTTTGGAGACTTTTAAGCATTCCGAAATGCCTCCAATGGGTATAGAATGCCAAGAATGTGCACAAATTTGGTATTTAAAATTCTAGACTTGCATTTGCTAATCCAATTAAGTCTAGCTTTGCCAGACACAGGGGCTGATCTCCACCTCGAATCATGTAGCTGAAACAGAAAGACTCAAAGAATCTGTCTGAAGAAAAACTCATTTTAAGGCCTAAAATGACTGTAAACAACTAAGGTCACTAACATTTCCTTGAAATTGATCATTGCTACTAGCTTCCACTCCCTCCAAAAAAGATTACATAAAATGGACAAAATAGGAAACTGTCAGTGTTACAAATGTATTTTAGTTTTTGAACATTTTTATGTTTAAATTTATATTTATCCTTTACTCATATATTCCCATTCTTGGAAGCACATATCTTATCTATTCCACTTAATCATGCAATTTTTTGTTCAAGTTTATTTCTAGTATTTTAAAAAATATTTCTAATGAAATCATTAACTCTCATATGATAGTGTGTGTACCTTATCATCCCAACAAAATGGTAAGCACCCTAAAAGAAGAGGCCATATCATGTACTTCTTTTATAACCTCTTGATGCCTAGTACTGTCATGTTAGACCATGACTAATGTGTTGATTTGATTTTCATGAAATCAGTTCCTACCTAGCATTTTTATATTAGCAGATGTTACTTTACACTATTAGGAAATTTGCTTTGTAGTAGACTATATATGGAGCTTTTTAAATAAAGGTGGAAAGATAGGTTTGTATCATAAAATTCTGAAATCCTTAATTTTCTGTTAAACATGGCAAATTGAATGCATATTTAATCCCTGCAATGTCCAAAAATCAGTACAAAAAGATTTCTAAGTGTATAAACCCCACAAAAAAAAGAGTGGAAAAAAATAAAGAAATAAGATATTTAAACATAATTTTGGGAGATGGAAAAATAGATAATTGAGTGGTCCCTAATTTAACAGAGCAGATGTTAAAAATTAAGTGCCCACAGAAAGTAATGCCAAATAGGAGCAGGATAATTTATGCTGCAAAATCTAGAAATGGTCAGAAATTAGACACAAGATATCTATGAAAACAGGGAACATCCTAGAATGGGACTAACTGAGAGTGTGAATAAAGTCCCTCGCTTCATGCGAATGAATGTAATAACAGCTTAGAGATCAAATATCAAACTTCTTAGCAATGTAAAAAGCTAAATGATAATAGAGCAATGCCTTTCTAACTAAGGGCAAAAAAAGAGATCTGTAACCTACAGTTCAAAACCAAATTATCAATGGAATAAATATATATCCAGATATATAAGGTAAAAAAAATATTACCTTTGATGACATCTTTCTTGGACAGCTGATGGAGGATGTGGTATAACCTCCCCCTCCACATTTCTGTCTTTTAAACTATGTATCTCTATTACTTGGATTATAAAATTATATTACAAAACAGTAAAATCAAAGAAATAAAAAGCAATACAAAATTAAGAACCAAGCTCACAAAGTTTTGAAATCTCCAAATATTGAATATACTATGATTTAAACTTAGAGTAAAATAATCCATGGGTTAAATGGGTTTCTTCAAAAGGAAGGAGGTTTTCCTGATTTTATAAAGAACTGCCAAATTCCTGGCATTTCCAGAAAAAGGAGTACCATGATAATCAAAGTTCTGATCTAACACATAAACCAGATGACATTATGTCCAAAGCTTCCAGTCCAATGATTTTAATACTCCAGGTCAAGCCATATTCCTTAAAATGACCATCACCGTTCCAGAAGAGCTGCACCCAACCTCTCTGACCTCATCTCCAAATCCCCTTCCTCATTCTACTCTAGCCCTGCAGTCTTCCTTGTTTCTTGACTACATCAAGCATATTCTGCTGCAGGGCCTTTGCATTTGCTGTTTCCTCTGCTTGGGATAATCATCTCTCTGTCTGTGGACCTCTCTTCATTTCTTCCAGATCTTCTTTATGACAAAGGAATCCCCTGGTCACTGTGTATAAAATAATACTTCCCACCTCTCACACATACATATTTCCCTTTAATACTGTTTTATTTTACTTCAGATCCCTTTGTCACCAAATGGGCTGATAAGAATGCATTGAGGGTTGGA
Source organism: Canis aureus (assembly GCF_053574225.1). Lineage (NCBI taxonomy): Eukaryota > Metazoa > Chordata > Mammalia > Carnivora > Canidae > Canis > Canis aureus. Next base: position 76,391,381 of record NC_135614.1, on the reverse strand, counting down.
GTTGAAAAACTACAAAAAATGAGAGAACTCCAGGGAAGCAAAGGAAACAAAGCCAAAGAGGTAAGCATGTACAAGAAATAAAGGGACAGTGAAAAAACCCATCTGACTGATTCTGGAATTACATTTGAGAGATGAAGATGAGACAAATTAGTAAAACAGTTGTGATCAAGTTCTGGAAAATCTTTATGTCTTATATAATGAGATACATTTAGAAGTTTTCAATCAGGATTTAATATGAAAATATCTTAGTGATGTGACCTAGTACTAATAAACAGGATAGCTTAGGAAAGAAAGAGGTTGGAGGCCTAGCAACCAATTAGCAGGCAGCTCCTCAAGTAGAGGTAATTTCAAATATAACAGAAAGGATAAAAAGAATCAGGACTTCAAGACTCACTATAAAAAAGAAAAAAGAAAAGGGATTAATCAAAGAATTAGGAAGTTTAAACTTTAGGTATATTAAAGTAATGATAATGATGCCAAAGACTGGAATAAATATGTCAAAAGACAGTAATTTTTTATGAGAAAGTTGAAAGTGTGGTTCTGGTTCTAATTGTATTTTGGGATGACACTGAGGTTTTAATGAAGGAAATGATTAGCTGTAAAATACAAACACAGAAAAAAATCCTGTCAGTAAATAGGGATTATATAGATAGGGAGATTTATCTGTTTAGAAATAATTATGGTGAGAGAAGAAGACTTCTGAGAAAGACAGTAAAGAGAGTAGAGTACTTCATATTGCACCTTGGGAAATGTCATATTGGGAAATTCGGGGCAGAAAGAAGAGCCAAGAAAGTAGAGAAGAAACTGTTGAAGAAATGAATGAAAAAATAGGCCATTGTAATGTGGAAGTTAGAAAAAAAGAAATTTTCTTTTTTTAAAAGGATTTTTTAAAAAGGATTTTTAAAAAGGTATTTATTTGAGAGAAAGAGAAAGCAGAGTGAGTGAGACAGAACATGAGTTGTAGGGGAGAGGGGCAAAGGGAGAGGGAGAAGCAGGTGCCTTGCTTAGCAGGGAGCCAACTGCAGGATTTGATCCCAGGACCATGGGATCATGACCTGAACCAAAGGCAGATGCTCAACCAACTGAGCCACCCAGGCACCCTAGAAAAAGGTGCCTTTTTCTTAAAGAAAGTGATGCTAGGTGATTTCAAATGCACAAAAGTCCAAGGGAATTACTGAAAAAGTCTTTGAGATAATCAAGGCTTAGCATCCTGAAAAAAACAAAACAAAAATGAATTGCAGCAGACCCTTAACATTGTCTAAGACCTAATTTATCAAGTTTCCATGATAACATATTATTCTTCAACTCTAAAAATTGGGGATTTTAATGTCTACTTGATGGAGTTGTTATAAGAAATATGTTACTATACTAAAATATAAATGGCAACTCTGTGTTGAGATCAGATTCTAGACAAGTGGATAGACAGTCATTACAAAAATGTTCTGGTTACCTACTTTTGTGTAATGAACCATCTGAAACTCAGCAGCCTAAAGGAAACATATATGTTTCATCATCATTCTTTGTCATGAGTCTGGGGGTTGACTGGGCTCAGCTAGGCAGTTTTTGCTCAGGGTATCTTACATGGTTATAGTCAGACAATGGCTGGGGACTAGAGTCATCTCACAATTCTTGTAGTTAATGCCTTTGGCTGAGATCTCAGCTGAGATACTGGTCAGAATACCTACATGTGTACTCTCCATATGGCCTGGGTTTCCTCATAGCATGGGGCTGGGTTCCAAAAGAAAGCATCCCAAGAGGAAGACAGACAGATCACCTTATAGCATCTGGCCTTGGAAATAATGCGGTGTCACTGGTGCCATATTCTATTTGTTAAAGCAAGTCATTAAGGCCAGGCCTTACTCATGGGAAGAATGAGATTCCACTTTTTGATGGGAAGAGAAGCAAAGAATTTGTGGGTATGTTTAGAACTACCAACGTAAGTGACTTTCTCTTAACTACAGCCCTACATGTTTAATGTAAATTCATGCCTTAGAAGAATTATCTGAGGTCTTGAGGACCTGGCTGGTATGGTTGAAAGATTGGTTAATTACAGGTGGAATTGAGCATGTTAGCAAATATTTTGAGGCTAGAGAAGGGATTTACAAATATAGAAAGGAAGATGAAAATTCTTAGGTCCGTGTGTTAGGTTCTGGATGGGAACTGAGAGTATTGATGTGATGAAAACTCATTTTTAAAACACACACACATGCAAACATATACACATATATAGGTAGATTTAAAAGCACAGATTTATGTGTATGTAAATACATGATACATGCACAAATACGTTTCCTACCTCTCTCTGCTGAGTGGATCTAGCAACAATAACCACCCCAATAACAATAAGCATACTAAACATCAAGATCTTCAATTCTAAACACCATCTTTTGCTAAAAGAAACCAGGCCTTCTTAGAGAAACTGGGGTGGGAGAAAGTATAAAGTGAGCCTGGGATTGCTTGTTATGCCAGAAAAAAAGGTTCCTAAAAGAAAAATGCAAGCATGTCAACTGACGCAGATTATCAGTTTAAAGTGGCTGTCACAAACCAAATCTGAGAATTTTAACACCAAAATAATGATAGTAATATATATATGAAATCCATTGAAAAAACAAGAATCTATGCATCCATACTGATATAAATTAAAGAGAGAGAAGGAGCATAATGGGGGATACCTGGGTGGCTCAGTGGTTGAGCATCTGCCTTTGGCTCAGGGTGTGATTTCAGGGCCCAGGGTCGAGTCCCACATGGGGTTCCCTGCGAGGAGCCTGCTTCTCCCTCTATGTCTCTGCCCCTCTCTCTGTGTTTCACATGAATAAATAAATAAAATCTTTTTTTAAAAAAAGTAGCATAAGGGGATCTCTGTGTGGCTCAGTGGTTTAGCACCTGCCTTTGGCCCAGGGCACGATCCTGGAGTCCCGGGATCGAGTCCCCCGTCGGGCTCCTGGCATGGAGCCTGCTTCTCCCTCTGCCTGTGTCTCTGCCTCTCTCTCTCTCTATGTCTATCATGAATAAATAATTTTTTTAAGTAGCATAATGGTTAATTTTATGTGTCAACTTGACTGGGCCACAGGGTGCCTAGATATTTGGCCAAATATTATTCTGGGTATGTCTATGAGAGCATTTGGATAAAATTAATATTTGAATTGGTATACTGAGGACAGCAGATTGTTCTACCTAAAGCAGATGGGCTTTATCCAATCTACTGGAGGCCTACCTAGAAAAAGAAAAAGAACTTGGACTAGAAATTACACCATTAGCAATTAGATTCAAGCCAAAATTATACTATGAGCTCTCCTGAGTCTCCAAGCTTACCAAATGCAGATTGTGGGTCTTCTCAGCCTCTATAATATAAACCAATTCCTTATGATCTCTTTATATCTGTGTGTGTGTGTGTGTGTGTGTGTGTGCGTGTGCATCTGCGTATCTTGCATCCTATTGGGTTTTGTTTCTCTGGAGAACCCTGACTAGAACAGAATTTTAAGGATGATTTTTCTGGATTGGTTCTAGGCTTTCCAGAATTGCATCTGTAACCTGATTAAATTTAGGGACACTAATGACTCTATTTCCAGAGGTTTAAATTATACCAATAGTCCATGATACTATTGGATACTCCTAATCAACCATTTATAAGAAGCAAGGGGCTAGGAAACTGTGCATATGATACTTTTGAACATTTCTGGAAAACTAAGAAACATATTGAGATTGCTGTTTGCTCTCAATTAGCTGGACAAAGTATTGAAAGAAAAGGATGGTCTCAGGGATTCAAATTCTCAGCTTAAGCATAAAAATCTGAAAGCTTCCATGGGTACCCTGAAAAGAGATCCCTATACCCTATAGTTGCAGGACTGAGATTGCTGAAAATTAAACACACAATCTCATCCTGCATCTGGTTGAATTACACTACAATTTGAACACCCACTCTCACACGGTGTTTACTGTTAAAGTGGGGACACTGATGAGGAAAGAATGGGATCCTGTAAATTGGAATAAAGGTATGTGAAAAGACTGATGATGCTAGGGACATTGAGTCCCTAAATTCTGATGAGTCTTCTTTGGCAGTGAAAGCAGCCTTTCTAACCCCTTACTCCCAATGAAAACAGCCTCACCACACTCAGGAGAAATGGCCTCCCCACTCCAGTAGCAGTAGCTTCCCCACTACTAGTGGTAGCAGCAGCCTCTCCACCCACTCCACCCTCACCCTGTTTTAAGGGGATTATTCCTGCATTGTCTAAGAAAACTGTAATGGCTTCCTCTAATGTAGCTGCCATGCAAGGCAATGCTGATTCTCTTCATGACCCATTCCCATAAAGCCTCTTTGTTTTTTTTTTAAATCTATAACTAGACTCGTTGCAGTAGGCCACTAAAGGTGAGGTATGAAGTATAACTCATGAGGAAGTATATACTATATTCCAAAAGGACTCCTTAAGTTTCCTAATTTAAACAGACAGAAATCTGTAGAATATGTGTGTAAAACAATATTGAGGGTGTGGGATAATGTTGCAAGAAACATAAATTTGGATCAGGCTAAATTTATTAATAAAATCTCACTAAGCAGAGATTCTGCATTTAATGCTGCAGCTTGGAGTCAGGAAGGGCTCTCACTGTTTGGTTGGCTGAAACATGGACTTAAAAAAGGTAGTCTAGGGATCCCTGGGTGGCGCAGCGGTTTGGCGCCTGCCTTTGGCCCAGGGCGCGATCCTGGAGACCCGGGATCGAATCCCACATCGGGCTCCCGGTGCATGGAGCCTGCTTCTCCCTCTGCCTATGTCTCTGCCTCTCTCTCTCTCTCTCTGTGACTATCATAAATAAATAAAAAAAAAAAAAAAAAAAAGGTAGTCTATAGTGAACAAATTAGAAATGCCAGACCTGCCCTGGTTTAATGGAAAGGGATTCAAAGGCTTAGAAAGATTGGAACGTTAGAGTAAATTTGTAATTTAATATCTATTCACTCACACTGGGAGGGTTTAAGCGGCAGGACTTTCACCATTACTGTGAGAAATAAATTGGTAAGGAGAATCCTGGCATCCTTGAAGAACTCTATGATAGTTCTTCTCTAAAGGTCAGACCTTACAGTGGGAACTAAAGTCACTGAATTGAGAAATCTAAATGTAATGAGAGAAATTGGGTTTCAGAGAGGCAGGGGTCAAGTGGAGGCACCCAATCACCAAAGCAAGGTTGGCATGGTTACAGTAATGGGCTACAGAATCAAAGCAGCTATTAGAATAGTCTGACTTATATGCAGCTATGGCATTGAGTATTTGATTGTGGTGTTCCTAAAAGTGGAACATATCTAGAAACTACTAAATTCTACTTGATTTGTATAAGCAGAAAAATTCTAGGTCAAGTGAACAAAAGTTTAAACATAAAAACAGAGCGACATTCTCTCAATCAGTTCCCAAACTTGAGCCAGTTCACCAACCCAAACCCTGAATGATGGGGAAGCCTGACAAAAATTTATACTGCCAATATTTCTCCTACCTCTCCCCAAAGAGACTTACATCTTTTTATCAGGGTAACTCACTGGGGAAAAGTAAATAATCAAAGCTTTCTGGGACTACTGGACACTCGCTCTGAGTTGACATGAACTCCAGGAGACCTAAATGTCATTGTAGTCTACCAGTCAGCATAGAGTCCTATGGAGATCAAATGATCAATGTAGTATTACCTCAGGTCTATCTCACAGTATGCCCTGTGGGTCCCCAAACCCATACTGTGGTTAATTTTCCAGTTCCAGAATACAGAGTTAGAATAGACATACTTAGCCACTAGCAGGATCCCCACATTAATTCCCTGACCTGTGGAGTTAGGACTATTATTGTGGGAAAGGCCAAGGGAAGTCTCTAAAACTGTTAGGCAAACAAAAGCAATACCACATCCACAGAGGGATTACATAAATTAATGCCACCATCAAGACCTTGAAAGATGTAGAGGCAATGATTCCCACCACATCGTTATTCAATTCACTTATTTGGTCTGTATAGAAGAACGATGGATCTTGGAGAATGACTGTGGATTATCCTAAGTGTATCCAATTGCAGTTGTTGTATCAGATGTAGTTTCATGTTTGAACAACTTAATATATCTCCTTTTAGCTTATATACAAATGCTTTTTTTTTCTCCCTATAGGCTCATGATCACCCTGGAGAATAGCACCATATCCAGAACCCAGTGTTAGTTGTTGATGCCTGCAGATTGGTCACTGAACTCTGGCAGTGGCCAGATTGACCTTGATATGTGCAAATCCATGTTCCTAAACCCATATATAACCTTCATCCCAGCCACCATGGCCACTTTGTTCACGAGTGGTCAGGGTAATCAGCCAACTACCAGGTGGCAGATTGATTGCACTGGACCACTTCCATGATGAAAAGGGGATCATTTTATTTTACTTAGATTGACACTTTGGATATGGATTTGCCTTCCCTGGATGCATGATTCTGCCAAAACTACCATCCATGGATTTACAGCTTTTTCTACCATCATGGTATTCCACATAACATGCATCTGATTAAAGAACTCACTTCAAAGCAAAAGAAGTGTAGAAATGGTCCAATGTTCATGGAATTCACTGGTTTTACCATCTTTCTCACTACCCTGAAGCAGCTATTTTGATAGAATGGTGAAATGGCTTTTTAAAGACTCAGTTACAACACCAGTTAGGGGGGCAGCCCAGGTGGCTCAGTGGTTTAGCGCTGCCTTCAGCCCAGGGCCTGATCCTGGAGACCTGGGATCAAGCTCCATGTCAGGCTCCCTGCATGGAGCCTGCTTCTCCCTCTGCCTGTGTCTCTGTCTCCCTCTCTCTCTCTCTCTGTGTCTCTCATGAATAAATAAATAAAATCTTAAAAAAAAAAACCCACCAGTTAGGTGGAATACCTTGCAGGGCTGAAGCAAGGTTCTCCAGAAGGCTATATATGCTCTGAGTCATCATCCAGTATATGAGTCCAGGAGCCAAGGGGTGGAAGTGGCCGTGGCACTTCTATCACTTCAAGTGACCTACCAACTAGTAAAATTTTTGGTTCCTCTTCCTATGATATTATGCTCTGCTGCCTAGAAATCTTAGTTCCAAGGGGAGAGATGCTTCTACAAGGGGACACAACAATGATTTCATTGAACTGAAAGTTAAGACTGTCATCTAGTGCCTTTGGGTTTTCTCATTGTGAATAAACAGGCAAAGAATAGGCAGTTATGGGGTTTGCCTGAGTGGCTCAGTGGCTGAGCGTCTGCCTTTGACTTGGGGCATGATCCCGGGATCCAGGATTGAGTCCATATTGGGCTCCCTGCACGGAGCCTGCTTCTCCCTCTGCCTGTGTCTCTGTCTCTGTCTCTGTCTCTCTCTCTCTCTCTCTCTGTCTCTCATGAATAAATAAATCTTTAAAAAGAAAAAAGAATAGGCAGTTACTGTGCTGTTTGGGGTGACTGATCCTGACTACCAAAGAAAAATTGGCCTGTTACTCCACAACGGAAGTAAGGAAGAGTATGTCTGGAATATTCAAGACCCCTTTGGGCATTTCTTAGTATTACTGTTACCTGTGAGTAAGGTCAATAGAAAACTGCAACAACCCAATCCAGGCAAGACTGGCTGACTAATGACCCAGACTCTTCAGGAGTTACGCCACTGGTAACTAACCATAACTAGTTGAGGTGCTTGCTGATGGCAAAGGTTATAGGCTGGGTAGTGGAAGAAGTTAATTATAAATATCAACCATGACCATGTAAGCAGTTACAGAAATGAGGACTGTAATTGCCATGAGTTTTTTTCTCCTTATTTTCTTATGAATATGCTTGTATAAAAAATCTTTCTTTTCCTCCCTTTTGCCTTTAAGATTTATTAAGTTTGTATCATATCTACTAAGTATTATTAACCTTGTATAGTAATACTTTGTTAAGTTATTAGTTATTAAGGAGAAGAGTGAATATCACTCAAGGATTCTAACTCCTCTTCTGAGAAAGGGGTTAATGTGGTTTTGGTTGTATGCTGGACAGGTATACTATGTTAGGTGGGATTTTTGACCTTGTTCTTGTCTTTGTTTGGAGATTCAGTATGGCTTAAGGAGATGGGCATGAGTTCCAAGTTGACAAGGGTTGGACTTATGATGATTAACTTTATGTGTCAATTTGACTGGCCACAGTTTGCTCAGATATTTGGTTAAACATTATTCTGGGTGTGTCTGTAACGATGTTTCTAGATAAAATGAACATTTCAATCAGCAGAATGAGTAAAACAGACTGCTCTCCCTAATGGGTTTTGGCTTTGTCCAAGTTGTAGAACTTGGGATTTGGACTTAGACTAGAATTTATACTATTGGCTCTTCTGGTTATCAGGACTTTGAACTCAGACTGGACCTTATTAGCTCTCCTAGTTCTCACGCCTTTAGACTCCAACGGGAACTATATATACCACTAGCTCTCTGGATATCCAGATTGCTGACTTCTCAGCCTTCATAACCACATGAGTCAATTCCTTGTAATAAGCCTTTTTACATGTATTTGTTCTTGTCTTCATCTGTTTGGGCTGCTATAACATAATACAAAAAAAAATCAAGATCATAAAAACAAGGGAAACAATAAGGAATCATTATGGGTTGAAGCGCCTAAAGAGATATAACAACTAAATATAGCTCATGATCTGAATTGGATGCTAGACCAGAAAGGAATAAGAGGTACAATAGTACAGTTGGTGCAATCCAAATAGAGCCTGTGGATTGGGAAACAGTGTTGTATGACTATTGATTTCTTTGTATATTGGTATTTAGTTATGTAGGAGAGTGGTATTGTTTTTTGAAAAATACACACCAGAGGATTAAAGAGAAAGAGAGAGGGAACAAATGTGGAGAATGTTAACATTTGGAGAACCTGTGTGAGGGAACATGGTAGGGTTGTGTTTTCTTTTGTATTATGGTAATTTTTCTCCCAGTTTGAAATTATTTCAAAATAAATAATATAAAAAGAGGTTCTTAGAAATGTATATCTTCTACCAAAGTTTCCTGATCCACCACCAAATTAATCTATATCTTTATTTATCTTTATTCCTTTCTCCTTATTCCACCACTAAATCATCCATGCTTTTCCCCACAATTTCTATTTATTCTTTTCAAGAAAATCCTGAGATTTATTAAACCAAACACAGAAAAAAAGATGCAGTCTCATTCTTGGTGAATTGTCTTTATGTATATCCTCCCCTTTTCCTCATCTTAACTTTGAGAGTAGTGCCTGAATCTGAGCAGAGACTGTATACATCTGCAACCAATTTCTCATTTTCAACAACTACATAGGCCAAATTCATTATACACATTTAATTCAGGGAACTCCCAAATATTGGGGGCTGAAGTATGACCAAGTATATCTACAGTACCACTAAGCAAAAAAATCATTATAATATAAGAACATGCCACTGACTCAAGGAACCTGGCTTCAAAAAGCGAGAAACTAAAATATGGAAAAATATCACATTCTTCTCAGATGCCCCTAAGTCTAAAACTGGTGATGTCCGGTGCATTTGCCATGACCACAAAAAATGTTCCTTTCTTCCAGAAATGCACATTCATTTGATCCTTATGAAACTGCAACTCTCCAATTCAAATCAGAACCCAGACCGTGGGCTTAAGAGACTGTTTTGATAACAACCAAAAAATTCAGAATGTTTTACAGACACCATACTGGGAAAGATCCAGTAAAGGAAATAACTTTACTCAACAGGAGATCCCTCAGGAGGATCCATATTATGATTTAGTCAATACCAATCAAGAAGGTGGGTGGTAGCAAGTGAGGTTCTTTACCCAGAAGCCAATTGTGCACAGAAGTAAAGAAAACAGTTAAAACAGATTAGAGGCTAGACAAATTCACAATTATATTTTGTCACTGGATCATATTCTACCTAAAGCTGCACCAAATATTTTTAATTCCTAGTACTAAAAAAAAAAGTAAGGAAGTAAAAGAAGAAAGAGACATTGGCATAGAATATAAAGAATTCTTTCTCTAAGTAAATGGTGCACATTTTCTTCATATTTTCTCTAACATTTTTACAATTGGGAAAACACCCCAGCAGGCTACAAATATTTATGTATAGTCTAACCTCTTCAAGTGTTTTCCTATTACCAGGCCTGATGTTTCATAGCACATGATGAGTTGGTGGTGATTCTTTAATGGGTCTTTTCCAAAATTAAGTACCAAACCTCTCTGGTGATTTAGAGTTGAATGTGCATGTGCTTCTACCATCCTTATAGCATACTGTCATAAAACAGAACAAATATTTTTTAAAAATTAAAAAAAAATTTATATCTACATTTTAGCTTATTCTAAATTGGTAAAGTTGGCACCGTAAGTCATTTGGCTTTTTAGGTTTTCTAGATAGTTATATTTCTTTTTAATTAAGATTTTTTTTATTTATTCATGAGAGACAGAGAGGGAGAGAGGCAGAGACACAGGCACAGGGAAAAGCAGGCTCCATGCAGGGAGCCCGAAGTGGGACTCGATCCCAGGTCTCCAGGATCATGCCCTGGGCCGAAGGCAGGTGCTAAACCGCTGAGCCACCCAGGTGTCCCTGGATAGTTATATTTCATTCATTAAGACACTGGATTTACTATCTATATAAGTTATAGAGAAAAGACTAAGAATTTTCATCTCAAAAAGCAGCATCTCCTATAAACCAGTTACAACATCAGATGGAAAGATACTTCTATGTCAAACCTGTTTCACCCAAAGTATTCATGAAGATGGCAGCATCCTACCTTTTTGTGCATAGTGCAATTCTAAGTCATTATAGCCAAAAGTATTGGGTAAACCTAAAAAAAAGGGTGTGAAGGGAGAAAACATAAGGAAATAAAAGAAAATTGAAATGTATTTAGGTCATCACTGATGAATTTAATGACTGATGAGAGTTTCTAGTTTTTACTGGCATTATTTCAACATATGTTGTTCATGTTTATCATTCTTGGTGACAGTGGGGGCATCTTCCACTCCTGCTGAGAGAAGTCTGGATCACCAAGAAGGGTACTATAAAAGTCATCATGATGCTGGCACAGTTGTTGTGATAGACAGATTATACTATCTGGCAGAAACTATAATACCAGCAGTAAAACAGGAACACATTGCTAGCTCCCTGCAGCTTTCCAGAAAGACTAGGCACTTGTGGAAAAGTTATGTTTACTCAGAGAAGCTCATTCTTCTATGACCAGGGGAAAGATCATAAAAGTTTAGTTTGTGACTCTTGGTCAGCCAGCCTAACCTAGCTTTACTCCCCCACTACTATACCAGCCACTCATGACGAGGCACCTTAATAATAATCATAAACTTTACACACTTATACAAAATTTTCAGGGGAACCTGGGATCAACATGTAAAAAGGAATCTATATTGAGAACACCACCATAAGAATAAACAGTAGACTGCCCATAATCTTTATGAAGCTGTCCTCAAGGAGGACCAGAATTTATGCTGCCTCTTAAAGGATATATAGCATTTAAATAGAAGGATAGGAGGTAAAAGGGGAAAAGTAGAGGAAATATTCTAGATGAGGGGAACCATGTCCAAATGGTAGGAAAGTAAAAAGTTTAGGCAACAAGTGAGTAGGGCTGTTTGATCAGAGCAAGGATTCTTGTAGGTAAGTAGTAAAAACAAAGAAAAGCACTGTAAAGGATATTGCATACAAGTTTAAGAATTTGAACTTTAGTCCTTGCTGTTAAGTGTTACCAAAGGAGACTTCATTAGAAATTGAGGAAAACCACATGTTGTGATGATTTTACCAAGGCTGTATGAATGATAACTTTGGGCCACCTTTTCTTTTTTTTTTTTTCTTAAGATTTTATTTATTTATTCATAAGAGACACACAGAGAGGAGAGAGAGGCAGAGACGCAGGCAGAGGGAGAAGCAGGCTCCACGCAGGGAGCCTGACGCGGGACTCGATTCCGGGTCTCCAGGTTTACACCCTGGGCCGAAGGCAGTGCTAAACCGCTGAGCCACCTGGAGTTGCCCCTGGGCCACCTTTTCATGTGACATAAATAGCATTACCTCTCCTAATAGTGACAGAATCCTGTTCTGTTTTACACAACTGGATGTTGATAGAGCTACCACTTGTGTCAAGGTCTTTTAGGCATGCCTTTTGAGCCCTCAAGTTAGTAATCTCTGAGCAGACATTCCAGACACTTAGAATAAAACCAAAGCAATCATAAATGGCATCAATCCAATTTGCATAGCACCTTTCCTCCAAAATGCTTTCAATACTAAAGAGAGCCTGGCTCTTCACAACAAGGTCATACCAAAACTCACTAAACTGCTTGCTTAAGAGGAATGAAATCCTTGAACACATGCGTCTGTAAACTCCACCATTCCCATTATAGCTTTACAGGGTAGTGTCACAGATCAGAAAGTGGCCAGCATCAGAATATTTCCAACTCCTAAGTAGAAGCAAGTGCTGCTCTAAAGGTCTATAGCACTGACCCAGGTAGGGAATGCATGCTGATAACCCTTGGCTAGCTCCTCTGAACCAAAGAAATGAACCCCTATATTTGACCTCTGGCTTTCCACATAGCCTTGACAGGCTTATTTTCAGCAAATAATCTTTTTTAAAAATCACTATTGTATAATACTCTTCCACATTTCCACAATGCCCGAAAAACCAAGTTCAGACACATTAATCAGAAGCTTGAGGCCTGAGGTCTTTCCTAAATACTCATTGCCACTAGTTTCATTAATTCCACTTCCCCTCTCTTCTATACAAGACTGTCTTCTCTCTATCCCTAAATGTGTTACACTCATTCTCACCCAACAATGTTCACTAATGGTAGATCTCTTGCCTGAAACATCCCTCTGTATAACTTATTCAATCTCCATGAAGTCATCCATATTTATATAAAGCCCTTATTGCTTCCTGATTTCTAGCAGCATCTACAACTCAAAAATGTTATTCTGGGACTTAATTATGTATGTTACATTCTTATTTAATTCCTTTAAAAATTAGATTACAAACTTCCAGAAGCAAAGGCTTATTTTTGATAAATTCTTTTATGTTCCTCACAATGGCTATCAAAATATAAAATATAATTAGGTGCTAACTAGAGACCTATTCAATGGAATTATCATGAACATTCCTTGGTCCTTGGTCTATGAGATCAGTAGTCAGAAAGGCAGAGTGTTATAAAGGAAATAGTATATAGTGCTGGTGCCATAAAGACCAGAGCTCAAATCTCAGCTGTACAACTTACTAACTGGGGGACACTGAAGTTGTTCTCTCTTTGGTTTTGTTTCCTTATATGTAAAATGGGGATTATTATGAGAATTGAATGAATGAGCCTCATATTTCATTGCACATAGTAAGTTCTCAATGCAATAACTAATGATTATAATAATTGTAAATAAGAGGCAGAGTTATCATTTTGATAAACTAGTTAGCCCCTCTGACAGTAAAAATTTGATTAAAAAGCCAGTATCATCTTCAACTTTTCACATTCAGAAGAATCAATATTTTAAATAGATCAACACCTAATGTGAATTTATATTAGGAATAAGAACAATTTCTTGGACTAGAACATTCTAATAAGGTAGTCAGCATATCCTTTTCTTATTGAAACACTGTATAAAAAGGCAAATTATAATTAGTTTGCTGAACATGAGTTTAGGAGAAGGAAAATAAACAAATAAATAAATAAGTTTTAGCTTAGTGATTATAATGGCTTGTGGCAATGGGCTATGATCTAGTCCCACTAGGGAAGTAACACTGCCAGGAAAAGGGAAATTTGAGGGCATTGGTTATAGTAACCTATATTCTATATAGTTTTGAACACATACAGCCAAATTATTACCTTTGAACTCTAATTTTCTGGTTCTACTGCTGGTATGTCTAGGGTTTGGGCTGATTAGTCTCCATTTGCATCAACCACTCTCCTCCACCATGTCTATTCTCTACTTTTCTCTTGTTGCTTTGCGCCCTAAGATACTGATCCCTTCAGACTTCTTTCTGTAAGTTCTCTTGCTGTATGGGTTTTACATCTCCCCAAAAAGATATGTTGAACTTCTGATATCTATGAATGTGGCCTTATTTGGAAATAGGGTTTTTGCACACATAATCAAGCTAAGATGAGATCATTAAGGTGTCCCCTAATCCAAAATAACTGGTGTCCTTATAAAAAAAAATGCCATATGAAGAGACAGACACATAAGCACACAGAGGAATAGTATATAAAGATTAGAATTATGCTACCAAGTCAAGGAACAACCAGAAGCTAGGAGAGAGGTTTGGAACAGTTCCTTTTCTAGAACCTTCACAGGCTCTAATGACACTTGATTTCAGATTTCTGATGTTCAGAAGTGGGAGTAAATGAATTTCTCTTGTTTCTCCAGTTTATGGTACTTCATTATGATAACCCTAGGAAACTAATATACTGCCATAATAAATTACCTGGAGCAGTGGGTCAGAGATTTTACCTAATGGGAGAGGCAGCCCATGACAACAGTGAGCCCTGAAACTATCCCCAAAAGAACTAACTCTATTTAAAACAGAGTATAGGAAAGTTCAAGCCTAAGGGCACTCTTGAAAATAATGGGAATTTTGATGGTAAGCGATTAAAAGGAGAATTGAAGTTTCATAAAAGCAACAAACTAAACCCTAAGCCAGTTTTACCAGAGAGAAGTAAAAAGAGACAGCTAAGAACCTTCCCAGGTCAGAAAAAAAAAAAAAAAAAAAAAAAAAACCTCACACTGGTCTCAAAAACTAGCCTTCCCCAAATATAATTGAATCTAACTATGGAGCAATTTATGCCTTGGACAATTCTTGGGAAGAAAAAATAGAGCAATCTGCTTGAAATGAGTGGAACCGAATAGCTGAGTGTGATATCAAATGAGATAGCTTACTAATAAAGATCAGGGAAAGAGACAGTCAAAGAGAACCCTCCAAAGCCACTGTCATCCCAGGGTGACTGTGCATATGCTTAAGGAAGTACTCTCTGCAGACTGTCATTGAGGTTTCACACTGCAAGGTAAACAGACTTCACTGAAATAGTTTGGCCAAGTCCCTAAACAAATAAATGAAAAAAAACAACAAAATAGAGAAGCCCTGTAGGGGATGAAGGGAAACCATGTATGAATTGCTATAATATACTACCTAAAATGTCAACTTTCAATAAAAACTGAGATATTAGAAGCAACAGGAGAGTAGGTCCATACACAGGAAAAAAGTAGGCAGGAGAAATATCTTATGAGAGGGCCCAGATGTTAAACATACAAAGACTTTAAGACAACCCTATAACTATTTTCAAAGAACTAAAGGAAACTTCTCAAAGGAGTAAAAGAAGCTCTAGTGACAATGTCTTATTCAATAAAGAATATCAATAAAAGGTGTAACTTCTTCAAAAGAACCAAGCAGAAAGACTAAAGTCAAAAGTACAAGTATTATGAGAAATTCCTGAGAGAGCTTGCAAAGTAGATTTGAATGGGGAGATTAAAGAATTGGTGAATTTAAAGAATGATTAATAGATATTATGCCATCTGAAGAACAGAAAGAAGAATGAAGAAAAATGAAGTTTTTGATAAATATGGGACACCATTAAGCACATCAACATATGCATAATCAGAGAACCAGAAAGAGAGGAACAAGAGAATGGAGCAGAATACTCAAGGAAATTATAGTTTAAAAACTTCCATTTTTTTAAAAGATTGTATTTATTTATGAGAGAGAGAGAGAGAGAGAGAGAGACAGGCACAGGGAGAAGGAGGCTCCATGCAGGAGCCCAATGCAAAACTCAATCCTGGGACTCCAGGATCACGCCTTGGGCTGAAGGCAGGCGCTAAACCCAGGGATCCCCCCCAAAATTCCCAAATTTATTGAAAAATATTAATTTACACATCCAAGAAAGTCAACAAACTCTAAAAGAGTTTAAAGGATAAAATGAAAAAGATCTGCATGCAGACACATCATAATCAAATTGTATAAAGCGAAAATCTTGAGGCAGCACCAGAAAAGAGAGTTAATCTGTGCAAGGGAGCCTCAATATGAATGACAGATGACTTCTTATCATAAATAATGGAGGCCAGAAGGCAGGGGGAAGAAATATTAAATAAGCAGAAAGAAAAAAAGTCAACCAAGAATTTTACATTCAGCAAAACAATCTTTTCAAAAGTGAGAACAAAATAAAGACATTCCTACATAAACAAAAACTGAGAGAATTAAATGTTAGCAGACCTATCTTACAAAGAAGTAGTAAAGGAAGTTCTTCTGGCTGAAAGAAAGTACCCCAGGTAGTAATTTGATTTCATATGGAAAAACAAAGAGTGCTAGTAAAGATAATAATGTAGCTACAAAAGAAAGTATTTTTGACTAATTTAAAAAGCAACTTTATAAATAAATATGCATAATGTTAAGCCTATAACATATAGAAATGCACTTATTGACAATAACAACAAAAAAGGAGGTAGGTGGGACCAAAGGTGTATTGAAGTAAGGACATAACATCAGATGGTAACTTGAATTCATAAGAACTAATGGTAAATAAAAAGTCAACATAACAAACTCTATAAATACATACTTTTTCTTTTTTCTTTTCTCAGCTTTGCTCAGTGGTGCTTAACTCTAGGAGCTTTAAAAATCAGTAGGGCTTAACTCTAAGAGAGTTGGAGGGTGATGGGAAACCGAGTCTCTGTCCTTAAAGGGCCAGCACACTAAATGACTCTGCCTGAGACACAGCACAGAAGAAGCAGGTTGAAAAGAACCTGGGTTATATAGAGAACAAACTGGTGGTTACCAGAGGGGAGGTTAACAGGATTATGGGCGAAACAGGTTAATGGATTAAGAGTGCACTTATTGTGATGAACACTAAGTATGTATAGAATTGTCAAACTGTACACCTGAAACTAATATAACATATACTGGAACTAAAAAAATTTTTTTAATTTAAAAAATAAAATCAAAGAGTATATGTGAAAGGGATTTAATAACTAGTCTTAGTATGTATGCCAGGGGAGCAAGGATCTGCAGATTTCTCCAGGAACAAAAGTACTAGTAGACTTTTTTCTTGACCTCTCCCAGCTTAGATAATGCTATGCATGTAGGAACCAGTTCTAACATTCTCCATCAACCTTGTTAGCCTGGCATGTCTCACTCTGATATTCCTCTGCAGATCTTCCTCACCCAATCCATCTACCTCAGCAGGCATCAGGCAACCCCCAAAGTGGCTCTTATCCTGCCATGCCTAGTAGTCAGCACTGGACAGGACCATTACCTCTCCAAAGTGACTTTTGCCCTGAATAGGGGAAGAGATAACCCCACATACCAGCATGCCCAGAGTTCTTACAGCTGGGACTTTTAGCTGGCTTTCCAGGGAGGAATCCCTGACATTTGGTGTGCCTGAAGCTGTCACAGAGGCTAACTGCAGACAGCTAGGCACAGTGCCTGATCCACCCACTAGTGAGCCCAAAGCAATCATGCCTCAGCCACAACAGGAGGGTGCATGAAAGAAAGGTATCTCCACGTAAGAGATACCTCTGGAGTGCCTGGTTCTGGTGACCAGGGGGCATTATACTACAAGGCATCACAGGAACTCTTCTACACAAGATCACTACTTTCATAACCAGTAGACATATCTGACCCACCTAATACAAAGACACAAACACAGACAGTAAGACAAAATGAGGAGAAAGAGGACTATGTCCCAAATGAACCAGTAAGAGAAAGTCATAAAAAAAGAGCTAAATGAAATGTAGATAAGCATATGTTTGATAAATAATTCAATGTAATGATTATAAAGATACCTGACACTTTTGAGAAGAGTGGACAAATTCAGTGCACTTAAACAGAAATAGGAAATATAGGGACATCTGCGTGGCTCAGCAGTTGAGTGTCTGCCTTTGGCTCAGGGCATGATCCTGGAGTCCCAAGATCGAGTCCCACATCAGGCTCCCTGCATGAAGCCTGCTTCCCCTTCTGCCTGTGTCTCTGCCTCTCTCTCTGTGTCTCTTATGAATAAATAAATAAAATCTTAAAAAAAAAGAAATAGGAAATATAAAAAAGGATCATTCAGAGCTGAAGAATACAATAACTGAAATAAAAAAAAATACACTAGAAGGAATCAATAGTAGATTAGAGGACGTAGAAGAATGGATTAGTGATCTGGAAGACAAAGTAATTGAAAGCAACCAAGCCACACAGCAAAAAGTATAAAAAAGAATAACAAACAAGGAAAATATGTTTAGGGACCTCTGCAACATCAAACTAACAACATTATAAGGATCCCAGAAAGAAAGGGAGAGACAAGGGGACAGAAAACATATTTGAAGAAATAGTAACTAAAAACTTCCTTAATCTGGGGAAGGAAACAGAAATCCAACTCCAAAAAATCACAGAGTCCCAAACAAAATGAGCCCAATAAGGTCCACATCAAGTACATAATTAAAATGGCAAAAATTAATAATAGAGAATCTTAAAGGCATCAAGAGAAAAGTAAACAGATATATACAAGGGAAAACTCATAAAGCTATAAGCTAATTTTTGAGCATAAACTTTGTAGGCCAAAGAGAAGAGCATGAATATATTCCAAGGGCTGAAAGGAAAAAGCCCTAGGACCAAAAATACTCTAAACAGCAAGATTATCATTCAGAATAGAAGGAGAGAGAAAGAATTTTCCAGAAAAACTGAAGCTAAAGGAATTCACCGCTGTGGCAGCCTTAGTAGAAATGTTAACAGAAATTCTTTAGTGAAAAGAAAATGACATCACTAGAAATAAGAAAATTATGAAAGGAAAAAAATTCACTGGTAAAAGCAAACATATAGTAAAGGTAGTATATTAATCACTTATGAAGCCAGTATGGAAGATAAAACACAAAAGTAATAAAATCAATTATATCTATAAAAATTAGTCAAGGTATATACAAATAAAAAAGTATTAAAAATGAATCATATACATAAAACATGTAAGCGGTAGTAAAAATTTATTGCTTTTAGAATGTGCTCAAGCTTAAGTGACTATCAATTTAATATAGATGGCTATACACATAGGATGTTATAAAAATACCCCGTGGTAACCACAAATCAAAAACCTATAACAGATACACAACAAATAAAGAGAAAGGAATTCAACCACAAAAAAAGAGAGCATGACAAGATGAAAAGAACAGGGGTACTTGAGTGGTTCAGTCCAAGTGTCTGCCTTTGGCTCAGATCATAATCTCAGGTTTTGGGATCTAGCTCTGCATCAGGCTCCCTGCTCTGCGAGGAGCCTTCTTCTCCCTCTCCTTCTCTCCCTGCTTGTGTTCTCTCTGTCAAATAAATAAAATAAAATCTTTTTAAAAAAAGACAAAAAGAATAGAGAAGAACTGCAAAAGCAACCTGAAAACAATGAACGAAATGAAAATAAGTGTATACTTATCAATGATTACTTTATATGTAAGTGGACTGAGTGCTCTAGCCAAAAGCCATAGGATGATTTAATGGATAAAAAAATAAGACCAATCTCTATGCTGCATTGAGAGACTCACTTCAGACCTAAGGACACATAAGCTGAAACTGATTGGCTGTAAAAGATATCCCATGTAAATAGAAGCAACAACAAAAAGGCTGGGAAGCAATTCTTATAGAAGACAAAACAGACTTTAAAACAAAGACTATAGCAAGGGGCATTACATAATGATAAAGGTATCAACTGAACAAGAAAATAAAATAATTGTAAATATCTATGCTCCCATCATAGAAGCCCCTAAATACATAAAGCAAATATTAACAAGCATAAAGGGAGAAACTGACAGTGATACTAAATAAGAGTAAGGAACTTTAACATCCCACTTACATTAATGCATAGATCATCTATAAGAAAACTAGTAAGAAAACAGTGATTTTGAATAATGCATTAGACTAATTTGACAAGTATAAACAGAAAATTCCACCTAAAAACAGCAGAATATACATTCTTTTCAAATAAACTTGGAACATTCTCCAGAATAGATCAGATGTTAGGCCACAAAACAAGTGTCAATAATTTTAAGAAGGCTGAAATCATATCAAGCTTCTTTTCTCCCTACAAGAGTATGAAACTAGAAATCAATTACAAGAAAAAGAAAAAAAAAAACTGTGAAAAGCACAAGCATACGGAAGTGAAACAACATGCTATTAAACAACCAAAGAGGATATCAAAAAATACATGGGGACAGGAAAAAAAAAAGTGAAAACACGGTGGTTCCAAATCTTTAGGATATAGATAGCAACAGCAGGTCTCAGAGGGACGATTATAGCAATCGAAACAAAGAAAAAAGAAACAGACTCATAAATTCAGAGAACAAACTGGTGGTTTGCAAAAGGAAAGGGAGTAGAGCAATGGGTTAAAAGGTTAAGAATTAAAAGCTTCTAGTTACAAAATAAATTAAGTCTCAAAATGAAAAGTACAGCAAAGGGAATATAGTCAGTCAATAATATTGTAATATGTTGTATAGTGACAGACAGTGACTACATTTATCATGATGAGCACTGAATCATGTTCATAATTACTGAATCATCATGGTGTATACCTGAAACTAATGTAACATTTTATATTAACTACACTTCGATAATAAAAATTTAAAATAAAAATATTATTAAAAATAGTTTTTTAAAACTTCATTTTAATATACACTTCTACTTAAGTGTTACCAGTAAACATTAATACTCTTTTCTAAAACATAAGAAAAGAAATAATAAAAATTGTATTGGAAATAAATTCAGAATAAAAAAGACAATAAAATCAACAAAACAAAAGCTAGTTCTTTGAAAAGATTTTTGTCTTTTTTTTTCTTTTAAGATTTTTTTTACTTTTTCATGAGAGAGAGAGGCAGAGACACAGGCAGAGGGAGAAGCAGGCTCCACGCAGGGAGCCCGACGTGGGACTAGATCCCAGGTCTCCAGGATCCCCGCCCTGGGCTGCAGGTGGTGCTAAACCGCTGCGCCACCGGGGCTGCCCTAGTTCTTTGAAAAGATAAACAAAACTGAAAACCTTTAGTGAAACTGATCAAGGAAATAAGACAAGACTCAAATTATAAAATAAGGTATCAAAGAAGGGACATTGCCACTGATCCTTTAGAAATATATGTGCTGCCAAAACAAGCACTGGATCCTTCAAAAATAAAAAAGATTATCAGAAATTACTTTGAACAGTTACATACCAACAAATCAGATAACTTAGGTGAAATAGACAAATTCCTAAAAAACATAAAATACTAAACTGATTCAAGAAAAGGAAAATTCTAAATAGATCTAGAACAAGTAAAGACATTGATTTAATAATATAAAAATCTACTATAGAGAAATGCCCAGGCCCAGATAAGGTCACTGGTGAATTCTACCAAACATTTAAAGAAAAATTAATAACAAATTATCACAAATTCTTCCAAAATTAAAAATGGAGGAATACTTTCCAACTCATTCTTTAGGCTGCTCTTACCTTGATATGAAATGTAATCAAAGACACTCTAAGAGGGACACCTGGGTGACTCAGCAGATGAGCGTTTGCCTTTGGCTCAGGGCGTGATGCTGGGGTCTGGGATTGAGTCCCTGTATTGCAGGGAGCCTACTTCTCCCTCTGCCTATGTGTCTCTGCCTCTCTCTCTCTCTCTCTCTCTCTCTCTGTCTCTCATGAATAAATAAATAAAATCTCTAAAAAATAAATAAAAAATTTTTTTAAAAAGACATCATAAGATAACTACTGACCTTTACATCACTATAAATATCATACTTTTATAAACTACTGACCTTAATTATCACTTATGAATGTAGAAAAATAAAAACCTATAGCTACTATCATACTAAATGGAAAAACTAAATATTTCTCCTTAAGGGTAAGAACAAGACAAGAATGTCAGCTCTCCTCCCCAGTTCTATTCAACATTTTATTGGAATTCAAAGAATGCCCTTCAAGAAAATGAAAAGGCAACCCATAGAATGAGAAAAGAAATTTGCAAATAATGTATTTGGTAAGGGATTTTCATTTGGAATATATAACAAATCTTAATAATTTAAAAAGGACAAAAACCCAATTAAAATGGGGAAATGTTCTGAATACAAATGTTTGCAGAGAAGATACAGAAAGGGCCAATAAGCACTTAAAATAAATTCATCCCTTTTTTTGTCTTTTCCTATCTATGTGATCATGAATTTATCTGTTTTGTTTATTGCTGAATATCCACTATTTTAACAGTGCTTGCATATGATAAACACTTAGGAAGCATTTGTTGAATGGATTAAACATTATGTGAATATGTAGCAATACTTTTGGTCAAAGGCACTTCTGTAGGTAAGAAAATAAATTAATAATAGTTTAAAAATAGGGACTTACTTTCTGCACAGTCTGGAGATCGTCACGGTCATTGATGTAGAAGCTTAATTAAGCTAACATTTGGGGAGCTCTCTTGGACCTCATCTTATGGTTGCAAGATGGTTGGAACAGCTCAAAGTATCACTTCTTCATACCATATGGGAGATAGGTGAAAATGGAGGTCAGTACAAAATATACCTCTTATATTTTATCAGCTAGAACTGCATGTTAAATAAAATCTATCCTAGGTCAAGTTACTCTGCCTGATGGCTGAACAAGATCAGGGTGTTATGGTATACAAAGCCATGGCATCAGGGGGAATGCCTTTTGAGGTAGGTAACAGGCAGTGGCTGACACAATATGTAAACAAACAAAAAAATATATATATATATTAGTGTGAAAGAAAGTTAAAATTATACATAAACAGAGAGAGAACTGATTCTTGTTACTTATGGCACTTAAGTTATATACAATCACCATGAACATGAATTCAAGATTGAATTAGCAAATACTGAACCCTGCTCCTAAGAGAAATACAGGGTTAGGTTTTTGTGAGCCTCTGGTAACATTTTTCTCGACCAGTCAATATACAATTCTGTTTTATGTGAGTTTCTGTTTAAAGATATCTTATTTAGTATATATTGTTGACTCATTAACACTGAACTCACAGCCAACAGCACTAGAATTCACGTCTAAACGGAGCTTGCCTAACGCAAGTATTTTCTCCTCAAGGCACATCATAGCATTTTGTGCTTAGAACACTAAGCAGCACTTCAGAACTATGCTTCAGGGCCATTTGAAATAGCGAAATCACCAACAAAAGGCAACAAAAGGCATAGCGTTGTCTACCAGGCCTGTTTCCTTCTCCTTACAGTAGTTAGACTACATTTCTAGTAACAAGTTATAAAAGTGATTCCTGAAAGGATAAGCTTTGACCACATTTGGCCTTGTGATGACCTTGCCAAAGGAACGGACACAGAAGTAATATGTACCCTTTCCAGACCTGGCCCATAAAAACCTTCACACGAGATTCTCTGTGAACCTCTCCTTTTCTCACTGCTTGGGATGGAGACAATGCATGTTGGGTTATCTTGGGAATCCTATGTTAGATTTTCTAGAGTTACAGGATGGGAGAAACCACTGAAAGAAAGCCAGGACAACATTATTCCTCAATTATTATGCAGTGATGAACTGCCCAACATGAGGGAAAAAATACATTTTTGTGTTAAGTGACTGAAATTTGGAAATTTATTTGTATAGAGTAGTTGAGCTACCTTAAGTAATATTCTGACTAACTACACTTCCAGTTAGTATAAGGAGGCTTCCTTATATCTTGTCTATGTCTCTATTGCCTAGTTCTCTGCAGGATGTATTGCAATTACTCTGTAGAGTCTTATGATGACATAATTTTGCTCATCTATTTCTGGTCAGTTTCAATATCAAAGCCAAAATGATAAAAAAGAAACCTGAAACACTGGCAACACAGTCAAAGTATTCTTCTGTGCAAAGATTCATGGTGCTGTTTGTTACTGTCTGACACTAGAAAATTTAGGTCCTGGATTATTTTATTAATTCAAAAACATTCATTGAACTGGTAGGAGTATATGATTATTTTTCCATCTATTGCATTAGATAATTTGGCCTAAAAAGGACAGCCTCTACAGGCAAACCCAAGACAACTTCAATAGCTCAAGCTAAATTCAATGCATGTAAACCCAGAAGTGAGGGGGAAAGTTACACATTTTAACTCTTCGGACATTTCTGGAATGGCCTTAGCTTCCGGCTCAGTATTCTCCTTTCATTCACTCTCCTCTCCTTTTCAGCTTTCTCTTCACAGAAAATACAATTTAAGAAACTAACATTAAAATGTTCCAAAACTTTTTTCCCTTCAATGATAGCACTTTGGGGTAGAGAATGAAAGCTACCCTGAAGGCTTCCTTCATGGAAGTTCTCTGTGTTCCCAACTAGTTATTAAGCCTCTGGTTGTGAACGGAGAGTCTCCTGTCTCTTGACCAGGTTTCCAGCTTACAGAGAAGTTTTTCTGGCATCAACAAACATTTACCAAGAAACTGTGTTTCGAGCTACATGTTAAGTACTACACTAAGAATTCAAAGATGACAAGGTCCGTATTCTGGCAAACTAGATTACTGACTAACATATTAAATAATGTAATAAATAGTATAGTAGAAGTGTGTATAGAATTCTACAAGAGCACAGAACAATGAATTCTGTGAAGGTGGGCAGTGGAATAGAGGTAGGTAAGACTCCACAATGAAGGAAATACTTGAACTAGCCCTTAAAGCATTTATAGGATCTTGACATGCAGAACAGAAGAAGGCTTCTGGGCAGAGGATGTACTCTTTATAAAGGCCCCAGAAATACAAAAGGAACCTGCCTTTTTATTCTATTCACTTAAATGGTTAACAAGGCCAATATATAACTAGACGTGTGTTCAACGAATTCAGCATGACTGGAACATAGGGAGCATGAAGGGAAAAGCTAGAGATAAAATTTTTTAAAGGGGAAATGAGCTAGCCACAGAGGTCTTGTTTGTATCAAGGGAAAATATAATTTATGGTCTCTCACTGCTTTCCAAGGGTGGTGGAATTACATGATCTTTATTATTTTCTTCAATGAAGTGATGAGTGTGACTATGCATGTTTGGTATATTTGGTTTATTATAAGATATACAAGAAAGGGAATGGGTAGAGAGAGTTATAGGCACAGAAGAGAGGAAATAGGAAGATTTAGGTCTTCCATGCTACAAGGGTTAAAAAAAAGGTAAAAAATGGCAAAAGTGACCATAAACGTCACACAGCTGAAAAAAGATTAGAAGAGAATGAAAACTGTGATAAGGATCTATTGAGTTGTTTGCCATACAGTGAATGACCTCTACTTCTCCCATGAAATTGTAGGTAACTTCTACATTGCTTGTTAATATGTTGGCATGACAGGATTATGTAGTGAGGAAATCAAAGAACTGCTGGCTTCACATGTTCTTCAGTCTTATTCCTGGATGAAAACAGAAGTTGTCTATATGGATATCAAATGCTGAATTTGATGATGAAACTGTAGGCAATTGGAACCATAGATTTTTTTTTTAAGATTTTATGTTATTTATTAGAGACACAGAGAGAGAGACAGAAAGAGAGGGGCAGAGACACAGGCAGAGGATGAAGCAGGCTCCATGCAGAGAGCCCGACGAGGGACTCGATCCCAGGTCTCCAAGATCACGCCCTGGGCTGAAGGCGGCGCTAAACCCCTGAGCCACCCGGGCTGCCCAGAACCATAGATTTTAAGCATATAGTTAACATCACATTGAATTTTTAGAACTAATAGCTCTAGATCAAAGTATATTAGGGTAGCCTGGGTGGCTCAGCGTTTTGGCACAGGCTTCAGCCCAGGGCATGATCCTGGAGACCCCGGATTAGGTTCCACGTCCAGCTCCCTGCATGGAGCCTGCTTCTCCCTCCGCCTGTGTCTCTGCCCCGCCCCCTCCCCTCTCATGAATAAGTAAAATCTTTAAAAAAAAAAATAAAGCATATTAAACATGTGATGGAATAGCAGAGATTATAAATTGCTCATCTCATCATAACCAATGTTGTCAATTTTTTTCTTGTCCCCAGAGCTAAAGCTACATTTTTTTTTTTTTTTTACTTTTTTGCATGTATTTTGCAAGACACATCCAAAAAACAAAAAAAAGCAGAAAAGCCTCTATCAGTCTGGGCCCCTGAATGACTATGTGGAAGGAAGATTCCCTAATCACCTATTGATAATAGTGTAGAAATGTAAGCAAGGAGTAAACTTGTACTATGTTTGAAACACTATAAATTTTGGATCAACTGCTTATCGTTATTGGGCTATCCTAACTAATGCAGATGAGAAAAAATAGGAAACTTTTAAAACAATCCAGGGAGGCAGGATAAAAGCCTCAACTGAGGCAGTGACAGCGGAAACAGAAGGAAAGATGCTACCAGGTCATGACCCAACTATTTCTTACAATATGAATGCAGGAGTCAGGTGTTGCTTCAGTAATATCAAGTCCCAAATAACCTCCAAATTCAGTGGCTTATAACAACACTTATTTTTCTTACAAGTCTGTGGGTCATTTGGGGTTTGGCTAATCTCTGTCGAGCTCAGGTGGGCTTGGCTTCAAACTGCCGGGTGGTTCAGGTCTGTCCAGGATGAGTCATTCAGCCTTGTGGACTGTTCCTCTCAGGGCAATGGCGGAGCACAAGGCAGCAAAAAGAAATACATGATTTCTCTTCAGGCCTAGTTCAGAACTAGCGCTAAGTCAAACACTTCTGCCTACATTTCAGAGTAAAAGAAATTAATACAATTAAGCGCAACATCAATGAGACACGTAAGCATAATCCTGTCATAGAGGAGGACAGGATTCATGGTGAGGGGAAGGAAGGAAGGAAGAAATGTGTACAAAAAAATACAATATACTCCAAAGTATATCTCAAAATTGTTTTCCTCTGTGAAGCTTTCCACATTATTCCAACTTTATTCCTTTTATATTTATTGTCAGTTATCACACCATTTAGCTCATGTTACAAAAGAAACCTGCCTTTTTATTCTATTCACTTAAATGGTTAACAAGGCTGCTATATAACTAGACATAGAAGTGACTAGCTAGCAAATGGGTCTTGAGGCTAATACTAGTCTAACATATTCTCTAAGTGAAACTAACAACACTTCTTTCTTGTGGCTACACTACACAATAGAGAGATGAAGTGGCTGAACTCAACAAGAAGTGCGTGATGAAGTTTAAAGACATAAATGATAAAGCCAGGAGGGATTGAGTTGGCGCTACTCTTGGAAAGGGGAGACTAAGATTAGGTTCACAGAGAAAGTTACCAGCAGGATATTCTGCAACTACAAAGATCTGTATCTACAGGGTGAACATATAAGAAGGAACAGGAAACCTCACTACCCACAACCAGTCCCAAATAATACATACAAAGGGACTGTCTGAGAAAGAAAGGCAAGCTCAATGAGACTTTCGTTATGAGCAGCTTGGCCCAACAGTGCCAAAAGAGCCCAGGAGAAGCCCCAGTCTGGGACCCACAAAACCCAAACACATGATAAGGATCCTAGATAAATCTAAAACAGAAGCATATGTCTAGGATTTTTAGCAAAAGTAACCATAATAGTTTCTTTTAAATACTAATAAGGCTATGCAATTCTTAATCATATAGGTTTAATATATGTTGTAAATAGCAATAAAATAAAATTAATAAATTTAAATAACATTTGATTAGCCCTAAAGCAGCTATCTCAATACTTCTTATCACCTAAGTTAAAAAATTCCAAATAGCATCGCCCAACTATGATATTGATCTTATTCTCAATATTAGTATCAAATACTTTTTGCCATTTTCCTTAGTATGAAATCTTCCTATCTAAAGATCCAAATAGATATTTTAAAATAATGAAAATGCCAAGATTAAAACAATTACTTAAAAATTAAAAAGTTTATGCTAAATATAACATAAAATTACAAAAATACAAATAATGTTTAGTTAAGGTAATTGCAACACATGTATACTTTGTATATTATATAGTCCTTATATATTATATATACTTTGTATACTAGCCTCAACATATAAAATCTTCCAATAAATAAAGAAAAAAACTCATCAATACAAACACAGGTAAAGATGATAATAGGTAATTGATGAAATAAAATGACCAGTAAATATAAAGTTAACTCAATAATAAAAATAAAGTGCTCCTGAAAATGAAATAGCTTTTTTTTTTACTTCCTAAAATGATAAAGGCTTTAAAAATAATACTTAAACTTAGCAAGAGATTAGAGAATCAGGTATACATTGCTGGAGGGCAATTTATATGTTTCCTCTTTGCTTAGACAATTTTACTTTTAGTAAGTTAGTTTAGGGAAATAATTTTGGATGGTAATGAAGATTCCCTATAAGCATGTTCAGCATAGTGCTCTTTCTAATAGAAAAAAAGAGAAACAACATGTGCCCAACAATAGAAAATGGATTAGATAAAATACATTATATCTATATAATAAATTTCAGATGTGGGGTAAATAATTCAAAACAATATCACAGTATGATCCCATTATTAAAAAAGAATTATCTTTCTCTTACAAAGCAGAAGAATAGGGCAGCCCTGGTGGCTCAGCAGTTTAGCGCTGCCTTCAGCTGTGATCCTGGAGACCTGGGATCAAGTCCCGCATCAGGCTCCCTGCATGGAGCCTGCTTCTCCCTCTGCCTCTGTCTCTGCCTCTCTATTTCTCTCTCTCTCTTTCTCATGAATAAATAAATAAAATCGTAAAAAAAGGTAGAAGAATATAAACTAAAATGTTGAAGGTTATTATTTATAGGAGATGGGAAGATAGATGATTTAAATTTTCTTATTTTGCTTATCAAAGTTTCAAATATTCTATAATAACATATCTCTATGCCACTAGAATATA
Source organism: Canis aureus (assembly GCF_053574225.1). Classification (NCBI taxonomy): domain Eukaryota; kingdom Metazoa; phylum Chordata; class Mammalia; order Carnivora; family Canidae; genus Canis; species Canis aureus. Next base: position 76,362,670 of record NC_135614.1, on the reverse strand, counting down.
CTGCATATTGTTTTTAAACAAAACATTTCAAAAAGAGAGCCTGAGAGATGACTTTGCAAATCATTTTGAGCAGTGGAATAACAGTATAATTTCTTAAAATGACTATCTTAAAAGACCAGCACTTATTCAAGAATATAAATTCTATGATGATAAATAAGATTATATTATTTGAGGATCAAAATTTCTATTTAACTGACTAGCTAATTAAAAGCTAGGTATTGATGAGGTGAAGTAGTCCCCTTACTGAGGGAAAACAAGCACACTGGCTATGGAAAATAAATAAACAGTTCAGAAGGCAGAAGGTCCCCAGAAATGTTTTTATATTTATTATATAAATACCTTCTCTTGCCTGATTGTGTCTATTAATTTTACTCCTAGTTGTGCATTTCCAGAAAAAAATGATCACTCTGGGCAAGTCTCCAAAATCAGTCTAGAACTTTTGCATTAAAAAATGTAACAAATAATGTTTGTAAATATTGATCATGCCATATGTTTGCATCATGTTTTATAATCATAAAGCAGTTTTACACATATTTCATATCCACCAAAGCAACTTTTATTTTAATCCTGGAAATGTAAAAAAGAATAACAGATTTCAGCTACTGCTTAGCTCCAATACCATAAGCATCTATAAATATTTATTGACTATTTTCTGTAGATAAGATTCTTTACAAAGGAGATACTGCTTTGTAGTATCTGATTCTTTTGTGTGAAATAAACCTTGGCCTTTAGTCTTCTGGGCAAGTCTCTATCACTGCATTGTACTACAATTATTTTCTTTTCTGTTTCTTCTCAGACTACGAGCTCTGTAAGTCTTATTGACATTTGTTTCCTAACATTTAGCACAGTACCAGACCACAGTAAGTATAAAACCAATGGGTTGTTTTGTTTTGTTTTGTTTTTGGAACACTGAATGACTCTTGTTTTGAAAAGTTAATGTCTTCTATGTAATATATGTCAATTATGTCTCAAACCTAGAAAAAAATCAATGTTTTAGCAATTGTTATTAATTGATTTAGTAACTGATAGATTTAGTTTTTGATAGGTGAGCTGCTTGAATTTCAGCTCTGAATATTCTCTCTTAACTACTCATTATAAGATGGCTCCATAGTTCATCTACAAAAATAGGTGGTCAAGTTGTTCTAATCAACTCCATAAGCACCTTTCTTAATAATCCACCTGTTGCTTGGAGAAGGATTATTGACCAGAAAGGCTGCCACATTTCTATGAGAATCCAAACTTATTTTGAAATGATGTGAATTTAGAATAATAAATTTTTAAATGATAAATAAATAACAAATAACTTCTATTTATATTTCTAAATACCACAAATTTAGAAACATGGTTATCACCTTTAGCTAAGGGAGAGTGTAGCTGCTTCTCTCCTACCCAAATTTTACTTCAGAAAAATTCTTTTGGTAGGAAACTCAGGCATATACATAATATTCTAGAGCTTTCTCCGTAGAAAGTAAGGGTGATTTAAACAAATCCACTATGACCACTCTACCCTGATTAAAATCAGGTGAAAATTTTTAGCACAGTCCTGTGACTTTTCCTATTTCAGAAGGAAAAGTCTCCCAAACTAGGTGAAAACATAACTTCAGTCACCTACAAAAAGATTTACCTTATCTGTATTCCATCTCACAGAATCCCAAGGGAAAGAGAATTTACTTCCCTGGATAATACCATGGAAAGCTGATTCTTCCCCTTTTAAGATTTGGTACTTGTATCTGATATAAATATAAACAAAGATTATACCCTAATTGCCCTAATTGTATAGATTAATAAGATCTAGTAGAATCGTTTCAATTTAGAAATTTATTCCTGTTCTTACTTCATATGCACACTCCACAAAGAAGTATTTCTTTTTAAGTCAAATGACTTACTTGATGTAATAATTCAATCTTAAAATGAAGTGTGCTATGTTGAAGGAATGCTGCTTTTCTGTTTGGTACAGAGTTTAGCATAAGGAAGGAGATGTCAAGCATGATCTTTCTCATAAAGTAGTCTACTGTAAAACGTGGCTGTCCTCCAAATTATTTAAGGGGGAAAAAAAACCCCTAATGAACTAACACAGGGAGAAGGCTGTTTCCATGGCAATTGAACTATCAGAAAACCCAAAGAACAGAGATTCTTTCTCTAGCTAGTTTACGTAGTTCCATTTTTAACTCCTTACTACTGGCAGTCAGAATCAATAGGTGCTCAGGCTAGCCAAGTAAATGTTTACTTTCCAAAACACCAAGAAATAAATCATGATCCAGTGATTATTTCTTGAAAAGATGATCATTTTCCCTGAGAGATGGGAGGAGAAGGGGAGAGATGAGAAAGATGTTTATAAAGAGCTTTGGGCAGAGGGCAATGAAGATTAGAGAAGATTCAATAGAACTCCTCATTAAAATTTAAGAATCATGTAATGAAGCCACAGGAGTCCATCAAAAGTAAATTCCTATTCTCTTATAAAGTCTATGATAGTGACACAACCAGGGTACTAGAGAGCATTGAAGAGAGACACTAATCCCACTTTGGGTGAGGCCGAGAGTCCTCAGAGAGGTAAAAGCTATACAGATTTTAAAGGATGATTCAGTGCATGGTAAGTCAGTAAGAATGGGAAGGATACTGCAAGAATTGGGACAGAGATGAGCAAAGAAGAAGCAGAATGGTCCGTATGGGAAAAAACTCCAAACAGTTAGTTTTTACTAAAGCAGTTAATATTACTGTATCTAGGGTGAAAAAGCTGCCAGAGATGAAACTGGATGGAAAATGGAAAAACTGAGAGCTTTACTCCTAAGGTGAGGAACACGACAGGGATGTCTACTCTCACCACTGTTGTTCAACAGTGGAACTGGAAGTCCTAGTCTCAGCAATCAGACAACAAAAAGAAATAAAAGACATTCAAATCAAATTTCCACTCTTTGTAGACAACATGATACTCTGTAGAAAATCCAAAAGAATCCACCAAAAAATTGCTAGAATTTATACAGGAATTCAGCAAAGCTACGGGATATAAAATCAACACACAGAAATATATTGCATTTCTATACACCAATGATGAAGCAGCAGAAAGAGAAATCAAGGATTCAACCCCATTTACAATTGCACTAAAAACCATAAGATACCTAGGAGTAAATCTAACCAAGACGTAAAGGATCTCTGAAAACTAAAGAACACTTATGAAAGAAATTGAGGAAGACACAAAGAAATGGAAAAACATTCCATGCTCTTGGATCAAAAAAACAAATATTGTTAAAATGCCTATACTACCCAAAAAGATCTACACGCTGAAAGCAATCCCCATCAAAATAACACCAGCATTTTTCATACAGCTGGAAAAAATAATTCTGAAATTTGTATGGAACCACAAAAGACCCCCAATAGCCAAAGTAATGTTGAGAAAGATGGCACCTGGGTGGCTCAGTGGTTGAGCATCTGCCTTTGGCTCAGGTCCTGATCCCGGGGTCCTGGGATTGAGTCCTGCATCAGGCTCTCTGTGGGGAGCCTGCTTCTCCCTCTGCCTATGTCTCTGCCTTCTTTCTGTGTCTCTAATGAATAAAAAAATAAAATCTTTTTTAAAATGTTAAAAAAGAAAACAACTGACCTCTGCCTCTGAAAGAAATAATACATTGTATGTTAATCAATTAAATTTAAATAATTGTTTTAAAAAGAAGAAAAAGAAAACCAAAGTTGGAAGCCTCACAATTCTGGACTTCAAGTTGTATTACAAAGATGTATTACATCCATCATGTAATCATGAAGGAAATATGGTATTGGTACAAAGCAAACATAGATCAATGGAATAAAGAACCCAGAAATGGACCTTCAAGTCTATGGTAAACTAATCTTCAACAAAGCAGGAAAGAATATCCAATGGATAAAAGATAGTCTCTTCAACAAATGGTGCTGGGAAAACTGGACAGCAACATGTGGAAGACTGAAACTGGACCACCTTCTTACACCATACACAAAAATAAACTCAAAGTGGATGAAAAACCTAAATGTGAGATAGGAATCCACTAAAATCCTGGAGGAGAACATAGCAACCTCTTTGACCTCGGCTGTAGCAACTTCTTACTAGACATGTCTCCAGAGGCAAGGAAAACAAAACCAAAAATAAAGTATTGGGACTTCATCAAGATAAAAAGGTTCTGCACAACAGAGGAAACAATCAACAAAACTAAAAGGCAAACTATGGAATGGAAGAAGATATTTGCAAACGACATAGCAGATAAAGGGTTAGTATCCAAAATCTATAAAGAACTTATCAAACTCAACACCCCAAAAAAACAAAAAACCCAGTCAAGAAATGGGCAGAAGATATGAACAGACATTTCTCCAAAGCAGACATGGCTTACAGCCACATGAAAAGATGCTCAATAACACTTATCAGGGAAATACAAATCAAAAGTACTAATGAGATACCACCTCACACTGGTCACAATGGCTGTTAACAACTCGGGAAACAACAGATGTTGGCAAAGATATGGAAAAAGTGGGACCCTATTACACTGTTGATGGGAATGCAAACTGTTGCAGCCACTCTGGGAAACAGTATGGAGGTTCTTCAAAAAGTTAAAAATAGAACTACCCTATGACTCATCAATTGTACTACTAGGTATTTATTCAAAGGATACAAAAATAGTAATTTTAAGGAGTACATGCACCCCAGTTGTTTATAGTAGCAATGTCCACAACAGCCAAAATATGCAAAGAACCCAGATGTCTATTGACTGATGAATGGATAAGAAGATGTGGTGTAATTTGCGTACACACACACACACACACACACACACACACACACACGCACAGACAATCAAATATTACTCAGCCATCAGAAAGAATGAAATCTTGCCATTTGCAACGACGTGGATAGAAATAGAGGGTATTTTGCTAAGTGAAATAAGTCACTCAGAGAAGGACAAATACCATATCATTTCACTCATATGTGGAATTTAAGAAAGAAAACTGATGAACATAGGGAAAGGGAAGGAAAAATAAAATAACAAAAACAGAGGGACAGAGATAAACCATAAGAGACTCTTAGGTATATAAGGAACACACTGAAAGTTGCCGGAGGGAAAGTGGGTGGGCGGGATGGGCTAAATGGGTGACAGGCATTAAGTAGGGCTTAATGTAATGAGCACTAGGTGTTATATACAACTGATGAAGCACTAAATTCTACCTCTGAAACTAATAATACTTGAATTTAAATAAACTCTAAAAGAAAATGAAAAAGCCTATGACACAGTGGAATCTGTGACTTTGGATTTTATCTAGAGGAGAGTCTATGGAGGGTATATATTATCTTTCTTGGTAATGGTAATGACAATATAAGAAATGATGATGTTAACTATAGCTGTCTCTTATTTAGTACTTTTCATACAATAGGCAAATAATTAGCACTTTATTCAACATTATCTAATTTAATATTTATATAACCTATCAGGTATAGTCTATTATTCTCCTTTGTTACATAAGTGTTTGGCTCACCAACTTTTAAATCCCATTAAGAGAGTTAAACACTTGTTTTCTTAAATTCCTCAGGTAGAAGTGACAACATGACACAGTTCTGGAAGTAGAAATCTGGGTTCCCAGAGAAGATTTTGCTTTTCTGACAACACAAAAATGGCCCTCTTACACTGTTGATGGGAATGACTATTACTTCTTCCAGCTTTGAACACAATGAATGCCTGGAGCTGCAGCAATCAATTTTACCCTGAAGTAAAAGAACTGGGGGCCAGCCTAGAGAATGGCTTTGAGAAATTGGCCCTGAAATCCTCAAGCTTCAGCACCAAAATAAGCAGCTGCTTATTGACAGGTAGAGAAATAAGCCTATTGACAGTTCAAAGTTTGTTACAACAGCTTTAAATACCCACATTTGATACACTTATTTTCTAAAAGAGGGAAATAAGATTCCAAATCATTAATAACTTGCCCAAGCTCATGCTTTTAGCAAATGGTTGAGTCAGGGTTCCAAATCAAGTCTGACTTCAAAACTTAGGCTCTTAAACATCTTGACATATCAGTGCTTTTTCCTTATTATTTTGCTTCAAACGGACAAAGTAGAAGATAAGTCTGTTCCTAGGCTAGAAAAAGAATCTTCATGGCAAAGAAAGGAAAAATTTAAGAATAGAAAAACTGAAAACTCACTTTAATAACCTAATCTGATTTTGGCTCCTATAAAAGGGAAAAAAAGATAAAAATTAATAAGAGGAATGTCTCCCTTACCCGAGTGCTTTCTTCTCATATATCCAAAGCCTTTTCCCTTAAGCTTCTCTCACTTCTTTCAATGAGAAATATATGACTGCTAGCTTAAGGTACTGCTCTTCTCTAGGAAATTATTTAATGAGTATGTTGGCAATATCTTATAACACAAACTATAACTTTGATGCTTGAGTTATTTATTTATTCAAACATTTACTGAATTCTTATTTTTTTACATTAATGAAGAAATAGAAAGTTGGTGAAGGAACTGAATAATTTCCTTATCACCTCATATTATTTCTATATTTATAAAACATACCCTACCACTCCTTTGGTAAACTGACTATAGCTTGCTGGGCCAACCCAGCATGCTGAGTCCTATGAAGGGACCTCTTATTCACAAGATACATGCACAAAATTGTGATATAAATGAAGTACAGGATGATGGTTAAGAGGGCAGGCACCAGTGTCAGACTGTCTGGACTGGAATCTCAACAATTTACCAATTATGTAACCTTGGGAAATATCTTGTATTTCAGTTGCCACATTTTTAAAATGGGGGATAAGAAGAGTATCTACCTTATAGGGTTATTGAGGTGGGTTAAAGGAGATAACCCATTTAAAGAGCTTAGAACTTCCTGATAAATGATAAGCACTCAAAAACATTAAATAATATCATGTTACTTGTCTTTGGAATCTCCACCTACCCTTTATTGCATCTTCCAAATTCTCTCCACCTTCATACAACTGGTACCCAAGTAATTTATCTTTCCCATCAATTACCAGCAAAATTTGCTTTTACAATGCATTTACAGTAACATTTAAGTATACTATGCCTTACCTAGGGGCATTTCTTTTTTTTTTCTTCTTTTTTTTTTCCATGGGGCATTTCTACCTTAAACTTCAACTCTAATTGTGGAATGATTTGTTTACCAGTATATACTGATAAATAGTTAGGAAACTATATTGCTGATCAGGAAGTTCTTTGTAGCATTCTTAAAATCATACAGGCAGACAGTTTTCTAATTGGAGTAAGTAAAGATCTAAGACAAATTTTATCATTTGAAAGTCAGTAGAATATTTCATGCTATAATGTAAGATTATTATTATACTATGACATCATCTCTGTGATTCCAACACAGCTACCCAGTCTAATTTTGTAACATATGCCTTACCCTGCCCACTCATATTTTTTTTCCTTTACTTCTTTTTATCCAGAGTAACAAAAAGAGTCAAAAGGTCAGCAGCTATGTAGAATGACATCTGCTTTGCATTTGTAAATTCTAATATTAGCAAAAGACAGTATATCTCACTCTTCAACAGACTTGGCAAGTGCCTGAGCAAATACTAGAAATATTTTTACATATGTATACCCTGGGTTTCCAGCACCTGCTTCCTCTACCTCACTACCAGGAAAACCCTATTCTTCAGGAGAAAAGTGCCCAGCATGTCTTGAAGGAATATGTAAACATTATTTTTTGAACCACCAAGTTGAATTTAACTTATTTAACATACACAGATGACACACATACTTTTCACATGGGTTGCCAACTGTATTTCAAGTTAAGTCCTTTCAGATATATCATTGTAAGAAATCCAAATGCATTTTATCACAACAGTACATAAAAATTAAATTAAAGGTCAGTCTTCCAAAAGAAAAAAATAAAATTATTAAAGACTGTGCCTCCTTTTAAAAAGGAATTAATATAGAAGTGCCTGAGTGGTGCAGTCAGTTGAGTGTTAGACTCTTGGTTTGGCTCAGGTAAGTCTTGATCTCAGATCAAGAGTCCCACTCAGAGTTGTGGGATCAAGCTCTGTGTTGGACTCTATACGGAGTCTGTTTTGGATTCTCCTGCTTCCTCTGCCCCTCCCGCTCGTGGCCTCTCTCTCTCTCAAATAAATAAATAAATAAATAAATCTTTAAAAAGGAATAATATAATTATTTAATAAAATTTCACAACCTTGTCTCACTAGCATTAGGTCTAATGAACACAATTCACTTTTGAGGCTATAGCTCTGTTGCAGGTTGGCTATATAGTTGCTGTTTCAAAACTGGTTTAAATATCCACTTTAAGGTAGTATGCAATATTATGGAGAAGTTATGTAATTAGTAGAATATAATTCAGAGCATCAAAAAAAGAATGACCTTATGTAGAAAGGAAGATGAGCACAGTAATTGAATTATTGTTCTAGAAAGAATAAGATTTGCTTCTTAAAATCTCCTTGAAAGTCTTATTACCACAAAATCCTTTTATTAATATTTTTTGGTTGTACCTAAATAGTTCTGCATGGCCTAAAGGATAAAACCAAAATCTTCTGTGTGGCATATAAAAACCTTCAGTCCAGTCACTACTTACCTTTCAAGCCACTCTTTTCATTTTCATCCTTTGCCTCCTTGCACTTAAAACTTCAGCCATGCTGAACAAGTTGTGGCTCTCCAAATAGGACACACCTCAGAAATTTTCCCTCTGTCTAGAAGTCATATCCTTTTCTTGACCATCTGGTGAACTTGTATTCCTCCCTTCAGTTAAAACACTGTCTCCTCAATTTCTCTTAATCCTTAGAATCTCATTGCATTTTGTATGCCACTTTATTAGTATGGTTCTGATACTGTATTGTAATAACTGTTTCCATATACATCTTCCAAATAGGCAATAAGCAACATGAGTATGAAGGCCTTATCTTTTTATTTTTACATTCTCTAATACCTGGTATCATATCTCACACATACCAGGTACATAACTTATATCTGCTAAATGAATGAACCTTTAGAGTTCTTATTAACCATTTTTGATCGTGTATTAGATGTATTTATTGTATACATTTGTCAAGTATCAGGAATGTTCTGAGATTTTACCCTACCTACAAGGTAATAAGTTCACTAGCCTCAAAGATGGTGGTAGAAGAAAACAAGAGTCCAGGGCAGAGAAGAAGTGCAGATTATTATAGCAATAGCAATATCCAGAGTACCAGCACATTTTGGATTAGCTTCCCTTACCTCAAGTCCCACAAGGACAACACAAATGGGTCCTAATAGATGCCCATGGGTTGCATAACAGAAGGGAAACCCTGAGCTTAGGAAACCAAAGTTTTTATACTGGGGAGTAAGCATGCCTGCCCTTCGCTCTAGAGTGAGACACATATCTTTCTTTTTTTTTTTTTTAAGATTTTATTTATTCATGAGAGAGAGAAAGAGGCAGAGACATAGGCAGAGGGAGAAGCAGGCTCTCTGCGGGTAGCCTGATGTGACACTTGATCCTAAGACCCCAGGATCAAGACCTGAGCCAAACGCAGACACTCAACCACTGAGCGACCTAGATGCCCTGACACATATCTTTCTAAGGCTATTCACCATACAAATATCTTTGGAGAGGTCGTCCAGAATAAAAGAAATTAATTCTGTTTGCAAGATGTGCATAAACATAAGATACCCAAGGAGAACTGCATACCAACAACATTCATGAGAAACAAATACACATCTTCTGGGTAGGATTCATCTAATCTCACTTAAATACTTAGAGGGAACCTCCTATCACATTCCAAGGATGTTGTAACTTAAATAAATTCCTTGATTTACACCTCTTTTTGTGTTTCCTAATAACTACCTTGGATGAGTTTAGATTCTATTACAATTGTGGCAGAAATATTTATAGCTCACTGAATATTCATGTGCTCCCTGTATTTCCCAGCAAGATTGCAGTTAGGTGGGGACCCATGATGAGTTCTGCCCAATGGACTATAGAGCAGAAATTATCTCTAATACTTCTAAGATAGAGCAAACGAGAGGGCATGAGTTCTCTATTCTCTCACTTCTAATGTAAAAATTATGGACCTCCTGTACTGAGATGCTAGAGTGTGTTAGTCTCTGACTCTGAGTGACTATGTGGATCAGAGTTCCTCTACTGACCAGTGTCAGACATGTGTTAAGCAGATCTTTGTCATATAAGAGTGCAAGTATCTGAACAAAAGTTTTATCCTTTTGAGTTAATTTGAATAGACTCTCCACTGATAAAATTAAATAAGCTGTCACTGAGCTATGAAAATACTGATGAAATATTGATGAAATTTAATTAACTTGTTTAAAAATATAACCACTTCCTTTACTGACATGTATATTCAATGCTTGTTAACTCTGCAAAAGGTGTTGAAATGCCTAAGAAAAATGTTTCTATATACTATAAGAGTTCTAATGTAAAATAATGAGCAGTATGCTTTTCCATTTGACTCAGAAACCACACAGGTGAAAGTTTCTTTTCTGAGTCTATTCATCAATATGTCATTCAATGTTCATTCTCTCATTCACTCAATCTCCTCAAGTAATTGTTCTGTGTGCTTACAGCATAAGAACCTACACAAAATGCAATAAGAAATGTTAAAAGCCCACAGGGAATATAAAAAATAGTGAAAAGGATTATAAGGAAATGAGAGAAAATGAGTGGGAAAAATCAGAGAGGGTGACAAACGCTGGAAAACGATCAAGGGGTAGTGGAAGGGGAGGTGGGTGGGGGGATGGGGTGACTGGGTGACAGGTACTGAGGGGGGCACTTGATGGGATGAGCACTGGATGTTATACTATAGATGTTGGCAAATCGAACTCCAATAAAAAATAGACACACACAAAAAGAAATGTTAAAAGCCAGTAGTTTTTTAATTTATTGACTAGTTGGTTTATGAAAGCCCTACTTTTCATTCATAAATTTAGAACCTATGTTTGGGCAGGATCCATAAACTTCCTTTAATTCCCTATCTGAAACTAACTTTTAGAAGTCTCCCTTTGTGGAATCACAAGGTATCAAATAAATTTGGAAAAAACTGAAAAAGGAAGGAGAAGAATTAAAAATCTCAATGTTGTTTCCATTGGCCTACAGAGAAGTTAAGAAAATGACATTCTCTCAATTTTATAGATTTTTTTTTTTTTTTAAGAAAACTGAAGCTGAGAGAGGTTTATGTAATTTTCCCAAAGGCTAACAAGTCATAGATTGGGATTTGAACCAGCCCTTCTGGTTCACAGCATCTTAGTCTCTTTCTTGAAATTATACTGCCTGTATAAAAAAGACATTTGTGATTAATCTGGGAAGATTTCAACAGAAGACAGTGAAAGGACACAAAGAGACAGGCGAGCATAGCATCAGATAGATACCATCACATGGGATAGAGTATAAAATCTTTAAAGGGATATAAAGAATGTTGAAGCTTAAAAAGCTAGATCAGAACTATTTCAGTGGGGATCCCTGGGTGGCGCAGCTGTTTGGCACCTGCCTTTGGCCCAGGGCAGGATCCTGGAGACCTGGGATCGAATCCCACATCGGGCTCCCGGTGCATGGATCCTGCTTCTCCCTCTGCCTGTGTCTCTGCCTCTCTCTCTCTCTCTCTCTCTCGAATAAATAAATAAAATATTAAAAAAAAAGAACTATTTCAGTGAAGACTTGAAATGCTTTGCTAGAAGGGACAGAGTATCTTCCCCAGAATACAGAACTAGTAAGAATGAGGAGAGGGGAAAGAATACATGGTTTAATCTGGTGTTTGTAGATTACATCATTGTGCCTAATACTTCACATTTTCTGTAGTGTGCCATGTGTCACGAGTTCCTCTCATTAATAGGGTGATATTTACTTCCCCATTCCTTGAATTTGGATTTGACCAGATAACCTTCTATGGCTAACAAAATGAGATGGATGTGACAGTGTACAAATGTAAACCAGGCTTTATGAGACCTTGAATGTTCCTGAATATGTACTCAAGTCTTAGCCATTGATGTGAGAATAAGCCTGGGTTATCAACCAGTCTAAGAAAGACGAAAGACAAATGGCAAACTGTCCCAGCTAACCAAGCCTAGAGCCAACCCCCAGGGAACTTGCTGACATAGAAGAAATACTAAATAATTGCTGTTTTAAATTACTGAGTTTTAGAGAGTATTAAAGAACTAGCTCTGATTTCACTGTGACAGAAGAAACAAGAGATTTCTGACTTTTGGCTTAAGAGAACGCAGATTTCTTTCATCTGAAAATTTTTATGAATATATTCAAGTAATTAAGAGGTCACTATAGTATGCAAAGAAAGAAAGAGAAAACTATCATCTTAACTGGAAAAAGGCACAGAAAGTGAAAAAAAAACAACTAACAAAAAAACCAGACCAATATGAGAATCAATTGGAAGGGATGCTTACTGTTAATAATTTGAGTTTTTAAAAATTATTTTTTCAAACTTTAAAAGATTTTTAAAACAATTTTTAAATTTTTTTTTTTAAGATTTTATTTATTTATTCATGATAGTCACAGAGAGAGAGTGAGAGAGGGAGAGACACAGGCAGAGGGAGAAGCAGGCTTCATGCACCGGGAGCCCGACGTGGGATTCGATTCCGGGTCTCCAGGATCGTGCCCTGGGCCAAAGGCAGGCGCCAAACCGCTGCGCCACCCAGGGATCCCAATTTTTAAATTTTTTAATTGAAGAATAATTGACATATGAAGCTGTATTAGTTTCAGGTGTACAATATACTGATTCAATATTCGCATATATCATGAAAAAGCACAAATCTTGTTACCATCTGTCACCATACAAAGCTGTTACAATAGTATTGACTATATTCCCTATGCTTTACAGTACTTCTCCGTGTCTTATTTTATAACTAGTTGATTGTACCTTTTGGACTTTTCCAAACTTTTCATATATACTCCTAGACACCTGATCATAATGTCAATGGCTCTGCTTTTTTAGTGAAAGGGATTTTAAGGGAAAGGAGGGGAACTGAGTGGGAAAAATCAGAGAGGGAGACAAACCATGAGAGATTCCTAACTCTGGGAAATGAACAAAGGTTGCAGAAGGGGAGGTGGGCAGGAGGTTGGGGTAACTGGGTGATGGGCACTGAGGAGGGCACTTGATGGGATGAGCACTGGGTGTTATACTGTATGTTGGCAAATCAAACTTCAATAAAAACAAACAAAAAAAGGAAAAAATAAAAGTCTTTCTTAAGGCAGCATTTTTGAGAACTAATGTGGAATGAATTGTGAATGTAATTAGTAGAAAACTTTATAAGTTTTGATAAATGTACACAGCTGTAAAGTCATCATCATAATTTTTATTAAGGAAAGCACTTGTTATGATGACCACTGGGTGTGGTATGTAAATGATGAATCACTGAATTCTACTCTTGAAACCAATATTGCACTGATTGTTAACTAACAAGAATTTAAATAAAAGAAAAAAAAAGAATTTAAATAAAAGCTTTTAAAACAAACCAAAACCAAAAAAAAAAAAAAAATCCAAAAAATTATTTGGGCTATTCTAGGTCCCTCATCTTCCCACATACCTTTTAGCATCATTTTGTCACTTTCTACTCTCTGCTGATATTTTGTTTGGGATCGTACAGAATCTACATATATCTGAAGAGAACTACATCTAAATAATATTGGGTCTTTTGATACATGAATAGATCATATGTTTTCCATATATTTAGGTCTGTAATTTCTCTCTCCATTATTTCATAGTTTTTAGTATATTGGTCTTGTGCCTCTCTTTGTCAAAATAATCACAATGTATTACATGGTTTTGATGCTATAGAAAATAGTGTTTTGTTGTTGTTATTGTTCTTTATAGACTTTACATTTCTTAGTCTTTTTAAATTTTATTCTTAATTTATTTTTCATTAGTTTCAGAGGTAGAATTTAGTGATTTATCAGTTGTATATAACAGTGCTCAATACATCAAGTACCCTCCTTAATGCCCATCACCCAATTATCCCTCCCCCCACTCACCTCCCCTCCAGCAACCCTGTTTGTTTCCTAGAGTTCAGCATCTCTAATGCTTTACCGGCCTCTCAATTTTTCATCTTATTTTATTTTTCCTTCCCTTCCCCATGTTCATCTGTTTTGTTTTTTAAAGCCCACGTAAGAGTGAAATCATATATTTGTCTTTCTCTGACTGATTTATTTCACTTAGCATAATACCCTCTAGTTCTATCCACATCATTGCAAATGGTAAGATTTCATTCTTTTTGATGGTTGAATAATATTCCATTGTGTGGGGATCCCTGAGTGGCTCAGCGGTTTAGCGCCTGCCTTTGGCCCAGGGCGCGATCCTGGAGTTCCAGAATTGAGTCCCACGTCGGGCTCCCGGCATGGAGCCTGCTTCTCCCTCCTCCTGTGTCTCTGCCTCTCTCTCTCTCTCTCTCTCTCTCTGTCATAAATAAATAAATAAATCTTTAAAAAAATAAATAAAAATAAAAAAATAAAAAATATTCCATTGTATGTGCATGTATCTGTGTTTGTGTGTGTGCTTTGAATACATTACTTAAGATTTGGATAGGAAAAAAAAAAGATTTGGATAGATTACTTAAGATTTTTTACTTAGATAATCATGTGTCTATAAATAAAATCAGTAAAAAAATTTTCCTTTCCATTATATGTCTTTAATATTTTTATTGCTTTATTGTTCTTGCTAGGATTTCCAGTAAGGTGTTAAATATAAATGGCAAGAGTTAATAACCTTTGCCTCATTCTTGATCATAGAAGGAAAGTGTTTAATCTTTCATCTTTAAATAAAATCTATACTAGGTTTTTCATATGTCTTTCATTAGGTTCATAAATTTTCTTTCTACTTCTAGTCTGCTGAGAATTTATCAGGAAAGGATGTTGGAATTTATGAAATGTATTTTATGCCTTTATTTAAAATATTATAGAGCCTTTATTTGTAAAATGGGAACATGATAAATTATACTGATTGATTCTGAAATGCTAAACTAGTCTTGCACTCTAGGATAACCCTCTCTTTATTATGATATATTAACTTTTCAACATATTGTGGTATTCTATTTACTAAAATTAAAATTTTTCATGTATGTTAATGAGAGATAGTGGTCTAAAGTTTCCTTTTCTTATAATACCTTTGATGTTGCTCCACTGTCCTCTAGCTTGCACTATTGTTTTCCATGTAAAATCTGTTGTCATTCTCATATCTTTTCCTTAACATATAATATGTCATCTTCCTTCTGGCTGTTTTCAAGATAGTCTCTTGATTACAATGGCTTTAGGCAATTTGATTATGATATCCTATATTATTTTTTTGACTTGGGTTTTATTGAGCTTGTTTCTATGGCTTTAGAGTTTTCATCAAATTTGGAAACATTTCCTCTAATATTTATTCAAATATTTTTTCTGTGATCCTTCCCACTGTGATCTTCTTCTAGGACTCCAGTTACACATACCCAGGAAAAAAAGAAAATGGAATTTACGTGCAACCAGAAATCCCTGTAACATGAATATTGTAAATCAAACAACAGATCCTGTTCCAACTTTTGCACTGGCTTTATCTTATTTAATTCTATAGTTCACAATAGATATTTTAGATCATATTTATTTTCAAATACCATGAGGTATAAGTATTTCTACATTCTTCTTTCAAAGAGAACATATACCTAAGTATCGTAGTTATTTTAGTACAGGTGAGTGTTCAATAACTATTGAGTGTTGTCTAACTTCTTAGATCTCTAATTTCAGATGTCTGTTTTCCTAAGTAAACACTAACTCCCTCCATCTGGGCAGAGTGCACTGTCATCTTCTTGGATACTTACCTAAAATAACTATCCTGTTTCCATGTGAAGTCACAAAACAGTAGAGTATGTGAAATAATAGAATTAGAACTGATAAACAGAAAATACAGAGGAGGAAGAAATTCATTCAGTCACAGATGAAGGGCTGTTACAAAAGATTATCAACAGAAGGAAAATACTAGGTAGGAGTCTGAAGGATATGCATCAGGTGGGTAAGAAGGGAAAAAATATACTAGAGAAGGTCATAGAAGCATAAGGGAGTCTGCTGTGACAGGTTACTGAGAGCCTTTCGTCATTGTGGAAGGACAAAATGGGAGGTATAGGAAAGAGATTCAGGCTGGAAAAAAGATGCCTTGTATGCCAGGATGGAGAGTTTGAATATAACTAGGGGAGTGACATGGTCAGATTTGCATTTCAGAAAAAATTACTCTGGCAGTTACGTAGGGAGAAGAAACACTGGATGCTAGGAGATTTGTGGAAAGAACTGTAATCCAAGAAAAATACTGTGAAATTCTAGATTAAAGGAGCAAAGAGAAATAAAATAGGAAGATTTAGGAGATGATTAGCTAATTTTTTTTATTACTTAAAGTATGCCAGTCATTGATCTACATGCCTAATGTATATTAACATATTTCTTTTTTCACATGATCTCTAGGATGTAGATGCAATTTTACATTAAAGAATCTGAGTTCACATAAATGTGTAAACAGAATTCAAAAGCAGGTATTCTGATTCTATGGCCCACATTTTTTACCTTAAGAAGTACCATCAACAGAAACTGGGAACTGTATATAGGAACAATGGAAATTCTTACCAGTATTTATTAAGTATTGGGTAAAAGGTAATGAATGAATAAGAAAGAAATGAAGTACTCCACCAAGGTCATTCCTTGCATGGACTTTATATGTTCTAAATATGGACTTTTCTATAGGAAATGTCAAGTCTTGTAGAAATTTTGGTTTGTATTATTTCCTTAAAATTTGTCAACAGAATGCAGAACTAGAATGCCATATGCTGACCTGTAACCTAAGTTTGGATACCTTGAAGTAGAACCCTCCCATGCCTCAGGACACCAGTCTGACTCCCAACCCAGAACATATATATACTCGTGAACATTCTCTTTTGAAAGAGATGAAAAAAATCACCACCCTCCCTTGCTCTCTACTTCTTGTTAGCTCTGACCAACCTGTGGGTTCTCTAATTATTAAATAGGCCTAACTGTTGGGCTGATTATCCAGGGAAGTGTGGGCTCTTCACAAACAGGGCTGAAGTTGGCTGACACCATCACCTACTGGTCCTTTAGCACAAGGGGTAGTATTCATTTCTAGCCTCTAGCAGCACATTCACAAGTTGGCCCCATAATTAACTAAATAGGCCCCTTCATTTAGGAGTGCCCCAGTCCTGAAGTCTCATTCCTGTCAGAAAGTCATCTCCTCCAGCCTATTTACTGGGGAGAGAAGGACTATTTATAAAAGCAAGCTTATCTTTGACATAAATCACCACATTAGCATGCATTTCAAATTAATGGACCACATTCCACCTTCTCAGGGTTCTTTGGCTCTGAAAAGATAGCCACACCCATACAATTTCATTTGCATTCTATCAGACACTCCATTACCTGCTACCCACGGGGAAATCCAGATACTGAGGGGAGATCCTGCTAGCTCCCGTACTCTCTCAGCAAATATACTGAGTCAGTTCAAAGGCTATATATATATAGATATCTCAAGAAAAAAGCCTAAAGATATATGATGAGAGTTTAATAACACAAGAATGTCTCCTTTCCCTATATGTATTGTGTTAATGTTAGCATGGGGGGGGGGGGAGGTGAGTTGCCATTCTTCCATAACCTAACACTATTCCATATCCTAATGCCTATGGATTTAATTCAGTCTAGCTAATTAAATATTTGTTGGTTGTCTACTAGTTAGTTATCAAGTACTGTGCTCTGCAGTGGTAATATCAAGAAAACTAACATATGGTTTTTGCCCTTAAGGTGCTCACTATCTGCAATCCAGCAATTACACTTCTGGGTATATCTGAAAGAAATGAAATCACAGTCTTGAAAAGATATTGTAGCATCATTAAAATAGCCAAGTCATGGAAACAACCTGAATATTGAATGGATAAAGAAAATGTGTCATACATACACATATGTACATACAACAAAATATTATCTCTTTTTAAAAAAGGATATCTTGCTGTTTGCAACAACATGGATGGACCTTGAGGGCATTATGCTACATCAAACAATTCAGACAGAGAAAAACAAATACTGCATGATCTCATAGGAATCTAAACAGAATCGAGTCCAGCATTGGGCTCCCTACATGGAGCCTGCTTCTCCCTCTGCCTATGTCTCTGCCTCTCTCTCTCTGTGTCTCTCATGAAAAAATAAAATCTTTCAAAAAAAAACAATTTATAAAAAGAAATTCACAATAACAGAGAACAGATTGGTGGTTTCCAGAGGTAGAGTGTAAAAATGGGGAAATAGGTGGAGCTGATCAAAAGGTACAAACTTACATTAAAAGGTAAATAAGTTCTAGGGATATAATGTACAACATTATTAATATAGTTATTTATACTGTACTGTTTATTTGAAAGTTGCAGGGAGAGTAGATAGAAGCAGGAGCATTTAATTCACTATAACAGGAGTTAGGGCAACAAATATTGGCACAGATTTTAATAAGCTGGTATGTTTGCTGTTGGTAATGTATAGAGATTCACACTTGAATTTTTGTATATTTTCCATTAAATAAGATATAAAATCTTCAATTAAGAGTGAAAAGGGAGAGTTTTGTTGAAGTGTGAAGTAGTTTGAATATTGAATTTAATATGAAATATAACAGTTTATGAAACCGTTTGACTAGTTTTTGTTTCTTGGTGTCCTAGAAATATCTCCTCTTTTTATTAAAGGTCAAAATATTGTCTATCCCAGAGACTGCTCATAGCTAACAATGGAAGATTGTAAAACATCATTTATGCTTATCATCAACCCAAATCTATTTTTTTGTATTAAATTATAAAAATATAAATATATTTCTCATGTTTCAGTAACTTGTAATATAATTTTCAAGGTGGCACTCAGGAAAATATTATCTCAGTAGATGAAACGGCTACTAATGCAGTGTTCACCTTGACATCTATTATAAATCCAAGGCATTCTTTTATGAGGCATTCCCTTAGCTCTTCAAGTATTGGCTCTTTCTCATTCTTTAAGCATCACTTCATATGTCTGTCTTAGAAAGGTCTTTTGCAACCAACTCCAGATATACATCTCTGGAACTATCAAACCATCACACCTTTTTTTATTTCCTTCATAACAATATTCCTAGGTCATGGTAATGTGTCATGTCTGTCCACCATAAAGCTACTATTTTTAAGTAAAAATATTAGGAAGTATTTTATGAAGAGATACTTTAAGATTATGTAAAAATCTCATTTCTCATCAGGATACTTTTGTCTACTAGTTTTAATGATAATTCTTAATGGAAATATCTATTACTATGGTAGTGATTCATTTTTTCCCAGTTCTATCATTCTTCTACAGTTACTATTTGATATTTTACAGTTGGAAAGGTGTTCTTGTAAACCTTATTTATATATTAATTTATGTATTCATATATGTAAAAAATTGTGGATTTTAATCTTTCATTATTTATTTTGATGCTCAGCTGTCCAAGATTTGACCAGTGAGAGCCCTTCAAACTACTTCCTGTGCTCTTCTGGGATGTCTCCAATACTGTTTGAGCCCTTCCTTATCTACTGGCACCCACAAAAAAAAGATACTCTAATTATGACTTGAACTTTTGCTACAATAGCTCTGCAATCAGCTATTTTTCTAATGATCCTCGGTTCTTTTTAGTGAAGAATAGTATTTAGAAACCACTATCTGGGGGCTAGGAATGTTTATCAGTATTAGAGTGCATTGTGTCAAGGTCATCTCAGTGAACAGAGACAGAAAATATCTAAATGCACATACATCTATATCTATCATATTTTATATTTGAAAACTGTGAGTTCACATTGTTCCAATTCCAACATCAAAAGCTTTATTCTAGTCTTCTTCCTTTCCATTTCTGTAACTTGCTTTTCAACTAGAAACTTGGCTCTCATAATCCACAATATATTTACTTATTTGTTTAGTATCAGGATATGCTTCAAATATTTCAGAGTTGCTAACCTATACTACTGTGAAAAATAAACCTACTAACTAGAATCAATATTTGTTTACAGGGTTTTTTTGTATGTAACCTGAGGATATGTAATCAAAATACAGTGCATAAAAGTTCCTTGAATCAGTCCACTTCATTCCCACTCAGTATAGTTATATTATTCATCTGAAATACAATTAGACTCATTTGTTTCTGTTGGACCCATCTGTTTGGTTTTTCCCCAACATTGTTGATTTCATTCATTCATTCATTCATTCATTCATTCATTCATTTTAGAATGTGAAACATCATCTTGGTGCTAAAATGCAGAACTATACAAATACATGAATGAGAGAACTGTCTCTCCCCTAATCCATACATTCTACTCCATGTCTATAGCTCCCTTTCTTTCCTACCCATTCCTAACCACCCCTGGTGATAACTATCTATCTTTGGTTTATGCTTCCTGTGTTTTTTGTACAGCACAAATAAGCAAACACATGTATCTTTCTATTACCCCTTTTTTCTTTTTTTCCAAGTCAGTAAAATGCCAGTCTTTTATATTTTACTTTTTAAAAAATCATATATACTCCAAATCATTCTATTTCAGCTTAGAGAGTTTCCTTTTTCTTTTCACAGCTGCATAGTATTCCTTTGGATAGAAATACCATAATTTGTTCAACCTCTCCCCTTAAGAATGTTTCTAATATTTTATAATTACAATCATTGTTGTAGTGAATAACCTTGTGCATATATATTTGAATTGTTGGGTGTAAACATTCAGGATAGATTCCTATAAAGGGCTATATGGGTTGAGAGGTAAATGCATAAGAATTTTTGTTAGATACTGCCAAATTCCCTTTTCCAAAGGTTGTACTGACTTGCATGTTTGAAGTTGTCTCACTAGCAATATATGAGTGATGGATTGCACATAGCCTCCCCCAACATTTATGTTGTGTATTTTTTAATTTTGCCAGTCTGAAAGATGAAAAATAGTCTGTGTAATTTCAACTTCTATTTTTCTACTCATGAGTAAAGTTGAAATGGTTTTTCATTAAGGGTGATTTTTCTATCTCTTTTTGTAAATTGTTAATTATCTTTTACCCACTTTTCTATCAAGCATTTGGTGTTTCTTCTCTCTCAACTTTTAAGGGTTCTTTATACATTAGGGATATCAGCCCTTTATCTGCTACATATCGCAAAAATTTTTCAGTTTTTTAGTTGTCTGTTATTATCTGATTTGTCAGGATTTAATGGTTCATTTAACTTCCATATATAGAAAATACTACCGAAGTTTATTCTTTTTTTCCTATTTATTATTAACTCTCTTTTATCCTCCCATTTTTTACTTACATCATTTCTACATTTTCAGGATTATAATATCTCTAATTATACTTCCATCCCTGTACCCATATTTGGTTTAGTTTTAGATGTGCAATGAAATATATTGTGTTTATCATAAACCACATTGCTGAAGTTTTCTGAGTCATCTCTTTATTTGAATAAACCTATCCTCCAGAGATTCTGTTTTTCTATTGTCTTAACAACTGAATACAAATCTTTGGTTCGCAATTTCTTCCTAGTTTTTTGTTTTGTTTGTTTTTACACTGTTGATCCATTGCTCTATTATTTTATAAGTTGTTTTGGAAAAGTCTAACTCCAGTCTATTTTTCTCTCTTCATAAGTAATTTGATGATTTTGATAGAAGGTCTTAGGAAAATTTTTTTCTAGATCTTGAAATCTAAGAGTTTACTAGGATATGTCTCAAAGCAGGCCATTCCTGGTCCTTTTTCTCAGGTTCCCTCTAAAACTTTTCAATATGTCAATTCAGATCTTCATTTGTGACTGGAACATCTTTTGAATTACAGTTTTAAATATTAGTTTTATCCATTTTTTTGTCTGTTTTAAGGATTCCAATACACGTGCGTGCGCACACACACACACAATTTTTCTTTGTCTGTCTTCCATTTCAACAACTTTCTCTCTGTTCCTTTTGTGTGTGTGCGTGTCACTTTTCATTATCTTTTGTTTTCCTACTTCAATGTGCCATAAAATTTTCACTTGAGTCTGTTTTCCCTTGAGTACCCTGTGATCACACTTACAATCATTTTCTCCTTTTCTTTATTTCTTTATCAAGTTTAGTCAATCCTTTTTCGTTTTACTATTTTTTGTCCATTTCTGTCTTTAATGTTTTCTATCTTTAAACACTTATTTAGAATTCTAAATTAAAGTTATAGGCTTTTTTTTTATTACAATTTGTCTTCTTCATGTTATCTGGGGAGAAATTCTCATCAAATGAAATATTTTGATTCTGATTTTGTTATCTTGTAGCAGCCCTGAATAGATTTATTCACTTTGGTCTTATTTTGTGGATGTGTGATGGCTCACAAAATTTTTAGTTCAATGGTGCCCTCTTCTGTCAGTGCAGCAGAGCCCAGGTTGTTTAATGGATTTTGTATGGGGGTTACTGGGGAGGTTGGGGAGGAATTGTGTGTTCTCCAGTTTTGGATTATTTTTTGGATTGCTTTTTTGCTTCCTTTATACTTCACCATCCAATCATCAAAAGTATCTTTCCCTTATCTTTTTATTTTGTTTCTCTCCCAGAAACAATGTATTACAAAGACTGATACCTGGAGTTGTGTGGACTTTTATTTTTTTAAAAAAAGATTTTATTCATTTACTTATTCATGAGAGACACTGAGAGAAAGAGAGGTAGACACAGGCAGAGGAAGAAGCAGGCTCCATGCAGGAAGCCCAATGTGGGACTCGATCCCAGGACTCCAGGATCACGCCCTGATCCAAAGGCAGACGCTTAACCGCTGAACCACCCAGGCGTCCCATGTGTGGATTTTTAAATCTCCTTCCTGTAGTCAGTGCTCTGATCTACCAGCATACTTTTCAAATAATTTCAACCTAAGGATGAACTTTGTCCTATGTGGTACTGGCTTTACATCAATCTTTGGGGATGCCTGGGTGGCTCAGAGGTTGATTGTCTGCCTTTGGCTCAGGTCCTGGGGTCCTGGGGTCCTGGGATCAAGTCCTGAATAGGGCTCCCTGCAAGAAGCCTGTTACTCCCTCTGCCTGTGACTCTGCCTCTCTCTCTGTCTCTCATGCATAAATAAATAAAATCTTTTTAAAAATCAATCTTTGATCCATCACTAGCTCTCTTCTACTCCTTTTCCAGCAGTTTTTCCTGTACTGATAACCATGAAGACTTGCAGACTTACAGGACGAACATCAGAGACAGTTCACTTAAATTTATGTAAATACATATGTAAAGGTGATTTGAAGTTTGAATGTCCTCTGTCTTCTAGTATATAGTTTTATGTAGGTTTGTTTGTCCTTTTGTTGTTCTGTATTGTATCTGAAGTCATATGGGAAGATACACATTAAAACAGGTACAATTTTTGTAGTGACTAGAAAATCTATTAATTCTCTTATAAAGTTATTTTAGTTAATTTTTGAATGAGTGATATATTCATATGGTTCAAATACAAAAGACAAAAGATGTGAAAAGTCTCCTGCCTACTTTTATCTATTTTCTATAGTTCCTTACTAATATTTAGTCCTTATAAGTTCTTCCAGAAATTTCAATGTACTATATATACATATGAAGTTATTTTTCCACCTCTTGATTTTATATAAATGGTATACTACTATACATACTGTTCTGTAGTTGGATTTTTTTCACATAGCAAACATCTTGTAAATCATTCCATTTCAGATATAAAGTGTTTCCTTATTATTTTTTACATAGTTTTTCATTTTATGAGTGTCTTACTTATTCAGTTCCTATTGATGAAAATTGAATATACTTTGCCAAATTAGTCTCTATAAAAACTGTGCTAATATCCACTACTACCAGCAATGTATGAAAAGGTCTATTTCCTCACAGCCTCATTAACATTGTATATTATCAAATACCTAAGATTTTAATTCTTAACAATTCTACAGGTGAGAAATGGCTCTATAATGTCATTTACTTATACTTATATCATAAGTAAGTTAAGCATTTTCATATATTTAGAAAGTATTTGCATCTCCTTTTCTGTGAACTGTATTTCCATAGCCTTTAAGCTAATCTGGTATATTTCCAAATACTTATTTAAAGCTTGGATTAGGGTTCTATAATGAATACAAGGCTGGTCCTTAACTACAAGTTTGAATGAGGACAAAAATTATATGAGACTGAACATCAGATCGAGAAAAAGGAAATTCATAGGCTGAACTGATCCAAGTGGATTCCCTCACCTCAAAATTGAACTGGTCCAAGACTGGGTCACTTAGATGTTTATAATCCCTTAAGATAAAATATACTGTGAATTGAGGATGTTAGTTTCTTCTGCACAGGTACCAGGATAAGTCAAAGTGATCTGCTGGCTGAAAGTATGAGTGAAAGGAAAAACAGAGAGAGATCAGGGGCAAGAATAAACAAATGAAAAGACACTCCATAAGAAATAGAAGAAAGAGATGATATGAATCAATGGAAAATGTGAGGAAGAAGCTTAACTTGACTCAGTGCAATGGGAATTTTCAATTTATTAATGTCTTGGAGATGGCATGTTGTAGCCTTTCAAAAATATTTCTCTTTCTTCATTTGAACTAGTTTGTGTGGGTTTCATTAATTAGAATACTTTTCCTATGAATAACATTAATTTTGTTCTCTGTTGCTTAAGTGAATACAAGAACAGCCATGGATGGGAGATTTAGGGAATCAAGGAATAGCTCAATGTAGCCAAGTATTTCCTTATATTGGAAATGTTCCAGTATAGTCTGGGCAATTCCTAGGCAGGTATGTCAAAGACAGGATGCCAGCTCAAATGAGTCATTGATTTAGATGTTATTTATACTTTCTTTAATAGGAAGGAAATTTAAGATTTATAAAATGATCTCATTATTTAATATTTTCTTATTGAATAAAGACCCTAATTTCAAAAATATCTTTTTAAAAATAAAATATATTTATTATTGGAAGAAATAAATCTTCTAAAACATCTAGAAACCAATTTTCTAGTTAGTAAAAAAGAAGAAACTGGGAATCAGAATCAGGGAACTGGTTTGGCATGTACAGCTCAGCTCCACTTTTGTTAAGAAGCTGGCCCTTTTCACAGGTAGGCCATGTATTTCCCTGCTGGACATAAAAAAAATCTCACATGAAAGCAGTATCAGACAAGGTCACTCTGAGATCATGACAGTGTGAGACAAAATAATGTCATTTTATAATTCAATCTAAGTATAGACAAAATCAAGGCCACTGTGCCACCCATAAAATACCAAAATATCCCTGGCTAAATTGAGTGATTGCTGCTTCTGTACCAATTATAGCTTTACCCACTCATTTGTCTGCCCTATCCAATTACTGAGAAAACCAATTATGAAATTGTTCCTACTTTCTGACAGCACCCTGGTAGAGCAAACCTCCTGCTTTTTGATTCTCCCCTCAAATCATCCAAACAAAGCCAAAATGCTATAGATTCTTTTCAACCCTTGTATTATTTTGCTGAGGCTACCATAACAAAATACTATAGACTGGATAGCTTAAACAACCAAATTTTATTTCCTTATGGTTCTGGAGGCTAGCAGTTTAAGAACATGGTGTCACTATGGTTAGTTTCTAGTGAGAACTCTAATTTGCAGATAACATAATAGAGAGAACAAGCTTTCTGGTCTCTCTCTCTCTCTGTGTTGTGTTGTTTTGTTTTGTTTTGTTTTTTAATGTAGGCTCTGTGTCCAATGTAGAGCCCAAAGGGCCAAAACTCACAATCCCAAGACCAAGACCCAAGCTGAGATCAAGACTCAACTGATTGAGCCACCCAGGTCCCTCTGTCTCTTTTTATAAGGGCACTAATCCCTTCATGAGGACTCTACCCTTATGACCTCACCTAACCTTGATTACTTCCTAAAGGGCTCATCTTTAAATACCATCCACTGGGGGTTAGATTTTCACACATCAATTTGGTTGGGGGATATATTCAGTCCATAACAACCTTCTTACTGAGACACCCCATGATTCCATGGTGTGCATCTTTTCTTGCTGTATGAAGTAATTAAAGACCTATTCCTGGCAGTCATTAGCTGAACAGCATTTGCATTAGGAAATACTGCTTTTTACAAAATTTACTGCCACTTTGTTTCATTAGGCAAGTAGAAAGATTTTTAACAGAGAGTAGACAGTCCTTAGAAAAAATTAAATCAAAGTGTTGAAAAAATTGCTTAAATTGCACTGTTAGGACCAACATCTTAAATTGTACTGTCAGGACCACACTTACAGTACATACTTTGCATCATACACACTACACAAGATGGAATTTGGGAGGATGAAATTCCCATTAAATAAAACCAACTATTTAATGTAACCACAAATTGCGTCAATAGATTTCAAGTTGTCAGATGCCTGGCTCATAGTAACATAATTCAATAGGCTAATACTTGTCTAGAATATTTAGGTTAATACATCCTCTATTGTCCTGCATTTAGTGATTGCTACTCTTAAAACATATCAACAGTTCTTCATATGTCTTCAGGCAATGATAATACTTAATTTACAGACCCTTATATGCATAATTTAAAGACTTTCCTTAAAATGTACTTTTCTATCATGAATTTAAAACAAAGAGCTAGTGGAGTAACCTCAGGCAATTTAAATAAACACAGTCATGCCACAAATAATCTTTTTTAGCCAAAGGATCCAGGATTTCAGAAGTATGGCCTCTCCCATTGGGCAGAGGGCAGATAGCACACTTGTTCTTGGAAGACAGGTGTCTATAAAAACTGACATCCCCCATAAGATCCATGCAAAATTGCATAATGACTTATATGCCCAAAACTTCTAAAAATAAACTAAATCCAAGACCCAACAAATTTAAATTACTTTGTTCTGTATTACTGAAGACATTGGCTTACTTACATGTGGAATAGTTGTCACTTCTACAGCTCAATTTTAGAGGAATTAGAGGTCCTGGTGCATACATCTTTCCCTTTTATTCAATAATGCCTTAGATTACATAGAAGCCCTGTGTTTTCATAATTTAAGACTTAAAGCCTTTTACCTAAATACAAGCACTGGGCTATTAGGCTTTAAACTGAGCAGAATTCCCTATGTAGCAAAATACCACGAATGTAGAAAGTACTTGTAAATACTGTAGGGGAGGCACACCCTAACCAGGGCTACTCAAATATGCATAAGACTCATATGATCTTATTAAAATGCACATTCTGATTCATTCAGTCTGGGGTGGCATCTGAGACCCTGCATTTCTAGAAACCTCCCAGATGATACCCATGCTGCTTGGCTGTCATTTAGTCTTACCTTTTTGACAGGAAGGCCGTAGTAATGTGCTATGTCATTGTAGAAATCAAAATATCCCTTTGGGATTTCCCTCTTCCTCTCCCCTTCTCATCTACTCTACCCTTGAGAAGGTGAGCCCATTTAAGCAGTGTAAAGTACAATTTAGATTATTGAACAATTGTATTTCCTACAATATTATCAGATACCAAAACCAAAGAAAACCAGTATGGTTTGCATATTGGTTTAGCCCACTTAAGCAGTGTAAAGTACAGCTTAGGTTATTGAACAACTGTATTTCCTACAGTACATCAGATATCAAAACCAAAGAAAACCAATATGGTTTGCATGACATACAAAATCAAATGCTACTCATTAATTTGATTGATCACTGCTGATCACTAAAATTAGAAGCAATTTGTCTGATATTTAAAAATGAGTCACATGCTTACTGGGGGGAAAAAGCAATTTTACAAATGCTGTATAACAAAAAGATCACTTAAATTGTGTTCAACCTAACTCCGCATTATTCATATGTACTACCACCTATAACAATTACTATTTTTGTTATTGTTTTTCTTTGTTATAAAGGAAAAATTATGATCACTTATAGTATACATTAAAAACAAAAATCCTTCCACAATACTTGCCATTCTTCTCAGGCTGGAACAATTATGTTTGTACTTATTCTTCAATTTGAGTTCTAAAATCAATAATGAATCCTATTAGGAAAAAGGACAACAAAATTATCCATAGCTACATGGAATTTACAACCTAAATGTATAAAACCAATATATTAAACTGAAAAGTTTTGGGATGTCGGGTGGCTCAGCGGTTGAGCATCCCTTTGACTCAGAATGTAATCCTGGGGTCCCAGGATCGAGTCCCACATTAGGCTTCCTGCATGGAGCCTGCTTCTCCTTCTGCCTGTGTCTCTGCCTCTCTCTGCGTCTATCATGAATAAGTAAATAAAATACTTAATAAAAAATAAACTGAATAGTTTTAAATTTAATTATGGTTTGATCCTTTTTCTCCTGAATTTGCCCAAATTAACTGGGGGCATAGTCATTGTCCTAGACCCACTTCTCAAGTATTTTCAACTGAACTTTAAAGTTTCATGCAGGCTTTTCCAAAGTGATCTTTTTATCTCTTATTTTCCAATTCTAAAGATAAAGGCAGGGGAAAAGTATCTTCTAAATTACTGTACCACAAAAACTAATGCCTTTCAGTTTCAAATAATTCTGTTATTTGACCATTGGCTGTAAAAGTCTTAGGGTGCCTATGTTTCCTTTCATTTACATTAACGTTTTCTCAACAATTCAATTTTACATAACATTCTAACTAAAAGAAAACATGAGTAATTCACAGAACAAATGTTTCTGTTGCAAATTCAATCTTCTTCCAACTACTAGAGGACTACAAAGCAAAAGAAAGTTATGGCTATTATCTATGACCATTCTTATGATACTCATCAGGCCTCTATATCTATCCCTCCCACTACCACTGAGATGAAATAGCATTGGATACACAACACCCAGATTTAAGCACTGGTGTTGTGTACCACATCTTTATCTTTTATACATTTCTTATTTTTTACTTTTTTAAAATTTGAATTCCAGCATAGTTAACATACAGAGTTTTATTAGTTTTAGGTGTACAATATAGTGATTCAACAATTCTATACATTATTCAGTGTTCATCATGGTAAGTGTACTCTTAATCCTCATTACCTATTTCTCCCATCCCCTTTTCACCTCCTCTCTGGTAATCATAAGTTTGTTCTTTATATTTAAGAGTCTGTTTTTTGGTTTGTCTCTGTTTTCTTTTTCATTTGTTCTGTTTACAAAATTCCACATATAAGTGGAATCATATGGTGCTTGTCTTTCTCTAACTTATTTCACTTACCATTATATTCTCTAGCTCCATTCATGTTGTTGCAAATGGAGAGATATCATTCTTTTTTTTGTGGCTGAATAATTCAATTGCATCTTTATCCATTCATCAATTGATGGACACTTAGGTTGCTTCCATAGTTTAGCTATTATAAATAATGCTGCAAATATAAGGGTGCATCCTTCTGAATTGGGATATTTTGTATTCTTTGGGTAAATACTCAGTAGTAGGAATTACTGAATCATACAGTAATTCTATTTTTAACTTTTTGAGGAACCTCCATATTGTCTTTCCCAGTGGCTGAACTAGTTTGCATTCCTATCAACAGTGCATGAGGCTTCCTTTATCTCCACATCCTCAACAACACTTTCTTGTGTTTTTCATTTTTGCCATCATGACAGATGTGAGGTGATATCTCATTGTAGTTTTGATTTGGATTTCCCTGATGATGAGAGATGAGCATCTTTTCATGCATCTGCTGGCCATCTGGATGTCTTCTTTGGAAAAATGTCTGTTCATGTCTTCTGCCCATTTTTTAACTGTATTATTTGTTTTATTGTGTTTTGAGTTGTATAAGTTCTTTATATATTTTGGGTACTAACCCTTTATCAGATATGTCACTTGTAAACATCTTTCATTCAATTCCTTTTTAGTTTTATTGATTATTTCCTTTGCTGTACAGAACCTTTTTATTTTGATGTAGTCACAACAGTTTATTTTTGCTTTTCTTTTCCTTGCCTCAGGAGACATATTTAGAAAAACGTTTCTATGGCCAATTTTAGAGAAATTACTGCCTGTGCTGTATTCCAGGATTTTTATATTCCATGTCTCACGTTTAGATCTGTAATCAACCTTGAGTTTATTATCGTGTATAATGTGAGAAAGTGGTCCAGTTTCATTCTTTACATGTGGCTATACACTTTCCCCAATACTATTTGTTAAAGAGACGGTCTTTTTGCCATTGTATATTCCTGTCTCCTTTGTCAGAGATAAAATGGCCACATAACCATGGTTTTATTTTTGGTTCTCTATTCTGTTATATCGATATGCCTATATTTGTGCCAGTACCATGCTGTTTTGATTACTACAGCTTTGTAGTATATCTTGAAATCTGGATTTGTAATACCTCCAGTTTTGTTCTTTTTCAAGATTGCTTTGGCTATTCAGGGTCTATTGTAGTTCCATTCAAATTTTAGGATTATTCTAATTCCATGAAAAATGCTGTTGGTTTTTTGATAGGGATTGCTTTAAATTTGTAGATTGCTTGGGATGTGTATGGATATTTTAATAATATTTTTCTTCCATTCCATGAGTATGAAGTATCTTTCCATTTGTTTGTGTCACATGAAATTTCCTTCAACAATGTTTTATATTTTTTTGGCAAAGCTTAAGTTCATTCCTGGGTATTTTATTATTTTTGGTGCAATTGCAAATGGGATTATTTTCTTAATTTTTTCTTTGTGTTGTTTCATTATTAGTGTACAGAAATGCAATGAATGTCTGTATATTGATTTTGTGTTCTGTGACCTAACTGAATTCATTTAGCAGCTCTAGCAGCTTTTTGATGGAGACTTTAGGGTTTTCTATATATATAGTATGCAATCTGCAGATAGTGATAATTTTACTTCTTCCTTACCAGTTTGGATGCTTTTATTTCTTTCTTATCTGATTGCTATAGCTGGACTTCCAATAATATGTTGAATAACTGGTGAAGGTAGACATCCTTGTGTTGTTCCTTATCTTAGAAGAAAAGCTCTCAGTTTTCCACCATTGAATATGATGTTAGCTGTTGTTTCTTCATACGTGGCCTTTATTATGTTGAGGTGTGTTCCCTCTAAACCTATTTAGTTGAGGGTTTTTATCATGAATGGCTGTTGCACTTTGTCAAATGCTTTTCTGCATCTAGTGAAATGATCTTCTGGTTCTTATCCTTTCTCTTGTTGATATGATGTATTATACTGATTGATTTGCAAATATTGAACCACTCTTACACCCAAGAATAAATGCCACTTGATAGTTGTGAATGATTTTATTTTAATTTATTTATTCATGATAGACACATGAAAGAAAGAGAGAGAGAGATTGAGGCAGAGACACAGGCAGAGGAGAAGCAGGTTCCATGCAGGGAGCCGGACGGGGGACTCGATCCTGGACTCCAAGATCACGCCCCCGGCCAAAGGCAGGTGCCAAACTGCTAAGCCACCCAGTGATCCCCGTGAATGATTTTTTTAATGTTGTTGGATTCAGTTTGCTAATGTTTAGTTGAGGATTTTTGCATCCTTGCTCATCAGGGATATTGGCCTAGAGTTCCCTTTTTTTTATGGTATCTTTATCTGGTTTTGGCATCAAGATAATGCTGGCCTCATAGAATGAATTTGGAAGCTTTTCTTTTTCTTCTATTTCTTGGAATAGTTTGAAAATAATAGTTATTAACTCTTTAAATGTGTGGTAGAATTCAGCCATGAAGATATTTGATCCTGGACTTTTGTTTGTTGGGAGTTTTTTGATTACTGAATCAATTTCATTGCTACTAACTAACTGGTCTGCTCAAATTTTCTATTTCTTCCTGATTCAGTTTTGGAAGGTTATGTATTTTTAGGAATTTATTATTGATTTCTTCTAGCTGTCCAATCTGTTGGCATAAAATTTTTTAGGACATACTCATAATACTTTGTATTTCTGTAGTGTTGGTTCTTATTTATCCTCTTTCATTTTTTAATTTATTTGAGTCTTTTCACTCTCTCTCTCCCTCTCCCTCCCTCCCTCTTTTTATGATTCTGGCTAAAGATTTATCAATTTTGTTGATCTTTAAAAGAAACAACTTGATTTATTTGTTCTGTTCTATTATATTTCCTCATTTTAAGTTTCTATTTCATTTATTCATGCTATAATATTTATTAGTTCCCTCCCTCCAGTTTTGGGTTTTGTTTGTTCTTATTTTTTTAGCTACTCTAGGTGTAAGGTTTAGGCTGGTTATTTGAGATTTTTCTTGCTTCTTGAAGTAGGCCTCTATTGTGATAAAATTCCCTCTTAGAACAGTTTTTGCTGCATCCAAAAGATTTTGGACCACTGTGTTTTCATTTACATTTGTCTCCATGTATTTTTTTTTATTTCTTCTTTGATCTTAGTTGAACTATGCATTGTTTAGTAGCATGCTATTTAACCTCCATGTAATTGTGGTCTTTCCTGATTTTTTTCCTATATTTGATTTCTAGATTCATAAAGTTGTAGTTGGAAAAGATGCATGGTATGACTTCAGTCTTTTCAAATTTGTTTAGCCTTGTTTTGAGGTCTAACGTGTTCTATTCTGGAGATGTTCCACACATATTTGAAAAGAATGTGCATTCTGTTATTTCA
This sequence comes from Canis aureus, assembly GCF_053574225.1. Classification (NCBI taxonomy): domain Eukaryota; kingdom Metazoa; phylum Chordata; class Mammalia; order Carnivora; family Canidae; genus Canis; species Canis aureus. The sequence continues at coordinate 76,330,239 of NC_135614.1, read as the reverse complement.
GGGTGGAATGCTCTAAATAGATGTCAAATCCATCTACTCCATTCAAAGCCACTGTTTCCTTGTTGATTCTCTTTTTGGATGATCTATCCAATGAGGTGTTAAACTCCCCTCCTATTATTGTGTATACTTTCTTTGTTTGTTAATAGCTACTTTATGCATTTGGGTGTTTCTATGTTGGGTACATAAATATTTACAATTGTTATATCTTCTTGTAGTATTGTTCCCTTTATGGTTTTATAGTGTCCTTTTTTGGGGAGAGGAGAGAGAGAGAGAGAGCACAAGCAAGAGATAAGGGCAAATGGAGAGAGAGAGAGAGACCCAAGTAGATTCCATGCCCAGCATAGAGCCTGACACAGGGCTTGATCTGACAACCCTAAGATCATGACTGAGCTGAAATCAAGAGGTAGACACTTAATGACTGAGCCACCAGGTGTCCCTTATAGTGTCCTTCTTAGTCTCTTGTTATAGTCTTGTTTTAAATTTTGTCCAATATAAGTATTGCTACCTGGGCTTTCTTTTTGCTTCCATTTGCAGAGAAATGCTTTTCCATTTCTTCATTTTCAATTTGCATGTGTCTTTAGGTCTGAAATGACCCAAAATGACTGTCACCCTACATGTTTTGACAGGACAACTTGTTCATTTACATTCAAAGTAATTATTGATAGATATGTACTTATTTTGCTATTTTGTTACTTGTTTTAGGGATTTTTTTTTTGTAGTCTTTGTTCCTTTCTTCTCTTGCTCTCTTCTTTTGTGATGGCTGGATTCCTTTCTCTCTCTCTCTCTCTCTCCTTTTCCTACAGTCTACTATTTATTCCATTTAGTGCATTTTCAATTTCAGTTACTGAGTACTTTATCTCTGATTGGTTCTTTTTTGTTTTCAATCTTTTTGTTACAATGTCACTGAGGTCCTCCACTCTTTTCTCAAGTCCAATGAGCATCTTTATTAACATAACTTTAAATTGGCTACAAGACATATTACTCATCTCCATTTTGTTTAGGTCTTTTCTTGTGATTTTTGTCCTGTTATTTCCCTTGGGACATAATTCTCTATCTCCTCATTTTGTCTAATGCTCTATGTCTGTTTCCTTGTGTTAAGAGAGTCAGTTACATTTCCTGCTCTGGAAAATAGTGGCCTTATGAAAAAGAGGTCCTAAACATTATATGTTCTCATTCATTTGGGGAATATAAATAATAGTGAAAGGGAATATAAGGGAAGGGAGAAGAAATGTGTGGGAAATATCAGAAAGGGAGACAGAACATAATGACTCCTAACTCTGGGAAATGAACTAGGGGTGGTGGAAGGGGAGGAGGGCAGGGGGTGGGGGTGACTGGGTGACGGGCACTGAGGGGGGCACTTGACAGGATGAGCACTGGGTGTTATTCTGTATGTTGGTAAATTGGACACCAATAAAAAATAAATTTATTTTAAAAAAAAGAAAAAGAGGTCCTATAATTCCCTGAAGTGCAGTGTCCCCTGTTCACCAGAACCTGGGGCTTCCACTGGAAGACATTTAAACAGCTTTTCAGTCTTTCTTATCTAATTCATCTACTCAGGTTTTCTACTTCTTTGATTAAACTTCTTCAATAGTAAAAATTATTCATTTCTCTAGATTTTCAAGCTTGTTACCACAGAGGTATATATATTTTCTCCTATAATTCTTTTATTATCTATGATCATGTTTCTATTTTTCATTTCCAGTTTTGATTTTGTTTTAATACCTCTTTGTTTCTCTTAATTCAAATCTAAATGAGTTTATCAGCTTTACTGAAGAAACTGATTTGAATACATTTATCAATTCTTGCTATTTCATGTTGTATTTTTTCAGTTTTTATATTTACCAGTGCCCTCCAAATTTATTTTAGGCTTTATTTTTGCATTTATAATTTCCTTTGATTAGTACTAAGTCTCTTTATTTTACTCTTTAGTCTATTAATTAATGCATTTATAGCTTTAAATTTTTCCTGAACCCAGCTTTAGCTATATCCCATAAGTTTGATTCTAAAGTAATCTAAAAAAAAAAAAAAAATCAAATTAAAAAAATAAAGATCTCCGTTTCATTCCACAATTTCATTTTCTCTTTTAAACAAGAGGTATTGGGGCATCCGGGTGGCTCAGTAGTTGAGCCTCTCCCTTTGGCTCAAGTTGTGATCCCAGGATCCTGGGATCAAGGCCCATATCAGGCTCCCCACAGGGAACCCGCTTCTCCCTCTGCCTATGTCTCTGCCTCTCTCTGTGTGTCTCTCATGACCAAATCAATAAAATCTTTAAAAAACTAAACAAAAGGTATTTAGGAGTCTTATTCTACTTCCCATTAGTTAAGCTTTTAGATTACTTCTTTATTATTCATTTACAATTTTACTATGTTAGGATCATAGAATATAGCAATAAAATGCTCCACTTTAAGATTACTAAGGTTTTTATCTGTGTTCAAACACATGATCACTGATTGACTGAGGTAACTTTTTGTTTTGGATATACCAACAAATCTTTGTTTTTTGAGTAATTAAAATATTTGATTTATATATGAATTTGAGTTGTTGATTATATAATTCCCCTATGTCCTTATTCATCATTTTTTCATTGCTAATTCTGAAGAAATATATTTTTTCTCACGATAATTGTATTTGTATCCACTTCATACACTCTGATAGTTTTGCTTTATTAATAGTTAGCTGTTATGTTGTTTAGTATGCACAAGTATGTTCATTCTTAATTAACACTAACAATTAGTATACTCGATTTATTTCTTCCATTTTACTTTATGTTTATTATTTAGTTTCCCCTCTTCTTATTTCTGCTGATTTTATCAAATATACCCAATTAATTGGTATATATCTTTTTTTAACACTCTTAATCAAACAGGTTTCTCTAATTTTATGCAAAAACAAGTCAAAAGCTATTTTTCTTTATTGCTTCTTCTCCGCCCCAATACAGATTTTTTGCTTCCTGATTCGAGTCTGACAGATTAGAACTTTAGGATGATACTGCTTAACCTTCTTTCCATCCCCAACCAACTGTTTTGTTGGAATTATTTAATGTTTAGTTCCAGATTATTGTTATATTTTCCTTTAAAATATTTTGCTTATTGTTTTTCCTTTCTTTTTTATTTTCACCTATCTTGATGTTTCTGTTGTTTTATTATTTGGTCTCAGTCTTTTTCTCAAGGTTGGGATATATTTATTCCAACATGTTCATGATATCTTATCAAGTTACAAGATTCTTAAGTTATGGTTCTTTTCTCTGAGTAGCCTGTAGAATTGGTATATATTGGTATATATTGGTAGAAAGCATTGCCACTTTGTAGCTTCCCATATTGGACAAAAAGGCTTGATTCTAATTGGATTTTTCTTCCTTTGTGAATTACTCAGGCATTCTATCTTAAAGCTTTTAAGACATTTTTTTCTTAAATTTTTAGACTCTTGGAATTTTACAGGCATATGTCCATCATATGTATGATTTTTCTTTCAGCTGTATTGAGCTCTTTCAGTTTGCCAACTCAAGCCTTTCTTCAATTCAGTGTCATTTCATTTTACTTATTTATGAAACTAGTTTCTCTCTTCTATTGCTGGTTTTTTGTTTTGTTTTGTTTTCTTGTTGTTGTTGTTGTTGTTTGGGTTTTTGTTTTGTTTTGTTTTGTTTTGCTTTCTCCACCTTTCACTTTTGGCATATTGAGTCTCATAGACACATTCTCTAATATTCTTATCCTTTCCCTCATAATATGCTTCTTTTTGTATTTTTACTCTAGTTTTGAGATACTTCACCCTTTTGATCAGTAATTAAGGCCACTAAACTCTCAATAGTTACCTCCTTTCTAACTCAGTTGCTCAAAATTTAAAATAAAAGGAATTAGTTTCTTTTTTAAACATGTGCTATTTATTGTATTGATCTGGGTTCTCCAGAGAAACAGAAACTATGTGATGTACACAGACACAACACACACACACACACACACACACACACACACATATACAAAACCAGGAGACCTAATGGTATAGTTTCGAGTGTGAAAGCTGGCTGGCTTAGACCCAGGAAGGGCCAATGTTTCAGTTCTAGTCTAAAAGCGTAAAAAATGTTAATATCCCAGTTCAAAGATACTCAGGCAGGAGGAATTTTCTCTTACTCAGGAGAGAATTAGTCTTTTGTGCTATTCAAGCCTTCAACTGATTAGATGAGGTACACCTACATGAGGAAGGGTAATCTGCTTCACCCAGTTTACTGATCTATATATTTACTAATCTCATCCAAAAACAATCTCATGGGTACACCCAGAATAATATTTAACCAAATACGTGAGCACCTTGTGGTCCAGTCAAGATGACATATAAAATTAACCATCAGAGCTATTATTCAAATAGAGCTATCTCCCCTCACAGTCCTGTTTAAAAAAGATTGTCTTTTCTGGGTTTTCTGCTTCTTTTTTTCTTTCTGGCTGCTATATCACTTTGTTATTTTAGTATTTTTCTTTGCATACTTCCTCAAGGCCCTATAAACCTTAAGATTCAGGTCCAGCTATTAATGTATGTTTAAGTGGCACCAATCCAGCAAAATATTAGTTTGCTACCTGGCAAGTTTTCAGTCCCTGGTCTGGGCGCCCAGAGGAAGTGTCTGTTCTTCTGCCCACAAAGATCAGTGTGTTCTATTAGTCTTACAGGGAAGAGATGTCTCATCCCACCTGTAGAGCATTTCTAATTTCTTGGGTCCAGGAAAATGAGAAAGTCCTTTCAGAACATTTTCATAAGCTAGAAAGAACTGTCTCTCCAGGTGCAAGATATTCTATCCTTGCCCTTGGGCTCTCCTGCTCTGTTACTCATAAAAATATTCAGAAACATAAAGGCACTAAGCCTTGTCTTCTAAGTAAATAGTTGGTGAGTTTACTTTTGGTCAGAGAAACTTTCTAAGAAGTCATGTGGCATATGTGGTTAGGAATAGTGGTTACAATTATTCAACTTGCTATTCCCAGTTTTTACTACCCACTGAGCCAGCTGGTGAGAAAATTAAAAATTCTAGGTCTAATAACAAGAGTCATAATAAAATTTTAAGTCCTCATCCAATTTCTACACAACTTAAACTCACAATTTAGGGTATAAGAAAGAGATCTCTGGGCTGGTATATGGAAACCTGGGTCTTAGACTAAGCTTTTTTAGAACTGAATTGTGTGCTTTTAAGACTGAAATGTGTGATACAGAACACATTTAATCTTTTAATCTGTGTGTGTTTCTATACACACACACACACACTCACACACATGTTTTTCTTCTATAAAATGGAGAGATTATTGTTTATATGGCCTACCCCTCAACTTTATTTCTCAGAAATATTGTGTATAAACTAATGCAATAAATAAAAGAAATTAGTTTAATTTAATTCTGATGCTACCTTTCGACTCTTATACCAAACACAATGAAATATTGAGCCCTCCCTGGCAAGCAAACATTAGTAATTTGGGGATGTATTTTTTAATTATTGTCATGCCTTTGCTCAAAAGCCTCTAAGAATTTCTGGATAGTCTGTGTTTCACACTCTTTTGGTAGGCATTCTAGTGCTCCATTATCTCGTCCTTTTTATATTTTGTCCTAACTTTTTAATGTGCTATTCCCAATTACTAATGCCTCCATTTTAGTCATAATGGTCTACTCAAATGGCTCCAAATTATGAAATTTCCACATTGTCCTCCTGTTTTAAAATCTCTGTAGTTTCAACTACTCCTTTTCTTTCTAGGATCAGCGTAAGACCCACATTGATCAGTAGGTTTTCTTGGACTATTCCTGTTGCCAAAAATCTCACATCTATGCTTAGACAGGTAAAAAAGTATACACATCTTTTTAGGGCAGCAATAATATTTATCATATTTTATGGTGTCATGTTAAATTTTCATTTAACTCTTCTAATTTTATTTGATTTTTCAGATATGTATGCACATTCTTGTGTCTTTTGTTATAAACAAAATCCTTTGTGGTCAGAAATGATAGTTGTTTTTGTACCACAACCTTCCCCATCTTCTCCAGGCATAACATACTGCAGACATTCAAAACTTGACAATATATGAATGGAAATGCAAAATACCACATGTACCCTGTTGTTCTTAATATCTAAATGTGGCTGATTCTTAAGTTTTTAAATAATTCCAAGAATCATAAAATAATACAGATTTTAAAAATCTAGCTTAGTTTAATGTACATTAATTTTCACAATAACTTTGACTCTTCTACTTAAAATTTCATTTATTCTTTCTGAGGAACATACCTATTCTCAGGCTGACATTCATCCCTACAAACCAGAAAGGCCAAACCAATTGTTAAAATATTTGAACACTTTTGTATAAGTTAGTAAATAGCTGCTACCTGAAACCTCCCAGATGACCCATGAATACTCTAATCACCTATGCCTGTGCTTTTCCCCATCTCCCAGATCCTAGTGATCCCTACTATCCAACAAATAAGGGCATACTGTTCATCATAACATGGGATCTCCAGGATTCTTCTTAGTGCTATGGCTGTGTGCATTCTGATTGGTTGATGTCCGTGCACTATAGGATGTAAAATATTTCTGAATATATTCTATAGAATCAGAATATGTAATTGTAAAGCGGAAAATCAGAATATGTAATTTTAACAGTGAAAAAACTGAAATATAAGTCTTATATAAATCCTTTTCCACTCCCATAAGTGGTAGGCAAAATTGACCCTTATAAACACAAGGTAGAAGAAGTCATGAATAGATATTTACCAAAAATCTACTAGTTTCCAGGCACTGAAGTATTTTTGTGTCTATGCTTTCTGGCCCACCATTAATTCAGTAAGATTCTCTTTTTTGGCCTACAATAATTTTCTTTTTTGTGAAATGGGACAGGTATACATAGTTCATAAGCTTTATAACTATTTGCACTGTATGACATTTGTTTACTTGTCTATCTTGCCTATTAGACCGTGAGTCTTTGAAGTCAGGGGCAGTGTATCAATTATCTGGTGTATAACCAGATTTAACATAGTGGCAGGCACACAGTTGACTTTTAAAATATAACATTTTAACCACATTCCTCTTACCAAAATACTAACATTTTTTCTTTCATATAATTAAATATTTTTATTTGAGTATGTATAATTGGCCCACAATGTTACAGTAGTTTCATATGTACAACATAGTGATTCAACATCTCTACACGTATATTATGTTCACTGCAAGTATAGCTACCATACGTATTTTAGATGAAATGGTTGAGCATCAATTATTCTATGGATTGATACACCTGAAATGCTTAGCATGTTTATTCTCCTACTCCATCTCTTCCAGAAATATTTTTCCAGTAATTCTTTTAGTGCCTGATTTATCTATCTCTCCTGTGATCCTCTGCATTTCAGGGAGACTCCTAGAGATACAAAGCCTCCACGTGAAGACTCAATTACAAATAATAAGATAGGCTGATGAGGGAAAAAAGAATCTTTGCATAATGCATTAAAATTAATCACCTTTTCCACAAAAGGACTTCCTGCTGATCTGAAGCTAATTACCGAATGCTATACTTTCAAACTGCATAATTTTTCCCATTCCCAACTTCATAGGAAAAGGCTTTCTACTACTATCCAAATAAGTATGACCTGGGAATGTTCCATCAAGCCTTTCTCAGTATCTATCATAGTTCCAAAGACTGAGGATAGTCAATTTGGTTAGAAACCTTCAACTAAAAGAATAAAATAGGATGTTCCCTTTCTTGAAATCAAACAATCAATCCTAATACACAAGATCTGCCCACTTGGGAAGCCAATCTTACCTAGATAGTAAACACTAAAAAAAGTTAGGGAAAGAAAAACAAAGTTAGAGGAATCATCTCATATTTTTCTTGTAAACAAATACTTTTTAAGTGATATGCCTAGCTCTGCCCTCTCCATTATTCCATCTCTACCCTATAACCCAAGGAAGAATAATGGAAAAGAGAAACAAATGATACATCAGACTAGATGAACAAAGAAAATTCCCTTTTTTTTTTTTAAGATTTTAGTTATTTATTCATGATAGAGAGAGAGAGAGAGGCAAAGCACAAGAGGAGGGAGAAGCAGGCTCCATGCAGGGAGCCCGACGTGGGGCTCGATCCCAGGCCTCCAGGATCACACCCTGGGCCGAAGGCAGGCGCTGAACTGCCAAGAAAACTCCTAATTCACAAGAAGCAAGTAAGAAAACAGTATAATCCAAAAGTTTCTCTTGATATGAAAATTATTTTTTAACCCTGCTTTCTTGAACTGATGATTGAGAAAATCAAGTCTGTCTTGATGTGGTGTTGGAGAATATATCTACCATGGGTTTTCACTCACAGCTCATTAACAACAGGATACTGAAAACTGTTTATAGCCAATACTTAATTAGTCATGCCATGGAGAGTGGAGTGAATTTGTTAAATAGCATTTCATTATTTTAAAATAATTTTAGAGGTGCCTGGATGACTCAGTTAAGCATCTGATTCTTGATTTTGACTCAGGTCATGAGCTTGGGGTCCTGGGACTGAACCCTGTAACAGTTCCATAGTTAAATGATGTCTAAAGCACTGGAATTTCTTATTAATAAGACAAAATCCAAATTTTAGAGATTTAAAAATCATTAAACTCTATAGTTGTATTCCTCAATGGAATGTAATAAAGGAAACTCTTACTTATTCTTGAATATCTGAATTCCTAGAACCACCCCCATCACCACCACCACCACTTTGCTTTCATAGGTAGGCAGTTCCTAGTAAGAATCTGTGCCATGACCTTTGTAAGTCACAAGATGAAATTCTAAAATGCAGGCTGTTTTGGCTGTTTTGCAACTGAGCTGCTTCTTGCATAGGCATCTCTTTATGTCTATATAACAGGGTCTTACTCTTACTCATAGAAGTTCCAGGTAGTATAAAAGCAAATGTGGCATATAGGGAAGGCACAATTTTTAAAAATTACTGCAATTATAAAAAATTTAGTAATATTATTCCATGCTTCACTGATTCTAAAACACACATTTTCCCATATTTTAACACTTCTAAAATTGGGATCTCTCCTAATAGGTGACATCTTATAATCTCTGCCAGATAGGGACTGTTTGTTGTCTAAATACCTTTTAGTGAAATCTGGAGGACAAGAAAGTGCCATCTTCAAAACTGGCATTTAGTGTCCACAATTAGGAAAAAAATACTGGAGATGATACTGGAATACTGTTTTAAGAAAGGTAACAATACCAATATTGTTCATGATGCAAAGATTGATATTTGTGACAATTCTGAATTTTAAAAGTAATTCAGAACAACTTTGAATGCAAAGATGTTTGGAGTATAATAAATGTATTTTGTTTATATTTTCTTTTTACATGAATACCCAAGAATAAAATTTGTGTCTAAAATAGCTTTTATTAAGAATAAAAATAAAATTCTAAGCAATAAGAAAGCATTATGTCACAGTTTAGACTACTTTTCTTTCTTGGTAGTATGTAAGGTACATCTTCCACTAGAAAGAATCTTAGATTCAGTATCTAAAAATAAAGATACTCCTTCAGTACAATGGAATAGCTTAGTTCATTAGCAGTATATTTTTGAATAAATTTTTCTAGGAAGGATTAAGTTCACATTGAATTTATATATACATGATATAACTAGAGCACAATGAGACTGAATAACTCTAAAAGTGGTCTAATTACTCTGTAGTCCTAATAAATCTCTATCTATATTGATTTATTTAATTTAATTTTGTTAAAAAAATTCAGTCACCTAATTTTTGTGCTTTTGTGTATATAGTCATAAAGCAATCAAATTCCAACAGTGTTCTCTTTGACTGGTATACACCAAAATATTAACAATTCTAACCTTACAAACTCGTTTGCAAAATAGCATTCATTTTCCTAACTGCAGTTAAAATAGCAAAATTTAACATTCACCCAAATCTCTGAGCAAATAGAACTCAACACAGAATAATTTTTTCCATGAATGTCTATAACAGATGATTAATGAGCTATATTATTACCATGTACAATAAACAGTTGAGAAAGCACTTCTAGAAAAAATAATATAAAAAATAATATTTGATTTTTTGTGGCATGAACTTGAGATTTTTCACATCAGAAATGGTCAGTATATGAAATAAGTAAGTTCATGCAAAAACATTTTTAAAAGTTTAGAATATTCATAAAATAATCGCATGAATGGGGTGCATGTGTTAGAGTTACTATTGGGCTAATTAAAAATCGTTTGGCTGTTCTACAAAATCAACTAGAATAAGGTGGGAAATTATGTTTATGGCCAGAAGGAAGACTTATCTAAGATTAAAACTCATGTTCAACTTGGAAAAAATGTCAAGCTACTTTTAAACACTAAAATTAAATATTCTGTCTCTATGCTACTTTTCTATGATCTCTGTAGAAATAAACACAGCAGTTCTGAGGAACAACTGCATCATTATTCCATAGTCTTTGATCTATATTAAGTATGTAATAAAATTAGACCTCAAAATGTATTTATTATCAATGATACACTTTCCTAAATGGAATCTCCGTTAAATGCTTTATGTTACTCATTTCAGTTCAAGATGTTACCACCATTTCTCAGAAAGAGCCCCCAAACTGAAGAAATCTCTTTAGTCAGTTGTATTTTGCTGGTGGTAATGTAAATGGTGAGGGCTCTTTGGAAAATAGTTTGGTATAAACATAGTTATCACGTGACTCAGCAATTCTACACCTAAGCTAAACCCTAGAGAAATAAGAACTGTCACACAAAACTTGTTCGTGAATGTTCATAATAGCATTGGTCATCACGTCTATAAAGTGGAAACAACCAAAATCTCTATCAAGTGATGAATGGATAAATAAAATATAGCATAACCAAACAATGAATATTATTTAACAATAAAAAGGAATGAAGTACTGATACCTGGTACAATATGGATAAATGTTGAAATCTTTGTGCTACATGTAAAAAAAAAAAGCCAGTCAAAAAAGACATGTTGTATAATTCCGCTTACATGAAAGTCCAGTATAGGTAAATCTGTACAGATGGAAAACATATATTTTTTAAAGATTTTATTTATTTATTCATGAGAGACACAGAGAGAGAGAGAGGCAGAGACATAGGCAGAGGGAGAAGCAGGCTCTCCGCGGGGAGCCCAATGTAGGACTCTGATCCCAGGACTCTGAGATCATGCCCCAAGAGGAAGGCAGATGCTCAACCACTGAGCCACCCAGGCATCCCAGATAGAAAACATATTAATGGTTTTCAAAGACAGAAAGTTGGAGGGAAATGAGAAGTCACTTTACTAGATATAGAGGTTCTTTTTAGAATAATGAAAATGTTCCAAAATTGATTGTGGTAATAGCTGTACAACTCTGCGACTATATTTAAAAGTACTGAATTGTATACTTTAAAGTGATGAATTTTATGATATGTAAATTATATCTCAATTTTTAAAGTCCATAACTTAAACATATTTGCAAAGTTCTTTTTGCTTTGTAAGAGAATATACCCGCAGGTGCCAGGGATTATGTTGTTAACAGATTTTAGGGGCCGTTATTCTGTCTACCACATTTGGATTGCATGAAAGGAGCTGAAACTGAAATAGACCTGAGGATACCTTGCTATCCTTTGTGAGTAGCAATGCAGCCCTCAAGAGTGTGGGGCTATTAAGTGATGAAAACAATTACAGAGTAATGTGCATAGTAGGTACTCATTTTAATAAAAACTATAGATGTATATATTTATACTTGTATTTGTATGTATGTTTGGGCATGCTTCATTTGTAGTTTCTATGGAGATACATTTCTTCCTTCTTGATTTTTTTACCCTGGCTGTTGTTTCGTTCTCTTCAGATGTTGTAAAGTCCCATGATGTACTGTTCATAGTCACTGTAGCCTCTGTGTGTACAATTGATGATTACTTCTTCCCGGTTGTAGCAATGTTTATATTGTCCTTTGCAATGTCAAAAGGCCTCCACTCATGTCTAAAATCCTGCTGAGCTTTACAATCTGACCTCTCATACATTTCTTTTTGAGTACTCTCTTGCTTCTAGTCAATGAAAATCTTCATTTTCACAAATTACAAGAAACTCTTCTTTAGTACTCTTGCTGTACTGTAACCTAATCACGTAGATACTTTTTAACAAGCATAATGGGCCTAAACTTTTCACCTTAACATAAATTAATGGCAGAAAGACCATAGACCATGTTGGGATAAATAAACAGGTTTAAAATTTTAAAAAGGAAACAAATTGGCCCCACTGGAGCCAGAGAAAGCATGTAAGCCAGAGAAAGCATGAAAAAGAACATTGGTATTTATGGGCCTAAAGCCATAACACAATATGAACTAGTCACTCTAATTGGCTATAATCCTTTGATTATGCTCCTTGAATTACACTAGATGACCCATCATAAGGAAGCAAGTAAATAAACAAGTAAATAGTGTTTTTTGGTACTACAATGGATCTATCTAGCTACTAAACCACTTTGGTTACCAACATTATAACCCATTCAAAATAAGACTAGGAATGTATTAGTCTGGAAATTGCAACTTCTCAATGATGAACTCATATTAGCCCATCAATAAACCATTTAACTATGGGGCAAGTGGTCTTTATAATACACACATAAGTAATTAACCATCTTATGATAAGTCATACACATAATACCCAACCTGTATGTGCACAGACTAAAATTATATATGTTGGTTACTTCTCCCTGCCACCAAAACAGTAAACTCCTTCCACGTTAAACATTATGTGGAAAATAAACCAATTTAGGGGCATCTGCATGGCTCAGTTGGTAAAACATCTGACTCTTGATTTCAATTCAAGTCATGATCTAAGGGTTGTTAGAGCGAGCCCTACATCAGCCTCCATGCTGTGCGTAGAGTCTGCTTAAGATTCTTTTCCTTTTCCTCTGCTCCACCCATCTCATGCATGCTCTCTCTCTCTCTAAAAAAATAAATAAAAATAAACCATTTATAATCTATTGCTGATTCAGTAATGCATATTCTCCTTTAATGAATATTTCATAGGAATTTAGTTATATTTCCAAAAAGTATTCTGCTACCATTCAGTTATCTTTCCTCACAATAATATTGTAAGATGGTTGTCTACAAGAAATAAGAAAACGGAAATAAATTAGTGTCTTGAAGAGATATCTACAACCCATCATGTTCAATAAAGCATTATTTATAATAGCCAAGATACAGAAACAATCTAAGTGTCTGTAGATGGATGAATGGATAAAGAAAATGTGGAATATATACACAGTGGAATATTATCCAGCCTTAAAAAATAATCTGTCACTTGTGACAACATGGATGAACCTGTAGGACATTATGCTTAATGAAATAATCCAGACAAAAAGAAAGAAAATAGTGCATGATCTCATACAGTGAAATAAGTCTTAAGTTTTTTTTTAATTTTAAATATATATATATTTTTTTAATTCATGAGAGACACACAGAGAGGCAGAGACATAGGCAGAGGAAGAAGCTGGCTCCCAATGGGGAGCCTGATGTGGGACTCGATCCCCAGACCGGGGATCAACCACTGAGCCAGCCAGGCATCCCTGGGTCTTATACTGTGGAATCTAAAAATGTGAACACTATCTTATTTTTTACAACTTGATGTTATAATTTTAATTTGATTAAACTATAATTTTTTATATAAAAGTTTTTAAAAAAAGAAAAGAAGAAAAAGATGTTCAAGTAAATTTGTCCATTGCCCCCTTACAATTTTGGGTTAGAACTTAGCATCTTGAATACAAATTAGTTATGAAAATCACCATATCTCTCATTTTATATCATTAAAATAGCAAAATACAAATTTATAAGGAAGACAGTTTCACTTGCTTAGTATTCATTAAATGTTTCTTTTCAGAAACAAACCTAGATTTGTTAGAGTTTGTTAAACAAACTGATTTCTCTAATTGAATTCCAAAATTGGCTGAAGATTTATTAGATAATAGCAAACACAAAAGCAAAGATTTACTCTCTACCACCCAGTTTACTTGGGAGACAGACATATACTCACTGAGGGATTTGAGGAGTGAACAAGGTGATATGGAACCAAAAGGTAAGAGATGATTTATTCTATCTAGGATAGAGGTAAGGGCGTGGACTCAAAAAGATTACCAGAATAGATACCATTTAAGGAAGACCTTGCCTTTCAAAATGAGTAAGATTTCACCAGAGTGAAAGGGAAGGCCATTTCAAACAAAGAAGATAGTAAGGAAAAAACAGAAAATAATATAAATATGTATAATAAATATAAAATTACATGGTATATTCCCAGAATACTAAGTGGAGAGCCAGTATATATTTATTAAAATATATTGGGAAAGATGGTGGAGCTCTTCTCTTTTTCTCAAAGTATTCAATTCATGATTAGAATCATTAATGTGTTCTGTAATGTATCTCTGACCTGTCTTTATGCACCAGTGGAACTGGCAGAGGGCAGAAATGAGACAGGGAGCAAAATCAAAAAGGGTGACAACCTGTGGATACACTCAGTACACTAAAAGGACCAAAAGAAACCTGTGAGTGACCCTGGTAGGAGGTCTATAGAGGCAATGGAGAGAAGAAAAAAAAAAAACATAAAAGAGAAAGCAAAATGGATCTCAGGGGTTCATGAAGGTAATGCAAGCAGTCCTTTGGCCACTTGTCCTGCTAAAAATAGAAGCATCACCAGAGACATTTGGAAGGATATCAATGACCTTGAGCTCAGAGTTCAGGGAAGGATTTTTCAGTTAGAAATGTTTGGAGTCAAGGGTGAATGACTTAATTTTAATGAAAGCCAATGTGATTTAGTGTTTAAGAGCTTAGGCTCAGGCCACTACTTTCTGTTGGACTTTAAACAAACAATTTAATCTCTTAGTGCCTTCATTTCTAAAATATCTACTTAATAGAACTGTTATATAGATTAGAGAGGTAATATATGTAAAAGTACTTAGAATAACCAAGATGCAGGCAGAGAAATCAAACTCTAGGACTCTATTTTCAAATATGTTGGAAGTACTGAAAGGTTAAACAGGGAACCATGGAGCAATCCAGAGTTTAACAAGAACAGGAAGTCTCTATCACTCCATATAACTGGAAGGCAAAGAAAGGAGTAGTTTTAACAAAGCCTCTGAGTTGGAGCTTTCTGGAAGAAACTGGAATCATGAGACAGACAGTCTTTTCTAGAAATCCCACCGCAAACACATAAGATGAGAGATATACCCTTGTTCCAAGTGGTCAACAGCTGTCAGCCTAAGATTCCTTCTCTCTAAAAGGAAGATAATATAGCCTATCTTCAAGGATTTCTGTGTGGCATTTGAATAAGCTAATGTACATGAAAGCATTTGTAGTGTAAAGTACACATATGTAAGATACTATTAATGATGACAGATGGAGAACTGTTCATTCTCAAAAACACAGGAATGTTTTATTTGTTCTCACAGTAATATAGAACTATAAGCAACTAGTACAAAATTACAGTTTTCCTTAATGAACAATGTGAGCTGAATATTAAGTTAAAAGAGATGAGAGCCAAGGAAACCTAAATGTAATGTTATGCACAAAATAAATATGATCTGCTGTGCTTCCCTGACTTGCCAGTTAACCTCAGACATCATAGTTAGAAAACTTTAAGAAATGAAGAACCCTTAACTTGAAGTGTATTCTGTATTCATTTAATCCCCTTTATGTATAGTATTTCATATAGGCTTATGATTCAATTACCTCATCTGAGATTTTGAGGGTATATGTGTAAGTACATGCATGTTACCTTCACTATTAAAATATTTTTAAAAAAATTCTGAAAAGGGATAGGTATGTTTTTTGTTTATACTTATGTATTGCTTTTAATAATAATAAGTATTAGGTTAATATATACAGTTCATTTTCTTATCTTTCTCTTCTCTTCCAGGGATTTAATTTTACAGGTTCTGTGTCTTTGTATCCACTTCATTTGGAGAACCATAAAGCTTGGGTCCCAATGATTTCAAGGACAATTTCATTCTTAGTCCTCTTGTGCAGCTACAACTCTAGCTGCTGCGATCTTTTGGCCCATTTATAACTCACAAACTGTTTCATATTTTAACCTAACTTATAGCTTGGCCTTGGTATTCTTGTACCTAATTGTATTCTACAATTAGGTGAATTAATAATCATGTGACCGCATATCCAGGGGCTCCTAGTACTATCCCAGTTTATGCCTGTTGTTCCTGCATAATTATTTATAGCTTCCTCTTTCATTCTCATAAGTGTCCTGGTTTGGATAATAAATTATATGGTCACACATTAGTAAGTGTCTCAAAAGCAGAAACAGTATTCACTCTCTGATAATAGTGTGCCCAGAATTTTATAAACAAAGCCCTATAAAAATGTAAGCTATTGTTATCATTTTCTATGCAATATCCTGGTATTAATTTTATCTGTAGAGAAACAGAACAGATGAAGGAGTTCTCTATCTCACCTGCAGCAGAAGGGCTGAGATCTACTCAAGAAATGTAACATTCTAAGGTCTCCGTTTCTTCATCTGCAAAATGAAGGGGCTGAATTAAATGATCTCTATGGTCCATTCCAACTGAAAAAAAAAAAAAAGCCTGCCCTCCACATTTTCCTGTTTCTTACAGCACATCTAAAATTGCATTAAAATTGCATACTCTCTCCAGATAACTGGTTATCTCCAAATTGTGAGATTCCTCACTCTAAGCTTGACATTTAGCCTAACGGGCCCCTAACAGAGAGGAATCTTGACCACAAAATCATATTCTAAGAACTCTAAGGTTGAGACTTTATACATTTTTGCCCTTCTTTCTCTTAAAACTCTAGATTTGTCTTAGTTTTCACATACTATACATCTCTGAGATCATTCAGATCCAACTTAGGGATGATCATGCCTTATTTGTGTCTTGACAATTTCTTCTCTTGCTACAACATGAGAAGGTATTATTTTTGCCAGGCTAGAAAACTTTTAACTAAAGGTATTATTTTTGCCAGGCTAGAAAAACTTTTAACAAGCTATTTACTCTCCATGTTAACTCTTTTTCTCCTTGATCCCTCTTCCTTCTCATCACTATTTATTCTTTCCGCATGACATTCCTGTCATCAGAGAAAAAAAATTGATGAATTAAGTCTCACTGATGTGTAAAAGACTTCTATTTTCCTAGAAATATTTATATTTTTAGAGGTCAAAAGAGTAAAATGCTTATATAGAGAAACTTTCTGATAACACAAAGATTAAATTATGTTAGCTGCCAGAGTTCTTTTCATATTATAGGCTCTCAGTAAACACTAGTTGATATGCATATGAGGTCATAAAAAGTGAAAGGAAGTTTTCCCAGGCAGAAGAAAGTGAATAGTTCTCAGGCAGAAATTCCTCCAGATATGTCCAAATATCTCAAAATAACAAAAGAGCATGATGTGTTCACTGGTAGTAATAAGTTCTGTGTAGCTTTAATTTTAAGATGTGGGAAAGGGAGGAAATGGCATTGGAAAAATCTGTACAGGTCAAATAGGATCCAGAGATGGAAGTAACTTTCATGCCATGCTATGTCTTGGATTAAGCCATTTAACAAATCTAGGAATATATGTTAGATGTACGGTTCTGATGTAGTAAAATCACTATGGCATCAGTTTGCAGGGTATGCTAAAGGGAGAGACATTGGACCCAGGAATTCTATTTAGAAGCTAGCAGCTATCTAAAACCTATTAGGTTTCACCGGGATGTATAATAGCATGGGGATAGCAAATAATGGGGGATTGAGAAATATTCCAAGTATAAACTCTACAGGATTTTATAAACAACAGATATTGGGAACAGTAAAGGTGATAAGAAGGGTAAAATATATATTAAATTTGATGTTTTAAATATGGGAAATTACATGGGAGATAAAGCCATAAATAAAATAAGAAAATACAGGAGGAAGTGGGGAAGAGAATTTGGACAATGAATTCAATTTTCAAGACACTGAATTATATCTGAAGTTGTCTAGTTTATAGCTATAACCGAATCTGACACTCAGAATAGAAATCAAAGCCAGGAGAATCAGTTGCTGACATCATGAAATCACCCAGAGTATGTAGAGAAAGTGAAGAAGACCTAAAGATGGACCACTAGAGAACACTGGCATTTAAAGGGAGTATCGTGGGGCACCTGGATGGCTCAGTGGTTGAGCATCTGCCTTTGGCTCAGGGCTTAATCTCGGGGTCGTGGGATCGCATCCCGCATCAGGTTCCTGTTCCCCACAGGAAGCCTGCTTCCCTCTGCCTATGTCTCTGCCTCTCTCTGTGTGTCTCTCATGAATAAATAAATAAAATCTTCTTTAAAAAATACATAAAATAGAGGGAGCATCCTAAGGCCATATGTGACAAACCTATAACTAATACTATTTTCAATGATGAAAAGATGAAAGCTTTTAACTCGAAGATCAGGAACAAGACAAAGATGCCCACACTTGCCACTTTTATTCTACATTCTACTGGAAGTTCCTAGACAGAGCAATTATGCAAGAAAAAGAAATAAAGGTATCTAAATCAAGAAGGAAGAAGTAAGGTGCAGATGACATGATATTGTATATAGAAAACCTTAAAGACTTGACTCAAAAACTGTTAGAATAAATAGACTCAGTAAAATTGCAAGATACAAAATCAATGTAGAACAGAGTTGCGGGAGATCACTGGGTGGCTCAGTGGTTTAGCGCCTGCCTTTGGCCCAGGGTGTGATTCTGGAGACCCGGGATCGAGTCCCACATCAGGCTCCCTGCATGGAGCCTGCTTCTCCCTCCTCCTGTGTCTCTGCCTCTCTCTCTCTCTCTCTCTCTCTCTCTCTCCCCATGTCTATAATAAATAAATAAATAAATAAATAAATAAATAAATAAACAAACAAATAAATAAATCTTTAAAAAAAAGAACAGAGTTGTATTTCTACACACTAACAACAAACTATCAGAAAAAGAAATTAAGAAAACAGTCTCATTAAAACAGCATCATAAAAATAAAATACTAGGAACAAATTTAACCAAGACTTTTACACTCAAAACCGTAAGACATTGATGAAAGAAACCAAAGAAGACACAAATGAACAAAAAAACATTCTGTGATCACAGACTAGAAGAATATTGTTAAAATGTCCATACTACACGTATTAATATAAATAAACAGTTAAATACATAAGTAAATGGAGGGAGAGGAGAAAATAGACAAAACTCCTGGATAGATTTCCAAATAATTTATGTAGATAATCAGTCCTCAAAGAGGTAGAATGTAATCTCTTATTCCTTAAGTGTAAAATGCACATAGTAACTTTCTTTAAAAGAATACAGAACAGAATAAGGGGAAGGGGGATGAAGAACTGGAGTGGAGAAAACTGACAATCACTACCTCAAGCCAGAAGATCAAAATTAACATCAACAATGGTACGTCATGCTGCTACTACATACACTTTTTAAAATTTTTAAAGATTTATTTACTTATTTTAGAGAGAGAAAGAGAAAGCACACTCATGCATGAGAGAGAGTGAGAGAGAAGGAGAGAGAGAGAGTGAGCATGCATGCACAAATGTGGGGGTGAGTGGTGTGGGGGAGGGGCAGAGAGAGAATCTCAGGCAGTTCCCCCTCTGAGCTCAGAGACCAGGCAGAGCTGGTCTCACAACCCTGAGATCATGATCTGAGCTGAAACCAAGAGTCAGCCACTCAACCGACTGAGGCACCCCAGGACCCCTTACATATTCTTGATAGATGATGAGAATGACGCTTCTGCCAAACCCATAACCCAAGTCTAATCATTAGAAAATATCAGGCAAAAACAAACTGAAAAACATTCTAGAAAATACCTGATTAGTACTCCTCAAAACTGTCAAAGTCATCAAAAATAGGGAAGGTCTAAGACCCTGCCAGAGCCAAAAAAGAGCCTAAGCAGACATGAAGATGAAATGTAAGGCAATATCCTGGATGGGGTCCTGGAACAACATCAAAAAAAAAGCACATTAGGTAAAAACAAAGGAAAACCCAAGTAAAATATGGACTTTAATTAACAACAACTGTCTCAATATTGGTTCATTAATTGTGACAAATGCACTATACTAATGAAATATGTTAATAATGGAGGGAAATGGGTGGTGGTGGGGGCAGTTATATGAGAACTCTACTTTCTCTGCAACTTTTCTGTAAATTCAAGACTGTCCTAAAATAAAAAAGTTTAATAAAAAAAATTCTAGAATTCTGTCTGACGTATATAGTAGGTTCAAAATTATTGGAAACTATATTATCATTAATGGTGATATCAGTTATGGAAAAGACAGTAAAGGAAATTAAGTGTCTTCACTGCTCTGCTCACCAATCCATTCATCACGCCGACACCCTTAATTCACCTATCAGTAGGGACGCCTGGGTGGCTCAGCGGTTGGGCGGCTGCCTTAGGCTCAGGGCATGATCCCAGGATCCAGGATCAAGCTCCACATCAGGCTCCTGCAAAGAGCCTGCTTCTCCCTCTGCCTATGTGTCTTTGCCTCTATGTGTATGTGTGTGTCTCATGAATAAATAAATATTTTTAAAAATTCATCTATTAGTAACATCACCTGCAGTAGATATATTTGCTCATCATAATGATAGCATTTATTGAGCACTTATGAAAGGCTGAGTATATAAACGATCTTATTTACTACTCAAAAAATATTATGAGGGACGCCTGGGTGGCTCAGTGGTTGAGCGTCTGCCTTTGGCTCAGGTCTTGATCCCAGGGTCCTGGGATCGAGTTCCACATTGGGCTCCCCAGAGGAAGTCTGCTTCTCCCTCTGCCTATGTCTCTAAATAAAATCTTTAAAAAAAAGTTATGAGATTTGCACTATTATCCCAAATTTACAGGTGAGGAATACTAAACTTGGAGAGTCTAACAAAAACTTAAAGAGGCTAAGTAATTTGCTTAAGGCCTATAGCTAATAAGTGAAAAATGTTGACCCCAAAGCAGTTTGTTGCCAGCACCTACCTATACTCTTTAACTAGTCTGCTAAACTGTCTACTATACATGTGGATATCCCTGCCTCCACCATGTACACCCATACACATACTGCATTGTCCATGATCCTCTCTCTATATACTACTGTCTAGACCAATATGGTTCTCCAACCATTTCCTTTCTATCTGCAAATATACAGATAAATTCAGGAAAGGATATAGCACATCATCCCCAAACACTGGGCCTTGCTCGAGCCCTCAGTGCTGTGACTGAAGTCCATTTCCTTATTTTAAATCTACTACAAGGTAATATTTAAATTTGATTGAGTTCACAATTTTTTTTGAGGAATATACTGAAAGCAACAGCCTTCCTTGTAGAGGGAAGATAATACAGTAGGCAGCACCACTGTATCCAGCCTCTTTTTTCATGCCCTCATTGCCCACTCATTGCTTTAACTCATTGGAACAAGAGGCTAAAGAGAGAAAGCAATATTTCCTTAAGAAAGACAAGTTTATAGTTAAGCTCATTTTCTGTCTTCATGTTATTAAAATGAGAACAATCGTTAAGGGAGGCAAGGATTTTCTGTTCATGTGCAACAACAGCACCTCCCAGTTTTCGTAAATCTAAAACCAGTCTTGTTTTCTTTTCTATAATTTGGCTATAAACCAGTCCATGCCAGCCTGACTCATTCAGCTACCCATGTGCTATGGCTAGAGTGTCACCGTTCCTTAACGGGGGTACTGAGTGCTTTTGTTTGGGCCTGTGGCATAAATAGAACAAAGAAAAAGATCTTTCTGAAAGAAGACCTTGAAAGCCAAGGAATGATAACCTTTCCTCACACTGAGGACTAGGGATGGGGAGTGGTAAAATGGCAAACAAACCCAAGTCCTTCCCAGGGCTTTCCTGTCTTCAAAGGGATTCAGGCCCGCATGAATTCCTTCTCAGGCACTGCCTGACAATGTTAACATTACGCAATCAGCTCCTCATACGGTTGCACAGTTAGACAGGTTCTTAGCAAATATTCTAACCTAGGACCTCTTTCCTCTTGTAATTGACTACAAGAAACATTAGACATTAGAAGAGTTTAGAGAACTTAAAGAGCCATTTGCACATCCTCTAGAGTTACTCCCCATTTAACAAGGGGCAGGCTTGGAGAAAGAAGCCTCTGTCTGATATCTAGGATATAGGGCATAGGAAACCATCACTCTCCCCTATGTATTGAGTGGGTACCTATTTTCCTCCTCCGCCTTCTGGAGCCTTTCCTAACTAACTTAAAATATTCTCACTTCTCTATTGGCATTCCTTTGCTAATAAGTAATATAATCACACAATCATCTCTATTAGTTTGTACTTCATTCTCCACTCTGCTTTTTCTGAGAGCATTTTGCTTTCTGTTGTAGCACTTAATACCCTCAGTCTTGTAGTGCAGCCCAGGGTAACCATGCGGCCTGCATGTGTCACTAGACTGAAAGTCTTCTAATATAAGGAATTCAGTGTCCTCCTCCCCACAGGGTCTTGCATCTTGCTCAAAATGCTTGTTGAACCAAAAATTTGTGTGCTTTTACAAGCCTTTTTCATCAAATATGTCCATAAATTCTTGAAGAATCAGACACTGCCATTTCTTTGGAAACATCTGTTCCTAGTATGCCATTCCCTTCTTCCCATCTAGCAACAAACCCATAAATAAATACGCACACACACACACACACACACACACTCATACTTTTTAGTTTAAGCAGTATTATCAACCAATTAATAAATATTCATGATATAATCAATAAGATCCCAGCCTTGTTGCTCATTGATACATATTTATCTTTCTGATAAAGATACATTCAAAACATGAAAAGAGCAAGAAGAAGAACATCAGGTTGCCAAGAAAACAAAACCTACTTGGAATTCTAGAAGTAATCTTAATATTGCCTTCCTATAAAAATACATGATTACAAATAAATACTCTTATAACCAGGTTCTCAATGAAATCCATCCTATAAAGTTACTTTTATAAAATATTTATTGAATGTCTATTATGAACCACATAGTATTCTAGGAGTTCGGGATAAAAACCCGTACCTTGGGAACTCATATTCTGTAATATATATGGAAACAGACAATAAACAAATAATATAGACATGTAAGAGGTCAGGTGAGATCAGTGTTTAAAGGAAAATAAAGTAGGTGAGGGGATAGAAAGAATGCTATCTACCTGCCAGAGAAGAGTTGTCTAGGTTTTGTTGCTGTTGTTGTTGTGTTAAGAGAAACTTGTTATTAAATTTAAATTTCTTTAAATGCATTCTTTCTCCCACCTTCACCTGCTATAGGGAGGAACAGAAAACTCCTACTCCCTCCATTTGGGGGATTCCAACTTATAAAGCCTGGGATGGTGAAAATGAAATATAAAAATATTATGTAAAAAGGGAAAGAAAGTATCCGCTGTTACCTTAACAGTCAGATACCCCCATTCCCAGACTCCTTTTGCTCCTTTAGAAAAAAACCACTGGAAACCCATTGAAGTGGAGAACAAGCCTTGGAGGGGCACTCAAACCTCAACATAGAATAGGAAGCTCTGACATTAAATTACCATGGAAAAAAGAAAATGGACAGCACGTCAAATCCTAGCAGGGGGAGGGGATTTGCCCTCCTGTAGTCAGTAGGCTGGCCAGATTGAATGAAGTGAAAGCTGAGTCATGTAAATATATGCTGGAGGGATATTTTAGGTAGAAGAGCAAATACAGAGTTCCTTAGATGTTTAGGACACTTAAGTAAGAGCAATGGAGCCAGCATTGCTGGAGAGGAGAAAAATAGAGAGCAGATGGCCTAGGCCTTGCATAGTGAATGATCCTTTAGAAATCTGCATTAGTATTAACCCTCTCTCTACAAAAGAGAAAGGCTTGAAATAAATTAAAACAGGAGGAAGAGAGGCAAGAAGAAAAAGAAAAAAAAACCCTAAAATTACAGGTAGCTTTCTTCTTTGTTGTTATGGATATGCTAATTTCATTTCAGGAAGAAACTTCTAAAGTTTCTCTGATCATTTCTCTTATATACCCCTTCCTTTCTAACCCTAATGTCACTGTTATCTGATTCTCTTCATCTAAGGCCAGAATTACTTACAATCCCTCCTGACAGGTTTCCAACTCCATTTTAGCTTCCTCCTTCAACACAACCACACTGCTGTCACAGCAATCTTTCTAAAATCCACACCTTACCATGTTTCCCTCACTTTCTCAGACACTCCCTTTTAATTTTCCTTCCCTTACTCAAGTACCCCACCCTCTACACCAAACTGCAATCCCCAGTCTAGATTTAGTGGTTTTTCTCTGAACACACCAGTCACTTTCACACTTTTATCCATACTTCGCTTGGAATGCTCCTCCTGATATCTCTTATTCATTCCATACATGCAACACAAATCCTCTAACCTCTATAAATTTCAGCAACATCCCCATGTATATTCTATCCCCATAGAAGAATTAATCTTCTTCTTCCATATGCTTGCATGACACTTTGTTTGTCACTATTATAGCCTTTATCATACTTTATTCTATTGTGCTTAGCACGTGGCATTCTTCCTAGCAACAATATGAGTTCTGCGTCAGAAACACTGTTCTCTTCATTTTTATATCACAAGTATTTAGTAGAGTAACAAATATTTATTGACTTAAAAAGCAAAAGAAAATAGGAAATGAGATGAAAACAGGGAAAGTCTCAAAGTGGAATCAGAAAACAGGAAAAATCAAGATGGTAAAGAGATTTGCAAAGTCAGCAGAGAGGAAAAAATTACAAACTATTAAAGCCGGAACAAAATTCTGTAATATTTTTCAGTTAACGAATTTAACAAATGAAAGAATTAGGATTTAGAACACTCAAGCTGGAAATAATCACAGAACTTGAATTCAAATTTCAATGTTTGGTCCATAGTTCTTAGAGAATAATGCAAACAATGGATAGAAAGTACCTACAGATCATCCTGCTCACCTGTACACTATGCCTCTCTGAGATGGAAAAAGGTTGGAGCAATATTAATGCACCATCAAGTATGTTTTAAATGTTCTAATTTTCCTCTTAAAATATTTTTCATTTGACAACTTTACTGCACTGCATGTATCTTATTGTATGTATATTGGTTTACCACTTCACAGTCTATGAAGCATTAAAATATCATTTCACTAGATTCTCATAGCAGTCTTTTGAGTCTTTGGTTTCAATTAGACATTTTCCCTTCACTATTCCACTGCCTCCTATAGCTATGAAAGGTCACTTAAAATATCAAATAGGCAGCTGATGAGAACATGAGACCACCTGTGATTCTGCTGTTTACTACAGATGCACTAATATACCTCACAGGCACAGGGTTCCGCTGCTGGCCCTGCCAACCTCAAGCTGATTGTCACTTCACCTCCTGTGCCTCCATTTATGCATCTGGAAATCAACGAAGCTTGACCAGATCAGTGGTTTCCAAACCTGGCTAGGCATCAAAACTATCTAGAGGCTTTAATAAATCTAATTGTCTAGGTCCTTCCCCCAGAATATCTCAGGGGATGAGGATGAGAAATCTGGATTTTTAAAGCTCTCCAGGTGATTCTGTTGAATGGCCAGGTCTAAAAATCTCTAAACCAGATGATGTCTCAAGTCCCTATTGGCTCTACAACTATGAATAAGCCATGCCTCTTTTTTGTGTCCATTGCTATTTGTGCAAATCACTCTTAGATCCAGACATTGGCTTCCTCACAATAGCCTGGAGAAAACAGACTTGAGATGGTAAGACTAGACAGATGTCAGAACTAATGGCTTAGTTTATATTCTGAACCTAGAGGACCACATGAAAGAATGGCTTTTTTGTTTATTTTCCAACAGCAGGCTTCTTAAGAGTCTATCTGTTTTCCAGAAGAGTCTATCTGTTCTCAGGAATGTACAGGTTTATTATTATTATTGTCATCTGCTAACTTTTCCTGTTGGACTGCAAAAGTGATCTAAAATACTGAAGAAATCCAGTATCTTGTGTCTTATTTAACAAAATACACTAAATACACTTTAAAAATTAGGGTTTTTAAAAAATTTTTATTGAGTTCAATTTGCCAACATATAGCATAACACCCAGTGTTCATTCCACCAAGTGCCCCCTCATTGCCCATCACCCAGTCACCCCAACACCCTGCCCACTTCCCCTTCCACTACCCCTTGTTCATTTCCCAGGGTTAGGTGTCTCTCATGTTTTGTCACCTTCACTGATATTTTATTTTTTAACAAGTTTACTGATGCTCAGATGATACTAGGAAGGAAACAAAGACCAGGAGAGATATCTCACCATTACAAATTAATGACCTTTAGTTTTTATCTTATTTTACTTTGTTTGGTTTTCTTTTTAGTTCCAATAGTGATTTTCAGTTTTTGGAAAATCTAATAACTAACTCAAAGAGAGTAACACATAAACCACAAAGTTAATTTACTGGTTAATAAAGCAAGGGGCAAGAAATGCTAGAAATTAAAAAAATTTTTAAGACTACTAGAGGTCAAATAAATGCAATTAATTAATTCTAATATTATTTTTCTCTTTTTCTTTAAATCACTGATTAGGCCGTATAAGATCAAGCTAAAAACAAAATCTTAAGGTCTTTCACAGGAGACCTCCCTCCAGATTCAGGTGAGAGAAGGTGCCCAACACCTTCTGGGCTAGTGAGTGATTTAACCAACCTTGATACGAGTCCACCGTTGCTTGATCCAGGCTGTAGTTCTTTATCTTGTTGACAATAATATCATGAAAAACAGTAATGTATCTTTCTGAAGTCATGATATTCAATATTCATTTATTTCTTTAACAAAAATTTATTGAACATTTACTATGAGTTAGATACATAAAAAATGACTAAGTTTGCCTGTTGCCTCTTTTGAACATTCTAGATGAGAAGACAAATAATTTTGACAGTGCAATTAGTACAAAAAAAGGTAAAATTCTGCAGGGTTTCAGGTTTTTTTTGGCAAAAAGATATCTGAACTAAGTCTTGAAAAATAGGTGGAGTTTGCTCTGTAGTCAAAGAAGGAAAGTTTCCAAGCCGAGCAACTCTGTAACTACTTAGAGCTCCCTGAATCTATCATGAAATACTTTTTTACTCCAGGTATGGTATGGTTTGGAGATGGAGTGTTTTTGAAGGAGTGATAGGAGACATACTTGAGGAGAAAAAAGAATCAGGAGATGGCTAAAACAGCTGGGCAGCATTTCCACTATAGCTCTTTCTGCGTTATACTTATGATACCTTCTTTTTCTATCTGGCCTCCTTCCAAGAATCAGTTGAAAACCTCTAAAACATTAGCAAATCCACTTAAAATGCTTTTTTCAGTCATTCAGAAATACTTTATCACTTGCTATTCCCTAGTATTCTGGTCAAACAGCACATTCTAGTCCAGAAAAGCAAAACTTTTTTTTTTTTTTTTTTTTTTTCATTCAAGAGAGACACAGAGAGGCAGATACAAAGGCAGAGGGAGAAGCAAGCTCCCTGCAGGGAGCCTGATATAGGACTTGATCCCAGGACCCGGGAATCAGGATCTGAGTCAAAGGCAGAAGAAGCCTAACTGAGCCACCCAGGTGCCCCAAAAATCAAATATTCTTTTCCTTAGTCTCTCAGTGTCCACTCCCCATATCTACTTGATTCCACCTACTTTCCCTATTTCTCTGCACATGCTCTTTGTTTTTCTACAAAGAATCTCAAAGTCGATTAAGATAACATTTTATTTATTTATTTTTTAAGATTTTATTTATTTATTCATGAGAGACACAGAGAGACAGAGAGAGAGGCAGAGACACAGGCCGAGGGAGAAGCAGGCTCCATGCAGAGAGCCCGACGTGGGATTCGATCCTGGGTCTCCAGGATCAGGCCCTGGGCTGAAGGTGGCTCTAAACCGCTGAGCCACCCGGACTGCCCTAAGATAACATTTTAGATTTCTTATTGACACTACTAATATTCTGAATAGGATCAGTGTCAAGTAGGCAGTCCTTGGTAGATTTGATAAATGTTAAGTTTTAGACATATATTTAATTATAATTGCATTTCAATGTTCAGACTTTGACAGAAAACAGAGTCAGAACAGTTTTTTAATTCAGTTGATTGTATCTCTTAAAATCCAGGTGGCTCAAAGCTCAAAGACCTCATATAGGCACAACCTATATTTGATTGTAGTTTATATAAACAACATCACTTTAGAAGGAAATATTCAGCCTTGGAAATGCTAGGATTTTATTTTAAAAATTATACTGTAATACTAGTTTTCCACTCAAAATTTCAACACACACACACACACACACACACACACACAGAGAGAGACATAAACAGTTTGGTCTTCAATGAATTTACCAGCTCTGCTGCTATCAGGAATACCCAAATGCTGGCAGGCCCAAGGATGAAAACATGTTCATCTCCTTACCCTCATACGTGCTCAGCTAAAAATGTCTGAGGCCTTTCTGTTCCAAATTAAAAACATACAAAAGAATAGAGGCCTAACACTTGTCTCACATAGCATGACTTGAGAAAGTTTTATATTCTTTTTTTTTTTTTTTTAAGATTTTATATATTTGAGAGTGAGAAAGAGCTCAAGTGGGTGGAGGGGCAGACGTACAGAAGCACAGAGGGGCAGAGGGAGAGGGAGAAGCAGGCTCCCACTGAGCAGCTGAGCAGGGAGGCAGACCCAGGGCTCAATCATGACCCCAGCCAAAGGCAGGCGCTTAACTGATTAAACTACCCAGGTGCCTCAAGAAAGTTTGTTCTAAAACCCTCCAGATCCACTTTTGCCAGTTTTCATGACAAAGATCATGAAAACTGAACAAGCCTGTCTAGCAGGGCAGTGATGATAGGTCTGGATTGACACTATTGCTGACTTTGGTTTTATGCTGCCTTCTTTGTGATCATCTATTTATATATGTTTCTCAATAATCTTCTTTTGATGGGGCAGCTAACAAGTTTTAGCTGAGGATATCTATAAAATTCAAATGTACCATTTTCAATAACGTTTTCATTTTTAATTTATAAACTCTAGATACAGAAGTTCTGGAATTTTTTATTTGGAAATAAGCAAATGTCTTGTTTGTTTCCTAGCACCCTCTGTCTCATAACAGCTCCCTACTGCCAACAGAAAATGATCACATCAGAACCAAATTCATCTATCCTCAAGTAACAGACATTGGCAGACACACTACATTCTGAGACTGTTTGTCAGCCTTTGGCTGGTAGAGTTTAAATTCTGATTCACACTGGCTGCTCTAGAGATAAGACATAACTCCACAATCATATGGACTCTGATTCCTATCATATACATAGACAGAGAAATGGGAGAGAATGGTAGGACAAAAGTGGGAAAAAATAGTTTAAAAGTCAATAGAAAAAAAAGAAAGGGTATATGTATATATGCCTTCTCCATTTACTCAAACTACCTTAAATTACCCAGGTTTTACTAGCTCAGAATGAAGTCACAATGTAATGTAGATTCCACAGGTCCTACAGGAGTATAGAGTTTGACTATTTTTAATAAGACCTTGAAAAACCATTTGTGGAATTTATTCCAATAAATATGACAGATTTAGAGGTAGGAATAAGAATACAATTAAACTTTATAGCTCACATTGCCTTAAATTTATATAGTTTCAAATTCTTTTGTTAGTGTACTTTTTCAATTAGAATTGTTTTTTTTTATCATGACTTGTTCTTAACATTATGATAATTCATATTTGGACAAATGGAAAGCATGCATGCTAAATTGCTTGCTCTCTGGACACCACTGATCATGTTTCAATTGGTTTACTGTTTGAGGTAAAGCACAATTTGCTAGTACAATCAGTCTACTTCATCCATCAAATGTATTCATATTGTCCTCTCTATATTAGACTCTCAATAGTTCAGATGCCCCTCTATTTTGCCATTATCTTCTTTAGGAACTTGCTAAGAAAAGAAAGAAGATGTGTATTCAAAAGTAATAGAGTTTCAAAGGTATTACATGAAAAGCTACTGATGACTAAATAAGACTACACTTAGAAATAAGAGATCCTAGGATAACTATGATTCCTTAACAGTGTCTCATCTAGGGGTGTGTCACAATCTGTTTCCGTGATACCTCACCAGCCATTTGGGTGATGGTTAATTCAAGACTCTTAGCCTACTTTACAAAAACAGCATTGTCCTAAATCCATACCAAAGGGTTAATCTTTCATCATTTCTGCCATTGTCAGTAAGTATAACATAGTTACTTCTTCCAGTACTTCAGGCTCATGCCTTTTTGAATTTGGGTCATTCTGCACTTATTCTGCAACTGTCTCTTTGCTATTAATTCCTGGCCCTATATGAAAAAGGCCATTTCCTATGCAAGCTTACAGTGTCCTTCCCTGGTAACCAAAACATTCTGAAGTGATTTTTTTTTTTGGCCTTCTTCCCTGAAATTAATTCCATCTGAACTCTAGATGCAGAAATCAGACCCCACCTTTGTTTTTTTCCCTAGCCAATTACCTTTTACACATTCTGATTCTTTTGTCTGACTAGACAGTCTCCCTAATTAATTTCTATGGCTGATCAATTACACTTTTAGATATGTCAAAATTTCTCATCTATTTTTCTGAGCCTAGCTTCTGAAGTAGCCATGTACTCAGGACTATACTATTTATCTCACTCTGTGTCTATTTTTTCCTTCTCTCACATGATGGCTTCTCTTAATGCCTCTTAAAAAATAATGAGTTCCCTCCCAAGGAACTGACTTACTCTGCATTGTGGCCTGAATTCATATCGTAGAGCTCTAACCCCCAATGTGATAGTATTTGGAGGTAGGGCCTTTGAGAGATAATTGGGTTTAAAAGGTTTTTTTAAGATTCATATTTATTTTAAAGAGGCAGGGGAGGGCCAGAGGAAGAGGATCCCAAGCAGACTCCCCCCCAGGTGTCCCAAGATAAATAATTAGGTTTAAATGAAGTTATGGTAATAGAGCCTGCATGATGAGATTAGTGTCCTTACAAGAAGAGGAAGAGACCTGAGCTCACTTTTCTTCTGACTACAAAAGAGGATGGCAGCAGCCTACAATCCAGTGAAAGAGACCTCAGAATGAAACCTACTTTGCTGGCACCTTGATCTTGGGCTTCCCAACCTCCAAAACTGAAAAACAAACTTCTGTTTAAAGTACCCAGTCTATGGTATTATGATGGGTCCCTAAGCAAACTAAGACACTCCCATCAAAGTCTCCATCAAAAAAACCTTGAATGGGGATCCCTGGGTGGCGCAGCGGTTTGGCGCCTGCCTTTGGCCCAGGGCGCGATCCTGGAGACCCGGGATCGAATCCCACGTCGGGCTCCCAGTGAATGGAGCCTGCTTCTCCCTCTGCCTGTGTCTCAGCCTCTCTCTCTCTCACTGTGTGCCTATCATGAATAAATAAAAAAAAAAAAAAAAAAAAAAAAAAACCTTGAATGACTGCTTCCTCTGCCTCACGACCACTCACCATCTGGAGGAGTGAGTCTCTTGGCCCAGGGGTCTGTGCTTATCAGGACGGGAACAAAGGAGAGATTTCTTAATATCACCTCATCACCTCTAGTGCCTTTTGTAGGACATTCTATTTGAATAGTTTTCTTTGCTTTAAGGTATAAATCTTCCCATGGGGAGGTTTCTGGTCTTTCATCATTCCCATCATTCTGCTTTCCACCAATCCAACCTCCAGAGGCCAGTTTCAGCTCATCTTCTCCAAGGAATATTCCTGGATGGTTCCTTCCACTTTAATCACTCCATTTTTTAAACTTTTCTGGCAATTATTGTCTGCATGAAATAATTTTAAAATGTAACACACTCATACATGCTTTTCCCCTCTTGGAACTTACCAGCACTCCCATGCTCTGTGTAAATGTGCTCCTGATATTCATTTTTTTTTAAGTGTTACTCTTGGCCAGGTGGTAATCTACCATGACAATCTCTGTTATATTCTTCATCTCTATAACATGCATACACACATATATTCCTACAATCTTCTGCGTCTGGCCACTTCTTCATACCAAAGATATTTTAGGGTCTAGGCATTTCTTTACTTTCATTATCACCTTGGTGACCTCAGCAAGTTAAGGGGTTTTTATATTATCCTTTTAACTAGGCTGTTGATTTTGTTTTTAAATAGCTTCTCTGTGTGAGAAATTAGTAGGATCATTCTGGGCTTCCCAAGGGCCTTTAAGGTCCCTGATTACCTAAGTTATTTTTTTTCTCTTATTATTTTTGAAGGAATGAGAATGTGGGAACAAAAAATAGCAAGGGTTCTCTGGAGTGCATTGTGTCTATTCAGAAGTAAGAAAACAAAGAAAGGAAGGATCAGTGAGCCAAATACCTCTGGCACCATTGTCCATATGCCCTTTCTAGAGCTAGTTCAGTGGATAAACCATCAGTCACTATTCCCAGACCTATTATTCTAAAATTTTAAATGTTTCCCTTGAATACATAAGTTTGGGTTTACCTGAGAAGAGCATACATAAGTGTGGTGAATTTTCAATAAATTTGTATTGGCTTTAGGAAGACTGGATGAGAAATCATTAGTTGTTTCATTATCAATATTCATTTTGTTTTATATGATCATCTTACTATCGTCCAACCTAGTAAGATGGTGGCAAGGAGGAAAAGCTTCTCCTCTTGAATTTTAAAGTCCTGCATGAGCCAAATCGCAATATGATACACATATAAAACACAACAGATGTCCGTGAAATCTTCATTTGTTAAATACTTTCCATGCATGCAAGGAGAGGGTCATGCTAATCAAAAAGATCACATTCTCATATAAAACGAGTAAGTGCCTATTATCAGGTTTGGGAAGTCTCAATCAAGTGTGCACTGAGGGGCACCTGGGTAGCTCAGTCAGTTAAGTGGCTGGCTCTTTGTTTCAGCTCAGGTCATGATCTCATGGGCTGTGGGACTGAGCACTGTATTGGGCTCCACTGTGCTCAGTGGGGAGTCTGCTTAAAGATTCTCTCCCTCTGCCCCACTCTCTACTCGAGTGCATGCTCTCGCTCTCTCTCTCTCTCTCTCTTTCTAAAATAAATAAATAAATCTTTTTTTTTTAAAAGGTGTGCACTGAATACTCAGCCATTCATTTCCCAAATGTCTACTTTACCAAATATATGTATAACAACACATGAGTTACTATGAGTTATAAAAACATCTATGCAGTATGGTCCTTATCCTCAGGAACATTATAAAGAAACTTTACAATCTCACAGAGGTGCAAGACATACACAAGATGCACTATAAGGAAATGTCTGATGAAATCATTATCAAGGGTTAAAAATCCTGGGCAGGAACGAAGGTATCTTAGAATGTTCTATAATGTCCTCCTAGTTCTGAATTACACACTGCTTAGGAGGGTAACTGAAACATGGTAAATATAAAGGTGGCTTATATTTAGCTTTGGAATATATCCTGCTTCTGTTTGCCCTTGGCCAACTCAAAATTGCACTCCCAAAGCTTGTATTAGTTTATCATGGGGGCAGTTATAAAAAATATCAAGTACCTGAGGAAAGCTGATTGAAAATTCAACATTAGCAGACGATTTGCTATCCATAGCCTCCACTTTTATGATACTTTACAAATGCACATGCATTCATTGGTCCTCTTGGTAACCCTTCAAGATAAATAAGCATTACACAATTTTATAGAAGAAAATTAAAGATCAATAGATTATCTGACTTGTCCAAGAACCTCAATGTATCTATTAGGGCCCTGACAGGAAACAGATGGTATATCTAAAGGGTCTGACTGAAAATAATTTATTGAAGGGCAGGTATAAGGGACCAAAAAGGAGTAGTAAAGCACTCAGGGACTAAAAAGCAGGAAGCCGTGGATCCCTGGGTGGCTCAGCAGCTTAGCGCCTGCCTTCGGCCCAGGGCATGATCCTGGAGTCCTGGGATCGAATACTACATGGGGCTCCCTGCATGGAGCCTGCTTCTCTCTCTCTTTCTCTCCCTCTCT
This sequence comes from Canis aureus, assembly GCF_053574225.1. Lineage (NCBI taxonomy): Eukaryota > Metazoa > Chordata > Mammalia > Carnivora > Canidae > Canis > Canis aureus. Next base: position 76,296,374 of record NC_135614.1, on the reverse strand, counting down.
CTCTCTAATGAATAAATAAATAAAATCTTTAAAAAAAAAAAAAAAAAAAAGCAGGAATCCTTGACTATTCCAGGCCTGAAAAAGAGAACAACTTGGCTACTCCAGTGGTCATATTGATGCATTTCAGTATTATGCTAAGCTTGCCACAGTCCTATTTAAAGAACAATGAAAACAAAATTTGGAAGAAATAATGAAGACCGGTAGGTGCTATGTATAACAAACACTAAGGCATGCAATCTTATAGTGGTATAATTCCTCTGGGAAGGATGCAAAATGAAATAAGACAGAATGGGGAGTAGTAATTCAGCCTATTTCAAACACTATTCGAGAGAATATATTTTTTTAACATTGCAGAAATGGATTTGGAACCCAACACTTTGAATGCTATTGGCATCCACAGCATAATTTTATTCTATTAACCTTTTAAGTATCTATTCATCCCTTACCACTCTGGTCTTAAGGTATCTGAAAATCCCTTAAGTTAAGCACAGGCCTTCAAAGTAAGTAAGTACAACAATATCAAGTAAGCAAGCAAGCAAGTAAATAAGTAAGTAAGTGAATAAATAAATGAATCCCTGACACTTTATCACCTTAGTATGAATTCAGTTTACCAAACTACTTTCCTCCTTTGATTACAGAACTTTAAGCTACAGAAGGAAAATGTGTGGCAAGCTTTTAACAATTAAAAACAAGAAATTAAAACACATTAAGCCTTTGGAAAGACAGTGAAAAAAAAAAACTCCAAAACTGAGGAGAATGCTGCCCTTGGACGCTGTGGGAAATGGGGGTGCAATTGCTGAAGTCAAATTTTCATGCTTATTTGTTCAGGGCACCCCCTAGGGTGAGCCATTCAATATCCTGGTGGAGCTCCTTCTGACTGCTCTCACCCAGCAGGCTACTATTTACCACTGTACTCAAAGCTAAGCAAACTGTCACCAAGTGTCTCACTTTCCCCATAGAGCGTTTTGGCTTTTGTTTCTTAAGGGAATTAATCCAGATTCGTTAAGAAAGATTTCCTTTATGCTTAAACTAACTACATTTCCTTCCACTGCTTTAAACCAAGGCTTATCCATCGTCATTTCCGAATGCTTGTTTTCATTTTCCCCAGAACAATGAGGATGACAGTAATTTCTGGTTAAAGGGCCCAAACACCTGAGTGACAAATGTACTCTTTCATTAAAAAGAAAATTTAAAGACAAGAGAATATCAAGAATAGCCAATAAAGATAATTAAGTAATTAAATAATTAAAACTATTCAATTTTATAGGGACTCAGACATAATATGATTGCCCTTTTGTGACCTGTTTGGCAATTAGGGCAAGGTTATGGCTCCTGGAATAGAAGAAGGATGTGGTCAATACCCTTGCAACTAATTTGTTCTTATGTAGACCAGAGTATCACACAAGGTACTCAACCACAGCTGAGGGCTTTTTTTTCTGTTTTTCCGCTGCTTTAGTTAGATTTCACCAATGTACATAATACAACATAGGTATCATCCTGACTAAGCTCCTGAGCCAAGTATTTTAACCCAGGGAACATCTCTGTGAAATGATTTTTCATTTATACATATTATATATGTGTACAACATATTATATAATATTCCATTTTAATTGAATATAATAATATAATTAAATATATGCAGATTTTAATTTAATTTAATAATATTTAATTGAAGTATGGTTGACATAAAATGTTATATTAGTTTTGGGTATTACAACATAGTGATCCAACAATTTTATAACTTATAGAATGCTCACCACAATAACTGTAGTGGCCATTTGTTACCATAAAAATTGTTATAATATTATTGATAATGCTCCCTCTGCTATACTTTTCAGCCCCATGACTTATTGATTTTATAACTGGAAGTGTATACCTCTTAATCCCTTCATCTATTTTGCCTCATTTTGTGTCATTATATATTTTGATTAAAGATTACCTAATTCAGCATAGCCAATTTATCCTATTGGGAGATTCTTCAATTATCCAATATTCCCTCTCTGTAAATTCCTTTCTATCCAGAAGGATTTGGCTATCTCAAGGCCCTAAATGATGATGACAAGACCTTTCTTAAACAGTGTTTTTCTACTTTAATAATACAGTGATACAGTCACATTACTGAAAATCCCATGCTTACTCATTAATATAAGTATCTAAAATGTTTTATATCTGCATTCATTCATTCAATGGGCATACAATAAAATCTTGTTTGTTTTTTAAATCTCACTATCACTTGAATAACAGCAGGTGTCAGACATTGTGTTAGGTATGATCTCATGGATTATCTCCTAAATTCATCACAACAATCCTAAATAGGTAATATCATCTTAAAAAGAGCTTGTTGTCTCATGTAGGGGGAAGTGAGGGCAGTATTATTAAGATGCGGGCCCCATTCTACACAAATACAACTAAATTCAATTAGATTTTTTTAAAAATCCAAACCCTAGTATCATTAAAAATTTTTTTGTATGTTTCTTAACCAATTAGTCATAGATTCACTTTTGTACCACTTTTGACTCTATTTCTGAAAGCCTGTGGTATCAGTATATGGTAAGCAAATCCATTATAGAGCACACTTACTCCTGATGAAAATCTTGTAAAATGCTGCATGCTCTTGGTCCCAAAGAAGACTAAAAAGCATTAGATGATTTGGCCCAAATTAATCATCTGTAATGAAAGCAACTTAATATACACAGCCCACTGATATTGAGATTTTTATCAGTTTTACATATAAAGACCTTTTTCACTTTAATGTGTCAGTGTGCTCCATTAACTTCAGAAAGTGGAAAATGAATCAATATTTTGCCATTATTTACAAAGCAAGTACAAAGGCTATAAACTATAAATATTTAGGATATTTGAAGGTTAATAGGAGAAAGATTCTCAAGTGCATTTTATAAGCAAAAATAGCAAATAACAAATATGAACTTGCAGAGATCTATAGTGCTAATGTATTCATGGCCATAAGGCTAAAACTCATTGCAGTGATACCATTACCAGAATTCTCCTCAAGATTTTATAATCTTCTTCCAACCGTCATTCTACAGGGATCAGATCAAACAGCCACATCCTGACTCAATGCTATTGCTGAGTCATTTGGTTAATTTACTGGTTATCTTCTGATATCTAGACCATTATTATTATCTGGATCTCAGTCATCTTTTATTTAAATTAGAGGAGGTTTTGTTTGAGTATTCAGAAAGTTTAAGAAAACTCATCCAGGCTAAGTCCTCATACAGAAAAGAATATTGCCTCTTTTTTTTTCTTTTTTCTTTTTTTTACTATTTTTCCCCAAAAAAAGAGACTCTCTAGACAATGAAAGTTTCTCTACTCTTCAGATCGACACTTTTATTTCTTTGCAGATCGGGCATGTCTCCATGAAACATTTTAAATTAGGTGTGACTTTTAGACATTTTAGTTCAGACATGAGGCAGACTATACTCTATTCACTCATAAAAGAACAAATTAAGTTTTAACCCAGGACACTCATGGATATAACATCTACAGATTTTGGAAAAGCCAGCTGGGTATATTCTTCAGTGTCTCTTTAAATCATTCTTAATGTATAAACGACATTTAAAAGCCCCCTTTTCATTGCAGTTGGCACAGTACCTAAGACCATAACAAGTTACTTCCCCAGTAAATGTCATTTTCTCTTAACCACAGGGCTATAATTCAAAACTGTAGATTTTTTTAAAAGAGAAGTGTTAAAAAAAAAAAACCCTCTGGGAATGAAGCCTAGGATTTCCCATCTATGTAAAAAGGGACTTGTTACTTAGTGGGGGACTGGCTAGAGGCCAGGGGCCTAGAGTTACTGCTTTCAAAATGGCTTTCTCACCAACTATACCAGAGGTAAGCATCCTATATCTACTGTAGCCATGGTAACTTGTAGGGAGAGGGAAACTGAGAAGGCAGGTGGCAGGAGCTTAATGCAACACAGGGTTAAATATACATACTTTGGAACCAGAAATTTAAATTCAAATCCAACTTCTACCATAGGTGTGTTAATTTTCTATTGTTGCATAACAAATCACTAAAAACAGCAGTTTCTGTGGACACAAACAGAGTGGCTTAAAGCAACACAAATGTATTATCTCGTTGTTTCTGGAGTCAAGTTAGGTACATTTTAGTGCCTCTGTATACTATTCTCAGCATCTCACAAAGCTGAAATCATAGTGTTGACTTATCTGGGTATTGACTAGAAAATGATCTATTTCTAACTCCTCTAGGTCATTTCCTTGTGAATATATAACTAAGGTTTTTACTTTGTTTTGACTGTAAATCAAAGGGACATTCTCAGCTTCTAGAGGATGCCCTCTCTTTCCTGCCATGTGGCCCTCTCCACAACATAGCAGTTTACTACATAAAGGCCAGTAGAAGAATCCCTCTCACACTCTATAGTTCTTGTCTCAGGATGGGCCTAGTCCCTTTTAAAGCATCCTCTAATTTAAGTCAGACCCATCTAGGATAATCTCTCTTTTGATTAACTCAAAGCCAACTGATTAGGGACCTTAATGACATCTACAAAATTATTTCACCTTATAAGTAGAATAATCATAGAGTGATAATCTTCATATTTATAAGTCTTGCTCATACTCAAGTGGGTGTGGAGGTGGGGAGGACATCATACAGGGTAAATACACAAGGGGTCAGGAATCTTCAGAAGCATTTTAGAATGTTTGCCTAAGACAACAGGCTATCAGAATTCTATGGGAAGATTAACTGAGTTACAATAAATGTAAAGCATTTATTGCCTGACTAGGGATAAGCACTATGTAAATTTTTACATTATTCTTCATGGGCTGAATTTCTTAGGAGGAAATACTGGGTCTAACTGACCTGTCTGATCATTGTGTTCTTGTGCTAGAAGCTGGGATTAAATCCAGACCTCCACTGATCTGCTCAAGCTTTTCCTCTTCATGCTACATCCTCAATGACATTTGACCTAGGATGACCTTCTTGGAAAATGCTTCTTCCTGCAGCTGTTTCCTCTGCTGCTTTTTTTTTTTTTTTTTTGGGGGGGGGGGGGTGTGGTTAATTTGTATTAAGTTTATTTAGACTAAAAAACAAAACCAAATCCAAAACCCATCAGTTCCTCTCCCTTCTAAAACTATTTCAAGACAAACAGTGCCTCTTTCTCATTACCTTGAATGAACAGGTAAACCGTTCTTCACAGGGCTGTTATGGTAGGTGGACTCTGCCACCCTGTCCTAAAGATGTGCACAGGGGTGGGCAAAGGGAGTCAAATCAAGATGTCCAGGCTCCAGACTTTGTCTGCATAAATCACTGCAGATGTACAGTGTTGCCCTAGAAGGGGCTGGCCAACTAGGACCAGGGACATACAATGTATAGAAGAGGTCTGAGTTTCCAAAGCTGCTCTTCCTTCCTACCAAAGCATAAATCACAGTGAGTCTGTAAGTTGACTGGACCTGTCAACTGACCCAGTTCACTCAAATAAATACACAAACTCCCACAGTCAATTTGGGGAAGGAAATTCTTTACTTTGACCCCATATCTAATTAGATGCGGGAGCATTTTATGCATTCTGAAGGTTGGAACGTGCCATTAGTGACATACCAGATCTCTCTTTTGTGCATATCTCAGTGAGATGCCTCTAAAGAGAAACTTTAAAAAAATAATAGTCATTAGTTTCTTCTTACCAAGTTGCTCTCCTCTTTAGGGAATCATTGTTATGCTGGACAGACACTGCACTGACTTGCAATGACAGCCCTGGAAGGTCTGAGGCAATGAGGGTACAGTTTTCAAGTGTTGACTTCCAATGTCAGTGATGGAAAAGCAGGTGTGACAGGAAGAGGAAAGGAGGCAAGAGAAAGAATTATAGTAGTCTCATGTCTATATGATAAATTTTTAAATCATGTCCTACTGAATATCCCTTACCATGTATATTAGTTTGCCAAGGCTGCCATAATGAAGTAACATAGTCTAGGTGCCTAAACAGAAATTTATCTTCTCAAAGTTCTGGAGCTTTACAAGTCTAAGATCAGGGTGCTTGCAGAGTTGGTTTCTTATGAGGCTTCTTTCCTTGGCCTATAGTTAGCTATTTTTGTCTTCATATAGTCTCTCTCTTTATATGTCTGTGTCCTAATCTTTTCTATAAAGACACCAGTCATACTGGATTAGGGCCTATCTATATGACCTCATTCTATATTAATTACCTCTTTAATGGCGCTGTCTCCAAATACAATCATGATCTGATGTATTGGGCCTTAGGACTTCAACATGTGAACTGAGTTGGGGGGACACAATTCAGTCTAACAAAACATATTTATGAAGTGTATCACATTTCTATTTATTGTTAAAATGGAGTGATGCAAATGTTGCCAGCATCTTAAGTGCAGATTCTCAGTCTCTGCACTCTTGATATGCTTTCCACTTACGCCAATTACTGTGAGAAACAGTTGAGAACATATTAATGTGTGTTGCAGGGGGCAGGTGGAGGTCAAGCCTCTAATAAGTAGACTCATTTTAGAATTTAGATAATCAGAAACAAAATGCAGATTCAAGGCACCGCTCACTTAGTCTCTGTTATTTATTGGTGTATTCTTACAGCTTCAACAGTATCTGAATTTAGTAGATATTTAATTATTATTTGTCAAATGAATGAGGAAAAATGGCTAAAAGCAGGAAGAGAAGTAACTAAAAGAGAAACGAAGTAATGTCTTCAAACTATCTCTTTACAAGCCCCCCCTTCTCTAAAACATACTACTAATAAAACTGAGCTGTAGTATATATTTTCTCCCTAAAAATATACATGCCTTTTAAAAACCTGCTACTCCATCTTAGCACATAGTTAGTATATAGTAGGATTCATTAAACCTTATGAAATGAATTGGAAGTTCTATGATGTAGGGATTGTTTAATTACTATTTCAATTGGTGCTTTCTAATAGCTTGAACAAAAAAAAATAAACTCTGCTCTTTTCTTTTTACTTCGTTGCAAACACAAAACTCTGCTCTTTTACTTCTCTGAAAAGCAAAAGACCACATGACAGTATCCTGCATACATAATAATGTTTCACATCTCTGTTCTTGTTACCATTGCCTTCTTTTGAAAACAAAAAAAAATCATTGTTCTTTAGCACTCCTGAATAATTCATCTCTATTTGTGTCTTACCTATTACTTTATTAAATCATATGACTACAATGTCCAATCTCATATCATTACAAGAATATTCTCTAAAATATTCCTGAGACATGCGTAAATATATGTCTGCTTGAACAATCCCATGATGGGTCAGTTACTGCCCTGAAAGCCAACCTATTCCACTCCACTACTGAACCAATCCAAATATTTGAAAAGTTTTTCCATTCCTTGAACACACATTTATCTCCGATAATGTCTACCTAATTGTCCTGATTTTCCCTTTGTATCCATATAGAAGTTAAATTTAACTTTTAACTTTCTGTATTTTTAATATTTCAGATTTTCTTTTCTCTAGAAAACCTCTATCTACCTTTTTCTCCAGTTTTATATTCCACATACTTTTTTATTTTAAAGATTTTATTTATTTGACAGAGAGAGCAAGTCAAAGAGCACAAGCAGGGGGAGCAGCAGAAGGAGAGGGAGAAGAAGGTTTCCTGTTGAACACGGAGCCCTACGTGACGTGGGGCTCAAGTCCAGGACTTTGGGATCATGACCTAAGCCAAAGGCAGATGGTAACTAAGCCACCCAGGTGCCCCTATATTCCACATTCTTTTTTTTTTACAGGACATACTGCCAAATAGTCTAAAATAATGAGAACAGAATTATAAAAAACTGTAATATTTTTGAAGCTAGAAGGAACAAAGATCATCTAATCAGTGTATTTGTCATGTGGAAAAGGAGTCCTAGAGAACCAAAATATACATACAAAGTTAGAGTCTTGTATTCTACTGGTTTCCACTAGAGAAAGGAAACCCAAAGCTCAGATTCATCTGGTTGTACCCAAGCTTCTCCAGCTGTTTTGTATTTGCAACGATCCTAGCTAGCCCAATTAAGTCCAAATAAAATGAAGCAAAGATCATAAAGCATTTAAAGGGGAGAAATTAACTGAACCTCGTTTTGTTTTGTCAGCCAGGAAAAGAAAAACCCACATCCAGGTGCTTTCTTAAGGCCAAAAAAATAAATTATATACACCAAACCCCACAAACTCTAAAATAAAGCTTTACGAGGTGTCAGATTGTGAACTGAATTTCCCTAGCTACAATCTCTACCAAATGATTTTATGTGGCTTGTAACTCAAATGTTTAGTCTGAAAGAGTCAAGGAAGAACTGAATTCTTACCAGCATTGAACCAAAGTCTAAAGAGCTGAATCACCTAGCTACAGGGTTGTGGCACAGACTGACCCATAGCCCACAAAGAGGAAGTTAGGATCTTTAGTGGATTCTTTTGAAGTTAACTGTAGGGAAAAGTAGTACAAGGCCATTTGTGTTTTCAAAACCTTGTGAGGTTATTCTCTCTCAAGGGCATTATTTTATTTCTATAACATAGGCAATGTTCCTAAGTATTAGAGATAATGCAGTTCCAAAATGCTTTATCGACAAGTTTAGTTGGACAAAGTACCCTTGAAGAGCCCTCAGTTATTCTCATGGGAGAGGGAGAATTTTTACTTTTGAGAGGTCAATCTGCAGATTACAGTACTGGAGAGTATAAAGGAACCTCAGAGAGATATTTAGTCTAGTAGTGTATTTCTCAAACTTTTGCTTGTGAAAGAATCATTTAGAGGTGGAAAGTGTTACAAATGCTCATTTCAGGGCCATACCACAAAATTCTGATGTAATGGGGAGGAATCTGCATTTGTACAGCCATTTTGAACCTGATGCAGGTGGTAAACAGATACTGAGCAGAAAGACTGACCTAGTCCAACTTATTTTTATAAATGAGCAAATTAAAGTCCAGAGAATCTATACCGGTAAATCAGAAATAGAATCTAGGGGCACCTAGGTGGTTTAGGTTAAGCATCCAACTCTTGATTTCCACTCAGGTCATGATCTCAGGGTCTTGGGATTGACCCCCACACTGGGTTTTATGCTCAGTAAAGAGTCTGCTTGAGGCTCTCTGTCTCCCTTTCCCTGTCCCTCCCTCTGTTTGTTGGCACTCTCTCACTCTAAAAAATAAATCTTAAAAAAAAAAAAGGAAGGAAGGAAGGAAGGAAGGAAGGAAGGAAGGAAGGAAGGAAGGAAAGAAAGAAAGAAAGAAAGAAAGAAAGAAAGAAAGAAAGAAAGAAAGAGAAAAAAGAAGAAAAGAAAGAAAGAAAGAAAGAAAGAAAGAAAGAAAGAAAAAAGAAGAAAAGAAAGAAAGAAAGAAAGAAAGAAAGAAAGAAAGAAAGAAAGAAAGAAAGAAAGAAAAGAGAAAGAAAGAAAACCTAAACGAGAACCTACATTTCCTGATTTTAGTGTTCAATGGTGCTTCCTCAGCCTCATCATACAATATATCACAATATGATAAATAACATCATCTCTCAAAATATTGTATCATTACCCACCAGGCCTGCTGGCAGAGTTCAGCCTGAAGACCTTGCTCTTAGAGCCAATGAGCTGTTTGTGGACCCAGGGAGGCTGCCTCTTGTGAATAGAATCCAAATATAGAACAGATGCTTGTGCTACTGATGAACTTAGGGCAGCTGCCCTCTGTTTGCAGTTGATGATCTACTAGCATGGACACCAAAGGTAAGAAGGGGGTTGTATAACTGAGGCTATCACCTCCAGAAATCCTACTTGTCAGCTTAGACAACTTTTCTCTTTTCTGAGATCCCAGCATATGCTCTGATACCTTTATGTATGATGTACTCCAATGAATATCTATAAAGTTTTACTCAATTGGCATATCAACACCCACCTTTTTTTTTTTTTTTTTTGGCTCATCAGTGTATTAGTTCATATACATGAATCAATGTTTTCTTTCCAGATTCCACTGGAGACCACAGGTACCTGCTCAGAGCTACTATTGTCTCCTTGCAAGTAAATAGCTGTTAGACTTAGAAAAAGTTCTAAGACAATAGTAGAGTTTTATATTTCAATAGAAATTCTGGTGACCAACACTGGAATGTCAGATGTTCCTATTTTTTATAAAGACATAAACCATATGACTACCTACTATAACAAGCATTTCATAAAAGAAGAGGCATTTAACCCCCATAAATAGAAAGTAATGACATAAGTTTTTAATAATTAGTCTTCTAAAAAACACATGATTATAGCCCTCTTCACTATAAGCTGGGAATTTAAAGAAAAAAGCAACAGTCCTTGGACTAACATTTATTGACCCAACATGACATATAGCCATATTGAATAAAATGACTTCATTAAAAGATCTTATTGGTCATTACCAGAATCTTTGCATAACTGCCCTAATTTATATATTTGTTTATTATAACACCTAATTTGTTTATTTAATCTGGTGTGCCACAATTGCCTTATCTAATGACTTCTCAGAATTTGAGATGATTTTCCAGAAACCAAAACTGCTCAGAGTTTTGGTTCTTTTTAAGAAGCTATTCTAATCTGTGTTCTGTTCTTGTTCCTCTGTTGTTGGTCAAGGTATAGAAGGAAAATAAATATGACAAGTGATACCAGATGCTGGACAACATGAACTTTCTATCTAAGCATTCTCACTACAAGGCAGAATGAGTATTCTTATTATTTTGACTTTGAAAAGCATTTTTTGGATCTATATCTTGTCAAAACACAGAGAAATAAGATGCTTTCCATTTCTCATTATATCAGTTTTATTGGAAGCATCAAGGAGATAATAAAAGATATTTAATATTGGTTGGTTTTCAAATGTGGAAATTGCTGTTGTCCATTGAGAAGTAAATGTGGTGGGAAAAGCTGTTTTCAGCTCATAAAGTTATGGTTGTTATTTCATATTTTTATAGAGCCCTAAATGCACAGGGTGCTGACAATATTTGAAGTAGAGCCAAGCAAATCAAATTCCTGGTCCAAAGCAGGCAGAGTCCATATACAGACCCAATGCAATAATAACCAGTGATTCAAAATAAACATGGTATACCTCAGGACCACTGCAAAGAGAGGGCTATAGAAGGAAAAGTAGTTTTAGCATGTAGAAAAGAAGGGATCCCCCGGTAGTATAAAATAATAGAAACTCTTTGAATAAACCCTAGAGCCTAAAAATCAGTAGTCCAAATCAGCATTTTATTTAAGAAGCTTTTCATGTTCCAATTTCCCAGTAGACAAAACAAATTTACTCCAGGCCAATAAATTAGATGTCAAATGTATACACATACAATATATTTCAATGTACACGTATTGATCCCTAGACACAAAGCCACTCAATCTTCACCATTTATTAAACTGAAAACCTGGAAATGCCCTTATTTAAAGGTGCAAATAATGCCTTTCTCTTTAAGCAAAAGGAAAAAAACCCTCTAAATGGTCGAGGTTCTTTGAACTCTGTTAATAAATCAATCCAAGAATAAAGCACTGTGTTCACAACATGATCAATCAAAAGCTACATACAAAATGGAAAAAAATCTTCCAGAACAGTGCCAGAGGCCTTATCACAATTGCTTCCTGACAGAAAGAGTGGATAAACAAGCTCAGGACAAGGCCAACCAAAGACTGGTCCAGAGAACCTTGTTTCTTGTTGCTTTAGGTATCAAAATAGGAAGTAAACAGCTTAAAAACAGTTCTGAGAATTGCCTAAAGGAAGTGCTGCTTCCTCTCCCTGCACTTGCTAAGTTTGCTTATCTTTCATCCTTTACAGCACAGCCTTTTGCAAGCTGGCTGAGACCCTTTAGCAAAGACCATCTTTTCCCATCTGCCTCTGACCTAATGCCACCCAGCTGACCCAATAAATTCCCTCTCCTCCCTGGCCAACAAAATGTGATAAGGAAATGAAGGCACAAACAAAGTCCACCAATTTTCACGCAGACATCTGGCTCATGGAAATATCCACCATACTGTGGGAGAAAATGGGCACTGAGGCTGGGTAGGTTTCCAGCACCACCCATGCAGCATCTTAGCATGACTGAACTACTTCATCAGGCTTCTCAGGAGTAACCAATAAACAGCTCTGGAGCTCATTAACTATCCTGGCTAGTGTTGGTTCCTACCAAAAGAAATACGTAAACTTATTTTATGAGGAGCCTGGATTTGTGTTACCACCTATCAGACGGTTTTTAATACACCATCATCAGTGGCCTGGCCCCTGACACCTACATAAGGCTTTTCATGCATGTATCCCCACAGAGCATTAATGCACCTGGCTGTCCAAGTTGTTCTGTGAGCCAAAGAAAGCTCCTGTATTCACTTAGTCGCTTCAGCGTGGGTTTCCACATCCTAATTCTAACTCATGTAAAGGTGTTCATAAAGTCAGTCCTAGGTCATCTGAGTTTTCATTCAATCTGAGATTTTTGATATGAAATTTGAATGCTTTAAACTGGTGTCAACTAATAATTCAAGACTGTCTCATGGAAATGGGCTAGCTTGCTGGGATAAGTACAACACCCATCTTGGTCTCTATCTTGACCTGCAGTTCTCCAAATTACACAAAATCTTTGACACTGAATTGTCTCTGAAATGATGGAATGCTTTAGTATCATATATGCTTATAACCACAGAAAATATGTATTTTGTTGAAAGACATGCAATTGTGCTGGGGTTTTGCAAGTGTCAAGAGGGCAAACTGTTGGATATCTTACTTATTTTATATTTTCTTTATGATCCAACTTAGTAAATCATTCTTTAACAAAATTTACCAAGGGATCAACCTTTATGATAAAGAAGCTGAGATCATCATAAGTTTTTTTTAGATCTCTTTTTCCCCCTTTTTAAAGTTTTTATTTAAATTCTAGTTAGTTAACATATAGTATAATATTGGTTTCAGGAGTAGTAATGATTCGTCACTTACATATAACACTCAGTGCTCTCATCACAAGTACCCACCTTAATACCCATCACCAAAAGAAAAAAGAAAAAAATACCCATCACCCATTTAGCCCATTCCCTACCCACCTCCCCTCCAGCAACCCTCAGTTTGCTCACTCTATATAAGAGTTTATTGTGGTTTGTCACCCTCTTTTTCTTCTTCCTTCCCCTATATTCATCTGTTTTATTCTTAAATTCCACATATGAGTGAAATTATACAGTAACTCTTTCTCCAACTAACTTGTTTCACTTAGCATAATACACCCTAGCTCCATCCACATTGTTGCAAATGGCAAGATTTCATTCTTTTTTGATGAATAATATTCCATTGTACATATATACCACATCTTTAACCATTCATCCATTGATGGACATTTGGGCTCTTTCCCTAATTTGGTTATTGATGATAATGCTGCCATAAACATCAAGGTGCATGTGCCCCTTCAAATTAGTATTTTTGCATCCTTTGGGTATACCTAGCAGTGCAACTACTGGGTTGTAGAGTAGTTCTATTTTTAACTTTTTGAGGAAAGTTCACAATGTTTTTCAAAGTGGCTCTGCCAGTTTGCATTTCCACTAATAGTGTAAAGGGGTTCTCCTTTCTCCACATCCTTGCCAACATCTATTGTTTTCTGTATTGTTAATTTTAGCCATTCTGACAGGTGTGAAGTGGCATCTCATCATGGTTTTGATTTATATTTCCCTGATGATGATGATGATGATGATGAGCATCTTTTCACATGTCTGTTAGCCATCTGTATGTCTTCTTTGGAAAAATGTCTATTCATGTCTTCTGCCCATTTCTTAACTAGATACTTTGTTTTGGAGGTGTTGAGTTTATAGATTTTGGATACTAATACTTTATCAGATATGTAATTTACAAATATTTCCCCCATTCCATAAGTTGCCTTTTAGTATTATTATTTCCTTCACTGTGCAGAAGCTTTTCAGATGATGAAGTCCCAATAGTTTATTTTCCCTTTTGTTTCCCTTGCCTCCCTTCCCATATCTAGTTAGAAGGTACTACAGGTTTGTCAGATCTTTTAAAAGGCAGGGATGTAAAGAGAATTTACATTGCTTTCTATAGAGCACTCATATGACTAGGCAGTATTTGGGGCATTAGCTTTATAGTGTTGATCATATAAATATTATTTTTCTGTGGTTTTGCAGTGAACTAATCACATCTAACATCATATTAAGGAAGTCATTTTAGTAGGAGCTTTATTTATGGAGAAAAATTCAGCCAAAGTGTATGCAGAAAAATTATTGATATTATGATTTGGTTAGAGAATCAAAAACCATGCTAAACAAAGTCTGAATTTCATAAATGCTGCTCTATGGGAGAATAAGAAAACTAATTTGGACCGAATATTTAATTTCCCACATTGAACTGTTAAAAATTCTCTCTTTCTTCCCCATGTATTGCATTTACAGAGAAAATATAGGAGCCCTCCATGGACAAACTCCATATCCTTTTGGAGGAAAACTGAACTGATTGGCAGTCAAATGACTGAGCAGAGTGTCTAATGAAAAGTACTACTGAAGACTTGACAATTTCAGGTATCTACCACAGGTCCTTCAAACTACTGCAAGTCAGTTGTGCCTTAGGGATTTAGCAGGAAGAAGAAAGTGACAGCTCACAGGCCAGTCCTAAACCTAAACATTATCAATTCATAAACTACATCTCTGTCTCTCTTCTTCAACTATTCCCACTTTTTCTTTCCATCAGTTAAACAGAACCTATTCCCATCAGTCAGAGTCCAATCAAGAAAACAGGGATGTGGGAATATAATAGAGGCAATTTTGTTACACAGGTTGAAAAATGATCTGAGGGCAGCCCCGGTGGCGCAGCGGTTTGGTGCCGCCTGCAGCCCGGGGTGTGATCCTGGAGACCCGGAATCGAGTCCCACATACTTCCTGCATGGAGCTTGCTTCTCCCTCTATCTAAGTCTCTGCCTCTCTGTGTCTATAAATAAAATAAAATCCTTTAAAAAAGAAAAGAAAAGAAAAGAAAAGAAAAGAAAAGAAAAGAAAAGAAAAAAATGAGCTGAGAAGCAAAACTGTGGACTATAACTCAAGAGTTAACAAAAGCAAGCAGCTGCCACCTCCATAAACTAGAGAATCAAATATATAACTACAATTAAATAACTAGATTGATTAATACCTATTCTCAATTGCATAATGGAATCTATGTAGCCATATTTATTCATTTCCTATAACTCCTCCACATCACTCTCTGGTGCATATTTCACCATTTATAGGGGAAGATGAGTTTGAATAGTGAATGATTTATGAAATGATAATACTCTGGCCTCAGTGAACTCAAAAACTCTAATCCATGAAAACATAATCCCCAGAAGGGTGATGTGGCTATCATCTCTGGTCTCCTTCTGAAGCCTTAATAAGTTAAGCTGAGGAATATATACTTTCATTTATTTCCCTTCAGTCAAAATATAAATCAATGTTTCATACATCTTCACTTTTTCTTACTATTACTTCAGAAGTTTAGACTACCACCACAAGACTCTTTTACCTTGGGAAGAAATAATTTCAATCTCTAACTACGTTGGTCTTTGTTCCAGACTAGAACATATTTTCTAGTTTGTCATAACTCTATACCAAGAGCAATTGCCTTGTCTCATTAATAGTACAATAGGGCCTATTAACCTTACAAACATTATTAGTCAACACTCAAAAGTATCAACACTCGGGTCTGCTAAAGGAGAAGTTGGACAGTCAAGATATTTTAGCATTCAATGTTAGTGTGAAATTAGAATTGTAATGGATTACTCCGCTACAATGCAGTTGAATAGTATGATGTTTACAACTGGATTCTAGTGTACTCAATTGGTATTTCTGCATGGCCTCCACCCTGGAAAACCAGACTGAATTCCTACACTCAGGCCAGATTCCAAGAGACATCATAATTAGGTCCCAGAAGAATACACTGCAGCTGAAGAGGATATCCCTTGCAGAATTATACGGGGTAAAGGCTGGCTAAAAGCAATGTTCACATTCATGCAATTATTCAGTTAATTGCACAAGGTGAATGGAGTCAGTATAATTATGGCTAAGTTCATGCTAGGATTAGTCTAGTCCTAAAATAAATAATTATTTTGAGGAAGAAAACATAATACCAGGGTAGACTATCAACATAACATGTTTTATTTCCTTTTGCAACACTTCAGTGAAAGTTCACTAAAACAAAGGTTGTAGCAGATCTCAAAGCGAAATGGGAAACATGACCAAGTGTTGGATATGACCTGTTTTGACCAACTCCACCATATCTCCCATTGGCCCTTATGTAAAAGACCATTCATGGACATTCAATTATAACTACTTGCAGTTTACTCAGAGAACCAGGCCTTCTGTTATCATGTTTACCAAAAAGCCTGAGGTTTGAAATAAAGGAAGTCAACAGAGAATTCCTGCAGCAAAATTATGAAGCACAGAACACATGTGAGGGGGTGGGAGAATGAGCAAGAAACTCACCTTTATTGTGTTTTCTCTTCATTGGGATTTGTGCTAAGTGGTGGTAGTGGTGTGTGTGTGTGTGTTCGCTTGTGTCATTTTATTAATTTAAATTTTTAGCTCAACTAATAGAAACATTTGCTGACTGCTTGTTGAGTGCCAGACTCTAGGACACAGCAAACGTTTAACTTAACAGAAATCATCAGCCAATATTAAAAAATAATAATAAAATTTTAAATGCTAGAAAGAAGCAAGTCCATATTTTTGTATACTTAATTCACCCTTTCAATATTTTTTGCAATAAATAGCATTTTAGCTACTAGAGTGAAAGGAAAATCTAGTGTTATTTTAATAGACTTGAAAATAACTCAGATTCCATTTTGTGAAGTAATTATCTGAAAATCTTTATTTCATATAGACATTGTAATCTTAATACTTAAACTTCAAGTTTTTTCTTCAGAGAATTGAACGTCATTGTATTTCATGCAACTATTGTTAACTTTATATAAGTAAACTTTATATATTATAATTCCTAATAAGGTCTTTAGCTTATAAGGAAAAAAATAACATTTCTATGCACAAGACATGATAGTTGGGGTATACAAGAAAGTAAAACACATTAGTTCTTTCCTCCAGGAGATTACAATCATGAAGATAAGAAGCTTAAACTACTATATTTAACTTTAAAATTAAATTCCGCAAAATTTAATCGCACTCTGATGATAGAGTAGGCATTTCAACATTTTATAGTGTCCCATAGTAAGTATTAGAAACAACTATTTTAAATGCAAAACAAGTACCAATCAATAGAAATTATTGGTTGATAAAAAGTCAGAAAGCTAAGGGGCTATCATTTGTATTGGTGAATATCCTAACAGAGAAACCAAGTCAAAGGAATTTTAATAAGCTAGATCCCTTAGCCTTTGTAAGACATTTCTGGGGAGTATGAAAACTATCTCCAAAAAACTCTTCGATAAAAATGCCAAACATATAACTTATTCTATTCTATAAGGTTGTAAACTCTTTCAACATAAGTAGCATGTTTCTTAATTTTTCTATATTTCCCCCATAAAATTCAGCACACATATGGAAAAATAATTGGACAATAAATGCCCCAGAAACAGTAGCTGAAAGAAATGATTAAAAAAGAAAGTGCTAATCTGATTTTAATCAGAATTTACTGATTACATATTCAGAAATATATACTCCTATTTTTAGGAAAAAAATACATATTCCACAGTATGGATGAATCATTTTCTACATTTCTTCCAGAAATAGTTGCTTTTGAAAAATATAACTCTGAGAAAGAGCTATCATTTGTCATTATTATTACATCTCTGCCTCTACAATCCTAACAAAGATGACTAGGACTAAAAATATAGATGATCTGGTTGTTGCAAATTATTATCAGCCAAAAAATAATGGCAAATAAATGAAAACCTACTTCACTCCTATAAAATAGGAAAGATAGCATTATTCCCATTGTATTGTCCTACTTGACTAGAGCACAAAGAGATTAAATCTCAAGTATCAGAGTAATGTGAAAAAAGCCTGGATTTCAGTCCTAGATTTACTTCTGGTTCTTCAAAGTCAAAACTCCTTCTAATGCCACAATAACAACAAACTTGATGCTTCCATCTCTCAGGAATGTAGCTGTGCAATACTCAATGAATTATATACTTTACATAAATATAGGTAAGGTACAGGATTGGATTGCCTTACCTATAAATGATGTACCTATCAAATAAAAAGGTTAACATTTATGTGTTCCTAATGAAACTCTTATTTTATAGAGATATTAGAGTAATATCAAAAATATGTACATGAGTTACAACAAAGAGAAAAGAGTATTTCCTTCAACTCACTCAACCTTTGAATACTGTTTGCTGTCATAACACCATAACAAGCAGGCTAATTTCAGAATTGGTATATGATGAATAGCTGTGACAAGCATCAAAAGATTTCTTATTCCTGATTCCCAGAAATAAGTATTTTAAAAGATTACATTTACTTCTAAGCATATAATACAACAAAGAGGTCACAGCTGTTCATATCTGGCTCTAGATATTTCTTAATGAAAAAGAAGTAAAAAGTTATTGTATAAACTTTCACGCTATTAGGGTTTATGTAGCAAGTGGAATTTTTTTCAAGCAACTTTAATCTCCTTCCCTGTATTCATTCCCAGTTCCTTCTTTCTCCAACCACACAGATTTTTTTTTTCAACCACACAGATTTAATAAGAGGCCTGTCTTAACTAAAAATGGTTAGATCTAGAACATAAATCCTGAGTCTCTCAAGAAAATTTTAAAAATTGTTTCTCAAACTCTTTAATGTTCATGCCTATCAAAAACACAATATAACCCATAGAAAATCATTTAAATATATCCAGTAAAACTATTATAGGATTAGTATTTGATCCTTTTTTTTTTAAATTTATTTTTTATTGGTGTTCAATTTACTAACACACAGAATAACCCCCAGTGCCCGTCACCCATTCACTCCCACCCCCCGCCCTCCTCCCCTTCCACCAACCCTAGTTCGTTTCCCAGAGTTAGCAGTCTTTACGTTCTGTCTCCCTTTCTGATATTTCCCACACCCTAAACTTAGTCTATATTCTTCTCCTTAGTTAACTTTGGGTCCTACTTTTTTAAATTGATTCAACCAGAGAACTTCTTTGAATCTCCTCAGACCTCAGCTTTATACAATTCTAAAATGAAACTGAAAAAATATGACAATATGCATTAAAAAAATTGAGTGGCACTTTAGTAAAAGATTTAGTATAAAAGCAATATTCAATGAAAGGAACTTTTTTTCAGAAGGTTGCTTTATCTGATCTCTAGACATTTTCAGCTCTAAAGTACTATTAAATTAATCTCTAGGGGCAACTGGGTAGAGAATATCCAACTATTGATTTCAGCTTAGGTCATGATTTCATTGTCCTAGGATCAAGCTCTGTGTGAAGTTCCCCACTCATTGGAGAGTCTGCCTGAAGATTCTCTCTCTCTCTTAAATAAATAAATCTCCTACTCTCTCTTCAATAAATAAATCTCCTAAAAAATTTAATTAATCTCTAGAATTTAATCCAAGAGAATGAGTTGTAATAATGTATAATCTGGAACAGCTGAGGATGAGGGATAAATTAAAAAGCCCCTTCTGCTTACTCCTTCTTTAATCCCATTTTTTAAAATTCAGATTCAAGAATTCATAAAATCCCCCCAATATAAACACATTAAAATCTTCCAAAAAGTACACTACTAATTCTCTTTTAATTTTTGATAAAGTAAAAAATGACACCCAGATGTTTCTTCACTTAATACATTCATTAAAATAGTACACTAAAGTTGCAAACTGTCATTAGGGCCTTTTATACAAGTTATAACTTGATTTTCTAAATTGTTAAATTGTTCAAAAGACTAATGGGCCAAAATTAAATAGTTGAGGTTAATCTGTAAACTAAAGCAGATCTAGGAGCAGGTGAGTGAGTAGCATATTTTGCAGTGCTTACTTGTTTCATTTATTCATTCATCAATATTACTGTTATTATAACTTAAGATCAAATATGTGCTAGGGACCATTCTAGGTGCTGGAGATACACAATAGATTTTATAAATCTACTTTTGAAGTTAAGTTTCTCTTGAAAAACACAGCCAAGAATGTATACAACTCTTAACCAATAATCTTCCTCTTGGAAAACCACTCCAAATAGAATCATAGACTCATAATTAAGAGTTTAAAGATTATGTAGTACAATGATTAATACTAGGATTTAAGACCTCAAGTTGAAAATCAAGAAGCACTAGTTTATTCTTCTTATCAGGCTTATTTTTAAAATAAACCTTGATAAGACAATTCATAATAATCTTTGAAAAGCTAAAAAGAACATCATATTAGTAGCAAAGAAATTAAAACTTAGCATAATAAAATAAATATTTGGGAAAGACATAGAAAGCAGTTGAAACATAAGTAAAGCAAGTATTAAGCCACTTCTCCAATTGACCCTGTTTTATTATTTCATTATCTAGTAAGAAATTTATTTTATTTATTTATTATTTATTTATTTTAGAGAAAAAGAGAGAGAGATCACTCAAGTGGGGGGAGAGGGATAAGCAGACTCAGTGCTGAGCATGGAGCCAGATGTGTGGCTCGATCTCATGACCCTGAGATCATGACCTAAGATGAAACCAAGAGTCAGATGCTCAATGACTGAGCAACCCAGGTGCCCCAAGAAGTTGATTTTAAAAGCCCTCTTCCCCAGGAAGCTAAATATACTTTGCCATTATGATATTTAAATTGTCCTCCAGAGGGATGGTGCCTATGATTTCATTTCAAAGGCAAAAAGGAAAATGGACAAAATGATCTTAAAATAATTTTATGGTTAAAATAAAAGATTAGCTATTCATATTCATTTTTAAGTGAAGCACGTAGTCAAATGCACAAATTTAAGTATGCAAAATGATGAATTTTACATATATATATATATTCATGAAAACATCTCCATCAGATGTAGAATTCCAGCAAGCTCTTATGCCCCCTCTCAAATATCTCCCTCTGAATCTTAAAAGCATTCCAAAGTTTCACTACTCTTATAAATTTGGGAAGTTCAAGAGTAAATGTAGAAAACATTGGGTCTCAATCCAAGTTTTATAACTAAAGTGTGCTAAATTCCACTTGACCACAACCCAAGGAAGAAAAAAAAGATAAATAAAATAATTAATTATACAATCCTAACTACTTATTACATATACTAAGCATAGTGGCAATTAAATGAGATTGGTAGCTGGGGGAAGAATTTCAGGAGAAAGTTATGTTAAAGCTGATTTTTAAAGGACATGTAAGAGTTAACTAGAAGAAGATGATGTACAGAAGGATTAAATATGAATGAAAGAAGGTAACTGCATGTGTAGAAGTATGGAGGCATGGAACAGCCTAACACATTCAGTATTTGTGTGGCTAGAGCAAAGGACTCAGATGGGGAAGTGAGAAATTAATTGCATAGCAGGAAAGAGATCATGAGGGCCATGGCATTAATTTTTTTAAAAACTGCATTCTGGACATAAATAAAGAACCATAACCTGAGCTCAGGCAGTCAAGAAGAATATTTGTTTTAAGAAAGATCACAGTGTGAAGAATAGTTTAGTTATTGCACAGTTTGTAGGACTATAGACTAAGGAAAGAGATAATTACAGAAATCTGGGCCCATGCAGAAGGGATGTTGTGAATCTAAACAGCCAGTAGCAGGAGACATGGATATGAAAAGATTAACTAGAAAGATGTTAAAGAGGTAAAATTTACAGGATACATTGACAACTGGAGATAGGAGGGGAGTTTCTGCTGTGTTCTGACTTGAACAATGGTGCTGGTACCTTGCACTGAGACAAGGCATGCTTTTCATTATTTGGAAGGATGATGATGAATTCAATTTTAGACATGGTGAGTTCCAAATGCCTACTGAACAAATTGCGACGTCTGGAAGCATTTAGACAATAATAGTTAAAATTTATCAAGTAGCTACTGTATGCCTGTAGTTCCTTCTAAAGAATCATACTATGTAAATAAATCAGGCAGGGATTTGAATTTAGTAAATTTGTATTGGGATGCACAAAGAGGCATTTTTAACAACCCTGTGGAGATTTTAATGTAGGGAGACCACACTTTGAGAAAGGTTGCCATACCTGAATATCTCAAGAATAAGGATAGGAATATGGAGGCTTTTTTCCAGTTTTATAAAGTCCTTTTGAAAGAAAAAAAAAAAAAAAAGGCCTGGAATTCATTTGCATTTGGCAAAGTGTAATTTTCTATTTCTAAGAACCAAATGCTAGTAGGAAAGGTCTTCCTGGAGACCAAGTATTTCTGAGACTTCAGCTTAATGAGATGTCTAAATGAATATGAAACACATGGAGTAAAATATGTGAGCATTTTAAGTGAGGAAAGGAGCACTTTACAAAACTGGATGGGAGGTTTCAATGAAACTCAGGGTACTACAAGAAGTTTGACAAATCCAAACCATGAAAGTTTTCCCTCTTTTCTAAAGGGTATGTTTTCCCTCAAATCATGTGAGTGTTACATTATGAGAAGCAAGTGAAGAACCTTAATTTGATAGGCCAGCAGGGGTTGGCCTTTCCAATTTGTCTGGATAGGCATATTTTTCTTTAATGTGCCTAGGGTGCTTTTCAAGTTTCTAAAGAACAGTCACAAAACAAAAAAAGGAAAAGGTGTACATGCCTATCTGATGTAAAACCCTAACAAGTTTGTTGAGTTGTTTCTAGATGGTTCAATGCTGAATAAATTACATTAGGTTGACCACCTTCTATTACTTTGCCTCAGTGCCCTCTATAAGCTTTCTGTCTTAAAGTTCAAGAACAATCTAGTCACCCTTAACCAAAAAGTTCCCTAATAAGACTTATTATTCTTTTTGTAACATCAGCTTCTCTGATTATCTATATAAATATATATATATTTGAGAGAGAAACAGAGAGAACAACATAAGCAAGGGGAGGAATAGAGAGAAGGACAAGCAGACTCCCTACCAAGCAGGGAGACTAATGTGGGGGCTCCATCCTAGGACCTCAAGTTCATTACCTAAACTGAAGCCAGACACTTAATTGACTGAGCCACCCAGGAGCCCCTCTGCAAAAATTAAAGACAGAAACTGACTTCTAAATGAGGGTAACCTGTAGGGAATGTTAACAGATGAGAAGCCCTCTGTTTCTCCATTTAGTGTTTTTCAATTATATCCAGAAAAAAATCACAAATAACCAAGGAAAAAACTGTGGCAACAGATACCCTTTTAGTGTGAAGAGACTGTTTTATCATTAGATTGTAGCCTTCTAAAAAATAGAGATTATGACCTTTTATATCCCATAAACATCCTTTACAGTGTTTTATACATACAGTTTATGTAATTACTTTTTCCTGATGAATTCAGTACAAAAATTTCCTTTTTAAAGTGCACAAGAGGAGTTCTCTACTTAAGCAGAGGTTTTCCTTGTTTTTTTTTTTCTTGTTTTTTTTTTAAGATTCTTATTTATTTATTCATGAGAGACAAGAGAGAGAGGCAGGGACACAGGCAGAGGGAGAAGCAGGCTCCCTGTAGGGAGCTTGATGTGGGACCTGATCCGGACTGCGGGATCACACCCTGAGCTAAAGGCAGATGCTCAACCGCTGAGCCACCCAGGGATCTCTTTCTTTGTTATCTAAAGGGGAAAAAAAAACCCCACCAAAAAGTACTATCAATACTTCTCCCCTAATTTATCTGATTTACATTAAATATCAAACATTTATTAATACTAATAAATGTAAATTGTGAGACAGAAGTCAATTTTCATTACCTTTATGGGCTATAAATTATAAATTAACACCCTTCCTTTATAAAATCATAAACCATGACTGTAGCCACACTTGAGGATCAAATAAATCAAGGTGGTTGAATCAAATGGAATTTATTGCTCCTGAAAAAGATCTTGATTGTGTTACCATACAGCTTAAAGTTTTGTCAATGGTTTCCTCTCATCCACATTATTCAGTTCAAGCTATTTTATATGAAATAAGATCCCTCTGTGAGCTCACCTCTCTCTACTCTGCAGCCTCATCTTCCCTAATTTCCCTGTTTAAGTTGTAGGTCCTCACACCACTGTCTCTTGACCTTGTGCCATGGCAACTTTGTTCTGCCTGTAATGTACACATTTTCCCCTTCTACTACATCCTTGCCTGGGTAGTCCCAACCCATTTATCACCTCATTTGGGATGCATTTTCTAATCCTAAACCCTCTCTAACCCTACCAGAATGTACTGATGCTTTTGATATTGATATACCTACCAATTTATTTCACATTTTTTAAAAGTGTTTGCCCTACTCGACTAAGCCCTTGAGGACAAGGGCTAATTAAAGGCTTAAATGTTAAATACTGAGCACAGTACCCGGCAATGAGGTCTCACTAAACTTGCTGTGGAGAAAGGAAGGAAGAAAAGAACAAAGGAATGAAGGGAGGAACGGTAGGAGGAAGAAAAGGAGGAGAAAAGAGAGAATAAAGGAATGGAAAGGAAAAGAAAGAGAGGAGGGAGAAAAAAAAGGAAGGCAGAAGGAGTGTTTGAGGGGAAGGGGAAAAGAGAAAGAATTAGGGAAGAAAGGAGAGAGGGATATAGTTCATAACTTGGATCCTAATGATGAGACTGTCTATATCATATTTAAGGTGAAGCACATGGACAATGTTGATCAAGGCACTTCAGATAATTAATATTAAAATCAGTAATTCACCAATTCACACCAATTCACCTAAATGGACCCCAAAGCAGCAAATTCAGAATATTGACATTGTTTCCCAAAAACAATTGGCAGGACTCAAACAATCAAGCCAAACTATTATCGATCAAATTTGTTAATCTGAAAGTAAACAGCCTTGGTTGGTATGGAAATAAGCTACTTCACACTACAAAGTTCTCTTCTTATAAACAGCAATAACTTACAGTCATATTTTAGATGCCCAGCTAATCTGCCCCCTTTTGTTGCATATAAGGTAAATGAAGTCCAAAGAAATGGCAGGCTATCATCTAAACGGCAATAAGTTATAGAAAGATAAGAATAATATAAAGCTTCAAAGTTAGTTAAATCAAAAGATCTCATTACGGAATTAGGAAATAATTACCAAGCCCAGCCACGCTAATTAACATTTAATAATAATCTATGTAAAAGCAAAGAATGAGGTTTGTTTCACCAAAACTATATTGGAATCAAAGAACCATTAAGTTTCATTGTTGGAAAAAGCAAAGTTCCAGTGGCCAATTTCCTATGAGAAGCTTAAAACTCATCTGCTGCATCTTTCCTTACTAAAAGTTGGAATAGAGATAGGTAAAACCAAAATATAAGCACCAGCCAACTTTTGAAAATCAATAGTAGTTTCATCTAAGAATTTTTGGTACAAATAATCACTGAACAACTGCTATCTTCAAGGCACTAAATTAGGTATTGCATAGGACACAAATGTGAATAAGAAGGAGAATGCATTCTTAACGATACAGAATCTGATAGGATACAATGGGCACAGATGCTCTTACCTGTAGCAAATAGTGGAGAAATACATTGGGACTCACCTACCCATGAGTCCACAATGATGGAAAGAAATTGGCTTAAAGTTTGAATTCTAGCTCTCCTACTTAGTAACTAGATGACCTAGCCTATTTCAGGTTAAAAATTTCTTAATCTGCATCTTCATTTTTATAAAATCTATGAAATGATAATAATGTAAGTTAAAACATATGAGCCTAGTACAGAATGCAGACACCTAGTAATAATGACAATAATAATGTCTAATAGTAAGCACATGCCGAGCATTCTCCGTATTTTAATTTAGTTATTCTTCAGAACAACTCTGTAACATTGGTAATATTATTATTTGTATTTTATATGTGGGGAAACTGAGACATAGAGCAATTAAGTAATTTTCCAAAGGACATACAGCTCTGTGTTAAACTGGAATTCAGATCCAGGCAGACTGGCTCCAGAGCCTATGCTCAAAACATGTTTCTTGAATGCATTCAAGATCCCTAAAAGAAAGGAGTCACCAAACAGTTCTTTCATAAGAAAATAACTGTTCTTAGTACCCTTTTTATTTTAACATTGAGAATAAAGTAGGAAGACATGATCATCATCAAACCTAAAACCAGGAGCGTTTCAGACACATTTTAGTCTAGTGAGATAGGCTCTGGATATAAGACAACAAAGAAATATTGTTTATTTTACATTTTAAAAATATTGTTTAAGAACTATTTCAACATCATGGCCACTTTCTTCACAAGTTCCAAGAGGGGCAGGGTGAGCCTGCCACCTGAGATCGCTCCATCATTCTACCTATGAAGTTCTGGTGGAGGTGGGTATCCTTTGCCAGGTTCAGCACATGAGGTGAAGAAAGAATTAAACGCCCCATTTTTACTGGTTAGGTTTGATGTGAAATCACAGCTGCAGTGATATTTTCACTATTTTTATCAGTGCTCAGTTGATTTTAAATAAAATGCATACTATTTTACTTTTAAAAATAAAGTTACTTCATAATAAATATCTCAAAGAATATTTAACAATTTAAAGATAAATTTATCTGCACCTGCCACATTGCTTTCATTTTTAATAAACACAAAGATTTTTCTTCTCTTGAAGCAGTTTTTCAAGAAAGTATTGATAGTATCTATCTACCACAACAGAATTTTATTAGCAGAAAGATCCAATAACTTTATCTTAAATTTATATAATGCATTCTTAATTTCTCTGTTTTTCAATAAATGTGAAATGATTGATCTTTAACAGAGAAACTTGTGTATTGCTGATCAACAAAATGGAAAAAAAAGAACAATTTTATTTATGAATCTCAGTTTGGTATCACAATTCCTCAAACCAACTTAATTAAATAATATGATTCACCAAAGTTTCAAACTCATGTTTTCAAAAAAAAAAAAAAAAAAAAAGCATGTAGGAAGAATGCTGTGGTTCTGTAGAATCAAGATTCCAAGCAAATGTATCATAAGTTATCTGATCGTGTTACAGAATCCCACCATGTTAGAGCTGAAATGAATTCGCGAAAATGACTTTATCTTATAGTCCCCTGGTTTGGTGGTATATTGGAATTACACAGGAATTTCATTTTTTAAACTTTGAGGGTTTTTTTTTTTAAGAGGTGGGGGAAAGAGTGAGAAAGTGAGAGAATCTCAGCAGGCTCCATGCCCAGCTCAGAGCCCAAAGTGGGGCTTTATCTCACAACCCTGAGATGATGACCTGAGTTGAAATCAAGAGTTGGATGTTTAACCAACTGTGCCATCCAGGTGCTCCTAAACTTTTGAGTTTTTTTTTTTTTAATTCAAACCTAGAAAAAATTGAGAACAGTATACCCTTCACCTAGTTTTATCAGTTATTTAGTATTTTGCCAATTTGAACTTTCTCTTTCATGCTTTTCCACATTCCATTCTTGTTTTTTTTATTCTTACATCATATTTATTTGCTAAGTCATTTCAGAGTAAATTGCAAATATCATGGCTGGAGTGGACACTGTGGTCTGACACCTATGAGAATTTTGGCAACCAACAGCATGCAACTGAGTGAGTCCCCATCTGAAACTGTTCTTGGCTAAAGAGATGCACTTTGACAAAATTCATAGCCTCTTCCCCGGGGCATCTAATACCCAATGACTGACTGATGCAGTGCTATAAACGTCTGCCCTGCTTGCCTCAATTCAAGACAGCCCCATAAGGCCATCTCAGCTTCAGAGAAATTTGTGTCATCAGCTGAGTTCTTTGTTATGACAGCATTGCAGTGCCAGTCTCCACCTCATTCTACTTTCTCACTCCCCACAAGTCGTGGCCTCTCATAGACTTTTTGGGGAACTCAACTTGTACCTGTGACAACTCTTAAATAATACAGTATAACTAGATTAATTACAATATTCAAAAATATTATATAGACCTAATAAGCATAAGAGCAAGACAATTTGGCAAACTCAACATTGATACCATATTATTATCAGAAAGTCCATACCAAATTTTACCAATCATCCCAGTGCTATGCTTTATAGTAATTTTATTTTTTCTAATTCAGGACTCGGGCATCTGGGTGGCTCAGTAGCTGAACCTCTGCCTGCAGCTCAGGGTGTGCTAAATAAGTACTGCATGCATCCTATTTAATATTGTGTCTTATTTAAACTTCACAGCAACTTTACGAGCTAGCTGTTAATAATAATCCCATTTTACTGATGAGAAAACTGAGGTTCGGAGAGGGTAAGTAACTTTTCTAAAATCAAAAAGTGGGCAAACAGCAGAGTCAGGATTCAAATGCAAACATTTTGCTCATTTTCCATCACATTATATAATTTCTTTCCTCAATGTAGCCTTTTCCTACTACAAGCTTCATAATTCAGATTCCACAGCTCTCATTCAAAAACTTGGGGTAACTATACTACAGTGTGCCCATAAACAAATTCCTGAAGTACCAACTGGGGATCTAGAACTCTGTTAAATATTCTGAAGAAGGAAAAAAAAAAAGAAGCATACCAGCTTTTAAGAAATACAAAATCTTGTTTTTAAAAATTCAAAATCTTGAAAAAACATTTATGAATGTGCAGTGAAGAGAAAAAAGCCCACCCTAACTCATGATTAAGGTACTAAATTATACATGGCTGTCCTGAGCAAATTAGAGAAGGAAACATGATTATAAGCTAAAATAATTAGTGAAGACTATAAGCAAATTATCCCAAACAAATTTTCAGTAATGGGCAGCCAGATAGTTAATGACCTTGCTAATGAGGACAAGTGATGATGACAGCAAGAAACCAGAAGTTCCTGTGAAAGGAGTCAGGTCTATTAAACTAAAATTGTCACCTAGGGAAACTGGAGATCTGGCAAGAAAAAGAAAAATATTTAGACTTCCGTATGGGCTGAACCCCACTCCCCAAACTTTATATGTTGAAACTAACCCCCAATACCTCAGAATTTGCCCATATTTGGAGATAAGGTCTCTAACAGAGGTAATATGAGGTCATTAGAAGGAGCTCTAATTCAGTATGACTGGTGTCATTGTAAGAAGAGGAAATTCAGACATACACACATACAGAGAGAAGGCCTGTGAAGACACAGGGAGAAGATAATCATCTTCAAGCCAAGAAGAGAAGCCTGGACAGATCTTTTCATCATTGCCCTCAGAAGGAAGCAACCCTGCCTATACCCTGATCTTAAACATCTAGCTTCCAGAGCTGTAAGATTTAAAAAAAAAAAAAATCTGTTGTTTTAGCCACCCGGTATGTGGCACTTCATTATGAAATTAATATAAATTCCTCATCATGTTGAATTTTTGCTACCTAAATTGTGTATGTGAGTATAGTATAAGCAATGCTAAGATATTTAAGGACTTTTCCCCCTGGCAAATTCCAACTAGACAACAATGTCTAATATACTGTCTGGTGAATCGGAAAATCTCCTGAATGAAACCAGAGCCTCTAATACCCAAAAGGGATAAAGTGAGTCACCACTATTGCCTGTGAATGAAAAATAACTTCTCTCAGAAAACACATGTGAAAAATGACACCATGTGGATTAAAAAGGGAAACACAAGTGTAAATAGAAAATTGGGCGTTTCCTCTGCACAAATTATAATTATTCTATAATTACAAGATTATAAATCTTTAGTCTTACCTTTTTCTTGATTGGATTATCTCATCTAGGCTTTTTACCATCAAACATGATTTACTTTTTTCTTATAATTTCATATAGTGATCCAACTCTACCATTAAAAATAACCTTGAAAGAAGCACTTGAGTGGTAATTGGTTAAGTGTCCGACTCTCAGTTTCAGTTCAGGTCATGATCTCAGGGTTGTCAGACCAAACCCCACATCAGGCTTTGCACTGGGTGTGGAGCCGGCTAAAGACTCTGTCTCCCTCTCCCTCTGCCCCACCCCAACTCTCTCTTTCTAAAAATAAATAAATATTTAAAAAATAACCTTGGGAAGCCCTCCTTTTTTTGCCTGAGAAAAAAAGGGTTTGGCCCAACTGATGGTCTGTTATTTCAAATAATATTTGATTACACTTTCTGTTAAACATCAGCTGACCCAATCTCATTCCCCCTAATCCATCCTCCATTGAGCTACCAAAGATGTTTTTCTCAAATACAAATCTGATAGTTCCATTTTCAGGTTTAAAAACCCACCATCAGTTTCCTACCACCAACTGGCTGAAACTCAGAGTCCTTAATCTGAAACAGTCTTCAAAGTCTAGACTCTGTTCTATATTTTCAGCCTATCTATACTCGTCACCCACACCAGCACCATATACTTTATTTGCTAAAACTACGTGGTTATGTTTCATTCTCTAAGCATTGTTTCCGTAACACAGTATGCAGGCCACTATCTTTGTACACAATGCATACGATATGTAATATGTCTGACTCTGTCTTAGATTATAACTACCTTATGACCCAAATGACCCAAAAAACCAGGTCGTTCACATTTTCTTTCAGTATTCTCAGTGGCAGTGGCACAACTGCAGTCACAAAGGCACAATCTTCTCAAGAGGCCTTCACTGAGTTCCCTAGCTATGATAGCAATTCTCCCTCCCCATCCTATACTCTATCCCCTTGTCCTGCTTTATTTTTTTCTTAGCACTTATCAACACCAGACATGTTACATATTTAATTATTTGTTATTATTTAACTCTTCCCACTTGAAAGTAAACACCAAAACCCCAGGACTTTGGCTTTTTCACTGCTTTATCCCCAGTGCTTAATACTTCCTTAGAAGTATTTGACATATTACTGATCCTTGATAAACTTTTTTTTTGAATAAGTGAATTTATTCAGCAAATATATATAGATACCTTACTAAATGCCATGAAATATTCTAGAAGCTAGGAACCCAGCAGTTGAAAAAGACCACAGTGGAACTCTTCCACTCTCATGGAACTCAACACTCTCTAGAAGGAGGCAATAAAAAAGAAAAGAAATATTTTTATATAATTTCAGACAGTGATAGTAGGTATTCAATTACTATTTCTTTTTTATTAAAGATTTTATTTATTTGAGAGAGGGAGAGAGAGAGAGAGAGAGCATACATGAGCAGTGGGGAGGGACAGAGGGAGAAGCAGACTCCCCACTGAGTGGGGAGGCCAATGCGGGGCTCTATCCAGGACCCTGGGATCATGACCTGAGCCGAAGGCAGACACTTCAACTGAGCTACCCAGGCACCCCTCAATTCCTATTTCTTCAATTAAGTCAAACTTATACTGATTTCAAGATTCACAAATATTTTGTAAGAGTCTTAAATTTATACTGAAATAGCTATACTTTGCCAAAATGTAACATATGAATTAATTTATTTTTGCAAATGCTAAAGCCAATAAAAAAATTAACCACGTAAAAGAAAATCATAATGTAATATTCCTATAGTAATGAAAAATTATGCTTTTAAAGGTAAAATTTTCAAATATGTAAGATAAAACAAGAGAAGCAAAATAAACTTTTATTGTAACCAAAACACAATAAGGGGTGCTTTTATAAAGCATATTATATCATAAAAATCTATTAGTCCCCAGAAAAAAAAAATCTATTAGAAAGCAGTTTTGACCAATAGTTTTAATGGGACATTCACAAAAAGGGACAAGTATAAGAAAGGATTTTCATAGTATGTATTCATTGCTTAATGATAATTGGTTTATATACTATTTGGCAATCCATTAATGTAAGTGATGTTAAGGATCTGCATACTTCTTCCTTAGAAAATCCAAGCTTTCGTGAAGCACTAATTTGGTACCTGATATGTCAACCCTTTTATTTGTTGTTGAACTGGAAATCTGGTCTTATACATGGCCAAAGGAGATTTAACTGTATTTTTAGATTTAAAATAAAAGAGTTGGGCAGCCGGGGTGGCTCAGCGGTTTAGGGCCTGCCTTCGGCCTGGGGCGTGATGCTGAAGATGCAGGATCAAGTCCCATGTCGGGCTCCCTGCGTGGAGCCTGCTTCTCCCTCTGCCTGTGTATCTGCCTCTCTCTCTCTCTCTCTCTCTCTCTCTCTCTCTCTCATGAATAAATTAAAATAAAAATTAAAAAACTTAAAAAAAAAGTCATAACTATTGTTGGAAGAATTCTCTAATGTGACCTATTCACTTGAAGGATTCCACTTCTGATCATCCTGGCCTAGAGGTAAAGGGACATGATGAGCCACCTGAAAGCATGGCTTCTGGAAATGTGGCTTAGTGACTCAGATCTGGACCTCATTAATAAGGGCCGGGTTTCCTAGGAGGAAAAGGACTGTTATCTGGGACTACTAGGGACTAGAAAGTCAGAGTATCTTTTTAATGAAATATGAAAAGTGAGGAAATTAAAGTAAATCCAAAATCACACTGTAAGCATAGTAGCATAAACATTGAATTTGAATCATGTATAACTGAAATGTAGAACATCTGTAGACACTACATTTCCAAAATTTCTGATGTTTCATATACTGATGTTGATATTATTTTTCGCAGACTAAAATGCCAGGATTTTTAACTTTTAATTTTATTCTTATAGAAAAAAGGAAAGGCGATCTATGAAAAAATTGTTTTTGGTAAGTACCACTCCAATTATTAAAATTTGGCAGAAAGATATTACTTCTACTACTTTCCTCAAGTTTTGTCATGAGAAAATCAAAGCAGCAAGAAATTTAATTTTTAAAGCAATTCAAGGCAATTAATAATCTGAAATACAAAAAAAATATCCAACTTGGCTCATGAAAAACAAATCCCTATTGTTTATAAATGATCTACTTTTTTTTCTATAACTGTACAAATAATCTTTTGAAGGCAAATGAATAAATATTTTGAAAATTTGACTATAGTATTTAGGATACCATTTTGGTGTACCTATCATTTATCCCCTTTCTTCACCTCTACTTCCTTTCTGACAAATCAAAACTTCTCTATTTTCACTAGTTCACAAGGAAGCTAAAAGACCAAATTCAGTGTATAAAGGAGTGTATAAAGTGTATATACTCAGTGTATAAAGAAGAATCACCTGGGATTATTATTCCACTGGTTGCCTTCCATTATTTATAAATGTTATCTCCACTACAAAAGAGTTCCAATCCAGTATGCCATACTGGTTCAGCCCTCTTCAACACTCCCCATCACCACCAGAAGTACCACAGAGGTCCAAAGATTCTTACCCCTTCCAACCACCTTAACCAAAAGAAAGATTCACAAACAGGAAATGACAAGAGCTTCATATCCTCTTTTTTCTAGTCCTCCCTAACATCTTCCACTGCCTCCACACACTCATATATCCCTAGCTAGAATTACAGTTGTGGCTATTTCAATGGGAAGAAATGATTCTGGGCAGGAAATTCTATTAGATGAGAAGAGCAGTCATTTCATCCCAATATTTAAGATGTTCTTTTTTCATTTTCCTATGAATCATAACTTCTTCCTTTCTGGCACCTTATGGGTACATGGTGGTGGGGGGTGTGGGGTGGGAGGGTGGTGGAGGGTACTCTGTGTTTTGACCAAAAAAAGACTAATACAAAAAGCAACTGAAAATCTATGGGAAATGCAGGAGGGTTAACAGGGCTGAGGGTCCAAATATTTAGAGTTAGTTCAAACTGACACTTGGTAACTGGGTTGTAGGGAGCCTCAGTTAACAGAATTCACATTTGTATTTTGAAAATGAAGGATCCAGGAAATTTAACTTAAACTTACTAAACAACATACTTCAAAAGTAAAGGCAAATTTGACCGTTTCTGGACTAGCACTGTGGAGAATAATGTCTTAACATGAGTTTGTAACAGAAACACAAGAACTAACTAAACGATAAAAATTTGCTAACCTGAATAAGATACTCTAATGAATAGATGACAGCCATGTATAGCTATGGTTAAAAAAAAAATTTTGACCAAAAAGAAAGTTATAGCATGGAGCAGAGAATGTAATTTAATTTTAGAAAAGGACAACTTATGATTTGGGAATCATCTAGTCATTCAAAAAATAGTTAATGAGCCCCTACCATGTACTAAATACCAAACCCTAGACAAACTCTTATACAAACCCTTCATAAAGTCAGAAATCTTGTTCTCTTTTAAACCCATATTATTCTCTTCCTCCTCTTGGTTTCTACTAGTATTGGATTGCCTCTTTTATAGGATACTAAATCCTAGGTAAGTCTCAGGATCTACCACAAATTCCACTTTCTCCCTCTAACATTTCCTGATAATTAGAAAGTACATCACCCCTTCTTTTTACTTCCATATATTTAGTGTAATCAACCAGTTGTAAGTTAGTCATTTCTTCATCAAAGAACTTGGTATTTTGTTGGTTATAGATGTAAGGGCTAAGCATCCATTCCTGGTATAAATTCAAAGGAAGATCTTCTAGGAAATTCATAAAACTTCCTATGGTTGCATATCAGCATTTATTTAAGAAGTGGTTTATTCTTGCATTCCATATGTTAGCATATAAATATATTATCTCATCAAGCTTCCTGGAGAGAAAGTAGTATTTGTGAACTTAAAACAGTTTCATTTATTAACAGTCTTGATATATTCTTATTAAGAAGAAATTTATAGGGCAGCCCCAATGGCCCAGTGGTTTGGTGCCGCCTTTGGCCGGGGGTGTGATCCTGGAGACCAGGGATCCAGTCCCACATCAGGCTCCTTGCATGGAGCCTGCCTCTCTCCCTCTCCCTCTGCTTGTGCCTCTCTCTCTCTCTCTCTCTCTCTCTCTCTCATAAATAAATAAATAAAATCTAAAAAATAAATAAAGTCTTTAAAAAAAAAGAAGAAATTTATAAGGCAGTTATATTTTAACAAAATGAATAAGTATTATGAAGAAAATGCCATTCAATAAGAGTGTACAACAATGGAATCTGACCTAAGTCTGATGGTCCAGGAATATATGCTAAAAGCAGTATGGACAGTTACATTCAGTAGCTAGGGTTCTCTGCTCAAATCTTCAGAGAACTGGCATGTGTTACTGATAACTAAATATTCATTTCTCAAAATATATGAAAAATAGACAAAAGAAATATATACAAGTAAACATGAAATTACTTCATACTCCAAATGAATAATCACAATTTTCATGATGGCAAGACTCAGATTTGTTTTAAGAAAGTCTAAATGAATTCTTATTTTTGTTTAGTTTCAGATCTCTTCCAGAATTTTTCTAAACCACAGCAGACTAACTGGCTTTAGCAAAGCAAGGATGGGCCCATTGTTCCCGTTATTTCAAAAGTTTCCTTGTGCAGAGTGCTGAAAAGTTAATACCTCTAGAGAAAACTAATCAGAAGCACAGCTGTTCAATAGAAATGAGAAGTTATGGAAAGCAGAGACCTAGGAATGACAGCAGCCAGAAAATTATAGATGATTTTCCAATAGAGCACTGCTTAAAAATGAGGCCAAGAACATTTGGTATAGTGGTCAAGAGAATGTCTCATGTCACTTATGACACTGGATCCCCATGATGATGTAACCACAGGGGTGAGGACTTAGGACTGGGTGTTAGAGGCACCAGTTTCTCATTGTGGAGATAAGTGTTGATAAAGAGTAGAGCTTGATGCCATTTTATTTGATACCTGTCATTTGTAAGGAACAAGTGACAGGGATCCTGGAGGCTTAACTAAGAGCAAAAAAATGTAACACTAAAACATGAATCTTTAAACTGACAATATTTTCCATTTTCTTTTCCCCAGTCCAAATCAGAGGTTTGTGGCCTGCACATAATCGGACATGATGGGGATGAACCTAGGAGAAAGACCCCATGGGACCATCTGACCAAACACAGCTGCAAAAAAACAAGCCTCTCCGTCTGGAAAAAGCTGTGATGGACACAGAATTGGAAGAGCTTCCAAGAGAAATGGTGAATTCCTCACTAGGAACATTTGATACGGGCAGAACACACAACAGGGGCCTCTCCAATACAAGGCAGGGTATATAACAGGCTTTTCCAGTGATGATTGATGCAGCTTGTCCATTAGGACTGCTCTCCCACAGTACAGTGTGGAAGGTGAGCCATCAGAGTCACATAATTATTTCCATAGATGTATCTCCATACATTTTTTTGGAAATTAAGATTTTATGACACAAAATTGGCCCCACACAGCTCTTGTGAATGTCAACACAATTCAAAGGCTGAGTAATCAGTATAAGCCAATTCTTCTGCTTCAATTCAGCCCTGTCCTCAGTTAACATCAGGTCAGCATCAAATGATCTTTAATTTTCTTTCCAGACCAACCATATAGTTTCTTTTTTTGCCAACTTCAAGTAGAGGTAAAAAATAAAGACCACTGAAAAAAAATGTCATCAGCTCCCTAGCCAAGAGCAAGTGTGAGAAATAGGATACAATCACTCCAAAGTCTTCACAGAAAGACCAAAGTATCTATTCCTTGAATTAGTGCTTCAAGTAATGAAACCTGATAACAAAAACCATTTGCCAAGACAAGACATAATTTTCTTTGTCTAGGGTTTGTTTGGAGTGAAGAATATGGAGAGAAATAAAAACAACACATGTGTGGGATAAGTTCTACACAAATGTATTTGAGAAAGAATCCTCTACTATGTGCAAAGGAAAATCATATTAGCAAGAGAGCTAAAGTTCTAAGTTTATGATCTGGGAACACAATAATACTTGTAAAGGTAAGAATAGACTGGAATGAATGAAATAGATTACAAAAGCAGAAAGTCATAGTTAAGACTGTTATTAAAGTTTAGAATATCTATATATAAATTAAGTTCAATTCAAAACAATGATTGGCCATCTACTTTAAGTCTACTACTATGCTAAGAACTGTTCAGAATACAAAGTTAAATAATACATAATCTTGAAAAATTTATAATTCTCAGAAAGAAAAATTGTTCAATTTATCAATTAAATGGTCCTACTCATTTTTCACTTTAGTAGGGCCTTGGCCAAAGTGGCCTATTGAAAAGACAGAATTTGGAGTTACTGGACTTGGATTCAAATCCTGACTTAGTAATTTAAAAGTATAAAAAGAGATGGCACTTTGC
Source organism: Canis aureus (assembly GCF_053574225.1). Lineage (NCBI taxonomy): Eukaryota > Metazoa > Chordata > Mammalia > Carnivora > Canidae > Canis > Canis aureus. The sequence goes on along the minus strand of NC_135614.1, from coordinate 76,259,520 downwards.
CTTGCCTGTAGAATGTGTTGAATGAGGGTGACGAGAACCGTCAAGTTTATATAGAGTGTATTTCATAATTGTATCTCAATTTAACTACCTTACCATCCCAACTCTGCTATGCTACTCGCATCCAACTTTCCATTTCCCTACCTTTCCCTTTGCCTACTTACTCTGTTGACTTTTCAGAACTCATATCATAGGTTACCTCCATCCAGCAGTTTTTTCTGACTCCAAACCCATTCTCATAAAAAAATCTGTTTTTATGTGTTCCATGCCTGGTACATACCCTTATTATATCACTTATCACACTACATTGTAATTTTGCATTTACTTATTCTCATTTATTGTGTTATGAACTCTGAGAGGATAGAAACTATGGCTAAGGCATCTTTGCATTGTTCTCTTCATTTCTACTAACATTAAAACAAGAATGGGTTTAGCATGCTGCTTATAAGGTGTCAAAAATAGACTAGAAGGCTTCCATTCACCTCTCCAGATCTATCTTTTCCCATCCATACCTAGCTCCTTCCTGCTTTCACTCCTGCTAAATCCACTTTAAAATTGGTATAAATAAAGCAATTTAGTGAAGATATATCTAATTTTATAAGTACGCATATAATTGATTACAAAAACAAACAAGTGACTCTGAATTATCTTTCTTTTTTATCTAAGCCACTAAATTCTAACATTATCATGAAGAATCCTAACATTACACAAGGAATTTCCTGAATATACTCTATTTTTTAAAAAATCCACTCTCTTATATCATATTATAAGAAAGTAGAGGATAGAGAACCAAGCAGTAAGTTAAAGGTCCAAAGATAGGATTCTAAATCATATAGCATTCTAATAGAAATGAGGCATGCCTTTTAATACTAATTTTTCCATTTGCAAACACAAGCCAACCTCTCAGAAAAAAAGTTGAGAAGATGCAATAAGAATCATTTGCTTATTAAATATTTGCTGTTTAGTAACTGAGCCCATAATGAGAACACCCAAATATATTTACTCAGTCCACACATAAATCAATATGGTCATTTTTCTAAAATAACCAATAGTCACAAATAAACACAAGCACTACCTTGTTTTATTTTCTTTGAAACTATTTGAAATGGTTCATTTAACTATATTTGAAATAAATTAATACAATCTAGTTCATTACCCTGTCCACCACTGTACCTCCAAAGAGAGGCTTAAATCTACACATTTAATGCAATCCCTATCAAAATACTAATAGTATTTTGAACAGAGCTAGAACAAACAATCCTAAAATTTGTGTGGAACCACAAAAGACCCCAAATAGTCAAAGCAATCTTGAAAAAGAAAAGCAAAGCTGGGGGCATCACAATTCCAGACTTCAAGCTATATTACAAAGCTATAGTGATCAAAACAGTATGGTACTGGCATAAAAACAGACGCATAGATCAACAGAACAGAAAACCCAGAAACAAACCTGCAACCATGTGATCAATTAATCTTTGATAAAGCAGGAAAGAATATCCAATGGGAAAAAGTCTCTTCAACAAATGATGCTGGGAAAACTGTACAGCTACATGCTGTATACTCTCTTATACCATACACAAAAACACATTCAAAATGGATTAAAGGTCTAATTGTGAGACCTGAAACTATAAAAATCCTAGGGGACAACACAGGCAGTAACTTCTCTGATATTGGCTGAAGCAACTTCTTTCTAGATATGTCTCCTGAGGCAAGGGAAACAAAAGCAGAAATAAATTATTAGGACTATATCAAAATGAAAAACTTCTGCACAGCAAAGGAAACAAAACTAAAAGGCAACTGGGGTGCCTGGGTGGATCAGTTGGTTAAGCATCTGCCTTTGGCTTAGGTCATAATCCCAGGATCCTGGGGATTGAGCCTCACACTGGGCTCCCTGCTTGGTAGGGAGCCTGCTTCTGCCTCTCCCTCTGCCCCTCCCTCATTCTCTCTCTCTCTCCCTCTCTCTCTCTCTCTCGCTCTCTCTCTCTCTCTCACTCTGCTTTCTATCAAATAAATAAAATCTTTTTAAAAAACCTAAAAGGCAACCTACAGAATGGGAGAAGATATTTGCAAATGATGTATCTGATAAAGGGCTAATATCTAAAATATATAAAGAAATAATAAAACTCAACACCCAAAAACCAAAATATCCAATTAAAAAATGGTCAGAAGACATGAACAGACATTTCCCCAAAGAGGAAATATAGATGGCCAAAAGACATATGAAAAAATGTTCATCATCACTTATTATCAGGGAAATGCATATGAAAACTACAATGAGATATCACCTTGTAACTCTCAGAATGACTAAAATCAACAACACAAGAGAATGTGGTGGGAATGCAAACTGGTGCAGCCACTATGGAAAACAGTATGGAGGTTCCTCAAATAATTAAAAATAGAACTGCTCTATGATACAGCAATTGTACTACTGGGTATTTACCCAAAGAACACAAAAACACTACTTCAAAGGGATACATGCACTCTTATGTTTGTTTATAGCAGTATTATTTACAATAGCCAAAATATGGAAACAGCCCAAGTATTCATTGATTGATGAATGGATAAAGAAGATGTGCCATACACACACACACACACACACACACACATATAGTGAAAGAGAGAGCGAAATATTATTCAGCAATAAAAAAGAATGAAATCATGCCATTTGCAACAACATGGATGGAGGTAGAAAGTATAATGTGAACCAAAAAAGTCAGTTAGAGAAAGACAAATGTATATGATTTCATTCATATGTGGAATTTAAGAAACAAAATAAATGAGCAAAGGGGAAAAAATAGAGACACAATTCAAGAAACAGACTTAATTACAGAGAATAAAGATGGTTACCAGAGGAGAGGTGGGCAGGGGGATGGGTGAAATATGTAATGAAGATTAAGGAGTGCACTTGTGATCAGCACAGAATGATGCATGGAAGTGTTGAATCACTATGTTGTACACCTGAAACTAATATAACACTATGTTATTAGCTAAATGGAATCAAAATAAAAAACTTTAAAAAAGAGACCAAATGAAATTTATTGTAAAGAAGCTTTTAAAAATAAAACCAAGAGAGGCTTAGTAAATTATACGCTGAAAGAGCAAATGAGTAAAAATGGTATTTCCCAGCTCTTGAGTTCTTCTAACATGTACATTTTATACCCTACAACCAAAAACTTAACAGTTAAATGTCTGATGGGATTACAAATACCACAGTCTTGCATCATCTGCTTTACCCTGCCACTCTATGAATTCAATCTTATGTGCTTAAAAAATGGGCGGTGAAAAAAAAAATGGGAGGTGGTGGGAAAAAGATCAAATGCCTACTGAATGCAGGAGATGCCCACCAGGCCATAAACTAGAAAACACCAAAAGTTGCACCAGTCACTGCACAGATGAAAACTATGAGACTTCATTCTTACTACTACTTAATGAGAAAGGCAATAAATCCAATAAAAAACCAAACTGGTTTTCTCTTGTCAAAATCACCTCAAAAATATGTGCAAAAAATATTGCTAAAAGGCGTCTAGGTTGGCCTGGGGAGAAAAAAAATATATATGTATTTGCATAATGTTCAAATATAGCACTGAACACACTTGTTCTGAACACCTAGAGAGGTGAACCCAAGGAAACTGCCATTAGGGTGGAATCTCACTGGCCTTAAACATCAAGGAAGGAGGGATCCCTGGGTGGCGCAGCGGTTTGGCTCCTGCCTTTGGCCCAGGGCGCGATCCTGGAGACCTGGGATCGAATCCCACGTCGGGCTCCTGGTGCGTGGAGCCTGCTTCTCCCTCTGCCTGTGTCTCTGCCTCTCTCTCTTTCTCTCTGTGTGACTATCATAAATAAATAAAAATTTAAAAAAAAAAAAAAAACATCAAGGAAGGAAAGAAAGTCTAAATACATGGTTGAAATACTATCTGGGTGTTATGGTTTACATAACACCTTGCCTGAAATCAACTGATCTCCAGGGTTGAAAACTCAGGTGCTAATTATGAACTCAAATGGATAAGACCCTGGAGATCTAACCATATCAAGTATTTTCAAATTCCAACCATATAGTGAGAAAATTAGAATGGAAGAGTAAAGAGGAGAGATAAATGAACTCCCAGCCAAGTAAGACAAGTACGTGACTGTCTATCAGGTCAAAATGATTCCCTAAATGGAAAGGGTTCTCAAAGTCTGGCTAGATTTATAAACTGGAGCCAAAAAATTCTCTAATCTCATATTTTAGGTGGGCAAGACACGGTCCTAAAAAATAAAAATAAATAAATAAAAAAAACAGCCAAAACCTCCCTGCCACTTTCCCCACCTCTTGATTCTTCTTTGCCCACCAGATGACTGGTTTTGTGTTATATGCCACTCTTTTTGCTCAGTGCAGAGGTACAGTGCACAGTTATACATTCTATGAAAACATAAAAGACTCATGCTGGTGCCTCTCAGCAACAGCTTTCCTAACAGGGACAGGGCTTGGGAAGGAAAATAAGTGTGCAGTTACTTTTCTCTTTCCAAATCTCTGTTACTTTGATGAAGTAAAGTTTGATTAAAATGGATGCACAGACAATGATGAATTTTAAAATGATGTAACAAAAAGGGCATCTTAAGAGTACAAATGAGAGAAATTCTGTCCCTTCTGGCAGGAAATAATTAACTTGTGGATTACTTATGTTCACACAACTGTAGGTCTTTTTGTGCATCATTTGGCAGGATGACATCCCTATCACTTACTTCCTTGAGTCATTTCCCTCCCACCAATGCACAAAGAATACAGAGTGAAATTTTTTTAGGGAAAATTTCCTTAATATTTAGAGATAGCTCTGATTATAGGACCCACAAATACGAATATGCTTCAATAAAAGTGAATCTTGAAGCAGATACTAATGAAAACAATCTAGGATTCCAAGTTACAATTAAGCATGCTTAAGTTTCAGTCATAATTACCATGGAGATTTTAATTCGCTATGGCAAATTAGCTTAGTTTGTGAGGTCCAGTGGGAACCAAAGTCATGCTTTTCAGTACTTTCTAAACCAAATTTGGATTTGATTAATTTCTTAACTACAGATTATGCTAGCAATTTCACAAATTATACCAAGATGAAGGGGAAACTCATGTAGTTAACTCCCCGCTACAGAAAACTATCCAAAAACCCTAGACTTGTGGTCAGAGGTTTTAGATTGAGATGCTGGTTTCTGGATTCTAGCTGTGTGGCCTTGGACAAGTCACTTAATTTTTCTGAGGCTCAGCTGCCTCACCAATGGAATAAATATTTAAAATATGCTTTGCAGTATTATTATAAAGATCAAGGTGAGTCATATATATGAAAACACTTGATAAACTCTGCTCTCCAATAACTGATATTAAAAATAACTGTTAAGGAACCAGCTCAATATGAGTATTGATATTAATAATTAATATCTCAAGATTGAAAAATAACACATCATAAATTGGCATAAAATATCACTGTATAAATATTTTTTGAGTTAAAGAAAAAAATAAAGGAATAAAGTGATATTTCTGTACTTCAAGCAGATTTCTTTGAAAGTCTACTTAATAGCCCAGTGGCTTCCAAGTGGTGTTTTTACAGAAGCCCAGAGATCTCTGAAGGGGAAGCTACCCAGAGCAAAGAAGAAGACATGCAGATAAGGCTCCAAAATTATCACCTAACTTAATCAGAGCATCTTTTGGTATAAACAGGGTTTTCAAACTTGCAAATATCAAAGCAAACAAATTCAGCTTATTCCGAGTCGCTTCCTTTGTCGCTATACTTGTATACTGACCAGGGGATTTCTGACGCATCCCAGCATTTCTTTGACATCTCTCTCTTAAAATATAATGGGAAATATCATTGATGTTATAGTTCACCAAACATTCTAAATCTTGGACAAGTCTAAATCTGGTCATCAGGGTAAAGAATAAATACACTGATGTTTCTAAAGATTTTACTTTGATTCAATGGTTGAAGCCAAATACTCCTGGACAGGCTCTAGAAGGATAAATGCAAGGTCTTTATTATTTCCTGCTTCTATAGCACCTTCTGTGTGTGTGCACACACGGTCAGTGGGCTGTCTCAGGAGGCCAAATGGAATAGTGGAGGAGACTGAATTGGGAGTTAGGAGATGTAAGCTCAGTCACAGCTTTGGAACCAACTCATGATGTAGTCTTTGACAAATCTCTGTATCTCTAAACCTTTTGAAAAATAGACTAAAGATATCCTCAGGTCCTATAATTGTAAAAGTTCAATGATCCATGTGTTAATGACATGTTTTAAGGGGGTTACTCTGGAATAAGCCCCTCGAGGAACATACTTATTGTAAGATTTAATTTTGATTTAATCTTATCCCATACACTGCACAGGATATAACATAGGCTAAGACTTTATGAGAAATATAGAAATACTCTCATGATGGGCTCAAAGGTTTATCATGATGGCTACAGCTTACTGTACTGGAAGAACTATCCTTGGAATATAGAACATAACAGCTTAATACCATCTTATAGGTTTGTTCAGAATGGTTTTGTTTCTTGAACAAAAAACTGGCTCCAGTAAAAAAGAAATTATAGGGAAGGGTCTTGTTACCTACAGAGGTAGGGAGCTATATAGACTCAAGAACACTATTTCTCTTTAAACTGATGCATATGCTTTCATTAAAAATAAAACAGCATGGAAGATTTATGAAAATACACAGATTTACTTAAAAACTCAAGGGCAATGAAGCCAAAACAAATGCTATAATCATAAATGAAGATCCTGCCTTGCTATGTGCTTTATCTTAGCCATAAAGAAAACTTTTATCTATTTATATTCAGTGTGCTCCTATCATTTTGTTTATTTAGACTTACATGTAACAGTATTTTGCCTACTTATCACTACCATTGCTTATAACTCCTTTTTAAAAGCCAGGTTGACATCAGAGACCCAAATTTCATCCATTTGTTAATCTTTTGGCACCACATTCTGGGAGGTCAGTATCTGGTCAGGGTCTTCTGTTTCATATGATATGCAATATTTGCATCACGTGAATCTGATCTAAATGCCCAGCCTTGGAAATCAATCTAAAGAGGCCATTTGGCTTACAAAAATACTACTTGGCCAACAGAATATACACTGGTCCAGCACACAGAAACTAACATTTTACTTATCCCCCCCAGTCACACAGAGCCATGGAAGAAAGAAATAAGGAGCATTACCTATGAAGTATGTTTGAGGCAGTGATATGTTACTCCAAAAGAACTGACTGTCACTATTTTTCTCTATCTTGTATTCTTTGTGTCTTGAAGGTTTTAGGGTCTCCAGGAATTTCCTCTTAAAATTCAGTTGCCTGGCGACAGGGGTACGGGTCCAGGGTGGGTGGATCATCATAGCAACCCAAGAGTTGAACTGAAGGATAAGAAAATAAAAACATACACTAAAGGAGGATGTGACAAAATCACCAAAAATCAACACCATCTCAAAATATTACCTCATATTATTATTAATATATATTATTTATTCCTGCGAAAAATGCAAACCCTTTTGCCTTCAGTACACACTAGTGTACTGTGTACTGTGTTATTTTTCTAGTTTCAAAAAATAAGCAAAACATCTCCAAATGATAATAGTTGAAGACATGTCTTATTTTCTCCTACTGACTTAGCAATTTTCTGAGACATCAATAAAAAGCCATCCTATTTGGCCATTGTTGGAGCTTTCCTCTACACTGGGACAATTAACAATAATTAAGAAAATGTGAATGTATAGATCCTTTACATCTTTGGTTAGGTTTATTCCTAGGTATCTTATGCTTTTGGGTGCAATTGTAAACGGGATTGACTACTTAATTTCTCTTTCTTCAGTCTCATTGTTAGTGTATAGAAATGCCACTGATTTCTGGGCATTGATTTTGTATCCTGCCACGCTACCGCATTGCTGTATGAGTTCTAGCAATCTTGGGGTGGAGACTTTTGGGTTTTCTATGTAGAGTATCATGTCATCGGCGAAGAGGGAGAGTTTGACTTCTTCTTTGCCAATTTGAATGCCTTTAATGTCTTTTTGTTGTCTGATTGCTGAGGCTAGGACTTCCAGTACTATGTTGAATAGCAGTGGTGAGAGTGGACATCCCTGTCTTGTTCCTGATCTTAGGGGAAAGGCTCCCAGTGCTTCCTCATTGAGAATGATATTTGCTGTGGGCTTTTCATAGATGGCTTTTAAGATGTCGAAGAATGTTCCCTCTATCCCTACACTCTGAAGAGTTTTGATCAGAAATGGATGCTGTATTTTGTCAAATGCTTTCTCTGCATCTAATGAGAGGATCATATGGTTCTTGGTTTTTCTCTTGCTGATATGATGAATCACATTGATTGTTTTACGGGTGTTGAACCAGCCTTGTGTCCCAGGGATAAATCCTACTTGGTCATGGTGAATAATTTTCTTAATGTACTGTTGGATCCTATTGGCTAGTATCTTGTTGAGAATTTTTGCATCCATGTTCATCAGGGATATTGGTCTATACCCTCAAAACTATAGAACACTTCTGAAAGAAATTGAGGAAGACACAAAGAGATGGAAAAAGTATTCCATGCTCATGGATTGGCAGAATTAATATTGTGAAAATGTCAATGTTACCCAGGGCAATATACACGTTTAATGCAATCCCTATCAAAATACCATGGACTTTCTTCAGAGAGTTAGAACAAATTATTTTAAGATTTGTGTGGAATCAGAAAAGACCCCGAATAGCCAGGGGAATTTTAAAAAAGAAAACCATATCTGGGGGCATCACAATGCCAGATTTCAGGTTCTACTACAAAGCTGTGGTCATCAAGACAGTGTGGTACTGGCACAAAAACAGACACATAGATCAGTGGAACAGAATAGAGAACCCAGAAGTGGACCCTGAACTTTATGGGCAACTAATATTCGATAAAGGAGGAAAGACTATCCATTGGAAGAAAGACAGTCTCTTCAATAAATGGTGCTGGGAAAATTGGACATCCACATGCAGAAGAATGAAACTAGACCACTCTCTTTCACCATACGTAAAGATAAACTCAAAATGGATGAAAGATCTAAATGTGAGACAAGATTCCATCAAAATCCTAGAGAAGAACACAGGCAACACCCTTTTTGAACTCGGCCACAGTAACTTCTTGCAAGATACATCCACGAAGGCAAAAGAAACAAAAGCAAAAATGAACTATTGGAACTTCATCAAGATAAGAAGCTTTTGCACAGCAAAGGATACAGTCAACAAAACTAAAAGACAACCTACAGAATGGGAGAAGATATTTGCAAATGACATATCAGATAAAGGGCTAGTTTCCAAGATCTATAAAGAACTTATTAAACTCAACACCAAAGAAACAAACAATCCAATCATGAAATGGGCAAAAGACATAAAGAGAAATCTCACAGAGGAAGACATAGACATGGCCAACATGCATATGAGAAAATGCTCTGCATCACTTGCCATCAGGAAAATACAAATCAAAACCACAATGAGATACCACCCCACACCGGTGAGAATGGGGCAAATTAACAAGGCAGGAAACAACAAATGTTGGAGGGGATGCGGAGAAAAGGGAACCCTCTTACACTGTTGGTGGGAATGTGAACTGGTGCAGCCACTCTGGAAAACTGTGTGGAGGTTCCTCAAAGAGTTAAAAATAGACCTGCCCTACGACCCAGCAATTGCACTGTTGGGGATTTACCCCAAAGATACAGATGCAGTGAAACGCCGGGACACCTGCACCCCAATGTTTATAGCAGCAATGGCCACGATAGCCAAACTGTGGAAGGAGCCTCGGTGTCCAACGAAAGATGAATGGATAAAGAAGATGTGGTTTATGTATACAATGGAATATTACTCAGCTGTTAGAAATGACAAATACCCACCATTTGCTTCAACGTGGATGGAACTGGAGGGTATTATGCTGAGTGAAGTAAGTCAGTCGGAGAAGGATAAACATTATATGTTCTCATTCATTTGGGGAATATAAATAATAGTGAAAGGGAATATAAGGGAAGGGAGAAGAAATGTGTGGGAAATATCAGAAAGGGAGACAGAACGTAAAGACTGCTAACTCTGGGAAATGAACTAGGGGTGGTAGAAGGGGAGGAGGGAGGGGGGTGGGAGTGAATGGGTGACGGGCACTGGGGGTTATTCTGTATGTTAGTAAATTGAACACCAATAAAAAATAAATTAAAAAAAAAAAAAAGAAAATGTGAATGGTGGCAGAATGTAATCACCCTCTTCCTGATCCTGTTTTTCGGGGTGTTTCTTTAAACTCCCACAGTTTGTCCATTAATCCAGTGGTGTTCAAATGGCTTTACAGATAATTACATTCCCAAATTTTCAATTTCCATATATTCTGTTTACTAAAGCTGATCTGCCTAAGAATATGCCTATAGTGCTCTTTCACAATCTCCTCCCTCTTTACAAAGGACAGATGGAAGTTTTTACCCACACAGAATCTTACCAGCTCATGGTTCATGACCCACAAATGTAAAAGCTTCTGGGACACCAAACAAAGAAACTTTTTCAAATATCTGCATTGGTACTAAGAAAATGAATTATTCTAATGACAATGTAACTAAACCTTTTTTAAATCAGGTTGTCGTAACCTGTCTGCTTTTTGGCAAAATTGGGAGACCAAAATCAACTTGTCAGCTCATATAGATCATTAAAATCAAGCAACAAACAGTACCCATAGATACATAAATTGAGTGGGAAATTACATGCCCTATGTATCTTACTAGTAGTAAGGGTATTTCCAATAAAATTTTACTTTCTTTGTTAATAATTATCAAAAATTTAATATATTTATTTTGTTTTTATTAACCATGCACTGACAATCACTTGTAGTGATAAAGCAATCCAGAATGATGTTTTTAAATACTTTGTGCCTTATGGTCACAGGAAATTAGTTTTTAAAATTAATTTACTATCATAGAATTGAATACATACATATCTTTCTTAAAGGGTATATAATAAGTGGTCCATAAACAACATTAAAAATAGAGCTATTTACATTATGACTTCTGAGAGAAAAATGGAACAAAAAATTGAAGTTTTAGGAGAAAGAGTTATAAATTTTCCAACTGTTAAGAAGAGCTTATTCCTGTATTTTTAGAACAGATTGTTGCATTTTTCTTAATTTTTTAAAGATTTTATTTATTTATTCATGAGAGACACAGAGAGAGAGGCAGAGACATAGACAGAGAGAGAAGCAGGCTCCTCACAGGGAACTCAATGTGGGACTCGATCCTGGACCCCCGCATCATGCCCTGAGCCAAAGGCAGATGCTCAACCACTGAGCCACCCAGGGGTCCCAGATTATTGCATCTTAGTTGATAATTGCATTTATATGCCATTGGACACAATTTAAAAAATGACACAATAGTTTTATATTATGTCAATGTTTATAATACAATGACAATTGCATCATTTGTAACTATTTCTCTTATAATGAGAATTTTGGATGCCAATTTAAAAATGTACAAGGAGATACATAATTTCTCCAAATTCTGTCAGAAGAGCAAATTGTTTGATACCACCACATTTGCCAATAGTGAGGTAATTTTGTGGCACACTGAGTGGGTTATAAGAATGTTTGGAAAGCACAATATGCCTTGAAAGCTCAGAAGGCCCAATGGCACCATCTTTTCTTCCACCATCCAAATGCCCAGATATACTCAGAGGTCTCACTGGTATCTGAAAAACTGTATGTGATTTCTTTTTCAAAGACTTAACACATATTTTTACTCTGTTATCAAAGGATGGACAATATTTCACTAAATCTTACCTGAAATTAGTTAGTAATTTTAATTTTTAAACAGTTATCATCATCACCAACAAAGTGTCATTTGGAGATGTGAACCCTTAGAATAGAATACTCTCTCAGGAGTCCCTAGTCCCAGCTCAGCCACTACCAGCTGAGTGAATTTAGGCAATTCTGGTAAACTCTGCAATCTCAGTATTTTAATCTGCAAAAGTAAGAAAATATTTGCTTTTCTATATCACTGGGTTTTTCTAAGAAAAGTTGTGCTACTTCTTGCTAGATGGCTAAGATCTATATAAAGTGAAGTTATTTTAATTATTATCATTTGACCAAAAATTATTACTAATTATTTACTATCCCTCTAGCACTATGCTAAACCCTACTGGGAAACAGAAATATAAGATCCAATTTCCATCATTAAGAAAATTCTAAACTAGTTGGAGGACAAAAGAGTGAGGATGCTGGTACAGTAAGAATAAAATAACATAAGATAAAAAGCAATAGTGTTGGTTTGACATTCATCTTTCTCAGTTTGTTATGCAATAAAGAGGACATTCCCTGGCTACCACTGACCAATCCACTGAAGAACACATCCCATGAACTTAAAAATATGTTTTCTGCCTTTCAACATAAATATGAACTATAAGAAAAAGAGAGCTAGCTAGAGCTCTTATCATCTCAACTTCCCCCAAATTAAAGAGACTTAAATATAAAGCAAAGTCTTTTTTCAGTTTATACAAATATTTACATATTATTTTGAAGTTTAGGGCTTTTATGAAGAGAAAATTAAGTGAAAACATGACACTATTTATAAAAGGTAGTCCCCTAAAATAGAAACAATAAAAAACAATTAGATTTGCTCCATTTATTGATTTAAAACATCTTTAAAGAACAGTGTAGAATACGAAACAGCAAGTCTCTATCCTCATGGAGCTAATATTCTAGCAGAAGAGGAGAAACAAAAACAAGTAAATAAAGTATTTCTATTTAGAAAGTGACATGGGGGTGGGTGAGATACAAAGGTCTAGGAAAAGAGTCAAGAGGCGTAGAGACCCAATGTCAAGGTCAAAAGGCTTCAACCAGAAATACAGTCAGTATATCCAAATCATTGAGAAATGTGGCTGAAGCATAAAGGAGAGAACAGGGAAAAGCTTGGGCCAGACCAAGTAAACTTTTGTAGGCTGAGGTACAGAATTAGTATTCTAAGTACACTGTGAAGCCGCTGGAGTATTTTAAGCAAGAAAGTTATATTACTTGGAATATGTTTTTAAGAGATTATTCTGGCAGATTTGTTGATGAAGGAAATGGTGAGAATATTCAGATCTATATATGTCGTTTAAAAAAAAAAAAAAGCCAGCCTTAACAAAAGAGGGCAAGGGGGGAAAGATGGGAGAGAGAGTAAGGGATGAGACAGCAGAGAAATGTCTGAAGTGTTCTACCCCACAATGTCAGTACATGGCACCATTTCAAAGCAGTTTGTCCTTAGAAATGGATCTTCCTTTCCTTATACCTTTCTCCCTCTTACTCTAGATTCCTTAAGTACTCACTGACCTTATTTGTCTTCTAGCTGTCCAAATATCTTCACTACTATACCGAATGTGCCGAATTAATCAACTATTTCTTCTGTGAGCCCCATTAAAAAAAATTATTCTCTCAATGAAGTTTACTTCAGCTAGGTGTTAGAAGGAAAGCACTCTGATTTTACTAACACTAAAATGACAGTCTTCTAACAATTTCAAGTATATATGCCACTTTAAAAGCTTGTTAAAATACATGAATAGCGATTGAGAATGTTCACACAACTATGCAATAAATTTTTTGCAAGATTTTTAATTATTTATTTGAGAGAGTGAGTTAGTGAGAGAGAGCACAAGCAGGGGGCAGGGAGCAGAGGGAGAGGGAGAAACAGGCTCCCCTCTGAGCAGGGAGCCCTATGTGGGGCTGGAGCCCTATGTGGAGGCTTGCTCCCAGGACCCCAGGATCATGACCTGAGACAAAGGCAGATGCTTAACTGACTGAACCACCCAAGTGCCCCTATGTAATGAATTTTATAGAGTATGAAAGAATGGTAGGCATAGGCAAAAAGGTGATGAGGGGCAGTATCTATGAAATTCACCTCTATCTAATACAGTATCTAGCATAGTGCCTAATACATTGATACTTAAGAAAGAATGAATTAATACACTTTATATAATGTATTTATTTATTAAAAAATAAGAGCACCTCTTCTACTTATAATGTCATCACTTCAGTATATTTCTCTACTATTAGTTCCAGAAAACAGACAACAGAAAAGTGTAGTTTCAGAAATTAACTGTTCTACCAAAAAAGAAAGCTATTAATGCTTGACTACCTCACTTAAGGACAAGTTCGACTAACAGTATTCTATGCTATTGATAGCTGAACTTAGTGACTCAATAAATCATAAGTTTAAAATGTAAAGCAAATTATAATGCTAGTAATTTTTAAGACATGAAGAGATAAATAAGGAGAGGAAATTAAATTAAAAAATGTTAAGTAAGTCAGCACACTGATGTCTCGTGCAAAATCCTATGGGGAAAGGAAAAGATATTCCAAATTTATTTGAAGATTAACTACATATTTAGATAGCCTTGATCATCTTATAATGATCTATTTAGGTAGCACTTACATTCTGAGAGGCACATGAATTCACATAACTACTTATCAGTCAATTCTTTTTGTAATTATAGAGTCAGACCAGACACTTGCTCCTACCAAGATGCTGTAAGTAATCCATGGTACAAATCAATAGGAGACACTAGATCACATTTGTGTTTCCAGAATAATTACCCCTTATTTTTCAGTGTCACCTGGAAATAAAGAAAGTCACATAAATAAATTTTGATATACCTGAAACTTATGTTTAAATGTTAAAACGTGTTCTATTTATTTTCTAATACAGTGAAACATTTGACTGTTCTCCAACAGAAGACATGTCATAATTGGAGCTTTTGATTCAAATCATGATTGTGAATATCATTCATTTTATTTTAACATCTTCAATGATGAAGTATGAAGTGCCAGTTGTTCCTGTACTCACTACCTCAAGAGTACCCTTTCCCCTCACTTGACAATAGCTATAAAAAGTAAACCTTCCTTTTTACCACCACCTAACTTGCTGCTTCCAGTTACCAATAAATTAGGAAATCATGTTATCACTGATAAGTATTATGAGAAAATCATCTAAATTGATACCACTATTTTCAATTCAAATATATAACTACAGAGCGTTTTACTTCTTTTTGCTTTTATCTCTTTATCTTATACTAAAATTACTGATTTTCATATAATTATGATATCCCCAGGGTCCTGGGATTGAACCCCCATGTAAGGCTCCCTGCTCAGGGAAAAGCTGCTTCTCCCTCTCCCCCTTCCTCCCTACTTATGCTCTCTCT
Source organism: Canis aureus (assembly GCF_053574225.1). NCBI lineage: Eukaryota > Metazoa > Chordata > Mammalia > Carnivora > Canidae > Canis > Canis aureus. Next base: position 76,244,358 of record NC_135614.1, on the reverse strand, counting down.
CAAATAAATAAATATTTTTAAAGTATTAATATATTATTACAATATGATTACTAAAGACAGTTTAACCTTGTCTTTGCAGTTTGTTTTGGCCATAGGATATATCTCACTAGCAGTGTGAAGTCAAATTATTTGGTTTTAAAATCCCTTAAAATAACTCCTCTTCATGTGATTAAGTCAGCAATGCAAAAAGTAGGTACATCAGGTTTCATTTTACTTGTGATTTTAGGAATTTTTCTTTTTTTTTTAAGATTTTATTTATTTATTCATGAGAGACAGACAGAGAGAGAGAGCGAGAGAGAGAGGCAGAGACACCAGCAGAGGGAGAAGCAGGCTCCATGCAAGGGGCCCAACATGGGACTCGATTCCGCGTCTCCATGATCAGGCCCTGGGCTGAAGGCGGCTCTAAACCGCTGAGCCACCCGGGCTGCCCAACTTTTTTTCTTTATTTAATTCTCTCTTATAATTACATAAAACATTTCAGTGGTTAGGCTGAGTTCGATCTACAATATCATGTACATTCGGAGGTTTCTATTTTCTACCCCTATTGTCTCTATCGTGTTCCCTCCATCTCACTAAACATTTTTATTAGTTTCTGGTTTATCCTTTCATTTTTCTTTACTCCTTAAATTTTATTTTCAAATAATTTTCTGTTTTCAGAAAAGTTGCAAAAATAGAGGTCTATATGCCCTTCATCGAGCTTTGCCCAATGTTGACATCTCACATAACCATTGTACATTTGTCAAAAATGAAAAATTAACAACTGGTACACACTATCAACTAAATTATAGACTTTTACTCAGATATCACTAGTTTTCCCATTAATGTCCTCTTTCTGATCCAAGATCTAATCCAGGATATCTCATTTTATTTACGCCATTTTTATAAAAGTAAGGTAACTAACATATATTTTTATTTTATATTTATTTATATAACTCTTTCTTAGATAAAAGGTAGAATACTATATACATCTGTCTTCTTTTTCTTCTTTAAATTAACAGTATATCCTGAAAATTATTCCATAGTAGTATTTATATTTTTCATTCCTTTTTATATTAGTTTGTATTCTATTGTGCAGATATGTTATGGTTTCATGTCTTCTACATACAAAAACTTTAGCTGTTCAATAATAAACTTAATCACTGTGGAGAATTGTTTTGAATAAAATGGTAAATTTCTAAAAAACAGTCATGTCCAGAGCCTAATAATTAAGAACCCAAAGTGTAAGTGATTACATGACTAAACCTTACAACAGAAGTTGCTACCATAAAGATCACTACTGAAAAAGTACAAGCAACATGTTTAACTTTTTTCTTTCACTGAACATAGATTACTTCTTAGTATGTTCCTAAATCCATAAAATAAAATGCATAGTTAAAAATAAAACTAATTATAGTGAAATACACTTATCAAATCACTAAATAAATTTGCAAGATAGTAATATGTGTGTATATAGTAGCAGTCTAATAACCACCAATTCAAAGTAATCATGAATATAAATCATGTTTTAAATTTTATGCAAATTTTATTATGCGACTTGAAAATATTTGTTACTCCTACAGGTTGACAAAGTCAACAAAGTCTCATATTGTATTGCTAATATTGTTGTGGTTTGTAGCATACATTTTCAATTGAATGAAATTCAAAATTTCAGTTAAAGGTTAATGAAAATAAATACATAATTGTTCCTCACTCAAGTTCACAGAACCTCCATTTCTTCCCATAGACCCCAAGTGACACACCTCTTCCTAATGTCAGGAAGGAGCAATGAAAGAAAATACTACCTAGGTATTTTTGCTAACTTTCTATTATAAGAGAAGCAGGAAATTCATGTTTATTAAACATCTATTATTTGTCAGGATAGAGGAGGGATTTTATACATATATATATATATAAATGGGCATTAATATAGACATTAAATTCTATTATATATGTATGCATGTGTATATGTATTTGTATGCATATATGTATGTATATATAATAAAACTGAATCCCCACAAAACCCAATGAGTCTAACAAAAGTTTAGTAACTTTCTCATTAGTGAGGATAGAGTCAGAAATCAAGGTTTGTATGATATCCACTATCTCATGGAATAGAGAAGCCTTATATAGCAACATACCAGGAGTGTTTGCACTTTAATAGAGAAAGCCTACAGGAAACCGTTAGAAAGAAAAGGAGGAGAGAAAGAAAGAATTGCTTTAGCGGTAAAATTTCAGATATCAGAAATGATCCAGAAAGGATATTCTTCTAGGTTTATTCCTTTCTTAAAATCCTTCAGATCACTTCTCTATTCTATACATGTGTTAAGATCAGCCTCATATTATTTTTTATTATCTTCCATGAGAATGCCTTCTCTATTGCCAACACTCTGGAAATGTTTCAGTTAAAAAATGAAATACATATAGAACAATAAGGTATCTTTTGAAGAGCTCTCTTAGTAATCACTGTCATGTGTTAGTCACATTAGGCTGTTCCTTACTACCAGGTTAGAGTAAGGTTGTATATTTAGAGCTCAGAGATCCCAAGTGGTGGAACTTGAAAAAGTGGCATTCTGTAAGACAGGACTGGATACACAGCAAGTACTGGAATGCAGCCATGTGATTAATATCTCCTGGTTATAGCTGATTCAGCACACAATTTCATAGGCACAGTCACATGTCTATTCACAGATCATGTTCAAGAAGTGAATGCCTGATATAAACATCTCACCTGAGATATCCAATCAGTGCAGTACTGGATGATATGGCATCAGCCTTACCAGGAAAGACCCCATAACCTCTTTAGAGCTAGCTTACTGAACTAATGCTACTAAAGCATTAGATTATAAGCACCAAAAATTTGAAAAACCCCATAGTCTTCATTTTTTCATTGCTTACAACACTAATAACAGCCAAAATCTCTGCATAATAGGTGTTTTGTAGGCAGATTCATTTCATATTTGATTTTTTTTAATCCATGAGGTGCTTAGCTTAGGAAATATTTTTTTTTGTCCCAGGCTGATTATGTTATCCAAATTGAACTATAGCCTATTGACTTCAGCCTTTGCTTACAAAAGGGAGAAAACTCTAAGGAAAAAAGCCAAGTTCTGTCTACTAGCCAAGTCAAAACGAGTAGTCCCTAGAGCTAGTCATCATAGAAAGCCTGCCTGCCAAATGTTTCACACTTTTTTCTTTGGCTGCTGTTCATAGCTTGAGTTTGTTGCAGGACACATGGACCTGTGTCAGTAGCTCACCCTACCACTCATTAACCTTCTGCACAAATCACCTCCTCTACTTCATCAGTATTATACTTTCTTGTCCCCTGCAGTAGATTGTTTGCAGAAATGGCCACAATTCCTCTCATCTCATATGTCCTTTTGCAGTGTGACTTTGCCCTTCTTCCCAATAAGAGACGAAATCTATTTCCCTTCTGCTTGAATCTAGGCTGGCCCTGTGATTTGCTTTGACCACCAGGATGCAGTAGAAGTAATATTATATGACTTCAAGGCCTTCAGAGGCTCATAGCTTTAATATCTCTCTCTCTTGGGACATTGAGACTACCATGCATTAAAGTAGACCAGTTTCACCAAATGGAGGATGAGAGGCCATGTGGAGGAGAACCAAGGTGCCCCAGCAGACTGCTAACATCAAGTGCCAGAGGTATTAGGGAGGACATCTTGGGCCACCACCTCAACCGACTCATCATACAAATGCAATCATGTGATCCCAGTCAAGACCAGTAGAAAAAACATCCAGATTACCAATCCAGAGAATTTTGAGAAATAATTAATAGTTGTGGTTTCAAACTATTATGTTTTGGGGTGGTTTGTTACACAGCAATAAATAACTGAAAAACTCTCTTTAGCAATCCTTCCTCAACAACAGTGATCCAACATCAATCTTTTGTTCAATGGGAAGGAAAATCTCCGTCTTTATAAACATTTTTTTTTCACATAATGCTTGCTTTTTCAGGCCAAGTGATGGACAGTCCAAACATAGGGCTATGGTCTAAGTGATTAGGAAATTCCCCAAACAGCTAGTTGGAAATAAATAAATGACAGAAAACACCAAGTGCTTAAGATAGGAATAAGGACTATAATATAGGTATTAAAGCAAAGAAGACCTAGATTGGAATAGTAACTCCACCACTTTTAAGGACTGCATTAATAGGAACTGACAGAAGTTCCTTCCAGTATACACAAGTCATCTTTCTACCTAAACTTGATAAAATGGAGTTTTGTAGAGAGTTTGGCTATGAGGACTACCAGCCTATCATAGAATGAGTTCTGAGTCCTTTATTTCTTAATTATTTTTTTCCTTTTCCATTCTTGGTCTTTTATCAGCTTCATAACTCATGTTACCAATACATAAGATAGATATTATTTACCAAGCTCTATATGCTATCTATAAACCTCATAAATGGTAAGCAAAATTTGGGGGCAGAGGTATACTACTTTAATCAGATTCTCAAACAAGTCTTTTGACATCTCCCCTAACCTTTCCAAAAAAGAATAAGAAACACTGATTTAGAGAGTAAAATGCCACTTAAAAACAAAGGCTTTTTTTTTTTTAACTAGCATCTATTTAAATGCTTCATTTGAAAATTTGTAACTCGTATTGGTTTAGGAAAAATTAAATTTTTCAAGGAATAAACCTATATGAAAGGGCACCTTTCACACAAATAACAAGCATACAAATTATGCAATCAGAACATCTGGAATCCAGAAGATCTGATGCTTAAAAACAAATGCTTCTGAGGACTTCCCTTCCAGGAAGGTGGAGTAGATGCACTTTTCCCTATTCCTTTCACTAAATACAGTACAAAATGCTTGATATTATATATAAAACAAACATAAGACCAAAAGGTGAAGAGAAGAAGGCAGATGAGTTAGGGACATCAGGACCCTAACAACATGGTGATGGGTTCCTTACGTTTTATTTTTGTTTCATATATCCCAGACTTGGAGCTGAAGAAGTCAGCAACCGAGAAACACCAATGAATAAAGCAAATGCAAACAACAGCAGCAGGCTGCTATTTAGCCAGAGGTCCAGGAAAGGAGCAGTCTAACAAGACAAAAATTGTTTAAAAAATAAACACCACACAAAATAAGAACATAGAAGAAACTGAGCCTACCCCCACCCTCACTGTCACCCCCACCCTCATCCCCAACCCCACCCGGAAAGGACAAGTGACAAGTGAAAACCCTAGACTTTAACCATCATAGGCTGTAATAAGGCATCCTAATACTCACTGCCCACTTACTTATCAGACACTCATCCCTGTGGGCAGTAATGAGCCACCCTCTCATGCACAAATATCCATGGTGTCAGTGGATATCACATGGGGAGCATTGGACTTCAATCCCCATGCAGCAGTAACAGGATCCCCCTGTCTCTTCCTGCTAGAGTGGTATCAAAGGACCCCTAGAGGAAAGTAAGGATTTATACCACTCTTCAGGAGAAATGAGGCCACTCCCTCTCTCTATGTGTGGTCAGATAGAGAGCACTAAGGAGGCTTCCCATTAAGGAAGACCTATGAAGAGCTGGAAATTCCATTCCTGCCCATAGTAATAAGGAGTATTCTCCCTTGAGTATCAAGGGAGCCAGAGTAAAGAACCTGGATGGACTTCTACCCCTACCTGGGATTAAGGAGGTAGCACCCTTCCCTCTCTGGGTGTCAAGAGAAAACCACTTCTGAGATTTAAATAAGATCTAGAATCTCTTAACATAGCAAAATATCCAGGTTTCAATTGATAATCAGTTATCATACCAAGCACCAGGAAAATCTAAAACTGACTAAAAAAGTTAAGAGTTAAGGGACCTGTGGAACTATAACAAAGGAGCTAACATTTATGTTTGAGTCCTGGAAGGTATGAGTAAAGAGGATGGGGCTGGAAAAGCACCTGAAGAAATAATAGTTGACTGACAACTATTTGGAAAAATACATAAACTTACGGATTGAAAAGGTAAAAATTATTCCCAAACAGGATAAATCCAAGGAAATCTACACCAATTATGCATCATAGCCAAATTTTGAACAAACTAATGAAAGGTCCTAAAGGCAGTAAAAAAAGAAACACCTTAACTATAAGGGAAAAACAATTCAAATGATAATGGATTACAAATCAAAAACCATGGAGACCAGAAGGAAATAAGCTACCATTTTTAAAGAACTGAAAGAAAAAAACTGTCAACCCATAATCTTGTATCTAATGAAAATATCTCAAAAATTAAGTAGAAATCAAGCCTTTTTCAGATGAAGATAAACTAAGAGAATTTATCACCAGTAGACCTACTCTAAAATTTTTCTAAATGGAAAAGAAATGATAAAAGAAGGAACCTTGGAACATCAGGAAAGAAAAAAACAAACAAACCAGTAAGCAAAAACATGAATAAATACAAGGGACTTTTCCTTTTAAGTTTCCTAAATTATGTTTGATAGATGAAGCAAAAAGTATAACCCTATCTGATGTGATTCAAAATGTATGTACAAGAAATAATTAAGAGAATTATATTGTAAATAAGGGAGGGTAATTCTATTGTGAAGGAGGTAAGGTTTCTATACTTCATTCAAACTGGTAAAATGATGACACTAGTAGACTGTGATGACAAATGAATACATAATATAATATCTAAATTATTTAAAAAGCTAAATAAAGAGATACACTCAAAACACTATAGGCTATAATAAAAAGGAACTATTGATAAATAGAACAAGCTGAACATATGTCCAGAAAATTATGCTGAGTGTAAAAAAAGCTGACCCCTAAATGTTATAAACTATATTATTCCACTTATATAACATTAGATATATAACAAAATTATAGAAATGGAGAACAGATTAGCAGTTGACAGAGGTTAAGGAGGCATAAAAGGGAGGAGGATATGGCTATTATATGGCTATTTTTTTAATTTAAATTCAATTTGCCAACATATAGTATAACACCCAGTGCTCATCCCATCAAGTGCCTTCCTTAGTGCCCATCACCCAGTTACCCCATCCCCTATATGGCTGTTATAAAAGGACATGAGAAATCTTTGTAGTGATGGTAATGTTCTATGTCTTCATTACATCAATGTCAATATCCTGGTTGTGATATTGAACACTAATTTTCCAAGATGTTACCATTGAAGGAAATGGGGTAAAAGGTACACAGGACCTCCTTGTATATTTGCAACTACTGAATGTGGATCTACAATTACTTACTTTCAGAATAAAAAGTTTAATTTTAAAAATTCACAAAAGTGAACAAAAATAAATAAATAAATTATTCTTGAAGGACTACTATGGTCTTTTAGTTTACTTCTCTTTCTGAGCCAAATTCAATATCACCATTGACTGAAACTTTATGAAAAGTCCTGAGGTCCATATAAAAATAGGCATAGCTGAGTGAAGTAAGTCAGTCGGAGAAGGACAAACATTATATGTTCTCATGCATTTGGGGAATATAAATAATAGTGAAAGGAGGGAATATAAGGGAAGGGAGAAGAAATGTGTGGGAAATATCAGAAAGGGAGACAGAACGTAAAGACTGCTAACTCTGGGAAACGAACTAGGGGTGGTAGAAGGGGAGGAGGGCGGGGGGTGGGAGTGAATGGGTGATGGGCACTGGGTGTTATTCTGTATGTTAGTAAATTGAACACCAATAAAAAATAAATTTAAAAAATAAATAAATAAATAAAAAATAAAATAAAAAAAAATAAAATAAAATAAAAATAGGCATACTTGGCTAAAGTAAGAATAAGACAAGAATGAGCAAACTGTAAAACCTCAGACTAAATTCTATTTCTTCAACCCTCATTGAAATTAAAGAATACTAGCCTATTTAAAAACAGATACTAAGGGATGGCTGGGTGGCTCAGTGGTTGAGCATCTGCCTTCATGGTCAGGGCATGATCCCAGGGTTCTGGGATCAAGTCCCACATTGGGCTCCCTGCATGGAGCCTGCTTCTCCCTCTGCCTGTGTCTCTGCCTGTCTCTCTATGTCTTTCATGAATAAATAAAATCTTAAAAAAAAAAAATGGATACTAGAAGTTCGACCAAGGAAAGCAGTTTAGAGCACTGTGACTCTCCTTGCTTGTGTGTTACCAGAGTTTATGTCTGTATACAAAAAACAGTAGTAGAATTCTACTAGGTAAACTATACCTGCCATTACAACTCGTAATTGCAAACTGGTTCTACCTCCACAGGATGGGCCCAAAGTCATCAGGTGAATCCCTACCCTTAAACTCAGCCAGCCACTGGACTAGCAAATACCATTTTCATCCATCATCCACCTAAAACTTGTAATAGCTTTCTTCTTCCTATAGGAAAAAGATCAAGCTTCTTAGTCTAGCTCACAAGGCCACCATTTAGCCCCACCCACTTCTCTACCTTCTTCTACTTGTCCCCACAAAAACAAAAACAAAAACAAAAACAAAAACCCACATTCACCTCAGCCAGAGGGTCTGTTCATTTATCCCAAATTTCTGTTCATTTTCCTTCCTCTCTTTATCACACTGCTTCTCTTACCTAGAAAGCTTCTCACTCCTCCTCTCTATTTTACTAAGTTCTACTCTTTTTCAAGACCCATCTCCACTTTGAAGCCTACCTTAGAGATGTCTCTGGCCACTAAACCTCTTTTCTTTCGGCTGTAAGTCATTTTTCCACATGTTATTTTCTAACATATATTATTTTTGTTATTTATGGTTTTCTTTGCCTAAGTACTCTCTCCTTATTCAGACCACAAAATACTCAAATGGTCTTTTATCTCTATAGATTTCTGAAAAAAGACTATATATATACATACATATATATATATATATATATATATATGTTTATGTTGATGATGGCAAAGATTTTAGTATTAGATCTTGTATGGAAATAACTTGCTCTCCCGCTAGACTTCAAATTCTTCAAAAACAAAATGAGGAAGGGGAAGTAGACCAGTAGTTCTTAATCAGGGATATACATTAAGTCATCTGGGACTATCTTTGAAAATACACATATCTAAGTCCACCTGCCCCCAAAGATATGGATTTAGTATGTCTGTGGTGATCCTGGATTCTGAATTTTAATACTCACCCAAGTAGCTCTCTATTCTACTTGAGAACCACTGTATTGGATGATCTCTAAAATCCTTTTCAGGTAATATTGTTGACTTTGTGTTTTCATTAAAATACATTTTTGTTCCAGTAGCTTTAAATTGACAGTCTATCTCAGTTTAGCTGATTGTGTGTTTGATAAAGGCATGAGAATCAGAATTATTTGTAGGTAAAAAAACATTAAATTATTAGCTGAAACTAATTCAGTGAAGGAAAATACAGTGTAGTGTTATGGTTAGTGTCAAGCTCTGGAGTTCCTTATACTAGGGCTCCTATCTCAGATCTACCACTTGTTAGCTATGTGACCTTAAAAAAGTGACTTAAGGTCTCTCAGTTCTCCCTACATTAATACAATGGGGAAAATGCTAATACCTACCTTATAGGGCTACTATGATGAATAAGTTAGTTAATACATGTAAGGCAATCTTGTTTAGTTCCTGGAATATATTAAGTATCCAATGCACTTTAACTGCCACTGAATAAATCTTTACAATCCCATTCACTTGTAGATATTCTACAACAATGGCTCCCAACTTACAGTTTGAGGGAAACTCCAGAGAAACTGCACCTAAATCCCTAAAGTGCAGCTAGTACTATCTCTTAATTGAATATATAATATATTTTGCTTATAAAAGTACCATTTTTCAAATATATGTGTATGTTTTGTGACTAACAAAATATTAACTCAAGTAAACAGTGCAACTGAATTTAGAGTTGTTTTTTGTCAGTATATATTTTCACAGTTGTAACTACTACCAGGCAAAGTTCCTTCAATTTATTTTCTTCATTTTAAAGGTTTCAAACAGACCAGGAAACATTACCAGGAATATCAAATTACTATCAGTATCATTTCCTAAAACTATTTACCACAGTCACAACATGATACACAGGAAAAAAAAGGTTTACCAATAAAACCATAAAAAAGAATATATAAACTGCTAAATATTTATTTTTATTCTGAAAGGGACAGATTTGAAGAAGGAAAAGGAAAAAATATGACTATTGCATAACGCGCTATCTAATAAAACTGTTACAGTCTTTCAAGCAGATTTCTACAATCTTAGTGTCTCCTTGGAATTCACAATTCAATAACTAAACACTTGAAGAAAAAAAAAGAAATTAGCATTACGTTGCCATATCATTATTTCCATAGTTTGTGTGCAAGCAGAAGCTAACAAGGCTGAATGCACAACTCATTCTTGTTTAAATAATCAAAGGACAAGGTGAGGACATAAATGGCTCTCTGTTATGTATGTTCTTCTGGCATATTGCAAATGGAAAAAAATTATAAATAACAAAGATAAACATTTCAAAGAAAAAAATTAACTTCCTTGATTGAGAAAACAATAAGAATAAGCAGGATTTCTACAAAATTTTAGAAAACTAACAGACTTTTACTCCATTTTTTACTTAATTTTCACTTTTTTTTCAGTGAAATATTGTAAGACAGGCAAAATATCACTTAAACCCATTTTTAAGAAATGGAGAACTTCAATTACAGAGGTAATTACACGATTGTCCAGTTGCCCAAAGCACCCTTACTTTAGAGCTCATTGGTGATAAGAGAGTTCATACTAGTCTAAATATTCCATCCTGTTTATGGGATTCTATTTCATTTGTTTGTTTGATTGGTTGGTTGTTTGGCTGTTTGATAAATTCAAAGTGATCCTGCAAACTCTCATTAAGTTGTGATATCCAAAGGCAAACCATTTAAGTTCATTAAAACAAAACAAACAGTAGAAAAACAAGGGATGGGAGTCTGAAGACTATTTGGAGGGTAAACTTGAACAAATCACTTAATCTCCCTCAGAAGATCACTTAATCTCTCCTTAGGTACTTTGATTGTAAAATGCAAAAATTGGCTTGCTCAGGGATTGCTAAAATCTTTAATTCAACAATCAACAAAGCATAGTTTGTAACTCTGCAGGTCTCCTCCCCTGGATCTGGAGATGTGGTAAAGACAAAATCTTCATGAATAAATACAACCCTCCTCACGTTACTGTACTCTCTCAGGCCAGGCCTGTCAGCACATCATTCGGGGTACAAAGAAAGAACTCTGATGAAACTATGGCAAATAAGACCCAGGAATTGTTGGTGTGCCTGGGTGGCTCAGGTGGTTAAACATCTGCTTTCAGCTAAGGCCATGACCTCAGGGTCCTGGGATTGAGCCCTATGTGCTTTGGGCTCCCTGCTCAGTGGGGAGTCTGCTTCTCCCTCTTGCTCTGTCTCTCTCTCTCAAATAAATAAATAAAATATTTTTTAGAAAGACCCAGAAATTATAACACAGTGATTCTATTCCCTATAAAAGGATAGCTTTTGGTTTCCCAAAGACTTCAGGTTGATCTACGATGAAACTTCTATGAAAAGATCCATAATGTCTCAACGCAACATAGCTACATTTCCTTTAATCTGTAAGTCATACCTTTTGACAAAAGCCATCCTGGAAGAAAAGAAGTACAGCATATTCAGCACGAGCTGCAATTAAATTCAAATTATTAAACAAATGTTAGAGGCAGTGGTGCCCTCTAGCTGCTAGAATGGCAAGAGGTTACTTTTTATTTTTAAGATGTTACTTATTTTTATAAACTCCTATAGTAAAGCAAATATTGTGATCATTTTATCTAGGCAGTGAAAAACACAATATTTCTTTCTTATATCTCCATACACACGTAAGGAAACAGAGGCACAGAAAGGGCAAACAGTTTTACCTAAAGTCAGTCAGCTAATCACTAGCATAACTAGAATCAGATCATGGTTCTTTTGATTCCTAGACTTTAGCTCTTTCCACAGCCTCACTGCTAATTAAAGAGAGGTCCCTAGGCTTCACAGCATGTTCTCTTTCACCAGGCACCTCTCCTCACATCAAATAAATCATTGTATTACAAAAGTATTCTACCTTTCTTACACACGTGGGAAAATTATCCACTAATCAACTCTTTGAGAATCTATTTCTATGAAGATCCCACAGAAAAGAAGCCAAAGTAACTAAAGTAAGTAACCAGACAGATCTTGTTTCCCACTTGAAAATCCCTAGAACCAGGTTTCAAAACTACCAAAAATACTTGGACCTGCCCTATCAATACAGCAGAATTCCTGTCTTCTAACACTTGAGAAGGTTATCTGTACTGGAGTAGGAGCATTCCTTTCCATTTTCTTCTGGTCATCCTACCATTGCTGTCATCAAAACCACTGGGAAGAGAAATGGAGGAAAATGTTGTTGTCATATCTCCTGACATCCTCTCCCCAACCTCACATTCATGGGGAAGCCATTTTAATTATACAATTCAATGGTATGGAATACATTCATAACATGCAACCGTCACCACCATCTCTCTCTGTAACTCTTTTCATCTCGTAAAACTGAAACTGTACCCTTTAAACAATAATTCCCCATGCCCTCCTAGCCCCTGGCAACCACAATTCTACTTTCTGTCTCTATAGTTTTGGGTATACTAAGTATGTCATATAAGTGGAAGCATACAGTATTTGTCTTTTTGTGACTGGCCTATATCATTTAACATAACATCCTCAAGGTTCATCCATATTATAGCCTGTGCCTGAATCCCCTTCCTTTTTTAAAATTAAATAATATTTACTTATATACATACAAGTAAATATTCACATTTTGCTTATTCATTCATCTACTGATGGACACTTGGGTTGCACACTATGTTTCAGTTACTATGAATAGAGTTGCTTGAACATGGATGTACAAATATCTTTGAGATCCTGATTTCAATCCTTTGTAGTTTATCTATCCAGAAGTGGAAATGCTGGATCATATGGTAATTATATTAATTTTTTTATAAACCATACTGTCTTCTACAGCAGTGATACCATTTTACACTCCCACCAACAGTGCATAGGCTTCCAATTTCTCCATATCCTCACCAACATTTGTTTTTCTGTTTTTCATTCTTTCTTTCCTTTTTTTTTTTTTTTTTTTGATAATGGTCATTCCAAAGGGTTTGAGGTAGTATCTCATTATAGTTTTCACTTGCACCTCCCTAATAATTAGTGATGTTGGGCATCTTTTCATATACATATTGGCCATTTGTTTATCTTCTTTGGAGAAATATTCATTCAAGCCCTTTGTCCATTTTTGAATTATTTTGTTGTTGTTGAGTTTAAGGAATTTTCTATACACTATGGATATTAATCACTTATCAGATACATATTTTGCAGATATTTTCTCTCATTCTGAAGAATGACTTTTTGTCCTGTTAAGAATGTCTTTCGGTGTACAAAATTTTAAAATTTTCATGAAGTCCAATTTGTCCATCTTGTCTTTCTTGTATTGCTGTGTCTTTGGTGTCATTGCCAAATTCAAAGTCATGCAAGTTTTGCCATATGCTTTCCTTTAAGAGTTTTCTGGTTTTAGGTTTTACATTTAATCCATTGCAGGCTAATATTTGTATGTTAGATAAGTGTCCAACTTCATTGTTTCACATGTGGATATTGAGTTTTCCCAGGACCATTTGTTGAGAAGATTATCCTTCCTCCAAAGAAAAGTCTTGGCAGCCTTGTCAAAAATCATTTGACCATATAAATGAGGATTACTGTCTAAGATCTTTAGTCTATTCCATTGGTCTCTATTATCTATCTTTATGCTAGTACCACACTGTTTTAATTAGCATAGGTTCGCAGTAAGTTTAGAAGTTAGGAATTCTCCAGCTTTGTTTTCTTCAAGACTGTTAGGCTAACTTGGTGTCCTTTAAAATTTCCATGTGAATTTCTATTTCTGCAAAAAATGTCATTGGGATTTTGTTAGAGATTGCACTGAATCTGCAGATCACTTTGGGTAGTATTGACATTTTAAGAGTATGCAGTCTTCTAATCCATGAACATGAGATGTGTTTCTACTTACTAGGTCTTTAATTTCTTTCAGTATTGTTTTGTAAATTTACTACATAAGACTTCCCCCTCCTTTGTTAACTCCTAAGTATTTTATTCTTTTTGATACTCTTATTAACAGAATTGTTTATATAATTTCCTTTTCAGATTATTACTTTATAAAAATGCAATTATTATGTGTCACACAATAAAATAGTTTTTAACCATAATATATTGATAAAAATTCATTTCTAATTCTTTTCTTTCCAGCTTTTTTAATTTTTTTTGTAGTATCATAAAGAACATTGCTAGAAAAACATCTCTATTCACCTATTTTTGTGTTCTATTGTTATTTCTTTTTTAAAAAAGATTTTATTTATTTATTCATGAGAGACACAGAGAGAGAGGCAGAGACATAGACAGAGGGAGAAGCAGGCTCCTCACAGGGAGCCCGATGTGGGACTCAATCCCCGGAACACACCCTGAGCCAAAGGCAACGCTCAACCACTGAGCCACCCAGGCGTCCCAGGTATTGTTCTCATTTCTATAAAATAGATTCATGAAAAGTGGTGTTTCAGTTACCAATTTTATATAACAAACCACCCCAAAACTGCTCATCAATTTAAAATTTGGGCAGGACTCAGCAGGAAAATTCACACAGCTTCAGTTGGGATAGCTCAAACAGGGCTAAAGGATTCATTTCCAAAGAGCTATTAGTTGGCAAGTTGTTGCTGGATGTTAGCTAGGGGCTCAGATGGTACTGTTAATCAAAATTTTCAATTCCTTTCTACCTGGACTCTCTGTGGACTTCTTAGGCTTCCTTACAGCATGGTGACTGGTTGTAAGAACAATTTCCCAGGGACAGGAAACAGGAACTGCTAATCTCTTAAGGCTTGATTTTGGAAGCTGGCAGTGTCCCTTCAATCATATTCTATTGTTCAATGAGTCATAGAGTCTACATCCAGATTCAAGGGAAGGGAACAGAAATCTCACCTCTCCAATGGGAGGACTAACTAGAAAAATAATATGCAAACAATTTTAATTTACTAGTAAGATTATTAAGAGAAACAATATACACATGTTTAATATGAGTAAATACTGCTGGATTCTTTTCCAAAAGGGTTCATTCATGGACTCAGCAAATACTTGAGGGATATTACTTGGCAGGAATTGTGCTAGATATGGAATAAGACAGTGATCAAAGCAGACAAAAAAATTTTGCCCTGATAGAGCTTAATGTTAAGGGTAGATAGACAACCAGTCAGTTAATCAAAAGTATGTCAGGTAATGCTATATGCCATGAGAAAAATAAAGCAGGGAAAGAAACTAAGGAGTACCTAGGAAAAGAGGGTAAAATTTTAAATAGGTTAGTCAGAGAAGGTTTCAATCTTAATGTAATAGAATATAGCAGGTGCAATGATGGGGAGCATGCCTGCAATGTGCAAAGAACAGCAGCCAAAAACAGTGTGGTCAGAGGAGAGTGAGCATGAGGGAGAAAAATAAAAGCTAAGAGGTAAATGTGGGTGAGTCAAATTGTGTTACAATATTTCATCCTCCCGTACCTCTGCCTACTAGAGATGTTTATTGCATATAACCTACAAGCACATATTTATTGGACATTTTCAAGTTCTCTCTTTTGAACTGCCCCTCAAGATGAGAGTAAAATTTTGAAAAACATACACCCTCAGTGAGAATTATTAATGGAAATTAATCAATTTTGTATGGGGATGCTGAGAGAATAAGATTCAAAGCAGGCTACTTCAAAGAAAACAGCCGGAAATATGCTGCCCAAAAGCTTTGGTTTGAAATGTTAGTGATAGGGAGGTGGAAGATGGGAAGACAGCCCTGGACATGGTACATAAGAGCAGTAGATATCCTGGAGTAAGACACAGCAGAAGGTAGAAGAGGACACAGAACTAAATAGGGATAACAAGCCCAGAAAAGACAAATCTCAACTGCTCCCAAAATTTTTATTAAGATCAACCTTAACGAAAATTTTAACTTAGAAGTTGGAATTCACTACTGTTTTAATTAATTTCACAATCCTGCAGTAATTATTTTCCAGAGGAAGTCTTCAGAACTCCCACATGCTTTCTTTACTAATAGTAAAAATCCTGTTCTTGCTATGTTTAAAAATGTCTTTGGGTTTTAACAGCAAATCCTTTTTTTGCTAAAGTCTATAACTTGGAAAACATTTACTTTGGGAAAGAGTCTACAATAAAATGGTTTGGGTCAAAATCTTTTGTCCAGTAGAGTTCTTCTAAATGAAATCCAATGAAAGTATATTAGTGAGTTTCACAGTTTATCTGTGGCTTGCCATCAGGTTTCAGGAAAAGAGCATTCATATCCTTTAACTGGTTTAATGATACTTTCTTGTTTGATAATTTCAACTTCTAACATCTTCAGAACCCTGAAGTTAAAGTCAAAATGCTTTAAACAAAATAGGATTAATTCAACTCATCCTGAGACTTAAATAACCTTTTTCTCCTAAAACAGGAATATTAGTAGTCATTTCCCAACTTCTTTCCTTAGCATATTATAAACTGCAGCTTGTAAAGGACCTATTGCTTAAATATCTTTAAATTGACTTTTCTATGAGGACTTTATCAGGAACTTCTTTGAAAAATTTTGTAAATCAAAAGGTTAAGAATTCTCACACCACTTTTATTGGTCAGAAGAAAGTAGAAGATGCATCATATTTTCCTAAAGAGAGAACCACTTCCTATGAATATTATAGGCACTTACATAAACAGAATTCACCCAACTAAACCTCTCAGGATCTTTTAATAAAACACTTTCATTCCACCTGAGCTATAAATGTGAGCCTACAAGTGTTATAGTTGGGAAAGTGTATCTTTGTAACTCCCATCCCTATCCTGCAAGCATGTGTACACATATGCCTCACATACTTTACTAGTAGAGCATTTCATACTTTGTTCAAACTCAGTAATCATTGTTTTTGTCCTTTTTACTATCTTTTACCAATAATCTGGTTAAAGACTTAGAAGGCATATCTATATCTACGGATAACAAAGCTAGAAGAGTTTGATGATAGGACCCATACAGGATTTGATGAACCATGAGCTAAAACTAATAAGGTAACGTTAAATATGGCTGAATGTAAAACCTGTATTTACATCTAAAAAATCTATGCAAATTTCAGTTTCCAGTTCTACATGTAAGGAGCTTGGAAACTGCCATTCCATCCTAACAACAATTAATAAGCTGAGCAAACTGAAAAATCAACAACTCTTCTTGGATCTGCAAGAGAGAGAAGGAGAGAGAGAGCAAACCATTGCCCCCAAGAGTGGAGAGACTGATAGGCAAATACAAGAAGCCATTGCATTCTAAGGTTCCTACAACAAAAAATAAGTATCAGGGTGGGAAAATCTGAACTATAGTTGATGAATTCCTGGGAGCTCAAAGCAGACAACTCAGAGTTAAACACTCCAGAGGCAACCAGTCATGGGGAAGGGGTGCCTATAAAATTGTGAGATTTATCTCCAGGAACTCTCCCATATTTCTATAATAAATATCAAAGAAAAATCTCCTTGGGCTTTCAGCAAGAGTGGGTGAAAAGAACTACTCTGAAAGACACCAGTACACTGTTTCTTAACAAGGCCTGCCATCAGGAAAAAATAGTTAATCAGAGCCTAATATGTTGATGTTGAGGTGTTTTCAGAGTCTAACTGGCCTGGGGAAGTGAAATATCCAATTCCAGCCCACTTTAGCCATTCTGTCCTACCTAAGCATGGTTTAAAAACTGAGAAACACTCCTGAAGTTCACAGTCTAGAGGCACAGGTTCACTAAAAACCTGAGACTAATCACAGGACTAGAGAACACTTCCCCTCTCCTCACACTTCACTACTAATTACTATTAAAGGCCTATTTAAGGCAGTTCCTCTTAGCTACTGTATCATATTATTAGCTATCAAAAAAAATTACAAGTCATACCAAAAGGCAAAAACTAATATTTGAAGAGACAAAGCAAGCATCAGAACCAAAATTTAATGATGCTAAAAACATCACAGTCCTAAATGTAAAATGTAAAACTATAAAACTCCTGGAAAATAACATAGGAGAAAAATCTAGATGACCCAGGGAATAGGTCTTTAAGATACAACACCAAAGACAAGATTCATGAAAAAAATTGATAAGCAGGAATTTATTAAAATTAAAAAATTCTGCTCTGTAAAAAACAGTATCAACAGAATTAGAAGACAAGCCACAGGCTGAGAGAAAATATTTGCAAGATATATCTGATTGAAAAAACTATTATCCAATATATACACAGATCTCTTAAAACTCAATAATTAGAAAAAAAGGAACCTGATTTAAAAATGGGACAAAAACTTTAATAGACACCTCAGCAAAGAAGATATACAAATGTCAAATAAGCATAAAAAAGAAGCTCCACATCATAAGTTACCAGGAAAATGCAACTTCAAACAATGAGATACTACTACATACCTATTAGAATGGGCAAAATGCAGAATACTGACAACCCCAAATGCTAGCAAATATGTGATACAACAAGAACTCTCATTCACTGCTGGTGGGAATGCAAAATGGTAGAGCCACTTTGGAAGAAAGTTTGGCTTCTTACAAAACTAAACATACTCTTATCCTATGACCCAGCAATCATGTTCCTTGGTATTTTCCCAAAGGAATGGAAAACAGGTCCACACAAAAACCTACACATAGATGTTTACAGAAGTTTTATTCATAATTCCCAAAACATGGAAGCAACCAAGATGTCTTATAGTAGGTGAATGAATAAATAAACTATGGTATATACAGACAAGGAAATATTATTTAGTGCTAAAAAGAAATAAGATGTTAAACCATGAAAAGACATGGAGGAAATTCACATGCCTATTACTAAGTAATAGAAATCAATCTGAGAAGGCTATATACTGTACAATTCCAACCATACGACATTCTGGAAGACACAAAACTATACAGACAATAAAAAAAAATCAGGGTTTTGGCGTGGGTGGATTTGGGAAAAGGAGATGAAAAGACAAGGCACAAAGGAGTTTTAGGGTGGTGAAAACACTGTGATGATATCTTAATCATAGATATATACCATTATACATTTGTCCAAATCCACGGATGCACAACACCAAGAGTGAACCTTAATGTAAACCAGGGACTTTGGGTGATTATGATGTGTCAATGCAGGTTCCCCCTTAGCAAAAAATGTCCCATTTTTTCTTTCATCATCTGGTGAATTATGTTGGAAGGTAAGGTTATACAGGTGTAGAAGCAGGAAGTATATGGGAAATATTTGTACCTCCCACTCAATTTTATTATAAACCTAAAACTGCTCTAAAAATTTGTCTTTAAAAAGAATCAACTGGGGTGCCTGGGTGGCTCAGTGGTTGAGTGTCTGCCTTTGGCTCAGGTCATGATCCCAGGATCCTGGGATGGAGTCTCACATCAGGCTCTTCACAGGAAGCATGGTTCTCCCTCCACCTATGTCTCTACTTCTCTCTGTGTATCTCTCATGAATAAATAAATATAATCTTAAAAAAAAAGAATCAACTGCAAATGTGGGAAGAAAGACTTTTGTTTAATATAGTTCTTATGAAATGTACATGTAGGTTTTAGTTAATTATGGACTTCCTGTATGAAACAATGTAATGTTATAACCAAAACGGGTGATAAATTCTTAGGCTTCATTAATAAGGAAGAATAGTATCCTCATCTAAGAAAGTAATTTTCTCATTTTTTCCTGATCAGAACACATTTACAGCATTTTTGTCAATATAAACTTTGTGCTGAAACATATATACATTAGTGGTTCTTAAACTTTGCTGTACAATTTGAATCCCTTGCTTCACTTTAAAAATTCCTGATACTCAGGCTGCATCCCACACCTATTAATCAATCTTAAGCAGTTGACTGCAGACAACATTTTTCTAAAACTCTCCTGGTGATTCTAATGTAAAGTTTGAAAACCATAACAGTAGATATCCATCTCTTCTATCCACTGACCACCTCCGTCTCCTCCCTCCTAAACTCCCTCCATCCCTCTCTCCCTTCCTTTCTTCCTTTCCTTCCTTTTCTTTCTTCTTTCTCCTTCCCTCCCCATCTTGTTCTTTTCTTTCTTAAGTTCAGACCCCTCCAGAGTTTTTCCTGAATTATTTTAGTAGCCTAAACAGGCTCCTAGATTCTAGGTTTGCTTTAGTTTAACCCACTCTCCCTTACCTATGCCAGAGTGATCTGACTAAAAAGTAGACTTAAGCAAGTTGCTTTCCTGCTTAAAATACTTCAATGACTACTCATAGTACTCAGTATAAAGTTCAAACTCCATTAAGCACACAGGATTATTTATGGTCTGAGCCCTATCTATAATCTATAAATCCTTCTCTAGTCTTCTCTTCCATCACTACACCATATGGTGTTTTCATTCCTGCCATATTTTTTTTTAAGATTTTATTCATTCATGAGAGACACAGAGTGAGAGGCAGAGACACAGACAGAGGCAGAAGCAGGCTCCATGCAGGGAGCCCAGCGCAGGACTCAGTCCCAGTACCCCAGGAACATGCCCTGGGCCAAAGGCAGGCACTAAACTGCTGAGCCACCCAGGCGTCCCAATTCCTGCCATATTTCACCTGAATGTGTCACATTGTTTATATATCTCTATGCTTTTGCTATTGTTCAATTCAAATGTTTTTCTTCAAGTCCCAATTTAGATGATCCTTGAAGAAGACAAAATGTCTTTGATGCATCTGCTGTGTATTCTATAGCATCCAGTAGATACTTTTATTTAGTGCTAATGATGCTAAAACATCTTTTCCAGTATAGTCTAAATTTTTGAGTTTAGTGTTTCTTATTGCCTTTGTAATTTCAATGATAAGTAAAATACTCAGCACAGAATAACTGAAAAACTTTTGTGGAATGAAGGAATGAATGAATAATGATAGCCCCCAAAACCATGTTGTATAAATTGACTGCTCTGTAAAAAAGAAAGCTTTGTGGGACATAGTAACCAACTTTAAATGTGTAAATGAAAGAGCTGTTCCATTTGGTTACAGAAGACTGCCTAGAATAAATGAGTAGAAACAACAAAAAGTATATTTCTACTCAATGTATGATAGACCATTTACAAATGGGATGGTTCACTTTCAATAAAATGTTCACTTTCAGGGCACCTGGGTGGCTCAGCTGGTTAAGCCCTGGACTCTTGATTTCAACTCAGGTCATGATCTCAGCTCAGGTCATGATCTCAGGGTCCTGAGACCAAGGCCCCTACAGAACACTTGCACTCAGCACTGAGTCTGCCAGTCCCTCTTCTTGCCCTTTGCCCCAACCCCACCTCAAAAAATAAATAAATAAATAAATAAAATATTTGAAATATAAAAAATAAAATTTTCACTTTCAATATAATGGCTTAAACAGAATTTGAACGTATTTTCACCAAATGGAAGAAAGATAAAGCATTTCTAATATTCCTTCCAACTCTAAGACTTTTTTTTATTTTAAAATGAGCATTTGCTAAACAAATCATAAAACATTTTTTTGTCAGAGGAACTACTGTCCAAGATGAATGAAGGCTAAAGTAGAAAAAACCTGGTCATTAATAAAAGCATCTTTTATTATAAATCTAGCATTAAGATAAGAGCACCAATGTACTTAGAAAAAGTCCCACTGCTATTCCAAGCTGTTACTGAAGTTTCATAAATCTAGTAAAATTCTTAGAGCAAGTGGATCAGAGAAAACAAATAACCACATTTATATCAACCTCCTACACTAAACCCTAAAAGCTTTATGCATTGACAATGGCTAATTAAGAGAATTAAAATATAAATCAAATCACGTATATTCTAACTCTTTTACTGTCCAAGAATAGCCACCCCTTCCAATAAAAAAAAATAAAAAAATAAAAATTAAAAAAAAAAAAAAACTCAATAAATTACATTTAGAAAGAGCAACTCAATCACGCAAGCAGCTCCTGGCTGCCACCAAAAAGATCAGAGGAAGTTATTATTAGAAACTTGGGAAAGACATATTAGAAACCACAGCAAAGACCTTGAATATTTAAAAACTCAAATAGTTTCCATCTGGGTTTAAAATCATAACCAAATCTGCCCAAACATTGAATACATGGGGAAAAAGATAAATCAGATAAAAGATTAGTAAATAAGAGATACAGAAAAGGAAATCTTAGACATTAGAAAATGTTGATGAAGATACTGAAAAACTAAACGTAGGGAATTACAGAGGGCATTTTTGCTAGGGAAAGTTACACAGTTCACTTTTTCTGACCTATAGTGTCCAGTACTTCACACAGAAATTAAAGAACTTTCCTAGCAAATCAAGCAATAAAAATGTTTTACTTTCAACATAAATATTTGTATGTTAAAACATATTCTAAAAAAAAATAAAAATAACCACCACATTCTAAACCCCATAATGAAAGATTTTAAGACAGGCTCTAAAAGCAATCTGTATTTAGCTCCTCCCTAAAACTCAAAAAGGACATCTCAAATAAGCAAATTGTTAAAACATCCCCAAAGGACCATAGAACACTTATCAGAGGCATCTAGATGAGCCTGTATCTCTCTGCATGGTGGCTTTTCCTTGTCTTCATTTACATGAGCTTCTTATCAAGCCCCAGAAGCTCTCTTCTAAGAATGCTTCTCCCCTAAAGGTCAAAACTACCACTTCCTTCTGAGAAATGTAGCATTCTTGCACATTCACCAAAAAGTACCTGTAGTAAAGCCTACCACATAATCTGTTCTCAATAAAAACTTGTGGAATGAACAAATGAATGAAAAAAATCAACCCAGGTAAATGCCCTTTCCTTTCATACAAATTTAAGACTTTTAGATACAAATGTTTTAGAATTCAAATTAGTATCCTCTAACACAGTACAACTATAATACAATCCCTAGAATATGTCCCTTAGCACATCTTTGAAAATTATTTTTTGAAATCATTCAAAATAGAAATTATTCAAATACAGAAAGTCTACGTCTTCAAAATTATTCCTGAAATTTGTTACTCAGCCTCCTATAACTTAAGACAACACTAGTGAACCTGTAAAATCTGCACATGCATGTTTTTTCAAAGTATTTTTCCTCTTGTAGACATGATGAATTTTCAGCAATCCATCCAAACACTTCCCCCAGTCTGGGATCCTCTTGGGATCAATGAGTACTTTTTATCTGGCCTTTAATTAAAGCTGTCATGATGACCATGAATGTACTTTTCCTTTAGCTGATAGAACTAATCTTTACAGAGTGTCTAATATTTTTATTAAGTGAACAAATAGATTCCCAAACTGAGTTCCTCCTGTAGTTGGAGCATGCCAAGAGATAGCATGCTATTAGATAGAATGATTCTCTTTACATATACTGAGTTTCCCTCTCCTATCCCAATCACATATATACCTTAATAAACTTCCCTCAAAACAAAGGCCACAAGGAAAGATGAGCAGGACAGAGCACATGAAATTCTTTTAGGCTTATGGTGTGTTTTTCATTATCCTCACATAGCTTTCTTTTAGGGCCTGGCTGTTTTAAAATCTTTTGTTACGGGGTTTGGAGAGTGTCTTAAAATATAAATATTTGTGGTGAAGGAAAACAAAGTCATACAGTTTTACAGTCAAAACTCTTCCCTGGATATTATAAGCTTATTTTTGCAAACAGAGTTCTCCCTGGTATGAGGAAAGCAGCAAGGGCATGAGGCATATATCACTAACATACCAAAGGATAAACAGCCCAGCTCTACATTATATTCACAGCCACTAGCATTGCTGCTCAGGAACACCTAATTCCCCACAAGCAGTTTGCTAATGATCTTCTATAAGCCCCAAAATTACAATAAGATCTCACTTTAGTTGGGGATAAGGTGGAAATTATGAGCAACTGAAACTCCAGGGCAATAGTCCCTTTACTCCAACCCTCTTTAAGACATTCTTTAACCACTGCCTTTGGCCACTGCCAAAGCTATTAAGTTAAACTTAAACCATCCAGACAACCTTGTTCCCCAAGCAACCAGTCTGGACAATTGTGTCCTGTTCTGCCTCAGCAACCTCAGTTCCCAGCATAACTTGCTAACCATTAAATTGTTCCTCTAATATCTCTTCAGGGGCCAAGTCCAGGCTGCAAGCAATGTAAAGCCAGTCTACTGGAAAGAGTTGAATACAACAGAAGGCATACTGGCTCAAGGTCAAAAAAAAAAAAAAAAAAAAAAAAAGAAGTAGTAGAAGAAGAAGAACAAAAAACAAAGGCTACAAAAGACAGTGATTACATTCATATGTCATGTTTGTAGTTTTTTTCAGTCTTTGTTCCCAAAATTACCAAAAAAATCTATTTTAAAAACCATCCAGACCATGGCTCCCTTTATTCTTTTAGTTGCCTAGCTCCACACATTCAACAACTACAACATGGCTACAAAATGCAAGATATGTATAATATATATATTATATATATTCCAAACCTACTTTAAGAGATTCCAAAGGCAAACAAGATACTACATTGTACCATATGTGTTAAGACAGAGAAATCTCTGTGATGGAATATGTTAATCAAGTAAATTATTGACTTATCCTAACTAAGCCAAAGCTAAACACAAGTTGTAATATGCTGGAAATATCAGTGTTTTCCTCTTTTCAAAAATATATGGATACAATCCCATCCAGCAATAGCAATGAAATTCAAATATATAATTATGCTTAAAGAATAGAGAGAACTGAAAGCCCCAATTACCTGACAGAAACATCTAGATTATTACCTAAATTTCTCATCCTACTCTTTCCTTACATTCATCATTTTTCTCCCATCATCATTAAATTGCTAAGAAGCAATTATCCTATCTGACTAGCCTGTGTGGTTCCCAGTTTATGCTATAAACTTTTCAGATATTTTCTCTTAGAAAAGAATTGTTTTGTGAACAATGTGTTTTTATAGAATGCCTTACATCTGAGTGAGAATTAGTTTTTCTAAAATTTATTTTTAAAGAACTTCAGTAAGATGTTAATAATGAAGGAAATTGGGTGAGTAGTATATGAGAATTCACTGTACTATCTTTGCAACTTTTATGTAAGTCTAAAATTATTCCAAAATAAACAGAATATTTAGAGAGAGAGAGAGAGAGAGAGACACCTTCTTAGTCACAAATGCTAGTCCACTTTCACCAGGCTGTGACAAAAGGTAGATTACTTTTATTTTCTTTAACTGTTTTTATCTTGTTTTGACATCAAGGATATCAGTCTCATTAAAGAAATTATAAAATATTGTCTTTTCTTTGTTATTAAGCAATCTGTAATAACAAATTTACTACAAGCATGTATTAATTAATAATTTCCAAAATCCAATGAAGTATCATTATATAGCAATGTAAAATATACACTATAGTAAAATGTATTATATTTAGTGGTCTTGACTAACCTATCCAGACCCTCATCAAAACCAGAGAAACAATGCAATGAAACGCCGGGACACCTGCACCCCGATGTTTCTAGCAGCAATGGCCACGATAGCCAAACTGTGGAAGGAGCCTCGGTGTCCAACGAAAGATGAATGGATAAAGAAGATGTGGTTTATGTATACAATGGAATATTACTCAGCTATTAGAAATGACAAATACCCACCATTTGCTTCAACGTGGATGGAACTGGAGGGTATTATGCTGAGTGAAGTAAGTCAGTCGGAGAAGGACAAACATTATATGTTCTCATTCATTTGGGGAATATAAATAATAGTGAAAGGGAAAATAAGGGAAGGGAGAAGAAATGTGTGGGAAATATCAGAAAGGGAGACAGAAGGTAAAGACTGCTAACTCTGGGAAACGAACTAGGGGTGGTAGAAGGGGAGGAGGGCGGGGGGTGGGAGTGAATGGGTGACGGGCACTGGGTGTTATTCTGTATGTTAGTAAATTGAACACCAATAAAAAAATAAATTAAAAAAATAAATTAATTAAAAAAAAAAACAGAGAAACAAACACTGAATTTTATTGAATAAAAACAATCTTTGTGTCCTAATAAAGAACACGAGAATTAATATTTCTACTACCAAACCACTTATTATTCCATCCAAACACAGTTACCCAACCTGCTGACAGAAGGTAATATGCCTCTTCAGATGTTTAGTTGCTTCTACACTAATTCTCTAGACTGCAGTGGTAGCTCTTCCGTTTCCTTCCCTATTAAATAAAGGGGTTGGGTCAGATTATCTCCAAGATCCCCATATGTAATAAGATCCTATGGCGATGCTTGTGTACCCTGGGCTCTCTCTGTCATAGTCCAAGGTTGCCAGCACTCTCGGCTTCACATACCTCATGTTCTCAGAGCTAGGGGTCATCTTAAGCAATCTCCTTTAGGGCCAGAACAAATGATCTCAGTGATTAAAGAAAAACGATGAAGTGAGTTAGGCTACTACATGGAACAAAACTTTCTTAATGTTGAGGAATAGGCAGTTTTGCCCACCAACTT
Organism: Canis aureus; assembly: GCF_053574225.1. Classification (NCBI taxonomy): domain Eukaryota; kingdom Metazoa; phylum Chordata; class Mammalia; order Carnivora; family Canidae; genus Canis; species Canis aureus. Next base: position 76,218,019 of record NC_135614.1, on the reverse strand, counting down.
ATTTTAGCTTCGACTTAGGAAGACTATACTCAATGCCTACTGATCTTTAAAATCTTAGAGCATCATCTTTTAAAGGAAGTGTCCTCAATCCTCCATGAATAGGTTAAATCTCTCTTACATTTAAATTCTCTTACATTTAAATTCAATTGATGTGTCTTTCTCTAAGAACCCCATGAAAGCAAATATTGTGCCTATCTTTTTTTAACCATCTTATTACCAGTTATAATTAAATTTAAATCTTTGGTCTTTAAAATAATGTCAACTCTTTTTACGTTAAGAAAAACTATGATTTTTCTTTCAAAGCAACAAACAAAAAAGTAGAGCTAAAAATGATGGAGTGACACACATATATATCTTTATTGGAGCTTGGTATAAAGAAAGCTAGGAAAGAATTACAAACTTGGGTTTAGGTTTCAGCTCCACCATTAACCAGCAATATCTATAGCTAAGTATTACAAAGTTTAAGGCTTTAGTGTCAGATAGAACTGGTCCCCCCACCCCCCCACCCCCTACCCCCCCGCACGGGCCGGCCACGCCTAGAACTGGTTTTAAATCCTGATTCTGACAAAATAGTTAAGTGACTTTGAACAAATCACTAACCTCTTTGAGCCTCAGATTTCTTGTCTATAAAGTGGGGAAAGTAAAAATGTAACAGTTACAATCACAGCAGGAAAGGAAGGGAACATCTGAACTGGGTAAATAAGAATAATTTAATGAAGGGATTATTAACAAAAGTGTGGGCAAGGTAAAGAATGTGAATAAACAATGGTGGAGCATCCCAGTTCTACCAAAGTAGAGAGCCATAACTGCCTCTGCCCTCCTCCCTCCCTGACCCTAGATTGGCTGGAAGAAGGAAAAAGTTACCTGATCTCAGAGAATTATAGGTAGTGCTGTAGCTATAGCAGAAGAACTTCAAAAGAACAACGCAGCCATGGCCAATTTGTAGCCTGGCAAGTAAGAACCAAGGAGGATAAAGACCACTCCTCTACCATCTACTACTTTCTGATCTCTGGCCTATGATCATTGCTATGTTCCATTGCTATGTTCCATTGGTAGACCACTCCTCTACCATCTACAACTTTCTGATCTCTGGCCTATGATCATTGCTATGTTCTATTGGTCTAGTTAATGAGGTACACATAAGTAAGCCCCCCGTGCACAGAAGATGAAAAAGAGTGAGGAGCAAACTTTAAGGACAAACAGAAAAGACCTAGCACAAGTCCCTGCCAATACGTCAAAGAATTGAAGAGTTAATGAAATAAGATAATATGCGCAAAGGTGTCCAGCATAATGCCAGCCACACAGAAAGCACTCAGTTAATGTGAATTCTTCATGTCAGCAAAAGTAAAATGAAGAAATTGTAATCACAGAGAACTCCATGGTTTCTTCAAACTCTAATTGCTATAACAATGTTCCAACTTCTCTTACTTTTATAAAATAGAGCCCCATTTCAGGCAAGTTCTTCCTTGTGACTAAACAGAAGTCTACATTCAGCTAACAATATTTGAGAAACCATCCTGCAAAGGAGCCTTCTATACCTAACAGAAAGCTTTCCTTTAGAAACCAAGAGTAGAAAATGAAGATTGTGGTAGATATATAGACAATTTGGCAAAGCTATCTCAGTTCAAAGAAATTACTCATAAAATATTTTCCCTATTTTCATCAAAGTGTGCTCCTCCCTTAGCAACATGCTTTTTTACTCTAATGCCTACCAGTAGCTGAGTAACACAATGACTGAACCAGAATGACTCATCCTAATTGCATGTACGTGTATCTAGAATAACATGATTGGATTTATCCTGTTCAAGTAATTTAAGACTAGAAAATTAAAAGGGAAAGTAAGTCCAAATGTTCTGGGCAGAATGAAGAGCAGAAAACACAAAGAGAAAAGGAGTAGGTCTTATCCTGAGCTTTGATCAGGAAAGATTTTACCCCAATAAAAACCAGTTTTTTCCTCCCCTGTATATCTGTATTTAGTTTTGGAACTGTTTTGAATGGTCTCTTGAGACAGGATGTTTGCTTTCACAGCTCACTATGTCAAGCAAGCACACCTCTTTGCAATTGCTGTTCCCTCTAGGGGATGCTCTCTTCAGCAACCCACCCTGGCACTCCCCAAAACATCCACAAATCCAGTTCCCTCAATTTTTCACATCTCTGCTCAAACATCATCTTATCAGATAGGTTTTTCCTGACCATCTTATCCAAATAGCAGCTTCACTCTATCACTTTCTCTCTGACCTTAATTTTTTTCCACATTACTTATTGCCCCAATATATATTTTATTTGTCTGTCTCTACCTACTTAACTGCCATGAAATCAGGGGCCATGTCTGTTTTGTTCCCAGAGCCCATAACTATCCCAGTAATAATGAATAATTTGAAAGTATTTGTTCTTGGCTGTACATAGGCAAAGTGCACCAAGGAAAAGGAATTCTGTACTTTTCGTTGCATTATACAAAATATGATTATAAGATATGTGATTTATTTTTAACAGACATACATACATACACACACATATCAAAACTCACACATATAAATGTGTATTGTTCTGCTTAAAGTCTTCAACCTGGGTAGCTATACATATATTCTAAGTTGCCATTACTTAAAATTTGTTAGAGTTCCATTTTATTACAGGTATCAGATCAAATTCTTTTAAATAGTGTCAGTTGTAGTAAAACTTCATCCTCTAAAACTGAATTTTATTTTCTTACGTAATCCACAATGACTCAAAGTAAGGGATGGCAAGTAAAGTGGATAAGCAGGTTGGGTGATACTAGTTGTGGACATTAAGGATTACTTTAGGATTTACTTTAAGACACTAAGGATTATATTAAACATTAAAGAAGACTATGAAATAAGAATTCAATCTTTCAGAAGTTGGATCTGAAGACAATTATCCTATAAAAGGAGCTACAAACACTTGTATGCAATGGCCATACCACCAGAATCAGTGCACTATCCTTCAGAGTAACTACTCTGAGGGAAAATTGCCACCTTAATGCAAATATTCTAACTGTAATTTCAAAAATGATCTCATTGTCCTCTCCCTCATGGATAAGTCTCAGATTTTTTTTTCCCTAAAAAGTTAAATGGGAGTTTAAAATAAGCAGTTACCATGAATTTCACTTCCCCTGAACTCTTAGAAGACATATTTTAAATTACACATCCTGGGACGCCAGGGGGGCTCAAGCAGTTAAGTGTCTGCCTTTGGCTCAGGGCATGATCCCGGAGTACCAGATGGAGTCCCGGATGGAGTCCCAGATCGGGCTCCCCACAGGGAGCCTGCTTCTCCATCTCCTGTGTCTCTGCCTCTCTCTCCGTGTCTTTCATGAACAAATAAATAAATCTTTTTAAAAAATAAAGTACACATTCTCACACTGTGTTTTCAATTTATGGGGCATTATTTTCCTTCTTCCTAGAAATCTAAAGCTGTGTCAGGGGATTCATGATTAGGTCCTGCAGTGACAACTATCAGAAGAAAGTAAGTTCAATAAAATGATATCTTTTGTTTATAGATATTCACAGTTTAAACCAGAACTTGTAAAATGAATCAAAACAAATAGTTCCTGACCCTATGGGGTTTCTGGGAAGTATTAGCACTTGGTGCAAACCAAGCCAAACTAGGACATCCCAGCTAATCACAAACATATACCATGTTGATCACAAAGCTAGACAAAGCCTAGGATAGCCCAAAACTTGAAAAGTCTATAAGCTAGTGGTATCCAAAATTCTTGGCTTGGTTATTAAATACAACATGAGTATCCAACTAGTTTTTAGCTAGTAGACCCATGAGATTAAGTGATCATTTGGTCTTTTTTCTTAAAACTTACTATCAAACATAAACAATTTATTGTAGGTGTGGCCCTAAAGACATCAAGAAATGCTTTTTAAAAATAGGCCTTCTGAAAAAAAAAATAGGCCTTCTGGATTTGTGGTAAGTCAAATAATAAGATATTAGGCTTTAATCTCTGGGCCCTGTAAATGCTGCCTTATAAGGAAAAAGGCTCTTTATAAATGTAGGATCTTGAGATGTAGAGTTTATTATGGATTATTCTGTTAGGCCCTAAATGTAATCACATATATCATTATAAGAGACAGTAGACACATACATACAGACACACAGAAGAGAAAGAAGCAATGTGACCACAGAGGCATGTCAGCAGCCACTGAAAGAAGGAGCAAGAAAGGAATTTTCTCCCAGAGCCTCTGGAGGGAATACAGCCCTACCAACACCTTAATTTCAATTGAGTGAAACTAAATTTTGGACTTCTGGCCTCTAAAACTGCGAGAGAATAAATCTCTGTTGTTTTAGGCCACGTCCTAGTCTATGCTAATTTGTTACAGGAGCCTTAGGAAACAGCTGTATTGAGATATACATAACATGTAATATATAATTATAATTCACATAGTATACAACTCATCCATAAAGTATACAAGTCAATGATTTTTAGAATATTCATAGAATTGTGCAACCATCATCACAATCAATTTTAGAACACTGTCATCAGCTCAAAAAGCAAACCCCATACCCACTAGTCAGTCATTATTCTCCATAACAAACTGGGAATCAACAACTTTTCTTAGATCTATCGGTGAATCAAGATCACACACAAACCACTGCCTTCAAATTCTGAGAGGTAGACAGGCAGATACATAGAATAATAACTTAGTGGAGCAAAAACCCAGGAGCAGAAACTTCCATGGAAACTAGTACCAGGGTAGAAAAATCTAGACTATACTTACTTAATTGCTAGAAACTCAGTGTGGACAAATTTGAGAGCTAAAAATTCCAGGGAAGGGCAGTCTTAAGGGAAGATGGAGCTCCTTCACTTTTGTGAGTATTCCCTCCAGGAGCCCTGTGAGTTTCACAGAGATGATAAAAGAACTCATGCCTCCATTAAGGGGAGAAGAAAAGTATTCATTTTGAAACAAGCCCAAATATTCCATTCTTCTTAACAAAATAATCTATTTCACTAAAGCCCAAGAGACCAGGAGGAAGGGAAATACTCAGCTCCAATCCCCTCCAGCTTTTGATGTGGAGGAAGGGAAATATTAACTGCAGCCTCTTTCTTCTAGTTTTCCTGTTCGAAGTAAGTGTATGTGTGTTTGTGGAGAAGGGGTGGCAAAGAGACATGAGAAGTACTTTTGAAAGTCAAAGCTCAGGGGCTCAGGTTCCCTAAAAATCTAAGACATAATCATAGGACTACAGAATGCTTACCCTCCCTCTACATCTTACTACCACATAAGTAAGGCCTACATACTAAAGTTCCTTTTATCCCATATATTATGTCCAGCTTTCAACAAAAAAATTACAAGGCATATTAGAAGATAAAAAACTCAGTTTAAAAAGACAGGGTAGGGCAGCCCGGGTGGCTCAGGGGTTTAGCGCAGCCTTCAGCCCAGGGCCTGATCCTGGAGCCCCTGAATCAGTTCCACGTCGGGCTTACTGCATAGAACCTGCTTCTCCCTCTGCTTGTGTCTCTGTCTCTGTCTCTGTCTCTCTCAATAAAAAATAAAATAAAATAGAAAGGGTAGCTTGGGGATCCTTGGATGGCTCAGCGGTTTGGCTCCTGCCTTTGGTCCAGGGCGCGATCCTGGAGTCCCGGGATCCAGATCCAGTCCCGCGTCAGGCTCCCTGCGTGGAGCCTGCTTCTCCCTCTGCCTGTCAGTCTCTCTCTCTCTCTCTCTCTCTCTCTCTCTATCATGAATAAATAAATAAAAATCTTAAAAAAAAAAAGACAGGGTAGCATCAGAACCACACTCAAGAGATGTACAAGGAGATGGGAATTATCATCAAAGACTGGGAATTTAAAATAACTATGGTTAATATATGCCAAGGGATCAAGAAAATGAGAATACAGCCCATAGATTGGTAGAAAACCAAAAAAAAAAAAAAAAAAGATTGGTAGAAAACCTTTGCAAAATATGTATCTAACAATGGACTGATATATATAAAATGTATAAATACTATTCATTAAGCTGGAGTACTTCTCTATGAGTACTTCTCTATATATGTATTATATAATCTCAATTTGAAAGAAGATAATAAAATAAAGGGTAGATGAAAATCTTAAGGCACAGAGTGATTATGTGATTTGTATATTTCACACCCACCTTAAATATGTTACATGAGTACCAAACTTCATATGATAGAACCTTAACATAAAACTGCCTTCTCTAGTCTTCTAAAAAGCCTTCATATTCCTTCCATCCCACAGTGATTATCTCATCATCTGTTCTCACAGAACTCATTGTTTAGACATATCACTGGCAATTAACTATGAAAGGTCTCACAATCATTCCTATACGGTTATTTATCCTTTCACATTGTATGCTGTGTTTTTTGGTTTATGACTTGGCACACAGTACCCTCTTGATAACACATTTATTTATAAGAAGCAATACAGAAGTGTTAATCCCACATCAAAAAAGATCATGTTAAAGCAGTGTCCTAGTATTTATCAGCATCATTTATAAAAAACACTTTTCTTGAATCCAGCTCTGAGTGTTGGAATGAATGGATTTACTTCATAGTTTCCATTCAAAGCACAGAGCTCAATCATTCTTTCAATAAATTAATGATTTGTATCCACTACATGTATGTCACCAAGCCAAGACCTAATGACATCTTGAATGTTCTTTTTTCTCCTTGCCAAATATATTCTCATTTGTTGATAGTTATTACCAAGGGAGAAACATAATCCAAAATTAGCAAATAGTCTTTTTCTTTGTAACATGATATTGCAAGCAAGGTATCAAAATATAATAGCTACAACATTTCAGGGTGAAGTGCCAGACCAAGATGCAAATTTTAAAAGGTGGATATTTTTAAAAATTATTATAAAACTCTGGAATCCCTCACTTGGATTTAGGGCACAATAAATGGGGGAAGAACGGGCTCAGAAAGATTTACTCAAAGGATACCCTACCTCTTTTTCCTCTTTGGAAGAGATGTGGGAGAAGTACTAGATCCTTAAAAAAAAAAGTCTAATGACACGGGCTTCGAAGGGATTTATTACTGAGGGAGAATTTCTTAAGAATATATCTGTGGAGAAAATTCTTGGCATTCTATGAGCTCATCCCCTTCCAAGGGGAAAGTGAATTCTTCCTTCTTGACTCCAGTCAAGATAGATAGAGGACAAAAAGAGCACTCAGAGAATTTATCATTAATCTCCTGTTAGAGAGGAACCCAGTGAACTGGTGTATGACTCCTGCCTGGAAATTCTAAAGAACAAGAGACAGGTAGGCTTGCAGCATTGGCAAAGCAAAAGTTGCATTTACTGTATTTACTGGGGGCAAAGATGATGGCAGCATTCCCATGACCTAGATATGAGACATATATAAGTCAATAGTCAGCAATTTAGGTCTGGACAAAAAGAGCTACCTGGAAGAAACTGAAAACAAGCAAGCCCTCAGATTCCCAAGTAGTTTATTAATTCATCTCCTTGCTTCTGCCTTTGACCTGGTCAGTGCATTTTACCACAGAAGTCAATGTTTTTGCTAAAACCTAAGTCAGATCATGTCACTCATCTGCTTAAAATCCTCCAATGGCTTCCATGCCACATGAAGTAGAAGCCCAGGCCCTCACTAGATCTCCAAGATTCTATACAATCAGACTGCATGGCCCATGCTTTTATTTCCTCCCCTGTCCTCAGTTCTCTGCAAAGTAGGCACATTGGCCTCTTCCTATTCCTCATGGCCATCAGAGCCTCTGCACTTGCTGGGCCCTCTGCCTGGAATGTTTCCATGCCTTGGAATCCTTACCTTTTTCACAAAGCCTTCCCTAAGATCCCCATTTAAAATTTAAATGCCTCCCCTTTCTAACACCATTTCCCTTTCCCTATTTTAACTCTCATCACTGCCTAATTTACTGTGTGTGTGTTTATATATCTTATGTATAGATATATATTTATATATATATATTACTACATATACACATTATGTAGATTATGTATGCCATGCATATATAAGGTATAGATGTATACATATATATTATATATGTATGGGAAATAATACCTATAGTATAACTATATTTGTATGTGTGTATGTATAAAATTATGTCTTCCACTACAACCATAATTTCCGTAAAGACAGGGATTTTGTCTGTTTTGTTCATTGTTAGGTACCACAGCTTAAAACAGTGCCTGGCACAAAGTAGTTGCTTAATAAATATATGTTGACTGAATGAATTCATTTTAATAAAATTTGGGGGAACGAAAATATCTCTAGGTTATTGTTCCAAGAGGAGACCAAAAGGAAAAAAATCAGGAAACCCCAGCTGAAGAAGTCACCAAATCCACATAAATATTTGCTGGAAGCAGTAAGTTTGAGCCTTTTGCTCCTTCCTCTTTCACAAGCCCAGTGCATAGATTTCAGTCAGCAATGGTTATGATCTGTGATTTTCCCCTCTTGGGATGGATAAGAACTCAAACAAGCCAGGAAATGTCTGCCCAGACATGAAAGCAAAAGGAAAAATCCAGAGCATGAATCATGTGGGACTGCAATTTTCCTGATGCTAAACACAATAACTATCATGATTTCTAAGTAGAGTTGAGACTATGTATTTTTCTTTGACTGCAAAATTTTCTAGAAATGTGTTCCTATCTTTAAAAATCTTGTGTCCAGAATTCAAGTACTAAAAGGAGGCAAAGTTACCAGGTGGCAGAAGTGTAAAGAGCAAAAAGACTGCAACATTAACACGGTCTTCTTACCTCCCTTTCATCATGACTTTTCCTACAGTTTCTTTCAAGATAACCAAGAAAAACTCTAAGGTTTTAAGGGAAAAGAAGCAAAGTATATTAAAATTAGCTGAATAATATATAAATATCTTAGACCCAAATAAACTTAAAACTTTAACACTCATACACACGCATGAACACAATTAACACATCTTCACAAGCACACAACCATATTCTGAGAGCCCCTCATTCTAACAGGTTATAAGGAACCACAGCCTTAAACTTCTCAGGCTCTCCCAAATGTCAAGGCCCACTTTACACAGGAATTCATTCGTTCTATTATGCACCCCATTTCTGCACAGAGAGGACAGCAGCTAATTGAAGTTATAAATGAATATGCTGGAGGTTTGCCCAAAGCCAGAAAAAGTCTCAACTATAGTACGACAGTAGCAACAGTAGTAGGAGCAACAGTAATAGTAATAGCAATAGTAAGAGGAGGAAGAGTAGCAATAACTATCTCTCTTGAGCATTAATGCAGATAAAGGATTCTAATGCATCATGTCATTTGAATCCTCACATTTCCTTAAAGTAGATGATGGAACTCAAAATATTTATTTCATAAGAACCACTCTCCAGTGTAGTTTTAAACCTTGAGCTCTAATAATTAAGCAAATTAGAGAAATAAAAAGATAAAAAAGAAATATTTTAATACAATTACAATTTTTCATTATTTTAAGGAAGTAATAAATCTCCCTTCATGTCAGTGAGAATAAACTAAGAATATTCAAGGACCTGGGATGCCTGGGTGTCTCAGTGGTTGAGCTGCCTTCAGCTCAGGGCGTGATGCCAGGATCCGAGATCGAGTCCCCCATTGGTCTCCTTTCATGGAACCTGCTTCTCCCTCTGCCTGTGTCTCTCCTCTCTCTCTCTCTCTCTCTCTCTCTCTCTCTCTCTCTTTCTTTCTCTCTCTCTGTATCTCTCCTGAATAAATAAGTAAAACCTTAAAAAAAATACAAGGACCAAACTGCATATTGTTAGCAGTGAATTAAGAAAAAGGCTACAATGTCCTCAGACACATTTACCTATACAGTGTAAGTTATTAATAAGTACTTGATGAATGCATAAGTGACTGAACAAATAAATGAGTGAATGAACAAATAAACCAAAACCAAAGCCAAAACAAAAGCAAAACAAAAACCAGCACTCCTCTCTGACTTCTTGGTTCCCTAAAAAACCTAAGACTCTTTTATTCCCCTTGAGTAATTTCTCTTGCTACATCTGTCTCTCTCCATATGAAGCAAACTCTCCAGTGTTTTCTGGATAGTAACAGACACTTCATAGTCTTCTAATGTTCATAAATAGCCAGTCATCCCTTCCATTTTGTTCCCATGGCCACCATCCTCATTCAAATTCAAATCCATATCACAAAGCCATCCACTTTCACCCTATACTCCAATCCATCTTCCACATTGTCCCAGATTAAGCTGCTTTTTATATCACTTAGCTCCACAAATGGCTCTCCACTGACTACACAAAGGATACCCTCTCTATTCTGACATTCAAAACTTTCAACAACCTGACATGACCACATTTCCTCTTTTATCTCCTGTTGCCTCTCAACACATACTTTTTTTTTCAGCATGTACTTTTAAAACCAGTCATTCTTCAGGACTCCTGCACCTGCACCCCAATGTTTATAGCAGAAATGTCCACAAATGTCAAACTGTGGAAGGAGCCACAATGTCCTTCAACAGATGAATGGATAAAGAAAATGTGATACACACACACACACACACACACACACACACACACACAATGGAATATTACTCAGCCATCAAAAGAGACGAATACCCATCATTTGCTTCAACATGGATGAACTGGAGGGTATTATGCTGAGTAAAATAAGTCAGAGAAGGATAATCATCGATCGTATGGTTTCACTCATACGTGGAACATAAGAAATAGTGAAAGGGATTATAAGGGAAAGGAGGAGAACTGAGTGAGAAAAATGAGAGAGGAAGACAAATCATGAGAGACTCCTAACTCTGGGAAACAAAGGGTTGCAGAAGGGGAGGAGGGTGGACAGATGGAGTGACTGGGTGACAGGCACTGAGGAGGGCACTTGATGGGATAAGCACTGGTTGTTATATGCTGGTGAACTGAATTTAAATTTAAGAAAAACACAGTCATTCTTGACAGTCCATATTTTCGCAAAACCTACTATACTTTCCCTCTGTTCATGGCTTTGTTCATGCCATTTCTTTTACCCATAAATATCTCTATTCAGCTTCAGCTATGAAAATTTTATCCATTTTTCAGATTCCAGTTCTAGTTTTCCTGCTTCAATATGTATTCTATGATTGATTTAGTCACAGACACCCTCCAACCTGTTATCCCTAAAGAAAGCTTCTGAGATCAAAAAACACATTGATTTTGCAGACTCAAATATAACCCAGGTCAATGTTTCACTAACTATGGTTCAAAGTGTCTCAAAATTTAAATAAACAAACAAACAAACAAACAAATAAAACCAAACCAACAAAAAAAAGTTTCTGGTCAAATAGTTTTGTAAAAAACTCTATATACTCTTTTCTTGGAGATTCACAGTGAATATTAGCATATCAAAGACTTGGAGAATCCTGCAGTGAAGAAACATGATTAACTTGGTTTAACCCAGTACTTCCCAAGTGTATTTGGCCAGGTTTCATATATATTAGAAAGCTTAGAAAGCTAGTTTTCCATGAAACACAGTCTAGGAAAATACTGATCTAATATAATTCCCTCAAGGCAAGACATGATGAAATTAAGCTCCAGAGAAGTGAAGTAACTGAATAAAGACCATGAGTCAGTTTATAGAAGAGCCAGTACACCCGCCAAAAGTCTCTTGCCTTCCAAACCAGTGCTCTCTTACTATATCACTAATATCAAATTATATGACAGCATGAAACTATATGCTTGGGATTTTTATTTTATACCTCACTAAATGTCTTAGATGTTGAAATCCTTTTAGCAGTAATTTGCTTTGGGAGGAATATATTATAGGCACAAAATAAGCCACATTTTGGCTCAATAAAGACTCTACACACACACACACACACACACACACACACACAGAAATTAATCAGGGAAGCTAATAGCTATATAATCTCTAGGAATTAGAATTCGTTTTACCAAGTTGAATTTACAAAAATCTAAAATTCTGGGATACCATAAAGACAAGGTGTTTAAGAAAGATAAACCTAGTGTCATATTATACAAATAGGCACAAGCATAAAATAAATAAGTAAATCCTTCCCAGGATTCACTATATAGTATTTTTCCCTTATCACAAGCCTTGAGTAAAAGCAAAAACAAAAGCAAAAGTGTATTTTTGTCTAATGAGATTTCAGCTAGATCTATCATTTATGGCAAATACTACTGATTGTCTACTCAACACCTTCCCCTTCCATTTTTCCTTCCTGATTTGGTCAGAGAGTGTGCAGCCATGTATTCAGGAAAAGTGAGCTCTTCTCACATTTCCAAAATATATACCATGATTTGTCTATGCAAATTTTGATCATTCTCACTATATTTCCAGTGGTTAGGAAAGTAATAATATAACCAACATATAAGGAAAGTAATTGGGGTTTCTGGCAAAGATTTTCACCCCTAAATAAGAGAGAAGGGGTGGGATAACCACTTTTCATACCATCCTGTATTCCTGTAATACAGAAGTAATGCCTGAACCATTGAAATCATCTTGACACCCTACTAAATAAGCCTAAGAACAAAGGCTAATTATGTTGAGGCTGGTAGAACAGAAGGTTTTCAGAAAAGAAAGGACTCTCCCCTCACACAGTACTAAGAGTTTTCTTTCTTCTCTTTTCCTTCCAATCCTCTAAACCATGCACCCTGAACAGTTGATACTGCTCCCTACCTTCTTCCTGTTTTTGCCTTCACTTCTAGAAACTGATAGTTTTCCAAAAGTCCTCATTGTCACCCCAATGCAAAATATTTAAACACTTAAGATCACAGATTTGCTACATATACCAATATCCACCATTTCTCCAACCTCCCAGATTGGAGTTCTTTCTCTTCTTTCCACATATAAGCACCTTTTAAAAAGAATATTTTAATGAAAGCAACAAAGACAAATTTACAGTTTTACTGAAGGTCACCCTGCTTCCATAAAACTTGTTGATGATAAAGTATCCTAAATCTCTTTTTTATCCACCGAACTGCTTAGCAGTACATGTATTAGTGCTCAATAACTACTTTTTAATTAATTTACCAAAAAAAGTAGACCCAATTAATTTATTCCAAGAAAAAGAAAAAAGAACAGGAACATCTGGCTAATTTAATATTTGGTTAAATGAAAGAAACTGTCTAAATAAAATGACAAGTTCTATTGATGCAAGGGTATTCCAACAATGGTTTCAGACTCACATGTTGATAATATGGGGACTTAGTTACAACATCTCATATTTATTTACTGTTTTGTGAGTTTCAAAGAGCCTCTATCTATTACTTTATCTGAGCATTCTTCATGTGAGATATCATTTTTAGGTATAACAAGTTTATACAATGACGTTGGTAAATAATTTGAGAGACAGTATATGATCAGAGTTCATTCACAAACAAATATTCAATTGTAAGTTGATTTGAAGCTTTAAAAGAAAAAAGAAAGAAAATGAAAATGAAAAATAAAGAGAATGGAGTCCATTGTACTAGGCCAGCCGGATCTGGAACACTTGCATTTATTTCTGCATGCTATATTGTAAAAGGGACACTGTCAAAACAATGTATCAGACAAAGGCAATCAAGATGATGTCTGGAAATTATCTTATATGAAAAATGTAAGAACTGGAAATGTTTAGCCTATAAAAGAAAAAATTTCAGAGATGATACAGACACCTTTAAATTCAAGGGCTGTCAAGTGAAAAAGTGGTAAGATTCTTTCCCTCATGGTACTGATAGCAGAACTGGGGCCAACGAGCAGAAATTAAAAAGGCAAAGTAATCAACATAAGAACACAGAGGATTTTCTAATACCCCTCTCTTCCATTTTCTCCAATCTTCCAGGCTATTCAACACAAAGAATTTTCTAAAATCTAAAGTTGTCTAATAACAGACTGAACTACCTGTAATTAGATACCTAAAGAGTTTCTGATGTCCTTCCTCAGGAATTCTGTACGAGGAATTTTTAAATTGGCAGGATGAGCCAGATAACTAACCTCTATAAACCCTTCCAACTTGAAGACTCGAGGATTCCATGTTCTGAGAGTAGCCCAGGAATCACTGATCAAGTCCCACTCAATTTATTTGTGTAACCAACTTATCTTTCAAAATATGAGATAACTAAATATATAATTTCCAAAAGATATGGGTAAACAACTAAAATCTAATCTATAGTGATTGGTAATGAGCATCCCCAGAACCTAGAACAACACCAGGCACAGAGTAGGAGCTCAATAATATGTATGATTTAATGAACGATGTAACTATCTAAAAGTTAGGCAATTCTGACAGGTTTCCAAACATTTTTATACAAGTTAGCTCTTTGAGATTCAGCAACAACCTTCTGAGGCAGACTAGGCAGTTTAGTATGTCATTTTATACACCTTATTTTGTTGCCCTCTCCCAAGAATGCTCTTCAGTTAACATTATGCTTTTAGGTTTTATCATAGATTACAAAGAAAACTTCATCACAAGAACATCTTACAGAAAATCACAAGCAAAACATCACTGTCCATCACGCTCCTCACACAACAAACAAAATTATAAATTTTCCTGCAATTAATGACAAAAAAAATTTGCCTTGCCATACTGGTTTGTCTGCTCTGCCCTCCTTCCTTTCCTCTTTTCCTTTCTTTCTTTCTTTTCTTTTTTTTCTAAATAAGATAATGGGAACTTTATAAACAAACATGGTTCCTTTTTTTCCTTGGAACTTGCCACAAGTTCAACCTTGTGGCTCTAATTTTGACATCCCAAATTCCTAACATAAATCTCTCCAACATTCTAACACATTGGGACTTAGAAACTTTTTTGTTTTTAGAGTAATGGAATTTTGGGTTTGAAAAAAATTATTACTTGGAATCTTGATATATAAAACAGGTAAAAGTACAGCTATTGAGAACAGAGCTCAGAGCCCTCCCAACTAAGCCTCCCTCAAAAATTCTCTATGCACAGGTAGCCCTAGATCCCAATGATTGTCATTTGAAAACTACTGTTCTACATATTTTCAGTTATTTTAGCTGCCTTGTTTTGTGCATTTTTATTATAAACTACATGAAAATGTTTCAGTACTAGGCACATGAAAAGTGTATTTCTATATACACTTACACATGAGAAAATGTAAATGTTAGACATTAACAATAGGTAGCCAATGAGTGGAGCCAAGATCATAAACCAAAACTGACTTCAGATTCAAGCAATACCTAGGTTTATTTTTTTGTTGTTTATTTTTTTTATTTTTATTTATTTATGATAGTCACACAGAGAGAGAGAGAGGCAGAGACATAGGCAGAGGGAGAAGCAGGCTCCATGCACGGGGAACCCAACGTGGGATTCGATCCCGGGTCTCCAGGATCACGCCTGGGCCAAAGGCAGGCACTAAACCAATGCGCCACCCAGGGATCCCCACTGTGCCACCCAGGGATCCCCACTGTGCCACCCAGGGATCCTGATACCTAGGTTTAAATCTCAGCTTCTCACTGTATAAAGCTGAGAGTTATTTTACCTGTCTTGGCTAAAATTTATACACATATAAAACAATTACAATTATATCTATCTTACAACATTGCTTTGAGGATTAAATGAAATAAAGTTTGTAAATAGTTCTATACAATACTTGACACATAACGGATATTATTATCTTCATTACTTTTTGACACTTAAGCCTCTGGTCTGGTCAATATGTTATGCCAATAGAAAATTTTTTTAAAAGGGGGTGGGGGGTGTGGGAGACACCAAGTCTGGAACCTGGAAACCACAGGGACAACAAACAGTCTTGGAAAGCAAGAGTAGGATAAGACCGACCAAGAGAAAGAGTTAGCCTGGTATTCATTAATAATTTTGAGGGAAAAGTATAATGGTCAAACTTTTGCTAACAAAAGAAACTAGGACATCATAAAAGGCAGAAAATGAGGCTGACTCAAGGAAGTACTTAAAGATTTTGTCACTAACTCAATAGATAAGGGAAAGTTTTTACTTTCTTAAGCCTTGTCCCAGACATTTTACTTTCAAGGAAACATTAGTTTGCTTGTATGTAATGAATTTTAACTTCAACAGAGTGATTGGGGAAAACATTGAAGAGCATTTGTTGGCCTAGCCCAGCAAAACCGCCCTCCCACTCGTCTGTCAAACCCCTACAACAGGAAATCTTTTAAAGCAATGTTTTAGCTCTACCACTGACATCTACCTATAAACTAATGTGATTCTTGGCATGGAAGATTGTTTATTTGGGTGTGTAAAGCTTCTGGCTGTTAACTTGGAGAGAAAAGTTATTACTCTACTTCCCTTCAGGGACCATCCAAATACTTGTTTGACAGGGTAAATACCCATTAAACACAAAAGTAGGATTGAGCCAGACTTCTGCAAAACTAGTAGGTGAACTTGTCTCTGACACTTCCTTTCCACCTCTCCTGTCTGTGAGCCCCATCCCTTATCCCCAGTGGTCCCACTACTCAATCCAGGTAACTATCTGAACTCTTTTTGCCAGGACTTTCCTATATCTAATTGTCATCTGATGCCCTTTCTCCCTTTCCCTAATCCTTTCAAGCAGGTTATAGCTGATAAGTGTTCCCAGAAACATTTAGGCCTTAACTGATACTTAAGAATGTATGCTGAAAGGTCTTCAGAACTTAAAGCAATAAAATCCAACTAACAAAATTTCAGGTTCCAGAACGCCTGGGTGGCTCAGGGGTTGAGCATCTGCCTTTGGCCCAGGACATGATCCTGGAGTCCTGGGGTTGAGTCCCACATTGCGCTTCCTGCATGGAGCCTGCTTCTCCCTCTGCCTTTGTCTCTCCCTCTCTGTGTCACTCATGAATAAATAAATAAAATCTTTAAAAAAGAAATTGTGGTTCCATGATGGGTCTGAGGGAGATGTTTATGGACTCATACAAATTAATCACCCCATTAGTGACCATTTACTACCTTTACTTTCAAGGCTGACCTGGAAAGAAATAATCATTTCCTTAGAAACACCTAGAAGAAGGAAATTATCATATATATATAATATATATTACACCATATATTTATAACGTATAAATATGTATATATGTGTAATTACATAGTATATTTAGGGTAATGTGTCTATACATATATAGTACTTATATACAGTATATACTATATAAATATAGTATAATAGATAACGTATATATTGATAGCATATATACAAAGTATGTACCACATGGATAGTGTATCTATATATATGATTTATAAATTACAGTATATGTGTGTATATATATATATTTATATTTATAGAAAAAGGAAATTATCATATATATGTATATATGTATCATATATATATATACATGTATACATATACATATATATATATATACACATATAAATTTCAAGCACACTCAAGCCCTATAAGTTTTACTTTCTTTTTTTCCTTCCTTTTTTTATTCATGTTAGACAGGTAACGTGCCAAGGTTGTAGCAAGATTTGAGGGAGGTACATGTCACCACACAACAGCATGAATATCCTATATCATCATGCTTATGAACTACAAATGAATCCAAGTCCTGTAAGTTTTTAAAAATATTTAGGAAATTTATTTTGTAAGTCACACAACCTTTACAAATGTTCCCATAATCATATTTTGGCTGGGTGCAGATTCACTCTACATTATGAATTAAGGATGTTTCTCCACTAACAGCTCATTCCTAACGAGAATCTTCCACAGTAATGTAGTTAGGCAGCCAGGTAACCTGCAGAGAGCAGGTTCTTAAATTCCCATGAATACAGTTCTAAGGCAGAGTTGCCAGAAACAGCAAGTCACAGATTCCATGACTCCCACCCTTTATTTTATACTGAAGAGTATAGGATACCTCACAAGATACACACATAGGCCAAAGACCCAAGGGATGATTGCAACTTGATAACAAGTTCAAATCATTTAAATCCAGCAAAGTAGATGCCCTGGTATGGAAAGATGCAGGATATGGAAAGATGGAGAATTGGGAAGAATTAAATTTAAAAAACAGAATATGAAGAGGAAAGTAAACCAGGCACTTAGAAGACCAAGGGGAAAAAGGTGGAATTCAAATACTTCATGTATAACTATTATAACAAGATGACAGAGGGTATTTTTTAAAAGCCTTAAAGTAGAGACAGACACTCAGTCCAAAACATCTGTGGAATTGCGGGAAAAAAAAAAAGGCCTTATTGCCAACATCTCCATTCTGCTTCCCTCCCTCTTCAGCACCAACAATGAGCAATACATTAAAAAGGTGTTTAGACTGTCAGTAAATATGATTGATTTTTTTCTACTCTGCTAAAAGCCTGCTACACGGTGGAACAAAAGCAAATGCTTTCCTCATATCCACGTCTGGGTTGAACTCTTACATTATTTTAACACCCATCAAGGGATAGCTTTGTCTCTCCATGGAGACAGGGAAAGCAATCTATGTCCACAAAAAAGCTTTTTGCCCTTTCATTGTCCCCCTTTCCCTCCAGATTCCAATGGAATTTCACTCAAGACTAGAAAACCTCACCATGGAAAATTAGTACAAATGGTCTATCTATTTACTGGACCAAAATGGGATGAAGAAACATAAAAGCCTGGATAATCTTAGAACCAAGTTCTGTAAGATGGGAACAAAGCTGGGTGGAGCTAATCAGTTCAGAATAAATGGGGCTACATTTAGTGTTCTATTTTTCCATCCATCAAGCTGACAGTAGGAATCACCAAGATAGAAATGATCATTCATTACTGAACTAGGAAAAGAAAGGCAGAACTTGGAGCCATATGCCAAAATTGAGGATCAGGTATCTTTTAATTTAGTGTGGACTGCAGATGGTAAAGTTATTACTATTAAGTAGTTATATAATTGCTTACTTAGGGTTAAAGGTCACACTTCTAACTGTAACTTTGCCAGGAATAGTACTGCCAGAAAAGGCCATTTCTTATAGAAAAGACAAAAGGACCAGATGTAATTATAGTTTTATAATGTAAATTCCATATTCAGATTTTACATTATACAACTTTGTATTATCCTCCATATCCACTAAATAACTGATAGTTTTTGAAGGACTTAAGTTTAATACAAAAGATCTGTAACTAAATCTAAGCATCATCTCTCAAGGGCTTTTGTAAACACTATAGTCATTATTTCCATTTCCAGTTCACATGGTGCAATTCATGGTTATGGCAATATTTTTACTGCTTTTCTAAGTCCCTCCGAAGTCAAACTGCATGGGATAAAAAGTAAGGAAGGAGTTACTTTGTCTTGCTCTAATTTAGTTTATTACTTTACTCTTAGAATGAAAAGTGGATATAAGGAGGCTCTTACCTGGAGATTTCCTGGGGTAGGCAAAATTTATGGCAGTGGTACCTTTTCTGTAACTGTTCTATGTTTTTTGAGACTGAAGAACATCTGGAAAAAAATGTAAGTTATGAGAGGAATAAAACTCCACAAGGCATATGTGTGCCCTATGATCTAAGTGATTATCAGGATCTAGGTTTATTTCCAAGATGGAATGGCTAGAATTTGTTCTATTAGAGGCTATTGTTACTCTTCTATATCGCATATTAGATAAGTACAACTTGATCAGAACTCCTGCTACCTCAGGATTTTTGAGGGGAGGAAGAAAAAAGAAAATTATTAATCATCACATCTGGAGTAGTTTAATAATTGAAGAAATAAAGAGCACCCAACAGGTAAGAAAAAAAGTTTGTTTGCTCTATCTATTCTCAAGTCCATAAGAAATAGATATTTTACTATCTTTGTGGGTTAAGAAGTGAGAAGCCAAGATTATTACTGCTCATATTCTGAGAATAATTAAGATTTTATAAATTCTAACAAGTCAACATAATATTGTGTTCCTCATATGAACTTGGGAAGGCAAGAAAACACTTCAGCTTTCCTCAACAAACCCAGGCCAAGGCAACCTCTCTTTCTTCTTAACTTCTATAACATCAACCACACTACAGTAGTCCTTTGGCACATATATAGGCCACCATCTCTATCCCACTCACCTATACAAATATAGCACAAGACACAATAGTGAGACTGCCACCTCCAAAGTTTCAGAAAGGGAAAGTAGAATACACATTTCCTCTACTCTTGAATGCCTGAAAAATCTCAAGGGAAATGTTACCAGCCTCACCCCTACTGGGATGCTAAGAGTACAGCACAAGGTTACTGCACTATGTCTAATATTCCTCTTCCTGAACAAATGCTCCTTCCCTCTGCCAATTCAAAGGATCTTTTACCCAGTCTGGAAACAGGCCAAGAAACCTGTTTATTCTGTTGGCATCTCCTTCTCAAACAGTCTCTATCTTGCTCCACATGGAACTTTTTGAAGTTAGAAGCTACAAATCTGGCATGTGCTGTTTACGACACTACAGTAATAAGTGACCAAGCTGTAAATGCCAAATGGGGTATGACTGACAGCTAAACTAGGAGGATGAAAAAGAGTCCGTTAATTAAACTCCACATTCCATCACACCACAGATAAGTGTATATTCATCATCAACTGCAATGCCATGAACACAGCAAATGCCCAAGAAAGGCCTGTGATTCATGATTAATCAAAGTATTTTAGACATATTTTGTATTAAAGTTCATACTAGAGAGTTGTGATACCAATCTTTACCAATAAAATACTGCTAACATCAGAAGTACATAGAAAGTTTCTACAGCAAGGGAAATAGTCCTTTAGAGACTTGTATTTTATTTGAACAATGCACACATACCCCAGTTTGACTACTATGAAAACCAGAAATATCAACTACCCAAAGTAGATATTCTACTGAGTAACCTCACTGAGATATAACTATATTCTAATTCCAAAGTGAATCCCCATGTATCTATCTATATATGCAGAAACAGTCAGGCCTCCTAGGGTATGAAGGAGGAATTTTCTCTATTAGTGCCATATTAAGACAAACAATCTCATGGTACCTTTAGCATATCAATTTCCAATGCTCCAATTCCACATTCCTATTCCCCATAATCTAATAGAGATACTGAACCATATGTGCAACTATTTGATCAGCTCTTCATATGGGCAGAAAAAATATTCACCAGCCCCCAAAAGATACAAGTCAGCTTGTCCTTTATAAATATAAAAATGATTGAAAACAACAGTGCTTTTACTGTTAGCCAAAGGAAAATATCTATCAAAGAGCAATCTATTTCTATAGAAGCTAGGTCAACTTTCTAAGTTTGAATGCAGCTCAGCAATATAAAAATTCTTGTCTGCATTCACAGAAATTGGCATTCTTTACTCACTGAAAGCCAATAGATAACATCTGGTAATGGATGAAATAAACCAATGATTTCTTCCCAGTCACAGGGCAGACACTCTCATAAATACTTTTTTGTTAATGGATTGTTTTACTTTTAGCTCTTCCTCCATGAAATGGTATATGCTATAGATTATATTTTTTCTTTTAAATTAAATAAGACCCATGAACCAGAAAATTTTGGTGCACTATAAAGGTGTATGCAGAGAGAAAAAAAAAAGTTTTTTCTGCTGTTAATTTGCAAATATTTTCTGATTTAATCATAAGCAGCGGATCCCTGGGTGGCGCAGCGGTATAGTGCCTGCCTTTGGCCCAGGGCGCGATCCTGGAGACCCGGGATCGAATCCCACGTCGGGCTCCCGGTGCATGGAGCCTGCTTCTCCCTCTGCCTATGTCTCTGTCTCTGTCTCTCTCTCTCTCTCTCTCTGTGTGACTATCATAAATAAATAAAAATTTAAAAAAAAATCATAAAGCAGCATGGTCTGAGGCTCAGAACTAGTATGAAGCATCCAAATTTATTATGCTTTATCATCTTGGGTGATTGCTTTGTTCTAGCTGGACCCTTTTTTTGTTTTGTTTTTAAAGATTTTATTTATTTATTCATAAGAGAGACAGAGAAATAGAGAGGCAGAGACATAGGCAGAGGGAGAAGCACACTCCATGCAGGGAGCCCAATGTGGGACTTGATCCTGGGATTTTAGGATCACGCCCTGAGCCGAAGGCAGATGCTCAACCACTGAGCTACTCAGGCATCCCCTAAATGGGACCCTTCTTGTGGGCTATAGACAAGAAGTGAAAAATAAAATTAAGACCATACCAATCTTTTTTTTTTAACAGCATACCAAGCCTTATCATTTTTATCTTTAATTAGATCCAAAAGTATTCATAACAAATGAGGGATTTTTATGGGTAAAATACCACCAATATTCTCACTAAATGACTTTAAATGATAAACAGGACACATTTCTTAATTTTCTACATAGAAAAGATTTCTCTCACATGTATTATTATTTTTCAGATGTACAAAGATGCTATTGTATTTAATAAAATAATAAAATATTCACTAAAAAGCTTTATTACAGTCACAATAACTGTTTTCCACTATGAATTTTCTTACAGAGAGTAAAAGTGAAACCAGTATTATGTATGTATATATGCATGTGTCCAGCAGGGACAGGAATGACATGACATTTTGACATTCAAAAGCAGTCCTTGGGGCACCTGGCTGCCTCAGATGGTAAAGCATACGACTCTTGATCTCAGGGTTGTGTGTTCAAGCCCCACATTGGACGTAGAGATTGCTTAAAAAATAAAATATTTTTAAAAATCGTCCTTAAAAAAAAAATCATCCTTGCACTCAAAAAGATTTCAAATCACTGCTATGTGATTTGTTGCATAACTTCTTTGGATACAACTTCTGTTGTGTACAGTGACATCATATGCAGCATCAGCTATCTGTATCATGATTAACAACTAGCACATGAATAAGACAACCAACAGAATACAAAATGGCTTCAATTTTCAGCAAATGTCAAAACATACATTTACATTTATAAGAGTGCTATCTGCTTTTCTTTTTAAAAATTGCATGAATTTTAAGATGCTAGAATTTAACACAGTAAAGGAGACTGTGACACAATCTCTTCCACTGGAGATTCTAAGAGATTTAATAAGAGAACAAATGAGAGGCTATGTTAGGTGGAGTACTGGGCAGTCATGCCTGATGATTTTGAATGTGCTAGATGGTGTTTTAAAGTCACTTACTGCCAAAGGTCAATTAAAACATATCAATCATTCCTTATTCTTTTTTTAAAAAAAAGATTTTTTTTATTTATTTGAGAGAAACAGAGAGGGAGAGAGAACAAGTGAGGAGAGGCGCAGAGGGAGATGCAATCTCAGGATCAATCTCAGGACCTGGGGATCATGCGCTGAGCGTAAGGCTGATGCTTAACTGATTGAGCCACCCAGGCACCCCAGTCATTCCTTATTCTTAATGCACTATTAGTTTCACACTAAACTTGGAAACTTTATTAAACTATATGTGAATTTCAAGTAAAAACTTTAATAAGAAACTTTTGATTTCTGAAAAAAATGAAATGTTGTGTTCACTCAAATAGTTTCAGAATGGAGAAAATATTGGCAAAGAAATTATAAGGGTTTTTTTGCCACTGACTATTAAAAGCAAGAGGAGCCATCAGAGAAATTCTGAAGAGAAGGTTCATTTTGATGAAGTAAAATTTATTTCAGGAACATAGTCTCATGAGGAAGAGTCTGTAGTAGTTAAAATGCACTAACAAAACAAAATGAAAAATGGAATCTCCTTGTTCATACCTTATACACATATAAAAGTCTACAAATGTTAGCATATGGAAAAGGTATTAGACCCAGAAGAAAATGCCCTAGGTTTTCCTATTTGAATCTATTCTTTTATTCCATCAATCCTTTCTCATTTATAAGCCCCAACAAAGCCCATCATGCAACAAGTACAATAGTTAATGTTACCCTCCAAACTCAGTCTCTTACTCTCATTATGGTGAGGTATGATCCCAGCCGTCTTTGATTAGAGACAGAACAAACCATGTCAAAAAAGAGATTTGTACCCACTGGTTAATCTTTCCTATAGCAAATGGGAACTATCTTGCTATGAACCCAGTTGCTATAAACTGGGTTTACTGGAAATAACATACTGCTATAAGCAAGAAATTTAAACAACCCTTAAAACACTTACTAAATGGACATAAGAAGTGAAACATTAGTTGTTTCTCTAGCAATGTCTAGAAGAGGTTACCCAAACTAGCCAACATAGTGTTTGCTATCTTCTATCAGTATGATATCAAAGTAATGGTTAAAACAATATATTCTAATTTCTCTATTCTGAGCAAGAAAAAATGTTCAGAGAAGTTGGAATAAGGGAGACTAGCATGATATTCCTTTGCTAAGATACTCATAAGAGAACAAAAGTAATTGGATAATAACAGCTGACTCTTATTAAGTGCTTCCTATGTTCCAGGCATTATACTAAACTGTCATGCATTATTTCATTTTTTAAAAGATTTTATTTACTTATTCACAAGAGACACAGAGAGAAAGAGAGGCAGAGACATAAGCTGAGGTAGAAGCAGGGTCCCCTTGGGGAGGCTGATATGGGACTCAATCCTTGAACTCCAGGATCACACCCTGAGCCAAAAGTAGACCTTAACCACTGAGCCATCCAGGCGTCCCATGCATTATTTCATTTAGTACACTAATAATATCATGTTGGTGTCACTATTATCCACATTTTACAAAGAAGTTGAGATCCATAGAGAACTTGACCAAGTTCCTACTGCAAAGAAATAGCATAGCTCTGTCTACTTCCAAATCCAGTGCATTTAAGCATTACTCAAAACTGCTTCTAAAAAAAAAAAAAAAATCAAAACTGCTTCTATAGGATTTACCAGGTTTGTGAGTAGTTCTTGTCAGCACTATTACTTA
Organism: Canis aureus; assembly: GCF_053574225.1. NCBI lineage: Eukaryota > Metazoa > Chordata > Mammalia > Carnivora > Canidae > Canis > Canis aureus. The sequence goes on along the minus strand of NC_135614.1, from coordinate 76,193,409 downwards.
AACATAAAAAGCATTCTTAGACCCAGAGAATATAAAATGCATAAACAACATATGTAAAATGAAGCTGAGAAAAAAATTAAGTACATAATCGACAATCTTCCCTGTTTTCACTTATCCTTACATGAAGATCAAAAACCCACAAGTTTTTATAGTTCTTTGCCACATGTCTTTTGTAGACAGACTCTTTCAGCTATAATCCTTGCCATCGTTATTTTGACTTCATCACTTAACAGTGTCTGGTATATTGAATGAGTGAATATTCATCCATCTGCTTGAACTGAATTCAATCCCTGTCCTAAAGATAAGCTTGAAAACAATCTGAATGATATCAACTGCATATTACCATATAGTTTTACAAGAAAGCTGGTCACCATCAAATCAACCCTTGCACCATATTGCTTCTTTTCCAGATTTCTCTTCTAATATACATTATAACATGATCAGGTTTACATCTTGAAATAGGAAGAATAATCTCTTTTTCAACTATCCAGCCTCACAAGCAAAACTGGAGAAAAACAAAGAGGAGTTACCTTTCCAACTTTTATTTTCACATTTCTTTGAGGTGAAGTTGAGATTGAATATTCTCTGCCACCCAGGAAATGAATATCAAATTTGCTACTGAACTAAAGAGTGTTCCATGGTTTTGTTATGTCTATGACAGGGTGCTGCTACAGTTAAACTTCAGCACATTAAGCAATGGTTCAGCTTTCTGGTTGCTTGCATCATAACCTGATGGTTTATTATTTTGGGCATTAGTTAAAAAGAAGGAAAAAAACCTTAGAGCATATAATCTGGAAAGGTTCGTGTTATTTGAAGACTAGAGGCCAGGATACAAGAGTAACTTGATTATGAAAAATAAAGTTTAAACAAATGAATTTATGCACATGTGAACCAAAAAAATAGAAAAAGGTGCAGCATAACCATGCACTCATCACAAAATGCCTGTGCATGTGACACTGAGCCAGAGGGAGAGGGAGTGGTGGAAATACTAAAAGTACGTGTTGCTACTAATGTAAATAGTGTTTATGACCCTATTCATAAGCCTTTAAAGACAGTTGTTAGCACTGGGCACCAAGTCAGGGCCTGGCAGTAGAATAACTCTAACAGTTAATAAAAAACACAGTGAGAACAGGATATTAATTTATGCCTCCTGAGAGTTACTGTATTCACAAATGATCATTTCAGCACAGCAATTTTTGGCCACCTTTCAGGAATGAAAGTACCGTAAGACTAGTCTGAAACAGGAATAAGGGCAATATGCCACCTTGCAGGTAACAGATAAACATGAATCCTTTCTTGGGAAAGCAGAAGGACCTTGGAAAAAAAACAGATTTTCTAAGAGAGCCCAAATGCAATTTGAAAATGGAAGAGGAAAATGAAGAAAGAGAGAGAGGAGAAAAAGACAACTCTTGTAGTTTTAGGCTGTCACATAAAATGCATAAACCAAATAGGCCCTAAAGAACAAAATGGATGAGAAAATGTTACTCACTCATAAATGAGAAAAATCATAAACTCTTTCCTGTCTTCTTTAGAGGCCCTAGAGGTGAAAGAGAGGTGAGGAACCATAAATTTCTATACTTCCTTGCAGTGTGTTTATTTCTGTATGGATTCTGTCAGATATAATCCTAAAAACTCATAAAATCCAGGGCTACTTACTAAAATAGTAAAAATAGCAAGTGTTTCTGATACCATTTAGGATTGCAAAATACAGAACTGCTACTACAAAATGTCTTTGAAAGTTAAAAGCAGACCACTTGACAAGCATCCTCGAAGCCCTAAAACGAGCTGCATGCATTCTTTATGGTCTCTGTCTTCAAAGAGCTTACAATAGCTGGAAATGCACAACTAATTCATGAAAAATAATTTGGTAGCAAAGCAAGACAACAAATAATTAAGTTCCAAAAGAAGTGGTGCAGAATAAGGATTGTGAAATTCCAGAGGAAGGTGATTAAGACCTGGCACTAGGGAAAGTTTTGTTGAAATAAAGATAAAAATAATAGCTACATCTTATTTAGAATTTATTAGATGCCAGGCCCTATTCTAAGCACATTTGTATTAATTCATTTAATCCTCACAGCACTCACAAGGACAGTTCCTATTCTGTATATGAAGAAACTGAGATAGCCAAGTACTGAATTGCACTATTTTGTCACAAATCACTTGAGTGTTCTGGAATCCCTTTTCTTCTACTCATCTATTTGTCCATGCTTACAATTGTCACATGTTGCAATTATTATAACTTTGTTCAAGTTTATATAACTAATAAACCAGGAATCAAAAAAAGATAGTAAGGTTCTAGAATCTCCTCTCTGGATTATTTGAAATTTGAGAAAAAGAAGAATATGGAGAGATAAAGGAAAAAAGAGGAAGCCTTATAAGCAGACACTGTTTCTGCAAAGAAATCCTAGGATTAATCTGCCCTGCCTCCTTCTGCTTCTATACCCATCACTTGTAATTTTTGACCAATTTCTTTCTACTCTGACCATCTGATGAATACAAAATTATCTGTCAGTTTTACCACTAATTTTAGTTTTCAGAATTTTTCTTTACTGCTAATAAGCACAAAATCAAGCTTAAGATAAAACCAACAAAAACACCTTTCCTATGTCCTCTCTCCTTTCTTTTTACTTAGACCCTGACGGGAAAACCCAAGATATTTGAAGATAGCTCTGAGTCCACCAAAGGAAGACTAATCCACTTACACAGTAAAGGTCCTTAAAACTTTTCTAAGAGTACCAAACCTTTGGGATTGAGGTGTGATTGGTGGATAGGGAAGGAATGTGGCCATAGCACTGGGCCCAGTGGCACATATTCAAGTTTCTCACATTACCTTTGCATTCACAATCCCTGTTGCTTGCAACTGTGCTCTGACTTAGCACTGAGGTCAGCAGAAGAGCAAAGATCAGAGATGAAGAAAGATCCTAGGAAGCAGAACTGGAGAGAGAAAAAGAGGGAAAAGGGGAAGAAAGTTCTGTTCCCTTCCCTTTTGCAGCCATCAAGTCTGACAATTGCAATCCTAACCTACCCAACTGTATTATGGTGAACAGAACAAATATCTGAATAGGGAAGGAAGAGCCTAGCAAACATCATATTCACTGCAGTGGATAGTGACAGGGGGTAGGGAGAGGAAAGATGACCATGGGGAGCAGTGGGACAGGATAAAGCCACAGAAAATAATACATATTTAAACAAAAACTGCAAATATGAGAAAATTAATCACCACAAAGGTAGTCCAACTAAAGAGGACAATTAAAGAGGACAATTCACACCCAAAGAGGTATAGTTAATATGGCAATTTGAAAATATCTATTAAATTCTTCAAAATAATAATGAAATGGTTCTAGTTAAACATAGTGGATTAAACACATGATTTTAGCTTTCTTCCATATCTTTAAAAAAATTTCCACTAAAAATAAAAATTTCACATCCTAAAAAGATAAATCCACAAGAATAAAAAAAAAAAAGAGAAGAGAGGGCAACAAATGATTCACATTAAGATTTTTGGAAGCTAGAAAGCAGATAAAGAGTGAACACTGAAAACATACTGGATAAAGCAAAAGCTAATTACTTACAAGTGTGAAGACTGATTTTATAAATAGATTGTAATTAAAAGACTATAGATTCAGAGACATCAGGCACAGCTAAAGGCAGCAGTTCCATACTGAAAATAGTAGGTTAAGTAAAATCTATACCCCAGTTTTGCTTATAATCATTAAAAACTAGGTTTTATCAGGGCACTTGGGTGGCTCAATCAGTTACGGATCTCTTGATTTTGGCTCAGGTCATAATCTCAGGATTGTGAGATTGAGCCCTGTATTGGGCTATGCACTGGGCATGGAGCCTACTTAAGATTCTCTGTCTCCTTCTTCTTCTGCCCCTCCCTCCCTAAAAAACAAAACAACAAAACAAAAACAAGACAAAAATCAACTGTTATATCTCTAGGTCAGGAAATTAGAGGATTCTTCTTTGGGGTAACAAACCAATCCAAAGAAAATGTCTTACTAAAAATTCCTCTTAATAATAACGTTCAAAGAAAAAGTACTTGAAAAAAATGACCAGGCCCTTGCCTGATAATTCTACAATGAAGCATACTTTGACAAGCCCACTCCCTGTCTATGGACTAGTTAGTATCTTTCAGTAAAATATCAACGAACAGCCAAATATTATGTAACACAGGATAAAGTTTATCATATGAAACACCAACAAAAACAAATGAGAAAAAATATATGGAAAACAGACAATGCAGCAGGCAGAAAACTTAAAAAAATGTTCTGTGGTTAACATCCTCTGATATATAGGAAAATACATTGCATATATGAAATAAGAATAAAATGTTGTAACAAGAAACATTCAGAAAATGTTTTAAAAGAGCACTTTCAAATAACACAGAAATAGGATTTTAGAAGGGTTAGAAGATAAAGCTAGGAGGAATTCTCCCAGAAAATAGAAGAAAAATACTGATATATAGACAATATAAGAGAAAAGAAATTACCTAAAGGATCAGACCAAATGGCCCAGAAAAAAAGAGAACAGAGAGAATGGAGAGAAGGTGACTGTCAAAGAAATAACATAAGAAACTTTCTCAAAAGGACATTATTTTCCACATGGAATGGGCCTACTTTGTATATAGCACAAAGACTAAAAATTGCCCATAGAAAATATATCAAACTGGGTTTTGAGAACTACGGATTACGAAAAGTCCCAAAAGCTTACAAAGAAAAAAAAAAGTATATAAAAAAAGTCAGAAATAATAATGGTTTCCAACTTCCCAGTTAAGACTAAAAACTTTAAAAACATAAATTAGTACTTCAAATTATGAGGGACATTATTTCAAATCTAGAATTCTATACCTGAATGTAAGCCTGGAATATATTTCCAGACATACTTTTTTTTTTCAAAAATTTTACTTTGCACATACCCTCTCAGGCTACTAGAGGATGTAATTCAGCAAAACAAAAAGGAAACCAGAAAAAAATTGAAAAAGGAACACATGGGATCCAGGAAATAAGAGAATCAACACAGGAAATCCTGTGAAGACAGTTGTGTAGCAGTATTAGAGGGCAATCAAATCCAGATTGTAACAGGAGATCTAGGAGGAATATCTCCAAGAAACACAGATTCTTAATCTGTTATCATTGGATTACTAAGAGTTCACTAATAAACTTGGGTGAATAAATACAGGGATGAATTCAAGACAAGAAGGTGGAAAAATAACCAACCTCTCCTCAAAAGCATGTATTAACTCTGGAGAAAATAAAAAGTAAAATGAAGGAATGAGACACAGTAAATGATTCAGAAATGAATAAGCTTTACATAAAACACTAAATTTTATGTTACTGGAAGGAATTAAGAAAGCAGAACCCTCACCTTTTTCATATTCCACAGAGAAAGGCTGCATAGAATATGTAAAATTAAAAGAGAGCAACATAAACATGTTATTTAGAAATATAGAAATAAGTAACAGAAACATCTAAAAGATTGGAAAATAGTTGCTACGAGGAAGCAGGAACCAGAGGTGGAGAGGAGCATAACAGAAGACTCCTGATTTTAATTACAAGCTTTATAAAATTATTTCACCTTTAAAATTATTCATTTGATCTATAACTTCATCTGTTTGATAAAAAATTATTTTAAAATATAAAAACAAGGGAAGATTAGCATCCATAAAACAAGACAGAGATTTAGGCACAAAAAGATTACAATAAAAAGTGTAATCATGAAAAAAAAAGTCAACATATGGGTGAATTAGTAGAAGTAGAACTGAAAGGAGATTTAGTAAAGAAATTTCCCAGAATGCAGCACAGAGATTTGAAGAAGGAAAAAGGTGAAGGTCAATTGAAATGTAGAAGGGAAAAGTTTCAACAAACATCCAAAAGGAGTTCCAGAAATATAAAAAATTGAGAATGACAGAGAGGCAGGCAGCACATCAAAAGCATCAAGGAAGTTTATAACCACAAATTCCAGATCTACTGGATCAAGCGTCTCCATTGTTGCAACCAATGCATCTACCTGACTCTACAGTTTTGCAGGTAATTCAGGTGAGCAGTAAAGATTAAGAAACACTGCTTAAAACTATATTGAATAATCCATCTCATTAATTACCCTGGACTTTCATATAGACTAGACTAGAAGTTAAGAATATCATATTGGAATCCCACCCTGGACCATATATGAGCCATAGGGCCTTGAAGTCCCTGTTAATCTTCTGGGAACTTCAGTTACCCCACAGTAAAGTGCAGGAACCAATACACTTCCAATCTCACAAGCTTTGGACAATCAAATATTTATTCACAATGACATAGGCACTGGGTTAAATGCTTAATACACAATCTCCTTGAACTTCAAAACAGTTTTATAAGATAGTACTATTATCAGCCTCATTTTATAAATGGAAAAGTAGAGAGGCCTAATGCTTTAAATAACTTTCATGTGAAAGTTACTAATATTAAGTTACCTGAATTTATTTATCTAGCAATTCACTCTTGTGTATTAGTGCCTATACAGGGTTAAAGAATTCAATTAGAACTTATTAAACTCAACACCAAAGAAACAAACAATCCAATCATGAAATGGGCAAAAGACATGAACAGAAATCTCACAAAGGAAGACATAGACATGGCCAACATGCACATGAGAAAATGCTCTGCATCACTTGCCATCAGGGAAATACAAATCAAAACCACAATGAGATACCACCTCACACCAGTGAGAATGGGGAAAATTAACAAGGCAGGAAACCACAAATGTTGGAGAGGATGCGGAGAAAAGGGAACCCTCTTACACTGTTGGTGGGAATGTGAACTGGTGCAGCCACTCTGGAAAAATGTGTGGAGGTTCCTCAAACAGTTAAAAATATACCTGCCCTACGACCCAGCAATTGCACTGTTGGGGATTTACCCCAAAGATTCAGATGCAATGAAACGCTGGGACACCTGTACCCCGATATTTATAACAGCAATGGCCACAATAGCCAAACTGTGGAAGGAGCCTCGGTGTCCATCGAAAGATGAATGGATAAAGAAGATGTGGTTTATGTATACAACGGAATATACTCAGCTATTAGAAATGACAAATACCCACCATTTGCCTCAATGTGGATGGAACTGGAGGGGATTATGCTGAGTGAAGTAAGTCAATCGGAGAAGGACAAACATTATATGTTCTCATTCATTTGGGGAATATAAATAATAGTGAAAGGGAATAGAAGGGAAAGGAGAAGAAGTGGGTAGGAAATAACAGAAAGGGAGACAGAACATAAAGACTCCTAACTCTGGGAAACGAACTAGGGGTGGTGGAAGGGGAGGAGGGCAGGGTGGGGGTGAATGGGTGACTGGCAATGAGGGGGGCATTTGACGGGATGAGCACTGGGTGTTATTCTGTATGTTGGCAAATTGAACACCAATAAAAAATAAATTTATTATTAAAAAAATTTAAAAAATAAAAAATTCAATTATCTTAATAGTTTCCCCATTTTAGAAATTAGTGCAACCCTGTTATGAAAATTAGCTGATTAACAATTTTATTAAGGAAAATTAAGATTACTCTAAAGAAACCCATCTGCAAAAATTATGAACCTCTCCTAAAAAAAAAAAAAAAAAAAAGAACTAAACAAAACTGTAAGCATGCTCCCTTTATCACTTTAACACCAATTAGTCAAAAGGAAGTTGGTGAATGAGTGGGGAGGCCATATGCAAAATGCTCTTTGAGGACTGTTCCAAAGAGGGAAAAAAACTTAAACATATATGGAACATTTGCTCCATTTGGTTATAAATGTAACATCAGAGTGTTTGCCAACGTAACTCTAAAGGGTACTCTCCTCGCACAATGACTGCTGAGCAGTTTTTTAACTGAGTTACAATCAAACTGGCACTAGGGAGAGTAAAAACCATAAACTGAATTCTCAATAATATGTTTTCAGGCAAAGGGCTACATGACTATTTCCAGATTTGACTGCTAGGATTCATAAATTCCAAAGGCCTCATGCTTCTCCATATCACAGTGTAGTTAAGTTCACTAGTCCTGTTGTGCCCAAGATCACGAATCCGAGAAACCACCAAGGAACCAACACCGATGCAAAACACACGAGGGTTTATTTACAAGCTCGAGCCTGGGTCCAAGTATACCCGACACAGTGGAGCAGGGACTTGGACCCCTAGACTAAGAGGCTTAGCAACTTTATAGAGGCCAGTGGCCAATGGGATACGCAGAAAGTTGCACAGTCTTGCTGGTCCACTTGCAGGTGGCCGGTGGCCGATTGAATTACATTTTACCCTACAGTATCCATTTGAACTGGCCTATCACTGAGCCAGATTTCCGGTTAGGGTGTGCCCTGGTCTTTGACTAGGGCGGGGCAGTACCCTAAGCAATAAGCAGGTCAGCACAAGGCGGGTGCAGCACAAAATAGAGTCAGTCAGTCCTGTTCTGCTTGTCCAAGGGTAGGGGATTTTGTTAAATTTCCTGGGTCCCACAGTCCCTGTAGAGAATTAACTGCTTACAAACCTTAGCAATAAAGTCATCAGTTTGGGCCTAATGAAAAATAAAGAGAAGTTGGCACCTAAGCAGAACCTGTGAGAAAACAGAACAGGTTGAATGCAAGCCTGTGATTTTTGTAGCAGAGCACTGTAAAACAGAACATACATACAGTAGGATTATTCACATTTTAACCTAATGCAGGACTTTGAAAGCCAAATAAATGCTTCCAATAGACTCCACTCCGTAATAATTCTTTTGGTCAGTGCCAAGGGTAAAATGAAAAGCACAAGTTTCAATGCTGGCAAATGTCATTGTTCCTAAAGACTATTTTCCCCAGAGGTTTAGGAGGTATTTCTTTACATTTTCTGTAGCTTTGATACGAAAGAGCTTGGTTCCTGTCTCACACAGTCGAAGACGGAATCTCTGAATCTCGCTGAGGACAGAAAGTGAGCAAAGAGAGAGAGAGGTTTATTAAGCAGAGATACAGAAAAAGTTCTCAAAAATGAGAGGGGTACCCACAGGGTTCCCACTGAGGGCTTTTATGGTCTGTCTTTTCTAGGAAACTGGGAAAATTGGTAAATTTCTTGTCAGTATGAGAGCAGATATTTAGAACAAATATGGTGGACTTGTAACAAGATGTTTCTTGTAAATATCATGAGCACAAACAAGGTGTTCCCTTTTCTCTGGTTAATATCTCCTCCATAATATTTCTCTACATCTGGAGTTTCTGTGAACCTAGTAGCCATTAAAGGGGGATACTACCTAACATTTTGGAGCTAGGGCCAGGTTTATTTTTTTGTTTTTACTATCTTATCTCTATTTCCTTGGGATGGGTGGGAGCCTGACAGCTGGGGCCTTTCGGTGTCCTTGGGGTTTATGGGAGCCCACAGATTCCTGGAAGCCTGACTCTGGGCCTTTCCCTTACCTTTCCCTGCCTAGCCCCTCTGCCCCTAACTTGTTCCTACATCAGCTTAATGGAAAGGTCAAGTTAATTATCTGAGACTCCTTCTAAATAATTGCAAAATAAAAACTAAACAACTTTCAAATGTGAGGAAAAACTTGAGTGGCCCATACACATAAGCCTATAGCCTGCAAATCTGAAGTGTGCACTGAACAGAAGAAGCAGGTGTTCAAAGACCAGTTAGATAATTAGATGCTGCAGTATAATGGGTTTTACCAGTAATGACAGCTGCAGAGATCACTGGAAAACCTAACTCTAGAACATTGGAGTGTGAGGAAGGTAAATGGAGGAGTATTAAAATCAATGATCTTCCTGACTTGACTCTGAAACTTGAAGTAACTCAAGAGAAACCATGGAACTAAGTATCTAAAAGCACCACCTTAGCCTTACTAAAGCAAAAGCCAAAGAAAGGATTAATAACAATGTAGCCTCCATGTTCTGGGTACATGCTCTGTGCCAAATACACTGAGAAGCTCTTTCTGTGCATTAGCTCATTTAATTTAATCCTCTCCACAATATTATTAATCTGATTTTACAGAGGCACCTATTTAGTCTTAGTGAGATTAACTAAATTGCCAAGGTCACAATGTTTGTAATGGAGGAGCTAGGATATGAACAGATCAATATGACTCCAACATATGTCATTTAATGATCCTGAGAGTTTCAAAAATTCCATCATTTATCAAAATTTTTTTCAAAGATCAGTTTAAAAAGTCCTAAATAAGATTCAGATAGCCTCCTACCTGTATATAACATACAACCACAAGAATAGATTGAATCAGAGATGAAATGGGATCATATTATGTAACAAAACATGCCTAGAATCTCTCACAAGGAGAGGAATGGCACCCTACAGTCTGTGCTAGTGCTGAACAGTTCAACTTACTACTATGGTCTCAATAGTGAGTTGAAATCCTCCCTTCAGTTTCCATTCATTGGTTCCATTCAACTCTGTTACACATAGAAATAAGCTGAATCCCTTCTGCACATTCTTAGGTAGCCAGCATGTCACCTCTCTATCTTCTCTTCAGGTAAAATAGCTTTGTTTCTTCAATCTTCCCTCATATTAGAGTTTTCATGGCCCTTGACCCTCCTGTCTTCATCTAAACTCATCTTTTTCTTTATAAATATCTAAGTATAGTATCAAATCTGAATAATACTTCTGGAATGGTCTAACCATTGGGGAGTATAATGGAACCATTATAGACTAGTTTTGCTACAAATGTTATTACTCGAAACTGAAATCACCTTAGCTGTTTTGGCTGTCATATAACACTACTGACTTATTCATATTGGGCCTTCACGTTTTTTGGTTTTTTTTACACAGACCCTCATTCTAGACAAGAAAATTTGAGGTTCTAAATATAAAATCCTATATTTATCTTAAAGTTTTTTTTTTCTTATAAAACTTCATTAAATCCTAAACTGTCAAGGTAGATTTGAGTTACTCTAAGCCAAAGACTGATAGATGTTAGATCCTACAGAGTTGTTTTCCCCCTCTGCCATATTGACTAGCAGTAATCTAGATGATGGCTGCTCTGTCAATCTAGATCCCAGAATGAGGACAACATTGTTGTGAATCAAAGCCCTCTGGTGACCCGTGGTGAACATGCAGTGGAACAAGAAATATTCCTTTGTTATTTAAACCATTCAGATTTTGGAGTGGCACTTTACTATGATCTGGTCTAACCTGGTGAATAAGAGTTTTGTAATATAGCATCTGACTCCCTAGGTACCAGATGCTAGTTCCAGCAGTCCATCTGTGATACAATTCCAAAAGCTAATTCAAAAAATTCCTCACTCATTCAATGTTACTAGAAAAGAGCTCTTCAGAATTGCTTCCCTATCTGGGAAATTCACTATTACCACCACTGTATGTACACACACACACACACACACATACACACCTACCTTTCTCAGATTCTTTTTATTTTTTAAAAGATTTTATTATATGTGAGAGACACAGAGAGAGAGGCAGAGACACAGGCGGACGAAGAAGCAGGCTCCCTGCGGGAAGCCTGATACAGGACTCAATTCCAGAATCCTCAGATCACAACCTGAGCCAAAGACAGATGCTCTAACACTGAGCCACCCAGGCACCCCCTTAAGTTCCTTTCTCCATTCAAAAACATAATTCTGTTTTTGAGACTGGTTTTAAAGTCTAACGACTCCCTTACTCTTGGACTGGTACATCCTAAGATGGATACATGCAATTCTTGTCCAAAGGACTACAATTACAGCATCATGCTGTTTTCAAAATGCCATCAGCACACTACAAAAAATCCTGTGCTGTTTACTTTGGTGGATGGTTAGGGTAAGATTATATTATTGGAAAAGGGAAAGAAAGGTTTAAATAAAAGTTACAAATGGAATTTCTAATATATGACAAGAGGAATTTGATCTTCAATCAAATAGGTAGTCTGGAACAGCTCATCCTGCCCATGGGTCCTGTCCCCATGCTTTAATAAAACCACCTTTTTGCACAAAAAATAACAATAACAATAAAATAAAATAAATATTCTGGGAAGATACCTAAATAGAAATTTAACAACTTTCTCAGGAATCACAGATGTATTACTTCAGCTCATATTAATCAATTCTGTACTCAAATAGTGATAGTTTGACATAGTATGTCACTTAATAACTACTCACTGTTTTCTAATTATCTCTTGTGTATTTTTCTTGTTTTCTTAATTAGGTTATAAATAAAGGGCAAATAAAACTTTAAATTTCATTTAAACCAACGACATCTCCCAGGCTTGTGTATAAAGGCTGTTTATGCCACTACCGTACCATTTTGATAACCATAGCTTAATAATATTCCTCAGTGGGCAGCCCCAGTAGCTCAGCAGTTTAGCACCGCCTTCAGCCTACGGCCTGATCCTGGAAGGCTCCCTGCGTGGAGCCTGCTTCCCTTTCTGCCTGTGTCTCTGCCCCTCTCTCTCTCTCTCTCTCTCTCTCTCCCTCTCTCTCTGTGTGTGTGTCTCTCACGAATAAATAAATAAAATCTTTTTTAAAAAATAGTATTGCTCAGAATCCGGATATGTGAATGGTTTCTGCAGTGTTCTCCTTTCTCAGAATTTCTTTAGGTATTCAGTCTTTTGTGGTTCCATATAAATTTTAGGAGTGTTTTTTCTACTTCTGGAAAAACAAACAAACAAACAAAAAAACAAAACAAAACAAAAAAAAAAACGCCACAAGAATCTTGATAGGGATTGCATTAAATCTATAGATGGCTTTTGGTAGTATTGAGATTTTAATAATATTAATTTTCCAGTCCATGGAACACAGGATAAGTTTCCATTTGTGTTTTCTTCCATTGTTTTCATCAATCTCTTATAGTTTACAAAGTACAGTCTTTCATCTCCCTTGTCAAATTTACTATTTTATTATTTCTGATGCTACTGTAAATGGAACCAATTTCTTTTTCATAAAGTTCATTGTTAGTATATAGAAAGACAACTGATTTTTGTATGTTAATTCTGTACCCTGCAACTTTATTGAATTCATTGTTTAGATCCAACAGATTTTCAGTTGAGTCCTTAGGATTTTCTGTATATAAAATCACATCTTAATCAAGAAAGGATGCTGTATTTTGTCAAATGCTTTTCCTGCATCTACTGAGAAAATCATATGGTTCTTTCCTTTCATTCTATTAATGCGATATATCACATTGATTAATTTGCATATGTTAAGCCACCTTTGCATTCCAGGGATGAATCCCAGTTGATCATAGTGTATGTCCTTTTATTTTTTATTTTTTTATTTATTTTCTTTGTATGATCCTTTTAATGTGATGCTGAATTTGGTTTGCTAATATTTTATTGAGAATTTTTATAACTGTATTTACCAGCAAACTGGCCTGTGGTGTTCTTTTCTAATAGCGCATTTTTCTGGTTTTCAGTTCATGACAATGTTGGCTTCATAAAATGAGTTTGGGAGTGTTCTTTAAATAGTTGATAAAATTTACCAGTTAAGTCACCAGACCCTGGGCTTTATCTTCATTGGAGATTTTTGATTACTGATTCAATCTCCTTACTAGTAATTGGTCTTTTCAGATTTTCTATTTCTTCCTGATTCAGTCTAGGTGGGTTGTATGTTTCTAGAATTTTTGTATTTCTTCTGGGATGTCTAGTTTGTTGGCATATTGTTGTTCATAGTAGCCTCTTATGATCCTTTGGATTTCTGTGGTATCAGTTTTTTTTTTAAAGATTTTATTTATTTATTCATGAGAGATATATATAGAGAGAAGCAGAGACACAGGCAGAAGAAGCAGGCTCCATGCAGGGAGCCCTACGTGGGACTCGATCCCAGGACTCCAGGATCACGCCTTGGGCCAAAGGCAGGCGCTAAACAGCCGAGCCACCCAGGGATCCCCTGTGGTATCAGTTGTAATGTCTCCTTTTTCATTTATAATTTTGTTGATTTGAATTCTTTCTCTTTTTTTCTTGGTTAGTGTAACTAAGCATTTGTCAGGTTTTTTTTTTTTTTTTTTTTTCTTTTCAAAGAACAAATTCTTGGTTTGGGTAATCTTTTCTTTTTTCTTCTCTGTTTCATTTATTTCTGCTCTAATCTTTTTTTTTTTTTTTTTTAAGAAAGAGAGAGCAAGAGCAGGTGGTTTGGGGGGTGTACAAAGAGAGAGGGAGAGAGAGAATTTTAAGCAGACTTCACACTCAGTGCAGAGCCTGAGGGAGGGCTTGATCTCATGAGCCCAAGATCATGACCTGAGCTGAAATCAAGAATTGATGCTTAATCAGCTGAACCACCCAGGCCCTCCATATTTCTGCTGTAATTATCTTCTTTCTTCTGTTAACGTTGGGCTCAGTTCTTCTTTTTCTAGTTCCTTAAGGTGTAGAGTTATATTGGTTATTTGCTATCTTCCTTGCTTCTGAACATAGGCATTTATTGCTATGATCTTCCCTCTTAGGACTGATTTTGCTGCATCCCACAACTTTTGGTATGTTGTTTTTATTTTCATTTGTCTCAAAAAAAAAAAAACTATTTTTATTTCCCCTTTAGCTTATTCTCTGATCCACTGGTTGTTCAGAGGAGTGTTAAATAATTTCCATTTATTCATGAATTTTCCAGGTTTCATCTTATTGTTGATTCCTGGTTTCATGCCACTGCAGTCAGAGAAGATAGTTGGTATGATTTCAATCTTCTTGAATTTGCTAAAACTTTTTTGAGTTTAAAATATGATCAACCCTAGAAAATGTTCCATGTGCAGTTGAGAGGAATGTATATTCTGGCATTGTTGGATAGAATGTTCTGTATGTGTCTGCTAGGTCCATTTCATCTACCACATTGTTCAAATCCACATCTGATCTTCTGTGTCGATGATTTATCCATTATTGACAATGAGATATTAAAGTCCCCAACTATTGGGATCCCTGGGTGGCGTAGCGGTTTGGCGCCTGCCTTTGGCCCAGGGCGCGATCCTGGAGACCCGGGATCAAATCCCACATCAGGCTCTCGGTGCATGGAGCCTGCTTCTCCCTCTGCCTGTGTCTCTGCCTCTCTCTCTCTGTGACTATCATAAATAAACAAAAATTAAAAAAAGAAGTCCCCAACTATTACTGTATTATTGTTTATTTCTCCTTTTATCTCCATTAGTTTTTGTTTTATATATTTATGTGTTCCAATGTTGGGTACATAAATATTTACAATTGGTGTATGTTCTTAATGTGCTGACCCCTTTATCATTATATAATGACCTGCTTTGTGTCTTTTTACTATTTTAGTTTAGAGTCTATTTTTTAGGCTTTGGGGTTTGGGGTTTGTTTGTTTGTTTTTTGGTTACCATTTAGTTGAAATTTTTTTTATCTCTGAACTCTCAGTCTCTGTTTTTGAGGCTTAAGTGAGTCTCTTGTGAGCAGCAAATTTCTGGATCTTGTTTTTTATCCATTCAGCTATTCAATGTCTACTAATGGGAGAATTTTATCCATTTTTGTTTAAGTAATCATTTTTAGGTAAGAACCTTCTATTATCATTTTGTTCATTGCTTTCTAGTTGTTTTATAGATCCTCCAATCCTTTTTTCTCTTATTTTTTTGTGTTTTGATGTCTTTTGGTATCAATATACTTTGACTTCTTTATCATGTTCTTTTCTGTAATAACTACAGTATCTTGGGATCCCTGGGTGCCTCAGCGGTTTAGTGCTGCCTTCAGCCCAGGGCCTTATCCTAGAGACCCGGGATCGAGTCCCACATTGGGCTCCCTGCATGGAGTCTGCTTCTCCCTCTGCCTCTGTCTCTGCCTCTCTCTCTCTCTCTCTCTCATGAGTAAATAAATAAAATCTTTAAAAAATAAAAAAATAAAATAAAAAAATAACTATAGGATTTTCCCTTATGGTTACCATGGAGGCTTATACAAAATATTTTAGGCTTACAGCACCCTATTTTAGACTGATAACAACTTCAGTACAATTTGTAAACTTTACATTTTAACTTCTCACATTTGAGGTTACTGTTGTTACAATTTCCATATTTTTATATTGTCTAACTAATAACATATTATAGTTGTGGTTATTTTTACTGTATTCATTCTTTAACTTTTAAGCTAGAGTTTTAAGTGAATTATGCACCACTATTACCATATTTCAGAATCTAACCATGACTATATATTTACTATTACCCATGAAATTTACACTACCTTTTTATGCTTTTATGATGTTAATTAGTGTTCTTTTATTTCCATTCAAAAAACTTCCTTTAGCATTTCTTGTAAGGCAGGTCTGGTAGTAATGAACTCCCTCAACTTTTGTCTGTTCAGGAAAGTCTTTGTCCCTTCTTCACTTCTGAAGGAAAGTTTCGCTGGATATAGAATTCTTGGCTGACAGTTATTCTTTCTTACAGTGTTTTGAAAATGTCATCCCATTCTCCCTGGCCTAAAAAGTTCTGTTGAAAAATCTGCCTATAGTTTTATGGGGGTTGGGTGGCTTCCTTGTATGGAATGTCTCTCTTCTCTTGCTATTCTTAAAATTCTTTCTTTGACTTTTGACAATTTAATTATAATGTGTCTTAGTATAGCCCTATTTATGTTCAACCTAGTTGAAGTTCTTTGGACCTTATGGATCTAAATATCTATTTGTCTCCCCAGGTTTAGGAAGTTTTTAACCATTATTGCTTTAAATACACTTTATGCCACATTCTCTTTCTCTTCTCTTTTGGAATTCCCATAATGCAAATATCATTTTTTTAAGTGTCTTTTATATAATTGCTGTTGGCTTTCTTCACTCTTTTTCATTCTTTGTTCTTTTTGCTCCTCTGGGTAATTTCCAATGTCCTATCATTCAGGTCACTTATTCTTCTGCAGAGTCAAGTCTACTTTTGAAACTCTCTATTGAATTCTTCAGTTTGGCTATTGTATTTTTCAACTCTAGAATTTCTAGGGTTTTTTCATTTTTGTTTTTCATGGCTGCGATTTTCTTGTCAAACTTATCATTTTATTCCTGTATTATTTTTGCTGATTTCATTTTGTTGTCTGGCTGTGCTTTCCTGTAGCTCACTGAACTTCCTAGGAGGTTCATTTTGAATTCCTCGTCTGACAGTTCATAGATCTCCATTTCTTTAAGGTCAGTTATTGCAACTTTACTAGATTCCTTTGGTGCATCATATTTATATAATGTTTCATGATCCTTGATACCATACACTGGTATCTACATATTTGAGTAATCAGACTCTACCAGATGTTACAGGTTTACTTGATAGAGACAATTATTCACCAATCACCTCAGTTTGAGTTTCTAGGTATGTTTACTAGTAATGGGCTTAGACAGGTGAAGCCTGCTATTACGGTCTACTTTTAGGTGAAGCAACTATTGAAACTCTGAAGACAGGGATGAAAGATATGCCATGGCCTGAGAACAGTTAAATAAAACTGCTGGCTTTGATTTCTACCTAAGTGAGGCAGTAGGGAGGGTTCCACACTTGCCTGGATTCTCTGATCAGGATTACTAGATAATAGAGACTGACTACTATATTCAGCAGTGGATGGGGCTATGAATTAACTTCTCTGCCCTGGCAGGGCTGCAGGATGGGACTTGGAGCCTGTATAACTTGTTGCTTGGGTATCGGAATCAAGCCAAAATGTGCACTAAATTCCCTGGTCTGGTGACGGGACTGGTTTTGCTCTACAAATGGGGGAAGCCACAGGCTGTGCCACTGCATGAGGGCTGCAGCTTCCCATATGCTGTGGTTAGGTTCCTTGGTCAGATAAATAGGCTGTATTCTGTGATAAGCAGGGCTACACATTAGATTCCCTGCCTGGGTGCTGTGGGAGAAGCCGTTCTACAGCTGGTAAAATTTTGTTATCTTAAACTGATCAGACCCCAAGTTCCCTGACTGAATAGGGCCACTGGCTTTGTTCTACTAACTGGCTTTGCTTGCCCACCTGTTGGCTCAAGTGCTACTGGGCCACACAACTTCCAGGAGTGTCTCCAGCCCTTCTAATGAGATGAGGACAGAAGATGCTCTTCACAGCAAGTGGCTCTATGTCTCAGCTTCCTTGCCTGAGTGGGAAGTGGAGGAACTGCTCCAGGCTACTCTCAATTTCCAGAATAGGTTCTGCAGTTGGTAGTGACTGAGAGCTACACTTAGCCTTTGCTATGAATTAATCCTCCTGCCTATGTGTAGCACAAGAACAGTCCATGCCTGATAGTGGTTTTGTTCTAAGTTATGACCAGCTTTGCTTGCCAACCTTTCACCTGGAGTGCCACTGGGCCACAATGCTCCCAGGAATTGTCAGTCATCCTGGTCAGATGCAGGCAGAAGATACTCTCCACAGCGGTTGGGGCTATGATTCAGCTCCTTTCCTGGTCAATGGCAAACCAAGCTCTAAAGTAGGCAAAATTCATTTGAGGATCACAATCAGGGAGATTTATACCCTGCTGAGTTCCTTGGTCACAAAGTGCCCCTGACTTGATTCTGCGTATAAACAAAACCACTGCTTGGGATTACTACCTGGGCACTGCAGGTATGAACTTGATCTGCCAAGATCCATGTGCTGGTTGTTGACCTCACTGTGACCAAAATCCAGATATACTTTTTTAATCTTTTTTTTTAATTCCAGTATAATTAACATAGAATGATATATTAATTTCAGGTGTACAACACAGTGATTCAACAATTCTGTACAATGCTCATCATGGTAAGTGTACTCTTAATCCCCTTCATCAGTTTCACCCATCCCCTCACCATCCCTCCTGGCAAGCACCAATTTGTTCCTTATATTTAAGTGTATGTGTTCTTTGTCTCTTTTTTATTTTGTTCATTTGTTTTGTTTCTTATGTTCCACATTTGAGTGAAATATGGCATTTGTCTTTCTCTAACTTATTTCACTTAGCATTATACCCTCTAGATCCATCCATGTTGCTGCAAATGGCAAGATTTCATTCTTCTTTTTGGATGAGTGATATTCCATTACATATATTCACCACATCTTTATTCATTCATCTATGAATAAATATTGGGTTGCTTCCATACCCATCTGGTTACTGTATATAATGCTGCAATAAACACAATGATGTATATAACTTTTCAAATTAGCATTTTTGTTTTCTAGGGCTAAATAACAGTGGGATTACTGAACCATTTGGTAATTCTATTTTTAATTTTTTGAGGAACCCCCATACTACTTTCCACAGTAGCTTCCCCAGTTTGCATTCCCACCAAAAGTGCACAAGGGTTTCTTTGTCTCTACATGCTCACCAATATTTGTTTCTTCTTGATTCTAGCCATTCTGACAGATGTGAGGTGATATCTCATTGTGATTTTGATTTGCATTTCCCTGATGATTAATGATGTTGGGCATCTTTTCATGTGTCTGTTGACTATATGTCTTCTTTGGGAAAATGTCTGTTCATGTCTTCTGTCCATATTTTTTTAAAGATTTTATTTATTTATTCATGAAAGACACACACAGAGAGAGAGAGAGAGAGAGAGAGAAAGAGAGAGAGAGAGAGGCAGAGACACAGGCAGAGGGAGAAGCAGGCTCCATGCAGGGAGCCCGATGTAGGACTTAATCCCAGGACTCCAGGATCACTCCCTGGGCCAAAGGCAAATGCTTAACCGCTGAACTACCCAGGGATCCCTGTCCATTTTTCAATTGCTTGTTTGTTTTTTTTTGGTGTTGAGTTGTGTACATTATTTATATATTTTGGATACTAACCCCTCAAAAGACGTACCATTTGCAAATATCTTCCACCCTTCCTTTGACTTTTTGTTTTGTTGATGGTTTCCTTCATTGTACAAAAGCTTTTTTACTTTGATATAGTCCCAATAGAAAAACCCAAACTTTTAAAACAAGCAATTAAATCATTACAAATTTGAATATTCAGCCCCACTAAAACATTTTATATAAGCTGATATATTTAAAAAAAAAAACAGATTACTGTAGTACAGATGATAAAAACAAGTAAAAACTTAGCAAAATTACTAGCTAGAAATCAAACTGCCCATTATATCTTACTTTACACCAGCGATTCTTAATGTTTTATGGGATGCAGATTTACTAAGGAATCTGATGAACACTTCGAACCAACTTCTACCCTCAGGAAAATAGACACACAAAGTTTTACAAGAATTTTACAGAAAATCGTAACACTGAGTTGTGAACAATATTAAAACAAATAAACCAATTAAGATCTACAAGTCTACTATTAATTGGATGAAGTCTCCAACTTAAAATGAGTTACCTCATGGGAACAATTTAATAAAATGGCACTTAGAACCCCAAGATAGGCCACAATATCAGTAAGCTATGTGGATAAAATACCATATATGTAACTTTTTTAAATAATAGAAAACAACCCCTACTAACTGGAATTGATAATTACCCTTTGAGTATCTACTGTATATGTAACTGAAGTAGGCCTATCAGGTATGCAAAAAAAAGTAGAAGACTTGGCCATAACTCTTTAGATAAGGATTGCTAACTATCCCTCAATATCTTTTCTTCTACTTATGAAGAACCCTCAATGTTTGCCTGGCCTTCAGGCAACCGGATAAAGATTACATTTCCCATCCTCCCTTGAAGCCAAGTTCTAAGTTTTGGCCAGTTGGTTATAAGTGCAAGTGAATTGTTCTACTTTTGGGAAATGTCCTTAAAGGGAAGGAGCTCCCCCCTTCCTTGCTTTACCTCCTTCCTGTTGCTGCAACATAGACATCGTGGATAGGGCTTTTGCCTTCATTTTAGACTACATAGTAATCATTAAAATGGAAGCCTCACTTGGTAGAAAAGCAAAATAGAAGGATCCCAGGCCTCTAACATCATGGAGAATCATGCCAGACCCTCACTCAGTTTATACATGAGAGAGAAATAAATGTTTGTCTTGTTTAAGCAGCTATTATTTTGGGTGTTTGATCACTTGCACACAAACCTAATCTTCCTTCAAAAAGCTTATAATGGTATTGAGTATGAAAACTAGTTTATGTGAAACTATGCAAGTAAAACAGCACAGCCAGTGTTAAATTAAAAACCAGCTGAGTTCCAGTTGTACAAAAGTTTTCAGTTTGAAATGGGATGTATTTTCCCATAAGAGTAATTCAATAAAATTATGTTTAAGAGACCCAACATAGCCCACAAAAAGCAAAAGCATAATGTGGTTAAAAACTTGTACTTCAGGCTCAGGGAGCCTGCTTCTCCCTCTGCCTATGTCTCTGCCTCTGTGTGTGTGTGTCTCATGAATAAACAAAATATTTTTTTAAAAATTGTACTTAAGGGGATCCCTGGGTGGCTCAGCGGTTTAGCACCTGCCTTCGGCCCAGGGCATGACCCTGGTGTCCCGGGATCGAGTCCCCGCATCAGGCTCCCTGCATGGAGCCTGCTTCTCCCTCTGCCTGTGTCTCTGCCTCTCTCTCTCTGTCTCTCATGAGTAAATAAAATCTTTTTTAAAAAATTGTACTTAAAAAATTTTAAACAGTAAAATAAGTAAATTAATAATATATTTGAGCTTACAGAATCTATGAAAGTGTATTCAAAGAGGAACAACACAGGACTTCACAATAAACTACAATATTAAAACTGGGAGAAAAATAGTGAAAAATAATAAAAAATAAATGTAAAAATTCATCATTAATGCTGGTACATTTGGAATCATGTAATAAGCTTTTAAAAATGCTGATTCCTGGAACCTACCCCAGACTAAATCAGAACCTGGGGATTAGGGGCAAGGCCCAGTATCAATAGTTTACAAAGCTCCTAGTAATTCTAATGGGTAGCCATAGTTGAGAACTACTGCTGGAGAAAATTAAAAGGGCTGTGACATATCTAAATGGGACATTCAAGGGCTTCAGCAAGTGATGCTATCAGTTTTTTTTTTAATTTTTGTCTGGGTTTTACTGAAAAATAACTTACAGGGCACCTGGGTGGCTCAGTCAGTTAAGCATTTGCCTTGGGCTCAGGTCATGATCCCAGGATTCTGGGATCAGCCCTGGACTGCTTCCCTGCTCAGAGAGGAGACTGCTTCTCCCTCTGCCTCTCCCCACTTGTGCTTGTGCACATGCTCTCTCTCTCTCTCTCAAATAAATAAATAAATAACATCCAGAAAGAAGAAAGAAGGGATGAGAGAGAGAGAGAGAGGGAGGGAAGAGAAAGGAAGAAAGAAAACTTGCTTTTAGGTGTTTTATTGTTTTGAAGTTGAGGGTTTTTTTGACCCAGCTATTGTCACACATCACCTCTTACTCAAAATTAAGTTCATTGGAGGTTTATAAATGGACTAAACAATTTCTACTTTCAGTGTGAATATAACATAATTTCTTCAACTGCCAAAGCTAAATATCCCTCTTAATCAACAGTTTTCTTAACCAAGATCTATATTCCTATCTCTCTCAGGGTTTCTATCTCCAACTCTTTCCATGTTTCTCTCTCCACTGACTTCATGTTCTCCCCTCCTTCCAATCCGAAGAGAGATGCTTCCTCTCATCCTCTCCACTGTCCAGTTTTATGGGAAAGGCTTAAGTCCATGAAGCTGGAGATAGTCAATGAACAGGCCAAAGCCAAAGACTGAGACCCAGAGAGCAGAAGAGCATCATCAATCAACATTATTGAGAACACACTGGGAGTCTCCAGATATAAAGAGAGTTTGCCTGCTGAGAAAGATACTGCTAAAAAATATTTTTGAGGCAGTCAGAGAAATTTGAATATTGGCTGGAAGGAATTATCATTAATGTTGTTAGATTGATGGCATTGTAATTATAAGAAAAAACCAATTAGATATATTCCATTAACTATATATGTAATTACATGATGTCTGGGGATTTGCTTCAAAATACTGTGGCCAAAATTAAATAGGAGTGAGGAAGATGGGTGAAACAAGATTAACAAATGTTGATAATTGTTGAAGTTGGGTAATTGAGGCTATTATACCATTTTCACTACTTTTATGTTTGAAATTTCCCCTAATAAGAAAATTGGCTTGAAATATGGTTCCAACTATAGCATTCATGAGGAAAATAATAGAAAATAAAAATAATAGACTATGTAGAAAATATTAGAAACTGCTCTCTAGATCAATTGGCATGGAGAATGTGTCAGTCAGAAAATTAAAGGAGACAGAGATAAGTGGTATGGAAGGGGGAAAGATTTGATTGAGAGGGGAAACTAGATCCAGAACTTTAGGAGTCATAATTTAACATGTTTAAAAACAAGATAAATAGCCATTCTGATTAGGGGAGGGATTTTCTTTAATAAAGATAGGAATGATGTCACCCCCATATCATGATGTAGGAGATTAAAATTAATTTTTATGGAAAAATATTAATAAAGGTATTAACAATAATAATAAAACAACTAACAGCAATTGAGTGCTTACCACTTTCCAGGCAGTATGCAAAGTACTTTATATACATTTCTCATATAAGCTTCACAGCAGTCTTATGACCTGTAGGCTATTATTAGCACCCAACCCCTACTCTTTTAATATTTGAAGAAACTGAGCTCAGACAGGTAACAAGAGATTGCCCAAAGTCACACGCTACCAAAAGTCAGAGCTGGGACTTTAATCCAGGTCTGCTTAAATCCAAATCCCAGGTCTTTAATCATCTCGTTATTCTATACCCTCATGTCATTGTAAACTTCTCTTTGTATAAGGAAGTATAAGGGGTATTTGGGGCTGTGATTCCTGGCATCAGTGATTTCCTCTTGTTGCCTGGAGTGTTTAGTAGGAATCTAATAAAGAAATGCAGAGAATGCCTCAGGGAAAGGGTTACAACAAGGCAAGTACACCATACAAGAACAGAAGTACTGTACCTCTGCCAAAGAGGTAAAAAAGAAAAAAGGGAATCACACATCTCTTATACATCCAGAACTGATTAAAAAACAAACAAACAAAACAAAAAGCCCAGCTAGAGAAAAATTGAAGAGTATATATGCCAGGGTTACATTCTACTCTTCGAATCAATTTCCACTCTAACAACAACCCATCTGTCTTCACAATTATAGGTTCCCAGGTTGTTCTGTGCTCTCCTCCAGGGAACCTTTCTCTTAGGCAACAAACTCCTATCTAGATATATCTATTAGGATAGAATAGTATAGCTGTCTAGCCTCCCCCAAGTATTTGTTTTAAGCCTCTACCACCCCTGGTGACAATCAAAACAATCTCCATCCCTCCTTGAGCAGGTGGGGGTTAGAGGGGAGGCATGAGCACTGGAAAGCCAAGAAACTGTTTCCTGGCCCCTGAAATGTGCATAGTGTGAATGACAGATTCCTTATGTTATGGTGTTAGGAAGTGAGTACACATGAATAAATAGTATCCATCTGGGAGCTGGAGGACCTGTGTTTATGTTTCCCACTTCTGGTACTATATTATCTTTAGTAAGTCACTTTACCACTCTGGGCTTCAGATTCCTTATTTAATAAGAGGGGGCTATAATAAAGAATTTTATAACATTTCTAGTTGCAGAATCCTTTCACCAAATGATAGCTCTCAGGGAAACTAACAATGTATATAACAGACAAAATGTGAAACTACTCTGAGTGAGAGTCAAAGGGACCCTTTCCCATGCCTTATTGTAATGGATCATATTAAGGTGCTTCTTATTTTAAATGTTCTATGATTATAAGTAAACTCCTTGTAGCCTGAGGAGAAGGCAGGGTCCATTTGAGCAGCTGCACCAGAGGATCCTCTGGCCCCCAGATGGCTGCCCTCCTTTATCAGTGAGCCTCTTCCTAAAGCAAATAAGCAAAGAAAAAAATCCCACAGAAACAGAGTCCGACGTGAGGACTCAGGGAGCCAACAGAAAACTCAAATCCATCCAGGCAAACTAAAACACATTCCAAGGAAGAGATAAGGTTTATGAAAAGGAAACTAACACAATCACTTAAAAGAATTTCAACATTAAACCACTCAGGCCAGGCTGCCAGGCCACACGGAGGCTACAAAATGTCCAAGGTCGGCCCTGAAAAAAAAAGACTTCACAGGGACGCATGCCTTGATTTTCCTCTTTTGTTTCTCATTGCCCTGGGGTCAACTTCTTTCAGGTCCCTGTGTGTGGGAAGTGGCAGTACATTGTACACAGCATACATTTCTTCTGGCACTGAGTCCTACAGGAACTCAGCATTTTGGAAAAAGGGATTATAGGAAGAGTGACTATAGATTAATAAATCTGAACTTTTACATATATCAGAACAAAGTAGCCAACTCAATAGGGCCACCTGATGAAAAATACAACACCCTGTTTTTGAATTTTAAACAAGAGATTTCAGATAAACATATTTTTTTTAGTATAAGTATACCCTGAATATTGAATTCTTTAAAGTATTGTTATTTACCTAAAATTCAAATTTAACTCCACATCTCACATTTTTATTTGCTAAATCTGCCAATCCTAACCCTCAAGATGAAAACATATTCCAGCTATATTTTCGATATCCAAATCATTTTTTTAAAACTCCTCCTTGGAAATGGCCTTTACAAGATGAGGAACATTCCTTCCCCAAGCCTCTATGGAATTAAAGCCTCAGCCTTGGAGACTGGATTAAATTTCTGAAAACTACCAAATGTTATTCATCAAGTGTGTGAGTGAAATGAGAATGATTAAGCAAGGTGACTCCACTTGGGGCCAAAACATGAGGTGTTGTTCTATGTAAATGAAATTAGGTGTCTTATGATACCCACTGTCCTTATTAACTCTCTATTGCCTACAGAATAAATACTCAGTTTTGTAATACTGCATCAAGGTATCCAGCCAAATCTACCTCTCCAGCTTGTTTTTACCCACTGGGGCCACACAAGCTACCCGTTGATGGATCCTTTCATACTACTACTCCTGTTATTGCCTTTAACAAGAAAGTCCTTTTTGGTCCTACCTACCTGATGGACACATGTCTTTCAAGACTCAGCCCAAATGTTACTTTTCCAAAAACCACCTTAAATCCTTTCTGAAATATGTGGAAGGAAGGATGAAAGGATGGATAGATAGATGAACTAATAAAATTTCTTCATAAAATCTTCTTGCTTCTATTCTCAACTCCCAAACACAGGTTAAAAACATGGGCTTTGGAGTTAGGTAGACCTGAAATCAAATCTTAATTGTGTTACTGAGTAGATATGTGATTTGGGGGGAGAAATTTAACATCAATAAATTGCAATACCCTTGTCTGTAAAACTGGAATAACACACACAGCTTGTCCCACAAAGGGTTATGGGGATGATTAAATAAGAGTAAGAAAAATCACTTGGCATAGTGCCTAACTCGGAGTAAACATTTGATAAATTGTAGCTATTATCTTATTAGTATTACTCCTTTCTTTGTGTTCTGCATTTAACAATTTACACAGCTTCTAGCCAAGAATCACTTTTTTTTTTTTTTGCAGAGGGAGAAGCAGGCTCCACTCAGGGAGCCTGACATGGGACTCGATCCTGGGTCTCCAGGATCCCACCCTGGGCTGAAGGCGGCACTAAACCGCTGAGCCACCAGGGCTGTCCTTTTTTCTTTTTTTTTAAAGCATCAGCTCCTACCACACTGTTCCTAGGGGTGTAGAAGAACAAGGGAATGAAAAGGGAGGAATATAATATTTACTGACTCAAACTATGTAAATATATACAGGGCACTATGCAGGACATTACTACTTAACCTCTGTACAAGAGTTACAAAGTAGATAAAATTATATCTACTTAAGAGATGAAGAAACTAAATCCTAAAAGCTCGGTGGTTTACTCAGGATTCAAAGTTAGGTAATGGCATGAGCAGGATTTGCCTCTAGGCCTATCTGACAACATGCCTGCCTGGGCACACCACCCATACAAGAGATTAGTGTCTTTACTTTTCCATTTCCAGCTCTTCCCAAGGTCAAAATGAGTAGTTTGTGGAAATCAATGGAAAGTTTTGCTTAGTAGAGGTAAACTAGGGATTGTGATAAGGAGTAGGGGAAAGCACAAAGGGAAAGACTTGTCAGGCAAAACATAGCAAGACAAGAGGAAGGCTATCTTGTGCCAATTATCTCAATTTCCTTTTTCTTCCTACAAAACTGCTTCATATATGATATTTAATAAATCTTTAACTCATTATTTTTCAGTTAACATCTAATAACATCAATTATAAATGAGTCGTTATACTTTTTAAAATAAATCAAACATTATAGATAACAAAGTCCTCTTTGCCCCTCTTCAATCCTGGTCCCATCCCTACTTCCTCCAAGGTAAAAAGATACTGGATTAGGTATTTGCTCTTTCAGATATTTAAAACTACATTTGCATAGAGAAATGTGTAGCCACATAAAATATATATTGTTTCATGTATAATTAATGAATAAATTATTTTCACTGTATATGCAAAAAGAACAAAAAAAAATAAAATAAAACCCTGATTTACCCAACTCCTATTCTATGTATGCATTCTCTAACTCCAAAATGGGTCTTCCCATTATTTCAGACATTTCTGATAAAGAGATGAAGCTAATTTACTATTTAGTATTGGTATGACCTACTCAAAAGTGGATTCTAAGACAGACATTGCAAAAGAAAACCAAAATAAAGACAACTACCAGAATTCAGAACTGGCCACATTTTTTTTTAAGGTGGTTTGTTTCTTGTTTTGGTTTGGCTTTTTGTTTGTTTGTTTTCACAGAGAGAAAGCAAGAGAGAGCGGGAAGGAGCAAAGAGAAAAAAATCGGCTCCATACCCAGTGCAGAGCTCAATCCTATGACCCTGAGATCATGACCTGAGCCAAAATCAAGAGTCATTTAACTGACTGAGCCACCCAGGTGCCCTTGACCACTTTTTTTTTTAAGTGAAATTCAAGCCAAACTTTTGCAGAATACTTAAAGTGCCTTCATGAGTGGAGCCCCATAAACATAGTTTGAAAACACTTGACTTGGTATTTTCTAGGCCTTTCCTAGGACTGTATGTCTGTGATTAATAAAGTGAGTGCATATCAAATCCAGACTCTGAAAAGGACTTGATTCTTTGGATGCCTACTCCAAATATCAGAATCATACACCCATGAGCCTCAGCCAGGTTGGAGCCAGTTCTGAACCTTAAAGAGTGCCTCCCTGCAATGCAAACAGTCCCATGTTGTTTCCCCTTCCTGTACCAAAAAAAAAAAAAAAAAAAGAAAGAAAGTACACATAGACATATGTCAATTTGTCTTGTCAATTTCCTTGTTGAGACCATATTATAATGGAAAGGTTTTGCTAAGAGCTATAAATAGTAATTTCCTTCAGTAGTGATATACTCTCTATTTCTGGTAAGAGCAAGGAAATCCACCAGCTTCTTCCTGGCAACACTATGCTACTTGCATAAGAAAGTGACCAACTGAAGCAGGATGGTCATATATAAGGTAAGAGGATGGGTAAGGAGCCTGGGAAATGGGAAGAAGCAGGGGTGATTTTACTTTAATCTCCTGAAACTCCATCATCCCATTTCTATATATGAAAAAAAAAAAAAGAGTAGAAAGGTGTCTCCATGGTCTCCCCCTCCCTCACCAAAAAAACCACCTGAAGCTCTCCTCCTCGGGGCATGAAGGATTTTAGATTAAAAGAGACTTAAAAGACATATATAGACCAAATAAAGCAAGTGGATCCTTTTTTTGGCTCTAACCGGAAAAGCAATAGAAAAGAAATGCTAAGACAATCAAATCTGGACTGGGTATTAATAACAAATATCAGGAATTATTGTTAATTTTGTTAGGTGTGACATTGCATTGTACTTGAGTCAAAATCTGTCCTTTTTTAAATGCATCCTGGAGTATTTAAGGGTAAAATGCCATGCTGTCTACTTGTGAGGGTATTCTTGAAATTTTCGTGATATTTTCAAAGAAGTGAAGTAAAGAGTATGGCATAATACTGATGGTTGTTGAAACTAGGTGATTAGTTGATAGAGGTTTGCTGAACTTATTTTTGTATATGTTTGGAAATTTCCATAATAAAAAGTTCACTTTGAGACTTCTGAAATGTGACCCTTTCCTTTACCTAACCACATCCCCATGCTTTTCATCTTTCCCACCCATCCACTATATTGATTTATCACTCCAGTGATTGACAGCAGAGTTTAGCAGTTAAGTTGCAGGTTCTAGAACTACATTGTCTGGGTCACTGCCTGGGTTCTAGCATTGCCCACTTGACCTTATGAGAGGTCATTTACCTCTACATCTCATCTGTAAAATGGAGATGTAAAATCTGCCTTTTGGGCTGTTATGAAGATAAATGGGTTAATAAATGTATTTAGAATAGTGGCTGATATAAGTACTCAATAAGTCTTAGTCCTTATCATAATTAAGTAACTTCTGAAAGTAGGAAGGTATACTACAACATCATCTAGTCCAGTTCTTTGTGTAATAAAAGAAAAATTTAGAGTTAAAACGTTTTTAAAAAAGAAAAAAAGAAATCTGCCTAAGGACACAAAGCTGGATAAAAGGCAGAGCAGATTAGAATTCAGCTTTCCTAGAATCCAGGTCAATGTCCTTATACTTTATTCACTTTTTTTTAAAGTCTTTTATTTATTTATGAATGAGAGACACACACACACACACACAGACAGGTAGAGAGACACAGGCAGAGGGAAAAGCAGGCTCCATGCAGGGAGCCCGACGTGGGACTCAATCCCAGGTCTCCAGGATCACGCCCTGGGCTGAAGGCGGCACTAAACCGCTGAGCCACTCGGGTTGCCCACTTTATTCACTTTAATACATATTCAATATTGAATCAGTATTTGCCATGCTCTCTGTGTAGTACTATGTAAAATATTAGATCTTTTAAGTAATTACTACCTAGTTGTAAAATAGTAATAATACAAGATTTTGTACAGTAACTCACTTTTCAAAGTGCTTCTAACAACCTCAAGGGCAGGAAAACTAATCTCTAGTGACAGAAACCAGAATAGTGGTAGCCAATGGGTGGAATACAAAAGGGACATGAGCAAACTTCCTGGGGTGATAGAAATATAGTATATTCTGAGTGAAGTGTTTGTTACAGATATATACATTTTTAAAACTCATCAAATTGTACACTTAAGACATATGCATTTTACTGTATGTAAATAAATTTTACCCCTAAGTTTTTTAAAATCCCTCTACATACATGTATTTTCCTGGCTTCTAAACACTGTTAACTATAGCAAGTAGAAATTTCCTGAAAGTTGAGAAACGTGGAAGCTTTAAAAGGGCACGTTCAAGGATATACAAAGCTAAAGCTAGAAGTAGGTCTCGATTCCTGGCTCAATATGACTTCAAATTCAAGAGTGAACTCAGACAACACAGGTATTAGTATAAATGGAAAAAGAGGGGAAGACAGAAGAAACACTAGCCTTGTTTGGAGAAAATACGGAAAAGACAGGAATCAACACAGAACAGATGCGTTAGGGAAGACTCTATGGGCAAAGTGGGATTTACCCGAGTCTGTCATAAATGCTCTAGTGGCATCTGCCCCTCTCAGAATGCCTCAGGCTATTTGAGAGCAGGAATCATATTGTATGAAGTGGACTGCAGGCATAAATACTATCACCTCAATTTGTCCTCTGGGCCCTCTAATTCTCCTTTTTCATTGCCCCTTGCAACTCCTTTCCAATGAACTCCTAGGATGCTGTTCAATCCCCTCAGGATAAACTCTGAGCCAAGTGTCTTTACTTTTCCTAATAGCAAAAGCCTTGAGACCAGGAGTAGTAGAACAAGGCCCCAGGCATTCTGTGGGATACAGTGAGTGTTTAGTAGTTAAAAAAAAAGTCCATTGTCCCTTATTATTCCCTCTAGATTTTATCAACATGGAAAATAATGCCCTTCACGCAATGGCAAAGTAAAGTACAATGTGTCTTTAATCTGTCCTTCAGTGTTTACATGTGAGCTATTTGGCACCAAGTAAGCAAAAAGAGGTTCACTTAAGTGGGGGAAAAGTTGTCACTTTCACACAATGCATATGAGCTAAGTGGTGTGATGTAACTACTGTCTTAAAGCAGAACTACCCACTAAGGAGTTCTGCTCCTGCTGTTACTGGCTTAGATAGCCTGCAGTTTAACTGCACACAGCTGAATGACTCAGTAGTTCATTGCTGTATATAATTCTCATGATCTACAATGCACTACCCTTTAAAACTGGAAGTTTCCTTTAATCCTTTAGATGTGGATGGGAGGTGGGGTCCAGTATCATGTCAGAGCTGCCATGTCTTGTGACCAGAATCCTTCTAATGGATTTTAACTTGCAATTGGTATTTGACTATTCCCCAGCCTCTTAGTCTCTAATTGTTCCAGCCCTAGTAGATTTGCTTATCTAATGACAATAAGGGTTCTGAGAGAGACTCCTAGGCTCTAGCAGATAATAACTTCATACCTTACTCACGGGAATTGTCATTTCATGAACACCTACCGTATGCCAGACACTGAATTTTTACAATGACTCTGTAAGATGAGTACTGTAATCCTCACTCTACAAACAAGAAAACCAAGCTACCAAAGTAGGTTGTGGCAGAGCAATAGTTTGGTCTTATGTCTAAGTAAGAGTCCCATGTACTTTTCACTTACTCACCCTTGAATCATGAAATTTCCATGGTAAGAAAACTTCTGTAGCTTCAATTATCTATTAACTCTAACTTTAGTGATTCCTTTCTGTTATGTTAAATTAAAACTTTTCAAGGTATCCTTCAGCACTGTCTTAATTCCTTTTCGGAAGCAAGAGATGGAATTATCTCAGGGACCAATGGCTGGATATTCTTTATTTGTCCTGCTAGATCCATTTTCCACTTACCTCTGTGCCCTGGGAAGTAGCCTTTATGCACTACCTCATTTATTTCCTTATCCTCTGGCTTTCAGCTGGGTTTACCCACTAGGAACACTAGATGGAAGTTAAGGGAGAGAAGAGAGTCTTGGTAATAATGATGTTTTCCTTTTTTCTTTTAACTCTGACATCACTGGACACAAGAGAAGTCCTTCAGGTTGGCTGGGTTTATCTACAATACCCACCAGCTCCTCTCCTGTAGCTCTCTTCTAGAACTACAGCTATTCTCTTTGGGGTGAAACTTCAGGGTACTTCACCATTCCTTGTTACTTTCCCTTAAACCTATTTCACCTGAATAAATAGTTCCTAAATTAATTTTTCCTTAATTGTTCCATTTGAAGATCTCATATACTCTGCAGGTTTTCAAACTGATACAACTTGAGCTCTAGAATCTTCTTGATGCTTTGGATCACTGAACAAATACAAGATGCCTTTTCATGCATGCATTTATATATTCATTCCACAAATATTTATTGAGCACCTATTGTGTTCCAGGCACTGGATTTATAATGGTAACAAATGTGGCCACTGCTCTCCTACATAAAATACAGTAAATAGATTAAATAATCACACACAAACTAGAAGAACACTATAATTGTGCCATATGCTATGGCCCAATGAGGGCTAATGAGAGGAGTCAATCTGGTAGGGAGATCAATAAAGGCTTGCATAAAAAAGTAAAACTTGAGCAAAAGACAAAGAGGTGTTTATTGGGCATAGAAGAAAGATCATTCCTGGCAGAAGCTGATGGCTGATAAAGGCTGGTGTAGCAGGAATAGAGAAAGCAGGAGATGCTTGAGGAGATATAAAACTGAAAAGGCTTTGCAGGCCCCCTTGAAAAATTGCCTTTATCCTAGTTACAGTGTGAATATTGGGTTGGAAGGCCAGAGTGGATTGAACACAGACCAGGCAGACAAAGGGAGAAGTAATCTAAATGGTGGTGGGGAAAAAAAAAAATGGAGAAAATAGATTGATCTTCTATATAAGTATAGAGAGATACTGAAAAATAGCCTTGCTCCTGGGAGATTTCAGTGCCTGATTCCTTGTATACATTAATACAACTGTCTTAGGGCAATGACATCTCAATAAATGGAAAAACGCTGCCTTCTCATTGTGGTATGGGGTCAAGAAAGATTATGCTAGGTCTAAGAAAGAGGATGAAACTCAGTAATGCAGTTATATACACAGGGTTGGAACATAAAAACTGTTCCTATATTGACTTCCTGTCTTGATGTCTAACAATTCTCACTCCTTAGAAATTCTGTAAGGAGGAGGGAGTAATTCTAGAGAGAGCTGAGAAACTCAAAGAGACTAGAGTTACCATCTTGGCTCTCCCACTTACTGTGTTGACTATGCAATTAGTTAATTTCTCTGATCTTCACATTCCTCTTCTGTAAAATGAGAATGATAAATATTCCATAGAAGTGTTGTGAGAATTAAATAAGGTAATGTATGTGTATACATATGATGTGTGGCACCCAGGAAATTTAACAAAATCCCCTACCCCTGGACAAGCAGAGCAGGACTGACTCTATTTTGGGCTGCACCCGGCTTGTGCTGACCTGCTTATTACTTAGGGCACTGCCCCGCCCTAGTCAGAGACCAGGGCACACCCTAACCGGAAATCGGGCTGAGTGGACCAGCATGACTGTGCAACTTTCTGCATATCCCATTGGCCACTGGCCCCTATAAAGTTGCTAAGCCTCTTAGTCTCGGGGTCCAAGTCCCTGCTCCGCTGCCTCTGGTATACTTGGACCCAGGCTGGAGCTTGTAAATAAACCCTCATGTGTTTGCATCAGGTGTCGGCTCCGTGGCGGTTTCTCGGATTTGCAATCTTGGGCACAACAGATGTTCACTAATTCAAGTAACAGGAAACCAATTTAAAATAACTTCAAACTTATCTAACATATTGGGAAATCTTAGGTATGACAGACTTCAAGCTTTATTGACTGAGCAGCATAATCAATTTCTAACTTTCTCCTCTATCATCCTTGATGTGTTGTTGACTCTTGAATTGGCTCCACTTGTGATCCAAAGTCAGAAGCATCACATTTAAAGAAAGAAATATCTAAAGTGGAAAGAAATACCTTTTTTGCTATGCCCGACTTGAATGTGGAAAACCTTTACCAAACAACATAGACTTATATCTCATTAACTAGAACCTAAAGTAAAATATACAAGGGCAGGAATATTTGTTGTTTTGCTTACTGATGTATCACCAACATTCAGAATAGTGGTTAGGCCTTGAAAATATTTGTTTGAATGGACTGCATGCCTAATTCTAATCTAGCCACTAATAAAGTGGGATTACCACATACTGGCACTTTTTCTGTAAAAGGCAAAATAGTAATAATCTTAGGCTTCCTGGGCTGCATAGAACCTCTGTAGCAATTCTTCTCTTTTCAACCCTATAAAAACATAAAAAAATATTCTTAGCTCATGGGTCTTCCAAAAACAAGTCTAGGAATGGATGTCCCACACGCTATAGTTTGCTGTCCCCTGGCTTAGATTAATCACGTGGGATGAAATGGAAGGACAGTCAAGCACCACAACCAGTAGAATATGTACAGCACTTAGCAGAATCCTCCACATTGTAAAAAGCACTCAATAAATATCAGCTGTCATTGTTTTTCGATGATGTATTATTTTCCTTGTTCTTGTTTCTCTAGGATAGCTGGACTCCAGAGACCTCTGTTCTATGATAAACCTGTCTTAAGTTGTGGGCTGCCTCTGACTCTGGGCTGAACCATGTCAGCCAGTACACAGAAAGACAAAACATACAAGAAAGAAAATAGAAAAAATAAGCTCAGGGTCAAAAACCAAGATGCACAAAATTAGGAGAGGATATGAAAAATGTATTATGATGGAGGAAATGAATCCTATTCTCAAATACTAGAAAATTCAGTTAAAAAGATAAAATAAATTACTCTCAGAATCTTGAATAGGCTAATAGGCAACCAGTCTCACCAAGATAAAAACCTGTGTTATTTTTAATACAACAGAATTCTTTCTCCAGAGGCCATTGCTATTATATTTTTAAAAATACTGCCTTTTGAGGTTTATAGCTAGTATGTCATCTTCATTGTTTTATACTATCTGATCTTCATCAGCAGCCCACTGAAGCCAGGAAGAATGTTATTATTATCCCACTCACTGATGATATTACACATACTTATTAATATAGCTTGGGACCAACCATAGTTCTGGAATGAGGGGAGTCCTTAATGCCCCGTGCTGAATCCCACACTGATGCTTTTGTTACTAAATTATGAGGAGGTGGGTGGGAATCTCAAAGGAAGGGGTCAGTTAAAGTAGCTATTCACCAAACAGTACAGAAGGGGTTCAATATTTTAATAGTAATGTGGCTATACCAGTGCATACCAGATGACTATGAGCCCACCTATTTTTGCCAAACATAAAAGAAAGGAAGGAAGGAAAAGGAAGGATAAAGGAAAGAAAGAAGAAATGGCTTTTCTAGGACTATAAAACAGTGAATGGCAGAGCTCGGATTCAAAATTAAGTTTTCAAGAATCCAAATCCTCCACTTTTTTTTCCTGTTATCCATTTTCTTTACTTGTATCTTCTGTTTCACATCCTGTGGCTCATCCTAGTTAGTCAATGACTCAGATCATAGAAAATAATATCGTATTTAGAGACAGAAGATTTACGTTCAAGTCTTACTTCTGCTATTTATTAATTGTGAGACCTTGGGCAATTCACCTGATCCTACAAGGCTGAGCTTCTTCACTGGGGAAATCACAGCAATTATGTCTGCATAGCAGGGCAGCTGAAGAAAAGCTTTGTAAAATACTAAGTCCTATTCAGACATCAGCCATTCACATTATGCACAAATTGGCAGTTTTCATCTTAAAAAACCTGAATGTTGGAACTGGAATTCTTTTTCCAGATGAGAAAACTCAGACTTCTGAGAGATTAAGTTACTTGCCCAAGGTCATACAACTAGTGATGATAGAGCCAGGAATGATTTCAAAGCTCTTGACTTCTAATTCATAGCTTTTAACTGGGTGGCCTCCAAACTCACATCACAGGCTGCCTACAAAGATGGAAATGTGAATGATCCTAACTTACAGTCAGTGCTCTGCTGGCAGACCTTTGTCATCAGCTCCTTCCAAGTCTGCAGGAAGAAGGCCTGCTTCTGGCCCACCATACATCTTATATAGTTCAGGGTATACCTAGCCAATTACTAGGTCATTCCAGCAGCTGCAGGACTGGAATAGCAAAATTATGGAGTTAGGGACAGTATTTCTGCTACAGATATGCAAGATAAAAGATAGCATGGATGGGAACAGAGCCTCCCCCAGAGGGTCTGACTTTCAAGCCCTCATCTGCCACAGGCCAAAGGATCTTGATGCATAGTATGACAACTGAGAAGGAAAAGTTATTCTCAGCTTAGGAAAATCAGGCTAGATTGCCTCAAAAAAGTCAACCCTCACTGAAAAGCATGAGAAAGTCAAATGATATGAATATCCCCAATTCCAGAACTCTAGGCAAACTGAGTAAAGCAACGTGGTTTTGTAAAATCTGTCTTTGCAGTCAGGTAATTTTTGGATTCAGAAACCCAGACATCCACTTACTAGGTCGGGTAGTCATTTGCACTGCCCCCGAAATTTCTTTGTTCGGTCTTCCAGGTATAAGGCTACACTTCCTAGCTTGCCTGTGGTTCGGTGGAGTCATATAATTAATCTTGGCAAATACATCGTGAGAAAAAGGGATGTATGTCACTTCTAGGCCAAGGTTTTATTGGTGATGTGACACTCTCTAGATGTCTTTTCTTCTGGTACAGCAGTATTTGTGATGGTTGCTGCTCAGCAGCCTGGATCCCTAACAACAATAAGCAGGGCCCTCCTGCTGACTCACTGTGAACCTGTGACAGAAACCTTTGTGTTTTAAGTCACTGAGATGTGGAGGTTGTTTACTACTGCAGCAAAATTGTGCCTATCCAAATTGATACATTAGCTATATGAATTTTTTTTAATTTTTATTTTATTTATGATAGGCACACAGTGAGAGAGAGAGAGAGGCAGAGACACAGGCAGAGGGAGAAGCAGGCTCCATGCACCGGGAGCCCGACGTGGGATTCCAGGATCGCGCCCTGGGCCAAAGGCAGGCGCCAAACCGCTGCACCACCCAGGGATCCCAGCTATATGATTTTTAATAAGCTACTTAGCTTCTGAGTTTCTGACTCTTTAAAATAAGGATGCACATCTTTTTAGGATTGTGAGGATTACCAATAGTTTATGTAAAGCACCTCACAGCTCCTAGCACAACTTTTGTCCTTAAGCAATGTTATCTATTACTATTATAAAAGTCAGGGAGAAAAGCAGGTGGAAGCAGGACATCCTTAAGCAAACACACAGCTCTTAAAGTACTCATCCAGCCACCTAGACATAGAGCTTTGCCAGCCAGGTGCTCCAGCTAGGAGGCCCCTGAATGCCTCTGGTCACTTGTTCATTTTTTCACTTTGTAAATATATACTGAGTACCTACTATGTGACAGACACTACTTAGAAACTGGAACTATAAGAGAGACAAAGTCCCAGCTCTAATGGTCTTTACCTAGATCATCTAATGCATTTGAATGGGTATTTTTCGGATTACCTAACTGTACCCTCAGAGAAAACAAAAAGCCTGGAATTTGTTTTTTGTTTTTTTTTTAAGATTTTATTTATTTATTCATGAGAGACACACAGAGAGAGAGAGAGAGAGAGAGAGGGAGAAGCAGGCTCCCTGCAGGAAGCCTGATGTGGGACTAGGTCTCGGGGCTCTGGGATCACGCCCTGAGCTGAAGACAGGCGCTCAACCACTGAGCCACCCAGGCGTCCTGAGCCTGGAATTTGATTCTTTCTATTTTAGAGATTTTTAATTCCCTGGAAATATTTTTGCATATATTAACAGATTCAATTCTCACTGTACTTTGACAGAAACGCAAGGAAACTATTACCATATTACCATTCACAGGTGCAGAAATTACGGCTGGGAAAATTTTGTTTTTATTAACATCAGTGGCAGTGCCAGATCTAGAATCTGCACTCTCAAGGTTCCTCATTAAGGGCCATTTTCTTTTTTTAATCCCAGATTGACAATAAAAACTTGAATCACTATCTTGCCCACGGATACTCCCAGATAACAACTATATTAAAGTACCATAGGTGAAATACAAAAATGGAGTCATTCTGTGATTGTAGTAATAATAAACCGTTACAAATAGGATACTAAACAGAACTATCCTATAACAAATTCTGCCTACTAATGGATTGAATTTCAGGAAGTTCCTACTTCACAACTCCACGTGCAGAAAGAGACCTAAGCACACATTTAATGTAGGTGATTTTACTGCCTTGGTGCAGTATGAAATAAGAAAAGACCAACAAAAATATTTTCTGGTCTCCTGGAGTCTTTATTGTTGGAGTAAATGTCCTAGAAAGCTCGGCCACATCTAGTTGCTCACTAATAGCTCAGCATTTTTAAGCCCATGCCTTAAAAATCCAACATGTCAAGGATCAATTCAAATGCCATCTTTTAGGGCAGTCTGGGTGGCTCGGCGGTGGACTGCCACCTTCAGCCTGGGGCCTGATCCTGGAGTGCCGGATCGAGTCCCCGTCGGGCTCCCTGCATGGAGCCTGCTTCTCCCTCTGCCTGTGTCTCTGCCTCTCTCTGTGTGTCTCTCATGAATAAATAAATAAAATCTTAAAAAAAAAAAAAAATGTCATCTTTTACGGAGACGCTCAGTAGTTGAGCATCTGCCTTGGGCTCAGGGCGTGATCTGGGGTCCAGGGATGGAGTTCTACATCAAGCTCCCTGCGAGGAGCCCGCTTCTCCCTCAAAGTCTCTGCTTCTCTCTTTGTGTCATAAATAAATGAATGAATCAATAAATTTTTAAGTCTTTTTTTATGAATACTTCCTTAATTGCCTTATCAAAAGTGATATCCTAGCATCCCTCATTTGTATCTTAATCTGGTTTCTACTGTAACCTAAAGTCATATCCAGATGACCGTGAAACAGACTGAGCTGCTGGCTGCATACAGGGAAGTGACGGAAAAGAAGATGAGAAATACAGATCGAGGTGAACAGTGGAGGCCTCTGAATGCCAGACTAAAAAGTTAGATTTTCCTCTATAGGCAGACGTAGCTCCTGGGAAATTTGGAGTATTTACAAAATAGAATCCTACAATCACTGATCTACTCAAAGAAAGGGAGGTCGAAGAGAAATCAGGGTTTCAATCATGTGAGAGTCTAGAAACAGTTCCTTTGGTCTTGATATTTTTCGATCCACATTGGAGTAGCTGGATTTGTTTCAAATCTGATAAACACGCTGCAACTGAACCCCGGAATCGAGACCCGGGAAACCGCGTGCGCCGTGCCCTCATCTGTGAACCCCTGCGGGAATCCTCCTAGATCGCTACTGCCAAGGAAAATACCCCCTGCTGCTTTCCCAGGAGCTCAGAGAACTGCGAAACAGGAGTAGTCTCTCCGCAAAGCTAAGAAGTTGAATTCAGGGACGGCCGGGTGGCTCAGTGGTTGGCGTCGGCCTTCAGCTCCAGTCGCCATCCTGGGGTCGCGAGATCGAGTCCCGCATCCGGCTCCCTGCGCGGAGCCTGCTTCTCCCTCTGCCTCTGTGTGTGTCTGTGTGTGTCTCATGAATAAAAGAACCTTAAAAAAAAAAAAGAAGAAGAAGAAGAAGAAGTTGAATTCACCACATACTGAGTGGCCTGGGAGAGGGAGTTTTACACAGACGTCCTTGTCCTCATCCCCAGGGGACCCTGGGCTGTTCGGCCGGCACACCCGTCACTCACGGCGACCAGCATCCCGACACCGTCCCGAGTCGGGCGTGCAATTCTGAGGCAATTCTGAGGCGCTCGCTTGCTCGCGTTTAGACGCACGGACTGCTGTGGCGGAGCGCGGCTCTCGGCATGTCCCAAGGGAAACAATGACGGCTCCGCTCCAGCAGCACCGACTCCAACTCACCGGCGGGGCGGGCTGGGCCCCTTCACGTGCCATCTCGCGGGGGGCCCGTCCCGACGGCGGCCGTCGCTCCAAGCCAACCCGCCGTCGCTACCCCGGCAGCACCCCGCGGCGCCGCGCCTCTCAGCCAAACGGCCGCCATCTTGCTCGCCGGCGCGGGTTCCCGGAGCCACTGGCGTGGGCGGCGTGCGCCTCTCTGTCCCTCGGTCATCCAGCGCCCTCTATGGTGCACCCCGGGGACCGCACCCGCCTGCCGGCCCCGCCCCTCGCGCCCCGCGCTCCCCGCCGCGGGCAGGGCGCCGGCCTTCGCCCACCGCGTGTCGCGCGCTCCCTGTGGTAGCCGCCTCCAGACTTCTTAGATTTACTCCCGAAAGATGGAAAGTTAAGCACCCATTCACGCGTTTTTAACTTCTATCCTTCAAAATTTCCCATCGTCAATTTCGATCATGGGCAGCCCGGCTGGCGCAGCGGTTTAGCGCCCCCTTCTGCCCAGGGCGTGACCCTGGGGACCGGGGATCGAGTCCCGCGTCCGGCTCCCTGCACGGAGCCTGCTTCTCCCTCTGCCTGTGTCTCTGCCTCTGTCTCTCTCTGTGTCTCTCATGGACAGATAAATAAAATCCTAAAAATAAATAAAATCTTAAAGATAAATTTCAATCATTTCAAAGGGTGATATTTCCAGTGCATTGTAAATAGTGACGTTTAAAACCAAAACGATCCAAAAAATAAATAAATAAAACCAAAACGATTGCATCTCATCTCTTTATAAATCTGTCCAATGAAGTCTAAATACCACATTGATTTGATATCCGTCCATATGAAAATCAGTAAAATGAACACTTCTTTCATCATGTATTTTACACTGTGTTTTGTTTTCTGTTTTGTTTGAGAGCTAGAGAGCAGGAGCAGGGGAGGTTGGGTGGGGAAGAAAGATCCAGAGAAAATCTTAGGCAGGCTCCCTGCCTGGCCTGCAGCTGCATCTCAGGACTTGAGCAGAAACCAAGAGTTGATGCTTCACCCACTGAGCTACCCAAGCACCCACACTGTTGCTTTTTCAGTCATCAAAAAGAATGCCCTCATAGAATCTGTCCAGAGATATATATCTCTATGCTTTACTGACCCCCCATCATAGTTCTCTACAACAAAAACATGTTATTCAAATATGTATTTGTTTTTAATTTTGTATATCCATAATTCTTTTGTTTATGATTTCTTCTAGATTGAGTTCCCCATTAAAATTACGAGCACAAGACTGTTCCAAACAACATATATTACAAAATTTGATAATTCTTGAATAAAAGAGTGAAATTTTACTAGTCATATCTTTTAATAATATGTAAACATAATATATATTACGTATTATATATTATACATATATGCATTACAAAATATATATTGTGTATTTTACAAATACCTCACAGGAAATGTAGAGCTGAAGTTGCAATAGGAAGGCCATCAGAGCAATGACAGTCTTTTTCGAGGTGCAGAAGGCAGTGGCAACCTCTTTGATTTCTAACAAAACCCTTCAGTGCATATGGGAGAAAGTCCCAATTCCAGCCAGTGATTTGAAAACCTCCCAAATGGAGCCTAAACTTCTCTTTCTAGATTTTTTTTTTTTATTGCACTTTCCTTTACCACATGCTCTCTTTTTCTGCCAACACATGTTTTTCTCATTTCTGTTTTCTGCTTAAATGAGAACCTCTCCCCAGGCAATGCAGTATTCAGACTCAGTAAAATTCAGAAATGCTGGGAGGTATGCCTTTCTTTTGTCAAGTGGTGGAAAGGTGACTGTGAAAGGAAAGTTGGGAAAGAGAACTAGAATGACATCCAACTCAGGCTGATCAATTTTAGGACAAAGTAAATGCGGAGCTTTAGGATTTAGAAACGTGTTCCTTACATCTCTCTCACCCACTCAACCCCTCCCAGGAGTTTCTATGCACCCTAGGGGTATAAGTAATCCAGTTTGTTGACAGCTGATCTAAATAGAGGGTAGATATTTGGATTTCAAACGGCTCAACTGATAGGCATTTCCTGGAAACAAAGTACAAATAAACAGGCAGAAAAGAGAAATAAGTCCTTATTGAGACCAGACTTTGAGTCAGGCACTGGGCTAGGTGCTTTCACATGCAACTAACCGATCTCAGTCCATGCATAACTTTGATAGAAAGATGGAGCATGTGTGAGCTTCCTCCACAGCACTGGCATGCAAACACTATCACATGCCTTTAATTTTTTAATTCAAATCAAATTTGGCTTAGCCTCACCTGAGATAGCTAAAACCCAGCCACCACTTACTTTCCTCTCTAGGGCAATCCCTGATTTCCAAACAAAAGCTCTGGGTGATGATGGTCTCAGCAGAGGGGAATGCCTAATACACAAAGAAACTTAATTCCCTTAGGAATCAGGCAGCACAGAACTGGATATAGTGCATGTGGAATGTGCCAAAGAAAGGGGAAATTATTTTTTGAACCTCCTATCTTTCTATAACATTGAAACCAAACAAGAGGGGAGCCTGGGTGGCTCAGTGGTTGGGCATCTGCCTTTGGCTCAGGGTGTGATCCCAGGGTACTGGGATGGAGTTCTGCATGGGGCTCCCCATGGTGAGCCTGCTTCTCCCTCTGCCTATGTTTCTGCCTCTCTCTGGTGTCTTTTAGGAATAAATAAGTCTTTTTAAAGAAATGAAAAGAAACCAAACAAGATGGCAGTTAACATCTGAGTAAAACTTCTAGTGGCCTAGCTTCTATTATCCACACTATAGAGGTGAGGTGAGAAAACAAATTCAGGGAGTTTAAGCAATTTGCCTAAAGGCAGACAGCTAGGAAGGGCTATTGATTTAAAATGGCCTTGCTCCAGTTTTAGTTATTCCACTAATTAGATACAGGCATATTTACATTTTGCCCATCCACCCACCCCTCCCCCCACCACCCTGCGATTCCTCTGCAGTTGTCACACATGAGTTTGGAAACAAGACAGGCCTTCTCAGTGGACATATGTAGATATACCTATAAGTGAAACACTGGAGCCTTGGTGAGATTTACTGCTCAAAATAAGATATAAATGAGATGCTTGTGTGCCAAGTGTCCTCCACTTTTCTTGCTTCTTCCATGGACATCTGTGCTTTTGGTTGGCAGAACAGTCACTTGATCGCACTGGGATCATTCCACTGGAAAACTTAAAGCCAAATGGCAATCCAGTCTTTTCCTTTCTGATTCTGTTAGCATTCATAGCACAAACAACACAATTGACCACTACCAGGTACCCAGAGCCCCCACAGTCTGGCTCTGTGGTGTTCTTTAATCAGTCTCTCCTCTTCAAACCTCTAATGAAAGATCTCTTGAGCCTTTCTACCCTCCACCTGAGCTTAGGGTGGAGTCCTCAGACAATAATCCAGGTTCAGTGTTGAGCCAATACCTGATTATCTTCTAATCAGCTCCCATACCAGGGTCAGAGGGAAATATTCTGTAGCCACAGAATTCAATCATTTTTAAGATTTAAGACTTTTAATACATAGTCCCAGAGAGAAAAATCTCATCAATGACTTCCTTTCTACTATTTCAATTCAAATATATTTTTAAACCATTTCTATTTGCTTGATGCCATAGGGTCTATAAAAATAAAATGCTTGCAATAGAGCTGAGGATCTAAAATGTTTAAGAGGAAGCAACTTAGTTTCTTAGTAACAGAAACGGAATTTTCGCTCTGCTTATAATCCTGTGTGTTGGCCCAAAAGGAGAGCATTTGGTAAAGGAAAGTGCAGTAAAAAATGTAGAAAGGGAAGTTAAGGCTCAATCTGGGAGATTTTCAAATCCCTGGCTGAAGAGTTAGACCTTTCTCCTATATGTACTGAAGAGTCTTTGTAGAAAGCAGAGAGGTTGCCACTGCCTCTGTACCTTGTAAAAAAGACTGTTATAACTGATGACCTTCCTAGTGCAATTTCACCCCTACATTTCCTATGGGGCATTTGGTAAAATACATCATAAGAAAACTCTGTCACTAAGGCTAGGAGACAGATAGGTCTGTGTTTGTGTATGTGTGTATCTTTGCCTGGAGGGAAGCTTCAGAGTTACTGCAAAAAAAAAAAAAAAAAAATCAGAAAATTCATATGTGCAAACTGCACTATCTGTAAAATACATAAATAATATCTCACATATACAAGTACTACGATTTGTAAAATGTATATAGATATAAATACTGTTGGGATTAATAAAATATAAATTAATCTAAATACATGGACTAAATTTAGAATCACTACTGTTACATATTTCCTCAGTCTGATTCAACTAATCTCATGTAAGGCTTGGTGAGTCCTTTGTTATTAGAAAGGAGTCTTCATCCTCTGGAATCTTGATAATCACTATGCCAAGAAAAATTCTTCAACTCGGAATCTGATGAGTCATCATTATCCCAGAACATGAACACACACATTGAAGGAAACAAACTCCTTCTCTGAAATTGTCAGTGGGAGAATCTTCACAAGAAGATATAGCCAGACCTATCAGCCACAAATCTTAAGGTCGAGGATTCATCTTCTTCTTAAGGAAGGTAGGTAAAGAGTAACTGAGTAGTATTATAATAGTATTGTAGGATGACAGATGGTAGATGACAGAT
Source organism: Canis aureus (assembly GCF_053574225.1). Classification (NCBI taxonomy): domain Eukaryota; kingdom Metazoa; phylum Chordata; class Mammalia; order Carnivora; family Canidae; genus Canis; species Canis aureus. The sequence goes on along the minus strand of NC_135614.1, from coordinate 76,149,192 downwards.
GGACTTGTAATAAGCATAGCATAACAAATAGAGTTGTTGAATCACTATTATGTACGCCTGAAATTAATATAACACTATGTGTCAACTATACTGCAATACAAAGAAAGAACAATTGGGAAACTATTGGATAATTATCTCACTAATTAATGGGAGACAGAAAAGTAAGAGGGAATATGAGCCCCACCACTATGGCAGGTTGATTGCATTAATAACCCTGATTTTCCACCTGTCAGGCCCTTACAGGTCTGGTCACGTGCCTTGCTTTGCCCAACAGTATATTAGCAGACATGCCATAAGCAGATGCTTGAAGACCACTTCCATGTTTTTGCTTAATGCTCTTGCCCTCTGCTATGCCATCAGATGGGCATGCCTAGGCTAGAATGCTGGAAGATGAGCAAGAAGTGGAACAAAGAAAATTCCAAGTCATCCCAGCCAAGTCATTCTCAATTAGCCAATGACCAGCCAAACCGCCAAACCGCCAAACCTGTGGCATGTGAGCAAGCCTCGCCAAGATCAACAGAGCCACAGAGTCATCCCAGAGCTGGCCACAAGAGTGAGACGAGCTAAGGGAAGCTAAATCCATATTAGATTAGCTGAACCTCACAGACTCACGTGCAAAACAAATGTTTGCTACTATATGCCATTGAAGCTTTGTGGTTATTTGCTATGCAGTATTATCACAGTGATTGATAACTGAAACTACCACTTACCAGTTCTGTAACCTTCAACTATAAAGTGAAAGTATAAAGGTACTTACTTCAAAGATTAGCATAAGCATTAATTGAGACCATATGCATGAAATTCTTAATACTGTGTTTGGCATATAGAGAGCTTACACTCTAAAAGTAGTTAGTGATATACAGAGAATGAGATAGTAAGAGTGAAAATGAATGAGAGAAGGAATGTGGGAAGAGAGAATGAATTCCTGCTATCCTCTCTACCTTGACCTCAGGGGGGCATTTCTGGTTTTTGGCACAAATGGCAGAGTGTGACCAAGATCAATTTTAAGCACTTTAATAAAACTTCGCTGAAGTTCTCAGATCACAAAGGGGAATTAGAGTAAAATGAAGCAAGATGCTCTGTCTTGCAGAGTATCTTCAGCTGTGTTTTCCAACATACCTTTTGTGAGAGTACTGCTTGATATGCACCCTCTACCTCCAGATAGAAGAATTTTTCCTCACCACTCAGTAAGGACCTTGAATCCATCTCAAAGTCCAGACTCATGGGGGCACCTGAGTGACTCAGGCAATTAAACATCTGACTTTGGCCTAGGTCATGATCTCAGGGTCCTGGGATTGAGCCCCATATCAGGCTCCCCACTCAGGGAGACTCTGCTTCTCCCTCTCCTTCCACCCCTCTCCCCCGCTTGTGTGTGCTCTCTCTCTCCTTTCAAATAAATCGAGAAAGTCTCTAAAAACAAAAACAAAAATTCTAGACTCACAAAGAAGTAGACTTAAAAGAAGCAGATGTTTTCTCCGTGTCTAAGAGTTGCCTCTCCAAAATTAGGAGAATCAGTGTCCTATCAGAAAATGGTCCCTTCTGTAGATGATGTACACAGAGACCCATCCCCCTTTAGAGGGGATCTCATTACCTAGTCATGATAAAGTGGCCTTAACAAAATAACCACGTCAGAACACAATACAATAGTTTCTGTACCTGTCCAAGATATGTGAACAGGCAGGGCACATTGGGGAGATGAGCTCACGGATAGAAAACAAAACAATGCTGACAGAGTATTTGTCCATTATATGTTCTACCTGCAATGCCAGATCCCCCTCTCTCCCTACTATTTCCATTGTTCCAATTCCAACTCATGCTTCAAAGCCATCCCATTTGGCCTCTTCTCTGAAGTTTTCTCTGATCATCATCCCAGTTCAAATTCCTGCAGGCATTTGTCCATATAGTAATCACATAGAAGAGGGGGGAAATAGAACTCTCACGATCAGAATCCCAGCAATGCCACTCATCAGTAGTGGAATCTTTGGCAAGTTGTTTAATCTATCCGACCTCAGTTTCCTTATCTAAAAATAGAGATGGTAATAGCACTTGCTTTGAATAATGCTGAAGTAGTCTGTTAAAGTACTTGGTAAGGCCTGGCATATGGCAGATGTTCAAGAAATGTTATATATTATTATTATTATTATTATTGAAATAATTATTTTGTAGTAGGTGATGATAGTAGCATAATATTTGCCACATAGTAGCAAAATATGTTATTCTTATTAATTAGTAATCACTTTATATTCTATATTTTTTACTTTTCCTAAGGATTCTTAATTCACATTAAGAACTTCTTTTATAGTGAGTCCCTTACCCATCTTATCCCCTGAGTGAGATTCCAGATTCTTGAAGACACATTGTTCCAAAACAATTTATCTGTGGATGGCAGAGAAATTTGAGGTATTAGAGTTTTAGTGTTATTTGCTCTCTGGTCAGAAATTGCTAACCTCCCTACTAATGAAAGAAATACTACCATTATATGCAAGTCCAGCTGTGCTGCTTTATAGGCTAAGTGCATTTGGGGTAGGAGGGACACGTGGTCTCTTTTGCCCTTAGCATCCAGAAAGAATTAATGTATCAGATCTCCAGCATTCCCTAGGCAGGCCAGACAGACAGACAGCCTGGAAAGAGACTATATAAGTTGTGACTGGGAAAACAAGATCTTTCTGCAGTGTTAATAAATATGGCAAACCCCAGATAGCCTGGGTGCCTAGGTCCTAGGCAGAATTTGATTTAGGATTTCATTTTTCCAAAAAAAAAAAAAAAAAAGGATTTCATTTTTCCCAGTGATTCGTAATTGTCATGGTCCTAACACCTGTCACCAGAAAAAGGCAAAATGAGTGTAATCACCAGAGCAGTTGCCTCAGGAATACATTCTTTCAGCAATTTGGTTGGAGCAAGCTCAAGAATGTAAGTAATGAGTTGATTTCAAATGTGAAGTGACCAGAGTTGGCTTAAATACTGAGTTCTCTGAATTTACAGAAGAAAAGAAGGGAGAGAGAGTTATTTTATTATTAACAACAGCAGGAAATCAAGTTATTGAAGACTCGTTTAGTAATGGATAAAATCAGCTCTGATACCAACATTTGTGGTCTGCCTGAACCTATGAAAAAAAATTATTGGATTCCCCAAAAGAGCAATTAGTGATGGGGTTGGCCAGATAAAAAGATGAGAATTAATGGCCAAAAGAATAATTATCTGGGATTACACCCACCTTTTTAAAATAAAGCCAGACAAAAAGATGCCTAAGCAAGGAAAGGGTCTTTAGATGGTAGGGTGATGGTTACCAGTTGACAGTAGTATGCTGGTAATATTATTTTCTTGTTGTCCATGTTATTAAATTCCTTAAAGTTCATATAGGGAGGGCATCTAGATGAAATGAAAACCACAAATCAATGTAGTCATCTTGTTCCTAAACCATCAACTTTGAAATTCCTGTTGCTGATGGCCCAGTATTTTTGAAATCATTTTAGCAAATCAAACTATAATAGAATCTGACTCTAGTTTTGATATTTAATCTGTAACAACTTTTAAGCCTTACCTCTCCTGCTTCCCCTTTTACTCCACACCTGAGCAAGCCATAAGGCCCACATATTTTTTTCTTCTGGTACCAGCAGAACATTCAAACCATGGAAATAATGGCCAGAAGTAACACATATCCTGGCCCCACCCCCACATCCCAAGGTAACTTGTCTCTCCTCTCACTCAAGCCATTCCAGACCGGCTTGAGTATCTGCCCTATTCTCCCTCTGGAAGAAAAGAAATGAAAGGCATACGAATTGAAAAGAAAACTTAAAACTGTCTTTGTTTAACTAGCACACTAGAGGCACCTGGGTGGCTCCGTGGTTGAGCATCTGCCTTTGGCTCAGGCCATGATCCCAGAGTCCTGGGATCAAGTCCTGAATCGGGCTCCACGCAGGAAGCCTGCTTCTTCTCCCTCTGCTTGTGTCTCTGCCTCTCTCTATGTGTCTCTCATGAATAAATAAATAAAATCTTTAAAAATAAATAAATAAAGCACAACTATAAGAAATTCTAAGGAATCTAAAAAAAACTAAACTAGTATGTGAATTTAACAAGTTTGCAGTTTATGGAGTCAATATTTTAAAAATCAATTGTATTTCTATCAACCAGCAACAAATGTAAATGGAAACTTTTAAAATTATCATTTATAAAAACATCAAATCATAGGATTTTTAGGTATAAACCTAACAAAATATATGCATGGTCTGTACACAGAAAACTATAAAACATAACTAAAATCTTTTAAAGACATAAATTGAGAGATATCCTACACTGTGGATCAGAATACTCAATATTGTTAAGATGTCAATTCCCTCCAAAATAATTTATAGGTTCAATGAAATTCCAGTCAAAAATCCAAGCAGACACCTTTTAGAAACTGACAAGCTGATCCACAAAAGTATATAGAAATACAAAGGAACTGAAATAACCAAAATAATTTTGAAAAAAAGAATAAAGTTAATTTCAGGACTTACTATAAAGCTACAGTAAACAAGAAAGATTGATATTGGCATAAAGTTAAACATACAGATCAAAGGAACAGAATTAAAATTTTATAAACAGACTGTCATCTAAAGAGCCAATTGATTTTCAACAAATGTTCCAAGGCAAATCAGTGAGGTAAAGGAAATCTTTTCAACAAATGCTGCTGAAATAACTGAATATCCATATGCAAAAAAAAAAAAACTCTTTATGTTCTCCAATATGCAAAAATTAACTTGAAATGGATTGTAGAATCAAACATAGTTTTAACAGAAGCTAAAAGTATAAAATTTCCAGAAGAGGCCATATGAGAAAATCTTTGTGACCTTTGGTTAGTCAAAGTCTTTAAAATTGGATACAAAAAGCATAAAATATTTAAAAATAGAAAAATTGGATCTCATTAAAATTGAAAATGTTTGCCCTTCCAAAGACACTGTTAAGAAAGTGAAAAGGAGGGGATCCCTGAGTGGTTTAGCACCTGCCTTCAGCCTGGGGCGTGATCCTGGAGTCCGGGAATTGAGTCTCGCATTGGGCTCCCTGCATGGAGCCTGCTTCTCCCTCTGCCTGTGTCTCTGCCTCTTTGTCTCTCTCTCTCTCTCTCATCCTGTCTCTCATAAATAAATAAAATCTTAAAAAGAGAAAAGGCAAACCACAAACTATTATGTGAACAGATAGTAGCAAAACATATATCTAATGAAGGACTTTTACCCAAATTATATTTTTTAAAATGCTTTGAAATACATTAGGAAGAAAATAACAACAAAAGGAACAAAATTTTGCATAGACACTTTACCAAAGGAAATAATATGAATGGCAAAAAAGTCTCAACATCATTAGTCATCAGGGAAATGGAATTAAAACAATACTTGAGGGGCACCTGGGTGGCTTAATCAGTTAAGCATCCTACTCTTGGTTTGAGCTCAGGTTATGATCTCATGGGTCCTGAGATCTAGCCCCCCAAGGACCGGCTCTGCACTCAATGGGTAGTCTGCTTAAAAGTGTATCTCCCTCTGCACCTCCCCCTACTCTCTCTCTCCCTCTCCTCTCTCTCTCTCCCTCTTTCTCTCTCTCTCTCTCTAAAAATGAATAAACTTTAAAAATAAATAAATAAAACCATAATTGATTATACCACTGAGACTCTAGAACTCCTAAAATCAAAAAGAGTGATAACCCAAAGATTGGCAAGGACATCGGGCAACTGAAATGCTCACAAATTTGGATTTCTTAAAAAGTTAAGCATGCATGTGACCCAGCAACTAAGATTTTAAATATTTACTCAGGGCAGCCCTGGTGGCTCAGCGGTTTGGCGCCGCCTGCAGCCCAGGGCGTGATCCTGGAGACCCGGGATGGAGTCCCAAGTCGGGCTCCCTGCATGGAGCCTGCTTCTCCCTCTGCCTGTGTCTCTGCCTCTCTCTCTGTCTCCCATAAATAAATAAAAATCATAAATAAATAAATATTTATGCAATAAAAGTGAAAATACATGCTTACATGAAAACTTGTGCTCATGTATTCATGGCAGATTTACTCATAATAGCTAAAAATAGTGGGAGAAAAACAAATATTCATCATATAGTAAATGGAATAAATATTTTGTGATGTACTTCGTGCAGTAGAATATTACTCAGCACTAAAAGAAATGACTACCAATAAACATGCATGAATGATTCTCTAAAGCACTTTGCTAAGTAACAAAAGTCAGACCAAAAAACAAAACAAACAGAAACATCTACATACTGTATGACCTCATTTACATAAAATTCTAGAAAAGGCGGAACTATAGTGTAAGAAAGCAAGGCAGTGGTTAATGGAGCCAAGGAATGGGGCAAGGGGAAGGATTGCAAATGACATAGAACTTTTTCAAGTGATAGAAAGGTTCAGTATCACGGTTATGATAGTTGTTACACAACTGTAGATATTTGTCAGATTTCATCAAATTGTGCATTTCATCCCATTAAATTGTGCATTTCATCCCATTAATTCTCTCCTAAAAATCTATTCTAAGGAGAAATCGTTGATATGTGGAAAAATAAGCCAAATCGTATTTATTGCATTTTTAAAATAATGGGGTAATGTCCAATTGCAAGAAATTTAATATTTAATTTCCAAAATCGAAACCACTGCACTCTCCAACATTCAGACCATGATCATGTTACTTTATTTGAGATACTGAACCCACTTTCTTTGCTCATCATCATTTTCTCTCAGAAGATCCGTGATCCCTGACTGCCACTTTATCCCTCATCCCGGTACATCAGACAAGTAAATATATTGATATTTGAACTTCAGTTGTGGATTAAATTCAATTTTCCTTCTACAACAAGTCAAAGATGCACCTAGATAATTGCCTCAGCGTCCTTGAACTGCAAATCCAAGGACAATCTCCAGAGGTCCTCTGGAAATTCCACGATAGAAAACAACCTGCTGAAGGGAATGAGCACTTCTAAAAGGTATCCCCGGTGCCTGACATACAGAAGATGCTTAGTAGTATTTGTTAATTGTTTACTAGATATACTGAGAGTAAAAGCATGAGCAAAAGATTGTTTGGGCTGGTTATTGCCCTGACTTAATCTGGGAGGACTTCCTGAAAGAACTGGAATTCTCTGGATTAAAAGGAATGTCTACACCCTGCCTCCACCCTTGTTACTGTTATATTTGGAGTAATTCCAAAACAGAAATGTTTTCTGCTGGTCTCTAGGATGCTTTCCATCTCATCAGCTGGGATATCTATAGCCCAAACCTATTTCCAATGTTTTCTACCAAACTTTCCAGTAGTGCTGAGGAGGGCTGAGCAAATCAAGCAATGAGCAGTTTGGTCCAAATTCTCCCACTCTTTTTCAATATTTTGGATTCACTAAAACCCCAATCATATTCCTACCTGGCAGTTTTCTATGTTATTTTTCAAACCCAGTGGATTTTCAACAAAACTGAATCGCTGTTTCAAATCTGTTTGTGTTCTATTCCATCCTAACTCAACTTTGCCAGAACCATCCAGTATTTCTACTTAGAAGCCTCCAAAGTTTTATATAAGCCTAAGGAAAGGATAGCAGGGAATTACAATTTACACTTGACCAAACTAAGAGTTTAAAAACCAAATGTGAATAGAGACTGTAGTATAATAAAATCCAAATTATAAATTTTGATTTAGGGTGTAGAAAAATGAATGCATACCTAGGAGTGGGATATTGAGTCCAAAATCTGCTTTTATGGTTTGCTTGATTAAGGCAGGTCACTTAAACTTTCTGAGAAACCTCAGTTTCCCCCTTTATTGTCTAGGAGAACTTGTTTCTTTTATTTGGGTCACTAAGTTCCTTTCAACTCTAGTATTCTATGATTTTATAATGTTCTCTTACAGATGCTTAAGGGAGGCAGTCATTTGGCAAGATGCTTCCCCAGTTCCTGCCTTGTGTCATTGCTTGTCAGTGTGTGCAACAACTGTAAATAACCCAGGGGTTGCAAGAAAAGTACGTGTTGGATCAAGCTGATATGTCTGCTCTTTGCCTTTTGGAGAGGACAGAGGAGTTCCTATGGAACTCTAATCCTGACAAATAAAGTGACACATGTACTAATAAGTTCGCAATGTGCTACATAATCTTCTTTTGAGTTTCACTCAGAATATCAAAGGCTCTAAGAAGTTCCACACACAATAAATTGTGCTTTTGTTATTGGCTAGGAATGCTGAGCCCTTTATTTGTCTATAAAGATTCTCCATCTTTCCTGATCCCAAACTTCCTCTTCGACTTATACCCCCAGACCACTCCCACCAGTCAAAAATAATCTCTCCTCCGCTAAACTAGATCTTTATTTGCATCTGTCTCATAAACTTTTTAATTTGTTTTCTATATTATTGATATATATATAGATATGTCTTATCTTTCCTGATTGCCTGTACCTTGCTAGAGAACAGAGTCTTCATTCTTCAATTTTTTATCTACAATAGAAGACTTCGTACATGTGGTCTATCTATGCATATTTGGTTGAATGGATCAGTCTAGGAGCTATCATCTTCTAAATATACGTACCTTCAGTTGGCAAATAACAATGGAATCACAAATTCTCAAATAGTTAAAAGTTCTCAAAGTTGTAAAAATGACAATATTAACACTACAGGTATAAGCACCAAATGTTACTTCACTGATTCAATTACAGAAAAACTGGATATCATCACTCTTGCATCTTCAGATCTGGAAGTGTGCTTCCTAGTCATGCAATTTAAGGTACCTAAATTGACTTCAGAGGGAAATGTTGATTTCAGGGAATTCGTTATAAAAGGATTATATTATTATTTGTGAATAGCATTGTGTGGGTTTAATATTCAAAGAACTAAGATATTAAAGGCTTTGGTGTCATGTCTTATTTGTTAGAATAGTGATTGTGCTAGTTAATTTTACATTGTAATTATTTAAAAATTACCAAAGAAGAGGTAATAAATGATCAATTATGAATCAATTTTAGTTTCATAAAATATACCCAATATTAAAACCAGACTGACAGAATTAAGCAAATTTATGAAGGATGTGAGTATTGATCCCTAGGAGACAAATATGAATAAGATATAATCTCTATCCTTAATAGGTGTATCATATAGTAGGGTATCTCAACCTTGGCACTATTGACATTTTGGACCAAATAGTTCTTTGCTGTATGAGGCTGTCATTACTAAATATACCTGCTGAGAGACAAAACTGCCCCAGTGGGTAACTTTTGCCATGCAGGAAGAGATACTTGGCTGAACAGGGTTTCAGAGTCATCTTCTGACCACCAATTTTCATTTTACCATGCTATTAGATATAGGAAATGTAGAAACCTTGGATAATTGTAGACCACATCTAAAAACCAACAATAAATGTTTGATATTAGTTCCTTCATCTGTAGAAGAATAGAATGAAAATAAAAATATTTGTACTTTCTGGGGCTTAAATACATCATAAATAATTCATTTATTGAATTCTTCTTTGCATACAGCAGCCAGCTAAGCATATTTAAGATAAAAGGGTCTGATATGGTTCCATGTGCAATAGAAATCTACTTGAACAACAGAAGTAATAGAATTAAACAAATGGCATCTTAGAGATGATCTACATATTCCTCTGTTTTGTTTTTTTGTTTTTTGTTTTTTTTTCTTTTTTTTTTTTCCTCTGTTTTTCATATGAGAAAACTAGATCCAGAAAAATAAAAAAGGTGATATGACTTAAGGACATCTGCCTAGTAAATGAACTTGGGCTAAAACATAAATGGCTCGATTCCAAGTCAATAACTTAGATAAATACCAAATATTAGCTAACTGCTAAATAATGTAAGACAGGTTACAAATTTGAAAGGTGAGCAGAGTAAAAGGAAACTGAATAAGGACTGGAATAGTCTGAAAAGGCAACAAAGAAGAGGAGGGACTCAAGGCAGGCCTTGAAGATCACAGGTGGCTTCAGGAAAGTGATTGGAATGGCTATGGTAGCTTTCCCACGGCCTTGGTGCCAAGCTGGGAATGACATGAGAGGAGATAGAGAGGCAAGAAAGCATCTTATATGAGCCAGGAACTGAGTTCATGAAGGGAAAGAATAAAAATAAGATTTGGGATAGTTTTCAAAATCATTCTGAGGAATCCCAGATTACCTTCTTTTCTGGATATTGTTGCCACTTTTGTTCTTCAATCTGCAAGTGCAAAATATCCTACTGGCTCACAGAGGGCCTTTGAGAGCAGCTTTGCTAGAGGTGAAAGATAACCCCAAGTTTTCAGGCACTCTTGGAGCCGCTAGCCTCAAAAGCCATCATCTTTATGATTCAATTTATGAATTCAAAAAATTTTCACACACCAAAGTGCTAGGAACAAAAACAATCTTTGTGTTTCTAAAACTAAAAATTTCATCACTTCTTTCCCTTTAGTATTTGATCTTGAATATTAAATGGGCTTGATTCTTTTTGTCTTACACAAATTAAATTTTCCCTGTGTATCAAGGGATGAGTCTGGCATCAATGAATGGATTAAGTAAATCATAAGAAAAGTGAATCTGATTATATGGCTCAAAAATTGAATTAAATAAATAAATAAACCCAAAGCATGAAAATTTCATCAAAACCTGGAAAAGATCCATTGACAAGACTTCTTCAGGAAAGCAGATGGAAGTCAGCTCACTAATATTTGAGCTTCTTAGAAAGATTGCCTGGAAAAAAGAAAGAGAGAAGCCATACTTCATCATATCAGTCACTTTATTAAGAATGGAGGTGAGCCTTCCAATGTGTGTGCATACATATGTCTGGAGAGAGAGAGAGAGAACGAGATTGTGATGGAGGACTGGCATTGAATCCAGAAGGAAAAAATGAAAAAGGTAGTCAGCAAGTACAACTCTAATACAGTGTTTAATTAGAGTCAAGGTAAATAAAACAGTATTGTCTTTCTCTCACTCTCCCAGGCATTTCTCAGGCAAAAAACAACCCTGAGGCATTGAGTTGATTTTGCCCTCTGTTCAAGCCTTCTAAACAGATTTGCTTAGTACCAAATATGTATTCCTTTTCTCTCCTATAATCAAACTTCACTTGTATGAAAATGTTTAGAGAAGTAGAACACCAACTGGAGGAGACATCATGGTGTCTATTTCAGATATCATTCTCAACCCTATCTCCGAGTCCAGTGAAGGAGGCTGAAGTAGAAGCCAAAGGAAATGTTTTGAAAGGGACTCTATGAGACATGGGGACCTGCTAAGTAAGACACTGATGTTTTAGGTGACAAGGTATGGCTGGGGAAAAAAAAGCTGGAAAACAGGGCCTTCTCCACACCTCTGTGTGAAGCATCTCTTCAGTACAGTGAGAACTTTAGAAAGAACATGAGGAGACTGCACCCTGAATGGGACGATGCTTAGAAAAAGTACCAGCAGTTGGGACTCTGTTGGGACACATCCCTCAAGGAGCCTTTTCGTGTATTGAACACCTCGATAAAAGTTTTTTTAACAGATCTCTATGCCAGCCATTCTTTTAGATGCTGAGGATTCCACAGTGAACAAGAAGCAAGGGCAGACAAATGCAATAAGAAAAATAGAACAGCACATGAGAAACTATTTATGAGCTCCAGAGACTCCCAGAAATAACTGGAGTAGAGTAGAGCTGGAAGGCTATAGTTGGAGGCTGGAACTAAGCAGATGAAGATGCAATTCAGTTAAATTTCGCTTAATAGTCTTACTGTGACCCCCGTTCATATATGCACACTGCTGTATACATGCATATATAAAGGCTGTAAGAAAATACCAATATAGTAACAGTGCTTATTATGGGCAGTAGGATTATGAATATTTTCATATAATTTAATATAATATTATCTATATTCAGATGTTATAAAGTAAATAGATGTTATTATTATAAACAGAAAAAATTTTTGATTAGGGAGGAGGTGGCATTACTTCATCATTACTTTGCTTTTGGTAGTATAATTCTCTAGGGGAAACTGATCTTGCTGTTTATTTAGAAGAAATGTGTTTCATGATAAACTTACCAAAACAATGGATTAAGATGAAATGTGTTTCTAAACAACATTATAGAAAGAAGAACTGACAAATTTCTCTGTTGATGGTTTATAATTAAATGTCTAATCTTTTTTAAAAGATTTTATTTATTTGACAGAGAAAAAGAGAGCACAAGCTGGAGGGGCAGTAGAGGGAGAGAGAAAAACAGACACTCCACTGAGCAGGGAGCCCGATGCAGGGCTCAACCCCAGGACCCTGGGATCATGATCTGAGCCAAAGGCAGATTCTTAACTGACTGAGCTACCCAGGTACCCCTTAAATGTTTATCTTAATGTATCTTTTACTCATTTCAACAAAGTAAATTTTTCCAGAACTGAAAAAAAAAGTGGGTAATTATCTCTCTTTAGGAACAATAATAAAAATCAGCTCTATAACTTCCTACAAGATCAATTCTACATCAATAAGTAGATAATTAATTGAACTCTCCAGACAATTCAAGAATTTAAATATCACACCTTTGTCTTGGTGTCTCTATAAAGAGATGCAATGGTTTTCATGTGTTCTATATCCTGTTATCATAAATGTGTACTTTCTACTTCATTTGTAAGGAGTTCCCTTTGAAACATTAGTCTTAAAAAGTTTAATGTTAACTCTGGGAAACAAACAAAGGGTTGCAGAAGGTTAGGCGGGTGGGAGGATGGGGCAACTGCATGACAGGCACTAAGGATGACACTTGATGGGATGAGCACTGGGTGTTATACTATATGTTGGCAAATTGAATTTAAATTAAAAAAAGTAAAAACCAAAAACAAAAAGACCCAAAAGTTTAATGTATGTCTAATGAAACCATGCACCTTAATGTTATCTATATTAATTGCTTCTCCTGGAGAGCTATAATTCAACCTAGTATATGATTCAGTTAGTATTCCTTTGTTTAAAAAAAGAAGCAACAAGAAATTGTATCTAGTTTCTCCCCCTGCAAACCTAATTGCAATTTAAAAAAATGGAAGGTTAATTTTCCTTAAAACAATGCACTTTATACCAACACAAGCCACATGACTTTGCCAGAGTTGGAGAAATGAGTAAGATACAGAGATATGTAGCAAGCCTGGAAAAGCCAGGCTTCGGTGGGGCATAAAAATGAGGGATCAGCGTCAGGACCACAAAAGTGGAAATTCCTGAAAGAAAGAGAGTGATGGCATTGATGTAACGTTGTCCCCAAATGGTTCACTCACTAATTACTGCTTGATGATGATGTTAGTGGCAAGTATGCACCTGTATCACTACTCCCAGAAAATAAACTATAAACACTGATCTGGTTGATTGAGACCTTCAATAGAATTTGTCCAAGACCTTCGAAGAATTTCCAAGGAGGTTTACTGTCCATAAAACATTCATAATTCCAATCAGTCCAAACACCAGGGCAAGCTCATTAGGCTTCAGAAGCCAGAATGGGTCCATCATAAAGGATGCTTCAGGCATCCCAGCCAGGACACTCAAATTCATGGTATGTATGTGTACTGTGTCCTGGAAGTGCAGAAGTTAGGGTCTGTTTGTGCCCTTTTAGACCTGATTGTTTAAGAGGTAACCTTTGAAATGAAGAAGTTCCCCCTGTTTAGGTCAGGTTCATTGGAAATCTTGGATGCATTAGACCTTCCTTTAAGCCATGTTCCCTTCAGAGGCCATCTATAAGATTTCCTGGAAAATCTAAAAGAAGATTTCTAAAAGAAATCACAACTCTTCTAAAAGAAGAGTTGTGAGGGCCATCACAGATCGCAGCCAACCTATAGAAACGCTTGACAGCTGGGTCTTTCTACCACATTGAAAGTGTGGGAACTCTTCAGGCAATACTTTACTGTTCAGTCTCAGCCTGCCCTGGGAGCCAGGCAAAGCCAGTTGGAAGATATGAGATATTGGGGCAGCTCTCCTCTGCCTCATGGAGATAAACCAAGTTGGATTCTCAATATACCTCTAAGCCTCGCCAAATGAGCTGTTCTGCCTGAGTGACAGTCCAACAACCTTATTGTAAAAATGCATACACTTTTCCACATTATGAATGTCATACAGCTAAAAATGCAAGCCCTTCCATGATTGTCAAATCACACAAGAGGATGGGAATGGCATTCGTGTTGAATTACAATTCACCATCCCTGTGGTACTTGCCAGAGCTTTCTCATTGCTTCTACTTTTTTTCTCTTACAGGAGAAAAACAGATAAAATATGCTCTGAGTTTTTCCCACTTAAAAAAAGAAACACAGACGTAAGTAAATAGTACATCTTTATAGTTCTTCTCGTGCTTTGAAGGGAGAAAAACAAGTGGAAAAAGTATTAAATACATGAGTAGAGAAGGAGACTCCTTCCCCTTGAAGCTAGAATGTGGATGAAAGAAATAGTCATATATCAGAAAAAAAATTATTTTGACCCACGTTACCAAGCTAAATTCCAAGAATCATCTGGAAAATATGTTCTGAGGCAAATTAATCTGATGCTATTTTGTGGCATTCACCAGTTGGAGTTATTAAGATTTGGGTCATATTTCCTAGTCTACACTGCTGGGGCTTAGAAATTCCCTTATGGAAGCTCTCTTAGATAGGAAGGTAAATCTGTCTAAGAAAAGAGTGAGAATGAGGCAGGTGAACTCGATGCCAAAACTTAGGTCTGCCATTTACTAGCATTGTGTCCTTGGGCAGATGAATTAACCTCGCTGAGCTTTGGCCTCTTCATTCATAAATTGATGATAACAAACTTTGGTCTATAGGCCACCAGTTTTTGTAAACAAAGTTTGATCAGAACACAGCCACACCTATTCATTTACATAGTGCCGATGGCTGCTTTCTAGCTACAGGGACAGAGGCCTTGAGATAGAGACTGGGTGGTTTGTAAAGCTGATATTTGTTATCTTGCCCCTTCCAGAACAGAAAAGCCAATCCCTGTAAAACTATAAAAAATATTATATGATAGCTTGCTTTTCTTTTCTTTTTTTCTTTTTTTTTTAATGTAAAAAGAAATTGACTTTCAGAAAAGTGTAAATGAAAATCACCCAGCAAGGTAGTGATAGGGCTTTTCATCCCCTCTCCCACCCTATATTCCTTACTGTACTTATAGAATCTCAAATGAAGTCATTTTTCAGGAAGCATATTTAGCATCTTGTCTCATAATACATCTACTATTTTTTCAACTGATTGACTTTCAATTTAAATTTAACTTATTGGGCAGCCTGGATGGCTCAGCGGTTTAGCGCTGCTTACAACCCAGGATGTGATTCTGGAGACCCAGGATCGAGTCCCACATCAGGCTCCCTGTGTGGAGCCTGCTTCTCCCTCTGCCTCTCTCTCTCTCTCTCTCTGTCTCTCATGAGTAAATAAATAAAATCTTGAAAAAAATAAATTTAACTTACTGAAACCAACTATTACTATTGACTGCTTTGAAAGTAATTAAAAGTTGTACATAGCTTAGTTCATCCCAAGAATCCTACCCCAAAATATTCTGGATACAAATTTGGCTCAGATATCCCTACTGTGTTTATTATCTCAGTCTGGGCTCAGTTTGAAGTCAGTGAGAGCACAAAACATCCCCAGAGCAGGAGTGTGCCCAGCTAGAGCCCTAATATCTGAAAATAAGTTCAACAAAAGCCTCAGAGTCATCCAAGTCATCACTGAGTCAGTGGGTTAAAAACTGAGAAGCACAGACAAATTGGCAGTTAAAAATTAAAGTTTTCCAGAAAGACAGTTCAACTGAAAAAGCATTTTACTTCCACAACACCCTGGCTCACTTACTGATAAGCTACAAAGAGACATTTTTATAAAGTGAATTTGATGTGCAGCTCTGTTCTGTTCACTTCTACCCTCTGAAGTCCCTTGCTATTAAAATAAAAAGCAGAATTTGAACTAAAATTTTAAAGTGGGAAAAAATAATGCAAGTAACACGAGAGAAAAAGCAACTGAAGCAGGATTTCTGTGGGTTTGATCTCTGAGGTTGAAGAAAGCATCAGAACGCACACGAATGGTTCCTCCTAGGCCTTCATGTTTTCTGCCCTTCCACTGTGTAACCTTTATGAAACTACTTGGTTAAAAACAAGAATATTTTTAAAAATAGAATTACTTTCTCACCCAGATGCTTACTTGGTTTACTTGCAGAGATAAAAAGTGCTTCTCTGATCTCAAAATGAACTTCTAAGGTATACTCAAAGTCATACAGATGAGATAACTGAATTAAAAAATAATGCTTTAGGATTTGTGGTTGGTGAAAAATAGCAACTAGATTTGAACAATTGGAGGTTTTTGCTGTTATTTAGACTCTTCTACATTTCATTCAATTTAAGATAATTTATTTTCATCTTTCCTAAATGGCTCTGGGATTGAGAGCAAGTCTCAGACTTGAGGCAGAATTTTACAGTCAAGTTACAAAAGCCTGACAAATTCATAATGGGAAAGCTGATACCATCTTAACACAACAATGTGACTGGCACCACTATTACTGCAATCAAAATATTCAGGAAATAAATTGTTTGCCAGAAACAGACAAGAGAATATGAAATTGCCACATTGAAATAGAGCACATTTTCTGGTTATTCACTGGGTTCTGACATCATAACCATTTTTGCACAACACGAGGAGACTTGAGGGAATATAGAAATTCAATCACCACATGCTTGAGAGATGTGGACACATGTGATGGCCAACTTGTCTCGCTTCCTCATTGAAAGCAACTGGAATCTTCCTATAATAAGAAACTTTCAATTCATAAGTATAAGTTCATCAAGAGGATTAAAAAAGAGGGGAAAAAATACTGAAGCCTGATCACATAAAGTAGGAAAAACAGCACAACAACCCAGCTGTCCAACCCAGGGCAGATATAAAATAAAACAAAATAGCTTAGATGCGGGTCTTGGTATGGTGTTCCTTCAGGATGGAATGGAACAGAAAAGAAATGAGAATACAAGAGCTGGTCCCTTAGAGTCACAGAGCTCCATCCCAGTTGGAGCGCCATAGTATTACACGTGTTCATGAACAGATGGGTCATATCTCAGTATTGGTGCAGAGTGTCCCCACTTTCTTATCCCTGGTGGAATCTGATTACTTTCTATACTTTGGAAAGTAGATTGGACCTGCTACCACCAATAGAAAAGTTAACTCATGGACTTCCTTTCTGTTCTGTCTTTTTAAAATTTTTAAAAAGATTTTATTTATTTATTCATGAGAGACACACAGAGAGAGAGAGAGAGGCAGAGACATAGGCAGAGGGAGAAGCAGGCTCCATGCAGGGGTCTCCAGGATCAGGCCCTGGGCTGAAGGCGGCACTAAACCGCTGAGCCACCCAGGCTGCCCTATCTTTTTAAATTTTGAGCTCCTCTGTTTTCTCAGCTTTTCCTAGGAGGATGTTTACATTTACTTTTCCTTATTGTCATCATCTGGATAGCTTATAATTAATTATATAGCAGTTTCCACTTTTTATACTCTTTCAAACACCCCACAGCCTCCCTTTGCAGTATTATTATTATTATTCCCAGTTTACTCAGGAAATGAAGCCAATATTAACACAGTCACTATTTATATACATGATCCATTTCCACCCCTATCCTGAGAAAAGGATTTATTGTGATTTCACATTTATAAGCATCATGCAGATGACTTTTCCATATAAGCAAAACTTCTTTTTGGACATCAAAACTTCATTTTAACTATTTTGTAGGAAATCCTTCTCAAAAGATTTATATATCACAAAGGATGGGGAAACCTGGATGGCTACATGCAAAAGAATGAAATGACCACTTTCTCATACCATACACGAAAATAACTAAAAATGGATTAAAAACCTAAATGTGAGACCTGAAACCATAAAATTCCTAGGAGAAAACATAAGCAGTAAAATATTTGGCATTGACCATGGCAACATTTTCCTAGATATTTCTCCTCAGGCAAGGGAAACAAAAGCAAAAACAAACTTTTAGGACTACACCAAAATAAAAAGCTTTTTGCACAGAAAAGGAGACCACCAGTAAAACAAAAAGACAACCTACCAAATGGGAGAAAATATTTGCAAATGATACATCTGATAAGGGGTTAATATCTAAGACATATAAAGAACTTACACAAACAACACCAAGAAATACAAATAATCCAACTAAAAAATGGACAGAGGACCTGAGTAGACATTTTTCCAAATAAGAAATACAGATGACCAACAGACACATGAAAAGATGCTCAATATCACTCATCATCAGGGAAATACAAATCAAAATCACAATGAGATATCACCTTAAACCTAAGTGAAATCATATGGTGTTTTTCTCTTCTGGCTTATTTCACTTAACACCCTCTAGGTTCATCCATGTTGTCATAAATGGCAAGATCTGGCAAGATCTCATTTTTTATGGCTGAGTCATATTCCATTCTGTGTGTGTGTGTGCGTGCATGTGTGCACATGTGTGTATCACATCTTCTTTATCCATCCATTTCACTTATATGTAGAATTAAAAAAAAAAAAACAAAGTAGAAACTGACTCATAAATACAGAGAACAAACTGGTGGTTGCCAGAGGGGAAGAGAATGGGGGGAAGAGAATGGGCAAAATAGGTGACAGAGGGTGGAAGATACAGGTTTCCAGCTTTGGAATGAGTAAGTCATGGCAATACAAGGCACAGCATAATGAATATAGTCAGTGGCATTGTGATAGTGTTGTATGATGACAGATGGTAGCTACACTTATGGTGAGCATGGTATAGTGTATAGAGTCCTCAAATCACTATTTGTACACCTGAAACCAATATAACAGTGTGTCAACTATACTTCAATTCAAAATTTAAAAAAGCTTATATGTAACAAAGGATAGCAATGTAATTTAACTTTTTCTTGAAGACAAAATGTTGTCATAAAAATCTTGTCTTTTATAATGATGTATAGTATAGCTTTGTCGGGTTTTTTGAGTCTGGGAATTTCCTCCCTTCTATCAGGCTATCTGCTGTGGTTTCTTATTTTAGTGAGCCTACCTCTTACCGTACCATTTCTGTTTCAAACTCTCCAGAGTCATCTAAACCAATAATTAGATTACCATGTTTATTAAGAATTGTATGTTAAATAAGGTTCAAAGGATGATATAGAAGTTCATGTTAATGGGTTTGTTGCAGAAACTTTAAAAAAGCTATTACACTTTTCAAAGAAAGTCCTTTTTAACTTACTTTCCATTCAGGAAAACCTGAGGTTGCTAAAGTCTAAACTTTAGATAAGCCAGGTGTTTGTGAATTTTGGTTTCCATTTTCATTCTCATCTACTCAATTTCTTACATTCTCCCATGAATTATACGCAAACAGGTCTCAAGGCAGAATAGTAATCTCTGAATAATGTGACTTTTTTTTGCCCAGTGTTATTGGTATAATCTTAAATCACGGAAATTTGAGCAATCTATCCAAGATCTCCAAATTACTCAGGAAGTAATTTGTTCAGGAAGAAAAAGAAACAAATGAACAAAAACATTATCAAAGTGGAGAACTGATGCAAAACATCATTTGCAAGCATTATTCAGTTTAAAGAGAAAAGTCCACTGGACTAGACACCAGGAATCCGGTTTTAATGCTAACTAGCTACATAAACTTAGCTAAGTCATTTTATCTATCTTGTCAAAATAGTCTGCTTTTGTTTTTAATTAATGGACATGATTGAACAGATATGATTTTTAAGGTCCCACTCAGCTCCCAGATATCCTGGCAAATTTTAAATATAATATGACTAGCACAAAATCTGTGAGAGCATGACATCTAGTGGCATCTTCGTTTATATATATTCTGACTAACAATTCCAATGAAGTCACCACTGATGACTACAATCCCATACATTAAAATATTTACAGTTTTAAAACATAGAGGTGGGGGTACCTGGGTGGCTCAGTGGTTGAGCGTCTGCTTTCACCTCAAGTCTGTGATCCCAAGATCCTGGGATCGAGTCCCACATAGGCTCCCCAGGGGGAGCCTACTTTTCCCTCTGCCTATGTCTCTGTCTCTCTCTCTGTGTCTCTCATGAATATATAAATAAAACCTTTTTAAAAAAATAGAGGAATCTAGACCATCATCTAGTTCAACCCACTCCCTTTATACTTATGTCAACTGAGAACCAAAACAGTCATGTCCTTGCTTAAAGACACACAGCTAGAGGTTACCCAAGTCTACTGAGTCTAAATCTGGTGTGTTTGTTTGGTTTTTACATTTTTAATTTCCCCACAAAAGCCAAAATAAATAAACAAATAAAAGGCAAGAAATAATGCCAGAAAAGACCAAGGAGGATTTTATTCCTTTGTGCAAGATTATTATCTGTTTTCTAATGTTTATTTAGATGTTTAACTAACCCCATTAGTCATGAGGTTCATGAGGCTAGGAACCCCAGGTGTCACTCATTTCTGCAGCCCCAGCACTAGAGTTATACTGAACCTATTACTCAGACTCCAATCTATCCATTATCTTTCTACCTACCTTTCATTCAAGGTTTAATAACATACTGTCAATGCATCCTTTTTAGAATTCAGCGAGGAGTGTGCAATCCTGTAAGATATGAATGTAACTGTGTATTTTTAAAATGCAACTGTGTATTTTATGTGTGCCCCAAAATAAGACAAATTTATTGAACTATTTTCTTCCCAACTCTCTGTTCGAAAACTATCTATCTCGGGATGCCTGGGTAGCTCAGCTGTTAAGCGTCTTCCTTTGGCTCAAGGCGTAATCGAGTCTCACATCGGGCTTCCTGCATGGAGCCTGCTTCTCCCTCTGCCTATATCTCTGCCTCCCCCACCCACCGTCTCTTTGTCTTTCATGAATAAATAAATCTTAAAAAAAAAAAAAAAAGAAAGAAAGAAAGAAAAAGTATCTTCATTCTGCATCACTTAGGTGGGACTGACCCAATCTTTCTCAGTGCCAAAAGTTCATGATGAAGGGCAGGCCAGTCCCTGCTGTCTTTCCCCTAGCCAAAGTTATTGGGTTGGAGACTTTTTTGCTAAAGCCAACGGGGAAAATGCCTCCTCTTCATCTGGAATCTTGAGATGATATAGACTTGAAATAGCGAGTGGCCGTTTTTTCCAACCACATGGAAGAAACTCCTCTAAAATTGTAGCTAGCACATGAAGGAAAGTAGAGATAGAGACTGGCCTGACAATATCAAAGATCCTGAATCTGGCCATTGGTTTTCTTTTTACTTCGAACGTTCTTGAGTGGGTTTCTGTTTCTTGAAAGCAAGTGCTGATAATACTAAGATAAATGACTCCAAAAGCAATTTTTTTTCCAAAAGCAATTTTTGAGGACAATTCTTTCAAATTTAATTTCTGTTTCCATGTAAGACGAGGCAACAGGATCCACTCAGCATGAAAATAGAAAGCCATATCCTAGATATGAAATATAAATTATATCTTCCTCCAAATGCCTATAGAATGCATTATCTGATTCCACAATTAAATATTTATTGATAGCCTCTATGTTGAGATATTTTATTTCTTTAAGCATATTGCGGACTCCCAAAAGGTACAAATCACAGAATAGCTTAGAGCAAAGCAAGCACTTAATAAATATTTCTTAATGAGTATAAGGTCTAAATTGTGTGTAACTATTCAGTTATATGTAACACCCTCAGAAAATATTTTATGATAATTATTTCAAATGAAGAAAAAAGAATTTCCTAATTAAACAAAACTTTCAGTAAAGGAGAGACTTATTATATAATTTACAGAATTGTCTCCTAAGTGGCTGGTGTCATGTGGCCCTGACTGTTAGTTTCCCACTAAAATCTGTTCTTCCCAACAATGACAGAAATTAAGCTAGGTACATGACTATCCAGGTAGAGACTGGATTCCCCAGTCTCTAGGAGCTATGCAACTAAGATGGACCAATGGGATGTGAATTGAAGTGATGATGTGTCACTTCTGGGTCTGGGCCTTAACAAATTTGGCTTGGGGACACCTGGGTGACTCAGGGGTTGAGAGTCTGCCTTTGGCTCAGGGTGTGATCCTGGGTCCAGGGATCAAGTCCCACATCAGGCTCCCTGTGAGGAGCCTGCTTCTCCGTCTATGTCTCTGCCTCTCTCTCTCTCTATCTCTCTCTCTGTGTGTGTCTTGTGAATAAATAAAATCTTTAAAAAACAAGCAAACAAATTTAGCTTGAACAATTTCGTTATCTGTTTCCTTTTTTTTTTTTTTTTTGTACATTACAATACACAAGTGCCAGCAAACCAAGTGCAACCAGGCAGATGAGAACAACATTCTAAGTCAGGGGCCAGTAAACTATAGCCCACAGACCAGTCACTTGCTTTCTTTGTAAATAAAATATTGGAATACAGCTATCCTATTTGTTTACATAGTGTTTATAGCTGCTTTTGCACTACAATGACAGAGTTGACTGAGTATTTGCAACAAACACTATATTTGTCTGCAAGCCTACAATATTTACTATCTGGCTCTTTCAGATAAAGTTGCCAGACATAGGGATTCACTATGGCTAGAAGAAAGCATGAATGTACCACCATGTTCCTTTTGGCTCCAGGCAAGTTGGACCAACAGAGTGTTCCACTTTAATTAACCCTCCAAACTGAGAAGAACTTAGCTAACTATATATGTCCTCTAACTAGCTCAGCAACTCAGATTGAAGTCTCAAAATCAACCCTGTCAAGTCAGTTCTTGGGAAGATAATTAAAGATTATCCAAAAAGTCAATGGGAAGATGTAATAGTTAATTTTCTGTGTCATCTTTAGTAGGCCAGAGGGTGCCTGGATATTGGTAAAACATTTTGGGGGGATATGTCTATGTTTCTAAGTAAGGAAAACATTTGAATAAGTAGACTGAATAAAGCAGATTACCCTCCCCAATTCCAGTGGGCCTCATCTAATCAATTGAAGCCCCGAATAGAACAAAAAAGTTGAGTTAGAGGGAACTACAACGTACCCTTTGGAGATGGGTCCAGAACCTCCAAAGAGCTATTCAAATATTCTTAGGAGGCAAGGGGCATATGATTTCTTGTCTGCATCAAACTTGAGCTCTTATTTTTAAAGAACATTGATTCCTCTAAGGCAAAATTAAGCAGAAAACTAAAAGAGCAAACAGAAGTAAAAAAATCAGTGCCCAAGCTGTGTCTCTAGACCAGTGTCTCTAAGCCCTGGGTGGCAAAGCACGAGGTATTGAACACTCCCCACTCTGCCCCGCAAGAGTGCTGGGGGAGCTACTTTTTAAAACCTGGCAGTCAGCTTTACTCTAAGCTCCATGTATTATCAGGATCCTGGCAAGAATAGCTGGCATTTATAAACTAAGTAATCTGAAGAAAAATTAATAAATGGACTATTTCCAAAGGTATGGGCATGATACAGGGAAAACACAGGATATGGTGTATTACTTTGAACTAATAATATCGCCCTTACTCCTGAAATGTTATTGGGAAGGAGCATCTCATGAACCACTGGATTCAGAGAGCTACTTAGGAAAGACAGTCTAATGAGGGCTATGACATTTAATCAAGGGATGCAGCCAGGCCATGAAGACCCTAAAAGGAAAGTAGTTGAGGAATAAATATAGCCATCTCACCTCCCCTCACTCCTTCTGATTGAATGCCGGTACTTCGTATTGACTAAATCCAATGGGTATTGAGAAAGAAAGAGGATTATTTGATGAAAGTCATTGCCTGAATCCATTCAGGATGCTATAACAGAATACCATAGACTAGGTGGCTCATAAACAATAAGAATTTATTTCTCATAGTCTGAAGGCAGTCCAAGATCAAGGCATCAGCAGATTTGGGCTCTGGTGAGAGCCACTTCCTGGTTCATAGATGTCTTCATGTTGCAACCTCACATGGTGGAAGGGGTGAGGGGGCTCTCTGCATTCTCCTTTATGAGGGCACTATCTTAGTTTGTTCACATTGCTATTACAAAATGCCGTGGACTATGTGGCATATAAACAACAGAAACTGACTCACAGTTCTGGAGGTTGGGAAGTCCAAGATCAAGGCACCAGCAGATTTTGTGTCTGGTGAGAGCTGTTTCCTGGTTCATAGATGGCCATCTTCATGCTGCATCCTCACATGGTAGAAGGGGTGAAGGAGCTCTCTGCAGTCTCCTTTATAAGGTCACTGATCCCATTCATGAGGCCCTCACTCTCAATATTTAGCACTTCCCAAAGGGTTCACTTTCTAATGTCATCATATTGGTGGTTAGGATTTCAACAAATAATTGTTGGAGAGACACAAATATTCAGTCTATTAAAGTCCGTCTCCAACTTAGACCCGGGGAAAGAGTGGGGAGTAGATCTGGAGGAAAAAATGGAAACTACAACAGGTTCCATCCATTGTGATCCTCAGCATGCATCCTTAATTCAAATGAAAAATTCATGTCATCAGCATATAAACCATTTAATTCTGATTGTTACCCATTCATTCATGTTCCCACCTGAAAACTAAATGTTAGCTAGCATTATTATTCTTCATATAATGAAGAGGGATAGAAATAATAAGAAAAAGAAACAGATAAAATATATATAGTACAGCACTTCTATAGTTGTTAACTAGCCTAAAGCTGGTAGTCATGGCTATCTGCTTTCTCCTTTATAAAGTCCTTTTACCACCTGATCACATGTCAGCTGGATTCTTTAGTTGGTAGGGAAATCCAAATATTTTATTTCCAGGGTGTACTAGTCTTTGCCGACCTTGTCTTTACTGGATTGCCACAGTTTTACATCAAACAGGACTATTTGTCATAGGAATGTTATAAGGTACTCTAGTGACTCTCTGGGTTCTAAACATAATCTTCCTTGCATTCACTGTAGAGTGGAAACCCAATTTCCCACTGATTAACAGAATTAGGCATCCTGGCTAGTACAGTCACATGAAAGGTGGAGAGGAGGTGAGGAAGTAAAGCTAGATCCCAAATAAAAGGACCACATCCCTCTGTCTCTACTCCATACCACTATGATCCACTCTCTATTGCACAGAATGACATTCCTAAAGCAAATCTGATAGATCACATCCCTCTTACAGTTCTTCATCGTTCCTGGAAAAGAGCCTATGCTCTTTATATCTTGGCCATTATCTCTAAATTCTGGCTTTCTGTCCAAGAGAGGCAGAATTCTTTTATCACCCTCCCATTTCCACATGCCCCCTTATAGACACAGGCCTGTAAACGTCTTTCAGTTTTGTTTTATTGTTTTCCACATGCTGAGGTTATTCTTCACTTGCAAGATTGTCATTCAGCAAAGAAAAGTTAGATCATCCCATTTACATATACATAAAAAGAAAACAGGTAACATAACCTATTTATCCTTAAAAACCTTTCTGGAACAATTAACTAATAAATAGACAGTAAACACATGCTATATATTAATCCCTTGGAAAAGGTGCAACAATGAATACAGTGGTGTAAAATAACATTTGTGTCTTCAGTTAGCCTTATAAATAATATGGAGACAATATTCTTAGACATTAAAATAAAAATTAAAAATGATAAAAGATACAAACACTAAGATCAAAGTAACAACAGAAGTTCCTTCATATGCTTTCATATGACCATCTATGATTGCCAGGAAATAACCTAAGGTGGGGGTAATGCAGTTTGTAAGCAGAAGAAATACAAATTTTGGAGACAAATAGACCTGTGGTCCACTCCTAATCCTTTTCCTAACTGTAAAACGACCAAACCACTTAACCTTCCTAAATCTGTTTCCTCAATGATGAGGTATCATGCAGCATGATCATAGGATTAAATGAGTTGCTCAAAAGGAATTGCTGTTATTAAGATAAGATTTCCACCTGGAACACAGATATTTAAATGAGAGGCACCTAGACTGGAATCCTGTTCAAAAGAAAACCACAGTCCCAAGATGGAGTCACTCATGCTATACCAAATCACCAAACCAGGGCTTAATACCTAATCTAATTTCAGTTTCAACCTCTTTCAGAAATGTAGTTTTAACAGACCAGGAATTTTCTGGTCACCAATGAGGTCATCTTCCAGGCGCCCCTCTCCATTCCCCAAAAGAAGTTGAAGTAATCAAAAAAAAAAAAAAAAAAAAGAAGAAGAAGAAGTTAAGGTAATCTGTATGATTAGACCCCCTGCCCACTCCCCTAATGATTTCTTGTCCTACCCTCCTTCCTAAAAAACCTTTTCCATTCTTAACTACTCCTCTCCAACCTCTCTTCTATTTGCTGGGTGGGATGATGCCAGATTCATGAATAGCTTTAAAAAGCCTATTAGATCTTCAAATGTACTCAATCGGGTTTTTGTTTTTTAACACCCCTGAGTTGTAAATGACCATTCTGCAGACAGAGGGCCCCTGATTGGTGAGGAACTGAAGAGAAGAATCCCATCTCTATCCATCTTGGAGGAAGAAAAATCTCTGGAAAGAAAAGTGGCTTCTAGCATCTTAAGAAGAATGGGAGGTACATTGAGTCCTATGGGCCGCACAGAAAAGGGTGAGGTGAGAAACTGAAAATGTGTCTCTTAATTGCTAGGAGGCATATTAAGGTCTCCAACATTTGATGGATTTCCAAGAGAATTGTATACCTGATATATGCTCTAGACATAAATGGTAACTATGGGTTTGCTAGGGTCTTATGCTGGGTATTGAGAGATGGCAAGATTTAGGTGGATCTGAAGGGATAAGTATGTGAACAAGTGAGCAAAGGCCAGGACACAGAAAAACAGTATGTCAGTTTTCCTGGGGTACATCTATTTCACTGGAAGCTATGAGTGCAGAGAAGAAAGATAAACTGGGAAGTGATAAGGATCCAAGCTGTGAAAATCTTTTAATGATAGGATCAAAACAACCATTGCTCTAGGCAATGAAAGACCATCATAAGGTCGTCAGCAGAGAAGAGAGAGGACAAAAGTGAAGATTAATTCCGGGGGATTTTTCTGTATAGCTTCTAAAGAACCTAGAATAAGCCTGAGAGGGTAATTAACCAGAACATTCATTTCCCCAAACATAATGAACTTTTATAGCCCTTTAGAGTTTTCAAAGTACTTTTCATACATCTACTTTTATTTTACTTTCCCAGCAAGTTCCAGAATCATGTGTTAATCTCATTTTACAGCTAAAGAACGCAAATATATCACACAAGGTCCAAACAGGAAACAGATGGCAAACTCGAATTAGAGTAATTTAAAGTGTTTATTTACAACAAGTCATAAAAGGATAGTGGAGGTGTAGAGAACCTGGGGCCAGTAATAGTGGGAAATCTGTAACCACTTGTAGGCCAGGAGCGGTGAGGAAAGCCAGCCGTACTGGAACCTACAAGGAAAGAATTGTGTAGAAAGGATTGCCATGAGATGAGCAGTGCCTTTGGCAGTGAAACATCAGCAGGCCAAAGCAACCTCCTCTGAAGGAAGTGTCAGGGGAACAAAACCCATGATTTTGTTTTCTGCCTCCCCTTTCTTGTTAAGGGTCCCATTGGCTGGACGCCACTAGAAGGTAATGACCCAGGAGTCTGTTGATGCAGGCCATAGCTTTTCCCCTTCAACATCTTCTCACATCTTTCCTCCACATGAAAAGTTTATATCCCTAACACGAAAGACACATGAAATCCCTTATGATTATGATTGTGTGTCATCATGGAGTGGTATTGATTCAATAATATCCCCTCATGATACTTAAAGGGTTAGCTACTTCTGGTGTTCTTCACATGTGACAGGAGAAAAGTTGGGATGGGGGGAGAAAGAAGTGATGTGAAACATAATTACTACAATCCATAGTTCTTTCTGATCATGAGGTTAAGTCAGTAACCATAGTACCAGGACAAGCTTCATGGGTGTACATCCCCTGTGGCCACATGGAACCCTAAACTTAGAAGGGTCCTGGACTTAGTCAACACTCTCCTGTTGATATACTGAAGCTCCTAATAATATTTGAGCAAGGGGCCCACATATTTATTTTGCCTTGGGTTCTGCAAATTATGTAGCCAATACTGCATAGCTTCCTTTTTTGGTAAATATTTATTTATTTATTCATGAGAGACACAGAGAAAGAGAGAGGCAGAGATACAGGCAGAGAGAGAAGCAGGCTCCTCTCAGGGAGCCCAATATGGGACTCGATCCTGGATCCTGGGATCACGTCCTGAGCCAAAGGCAGAAACTCAACCGCTGAGCCACTCAGGCAACCCAATAGCTTCCTTTTTCTAGCATCTATTCAAGTTACCTTAGCCTTTGTCAGAATTTGACCCAAACCTTCCTTCCTTGTCTTTATTGGGTTTTCCATTAGATAACACAGTACTTAAAAAACGGCTTGTTAATATTCTGGGTTCCTGACAAAATCCTCCTTTATATAGCAGAAACCCATTTGGCCTTCACTAATTAGGATCAATTATTCTGGCCAGAACAGCAACTTCCAATTCTGCTTGTGGGTATAGCAGCCTGTGTAGCCCCAAAAGGTCAGGGGGCAGTCCCAACCAATTCATTTGAATCATGACTGTACCCGCTTAGGGACTAGGACCTTCAAAATTATCTAGCCCAAAGTTATAAGTACCAGAAACAGAAATTCTTCAGATGAGTTATTGAGGGTTAATAATGAGAAAGATATCTCCTTCATCCCTGAATTCATGAATTCTGGCCATAGAATTAAAAGTCCCATATATTGGCAAAAGTTTAGGGCATATACCCAATGGTATATTTGTAAATGTTTAACAACCAGCTCTCTGAGAAAACAATAAGCCCTGATTTGTAAGCTTTGCCAGTTTCTCAGGTATAAATATTCCCACCATGGCTAATTTCAAGCTACTAACATCTGAACTCTGTTTTAGGAACAGATATGCAGTATATAGTATTTAACATACTGATAAAATAGACAAAAATGAGCTCAAGAACATAGATAATACTTTATGTAGTAAAATAATTAGGAAGTGGGAAGTTTTGAATATTTATTACCTCTTAAATACAATATTTAGCTTTAGATTATAGAACCATAAATTAAGTATATATGTATTTTTTTTTAATTTTTATTTATTTATGATAGTCACACACAGAGAGAGAGAGAGAGAGAGAGAGAGAGAGAGAGGCAGAGACAAAGGCAGAGGGAGAAGCAGGCTCCATGCACCGGGAGCCTGACGTGGGATTCGATCCCGGGTCTCCAGGATCGCGCCCTGGGCCAAAGGCAGGCGCCAAACCGTTGCGCCACCCAGGGATCCCTGTATATATGTATTATATATATATACCATTTATATATGTGTATACATGGCAAATATGTAAAGTTATTTCAGAATAAAAGTTTCTATACTTTGTATTTTAAAATCATTCTATATTTACAGGAGAATTGCAAAAAGAATACAGAGTTCCCATGTGCCCTTCACCCAGATTCTTCTAATATTTTATCTTACGTGACTATGGTACATTTATGAAAGCTAAGAAATGAACACTAATGCAATATACAAACTAAATTGCAGACTTCATTTGAATTTCATCAGTTTTTCCACTAATACCCTTTTTCTGTACCCAAATCCAATAATCCAATTCAGAATACCACATTGCATTTAATATAATTTAATTTTTAACCACAGCTATGCTTAACAACTGACCTGCAAAATTTCTGAACGGTTTTGCAACTGTTTATATTGTGACCAGGAGCAGATTTTTTTACATTAGTTATAGCTGGCATTTAACTGGAGCAAGCCAGGCACCTGTCCTTATAAGTAGGCTGTATGGGCCTCAAAGAATGGCTATGTCAGTTTTTCCTCGCACTGAACACTGGGCTTGGATATTCTATTAGGTATTACAAAACAAAACAAAACAATATTTGTTCTTTCACAGTATTTTTCAGCCAATGTACAAGATGATAAAGTACAAAGGCAACTAATATGTATGGGCTATGGAGTAGTCCTGTGTGATAGTACTAGTACTAGTTTAAGTATGAGGTCTAGGTATCCAGAGATAGATCAACTGCCCTAAAATCTATGCCTGTTTCCATGGTTTTGGAACTGTTTTTAAAGGTAAAGATAAAAGTAAAAGTAAAGGTTAAAAAAAAAAAAAAAAAAACTTTTAAAAAATTTTGTGCTTTGTCCAGAGGTTTCACAAGTAGGTTCTTGAGAGTTAAGAAAATTAAAGAATAAATAAATAAATAAAGATTGGTGTTATTGACAACAATAAAAAAAAGAACATGGGCCTTTTATCATAAAGAGAATATGCTCTCTGGGGTACTGAAGTAGAGAAGAAATTCAATTAAATTATTGTAAACCTAGAGGTTTATAATACAACCCAAAAGTAATTAAAATTTTAAAAAGATAAAAGAAGGCTGGTTGATTATGCTGGGAAAGACAGATGTTCCCTCAAAAATTATTATATTAGAAGAAAGAAAGAAGTGGCATCTTTAAGGAAAGGATAAATACGTATAAAATGGAGTAACTTCTAAATGTAGTAGAGGAGTAAGGTATTCTTCAAAAAAGTAGTAGAAAGCAGGGGTATGTTCAATGTTATTAGATCAGAACAATAACTAAGAGATCCAATGAAATCCAACCTAACAGAAGATGGAAAGCAAGGTCTCTAGACAAACCAGAATAACTCACTTATAAGAAACCAGGATTCAAATACCATAGAAAATACCCTCTTTAAAGTATAGATAGACTCTCTATTTTGGAACTATCTACCAAAGGCTGACACTGTCATGCAAGGTGCCCTAAAGACATTTGAGTTTCAGGTTGACAGTTATTATATCTGTGCCCTGAGTAAACAGCATCTTCTAAAATTGCATCAGCATTATCTTCCGTGCTATTGCCTATATAGATGTATTTTGTATGGTATGAATGTGTGAATGTGTGTGATGATTGGTATCATTTCTAATGATATTCACAATTTTAATATTTTTTTTAGATTAACTGTAAAGAAATCAGAAGAAAAAACCCACATCAGTAAGGACCACATGTCTGATAGCTCTAAATATTTTAGACTAAAACATTAACCAAGGAAAATGTTATTTGGAAAACATTACGTCAATCCAAGTATGATTGGTGGGCAATTTATCATAATGAACACCTTGTAAGTGTAGCGTCACATTTCCAAAGTACATTCACGAAACAATTTGTTAGATACTGTCAGAAGTTCAGCATCCCTACAAAAACTCCCACAAAAAACTCCGTTTTAAGAGAAATAGCTCTCAAATTTTTTATAGTGAAAATATTGCCAAATGAATCCCAAACACATTTTGCCTTAGAGATATTATTCATAGCACCTGTCATGGTCAGCATCCTCCCCCCTTTTTAAAAAAGATTTTATTTATTTATTTATTCATGAGAGACACAGAGAGAAAGGCAGAGAAAGAAGCAGGCTCCCTGCAAGGAGCCTGATGTGGGATTTGATCCCGGACCCTGGGATCAGGTCCTGAGCCAAAGGAAGATGCTCAACCACTGAACCACCCATGCGTCCCAGTGAGCATCCCCTCCTAAAGATGCCCACACTCCATAATGAGGAAAGCATCTGATGGCTGCAGTGTGATGGCTAAACCATATGACCAGCCCCACAGCCACTGCTGAGTAGGCTAGGGGAGATACCTGACCTTCAGGAACAACCAATCAATTCGTAAGCTAGCCTGTGGCCTATGATTATACAGTCTAGTAATTAGCCCTAACTCTCATTCTCCTTGGAAATTTGAACCATGACATATAAAGTAAATTGGTCAGCTGGTAATAGGAGGAGGAGCAGCAAGAGACAAGAGTAACTGAATCATGTTAATAGTGGAGTATTAGAGCTCAAGTCACACCTTCTTGTCACTATAGTTAACTATCAAGCTACAGTCCCTGCCCCCTCCGGGGAGGCCCAATTATTCATTTTTTTCCTGCAGTCAATGTGGCCTGGCTATATAGATGAGATTTCTATTTCCCCTTCTACTTCATGTAGTTTTATTTTTTATTTTTTTAAAAGATTCATTCATTTTAGAGAGAGAGAGAACAAGCATGAGAGAGACCATGAGTTTGGGGGAGGGCCAGAGGGAGAGAATCTTCAAGCAGAATCCCTGCTGAGAACGGAGCCCCAAATAGGGTTCCATCTCACAATCCATCAGATTCTGAGAGCCAAAACCAAGAGTGCCACACTCAACTGACTGAGCCACACAGGCGCCCCTACTTCATGAAGTTTTAGAATAAATTCCTTATTTGTCAAAAATCACCAAATGACTCTGTTTCTTGCAACTAAAAGTGCACCTTTCCCCATTCTCCCTGTAATCAGATTCATACATAACTGGTCATTTCCCAGCGGTGTGTTTTCCTGAGATGTACTACAACCAAAGCAGAACTTTCTATGCATATTTTCCATTGTTGCATACTCATCTTTTTTTAAAAAATGTTTTTACATGAGTGATTTAAAAATTATTATAGATAATATTGAATCTTCTCTACTTCATATTTTTAAAAAGTTGATTATATGCAATCATCTATTATTTGTAAAATTATTTGTTGTATAGTTCATAAATAATTTTGTTTCACTTCTGAAGGCAGAGCTGTTGAGAGTTACTGTCATAAAAAGTGTATAGGTTAGAGGGCATCAATTATAACACTGGAAGTCAATCAACAGTCTTGTTAGTAAACAGACAAAAGAAAAACAACATATTGTGCTCTGAATCTGGGATCTGTTGGAAGCTCTCATTATCTTTGCTCAACTCTAAATGCACGTATGATGAGGAAAAAAAACCTGATCCTAACATTAGAAGGCACTGTGCCATTGGAATATCTCCCTGAGAGGTTTCCACACTAGCAGCTAATTTTTATAGCTTCTCCTACATTCCCATAGCATATTCAATCTCCCAGAAAAGATTTCTGCATTTTCTTTCTTAGACCAGGACTGGTTCTGAGGTTGAATGAGAATAAGGGGTTAAGAAAAGCTGCTACAGGCCAAGTTGCATAGCAGTAAAAGGAGCCTGCAATTGTTAGCCTATACTGTTCTTCGTCTAGCAAATTCAATAATTTCGATCTTTCTGGTCCTCATTATCCTCATTTAAAATTAGGATACAATTCAGGCACACATATACAATGAACATAATTAAATCATTTTACATTGGAAAGTAAGACTAGATCTTGTTAATTCTCATTCTAATTTAAATACGTCAGATTGGTCTACTTAAGCCTATTAAAATTGTGCATAACTGCTGGAACTTCTTAAGAACACCCAACGAGTAGTAATAGTGATCTACTCTTAATATAAACCTTCCATCCTTCCACATACAGTAATTTCGGGAGTTTGGCTTCTTTCTTTGACAGTACAAATTAAGTAATTTTTCAAATAAAATTTGTCTCAACACTTAATGCCCTCACATTTACTGAACAACTGTGTTCCAGGCTTACATCTAGTAGGTGCTGGCAAAGGATATACAAGTTGTGCTTTCGTTTTCAAAGGAGGAGACAATAACCTTTTGAAATTGTGAAAGTGATTGGCTAGGTGCTGAGAGCTACATGAAGCTACCTGCAGATAAACAGGGAGATGTGCTCCATCCAGTAAGGGTGGTCAAGAAATGGTTCCTCTAAGAAAATGATTCTTGAGATCTGACAAATAAGTAGGGGCTCATATGGGCAAAAAGTGTGCGGGGGAGGGGGGCAGACAGAGATGAAGATGGGGAGAGCCATCCCAGTGATGACATTTTGCAATATAGGTGAGGTCCGGAGCCTACAAGCAAGGAAGAATTATTGAGCCATCTTTGGTGCAAAATGATGGTTTTATTAAAGCGCGGGGCCAGGTTCCCTTGGGCAGAAGAGCGGCTGCCTCCCCTCCCCCACCCCCCACCCCCCGCCAGGGAAAGGTGGCTGATTATATACACCCAGGAGGTGGGGGAAGTACGCAAAAGGGAGATTTCAAAAGGATTTTCCTATGCTAAGGAGGGCCTACAAGATACCGGAGGCCTTGCCTTCGTCAAGTTAGAGATTGTTTTTCCCTCCAGCAAGGTATTTACGTTAAGACAACTGGAAGCTTCCTGAAGAATGTCACACAGATCCCACCCTGGGGAGGGATTGTTTGTGGGAGATCAGCTGTGCTTTGTCCTCAGCTGGCCCTGCTCCCTCATCATTTGCACGTACCAAAAAAAAAAAAAAAAAAAAAAAAAAAAATTGTGGGAGAGCACCTAAGGGAAAAAAGTTTACTACGGTTCCAGTTTAATGTGTAGTGAAGGGGCGAGAAAACGGAGCAATCAGGAGCCTTCAAAGCCCTAATTGTTTATTCTAAGAGTAAGGGAAAGCCTCTTAAGAGTTTTGAGCAGAATGTTGCCGTGATCACAGGTGCATTTGAAAAAGGCCATCCTGGTGCCTTTTGAAAACCGAGATGCTGGGTTCCTTGATGTTTGTGTTAGGAGGACACGGAAGGTGGCGGGTTGTCGGGGGCTGACGCTGAGTTGAGTGAAATCCGTTCAGTTCGGGGATGAAGTACCTCAGCTGTGAAGGAGCTCACCGCACTTCCGGTTTCAAGTCAGCAATTGTTTTGGAACCGGCTGGGAAAAAAAGGAGAATAGGCCCGTCCGAGCCCAAGCACGGAGGCTTCCGCGTGAGATGCGTGGAGCCAGCGCGCGCGTTTCCGTAAGCAAGAGCCTCACTGCACTTCCACGGGCCCCCGGACGTGCTCTCCGAGGCGTCCCAGGTTAGAGGCGGCAGCTCGCACCGAGGAAAGGCGCCCGTCCCGGCGTCACCCAGGCCCGGGGCTCGGGGAGCCCGCACTGCCACGAGGAGGGCCCCAGATCCCTGCAGAGGCCCCAGAACTCGGCCGTCACGCCAGGCCCGGCGGAGCCGAAGCCGCAGGACGCTCCGGGCTCCACGCCGGGGTCCGTCCAGTGACCGGGACGCCATTCATGTCCCCGGAAGCTTCCCAGGGGCTCGGAGCAAGCCCCGCCCAGGCGCTACGGTGGCTGCAAAGGTCCCTGACTCACGGCGTGGACGAAGGCGCACGCGCATTGAGGACTTCTAGGCTCAGGGACGGGTTAAAGCCGGCCTCCGCAGGGACTTCAGCGCCCGCAGATCCCTTTCCCAGACCTCCGCTCCGGTTTCCTAAAGGACTGTCACGCAACATGGTTTTCCATTGGTTTACAGGCGGAAGGACCCGCCTTCCCCCGTTGTCGATTGGCTGCCCCTGGATCGGGAGGCGGGGTTTGGGCGCCTTCCGATTGCATCAGCGGGTCCCTTCCGGGCCACGTGGCGCAAGCGCAGTGTTCCCGGAGCCTCCGCTTGGCTGTGAGCGGCCTCGGCTCTCCTCTCGTCCAGGGCGTCGCTTCGGGGTTCCGTGTTCCGGTTCGTGGTGTGTTGATGTCCCAGGAGAAGGACAGGAGCCCTGCAGGGGAGATGGGGGTCGAGGAGAAGCCGGTGAGCGAACTGAGAGGAGCCCGGAGGCCCGCTGGGGCTCTGCTCCGTGTCCGTGGTGCCCGGCTAGGCGGGAAGGAGGAAGCGGCCCGGGCGTGGGGGGCTGAGGGACCCCAGGGGGACTCCAGGGGGACCCCAGGGGGACCGTGGAGCTCCTGGGCGAGTCAGAGCCTCTTTGGGGGGAACGATCGTCCATTTATAAAGTGGGGCAGGACCTTGCAGGTCCGTGTCTAGGTCCATCCCCTTTTTGCAGATGAAGAAACTGAGACCCTGAGTGACAGACTAGCTTGCAGCCGGACGCCTAATTAGAAGCCGAGACAGAATTGGAATCTAGGACTCGGGATTCCCAGCGTAATGTTTTTGATTCCACCTTAGGCGAGAAGAACATTGCAAGACCTCATTTAATCCTAAAGCCCTGTAGGGATGGATAAAGGGCTTCAGTTTAAGGAAGGGAAAACCGAGTCCTTGAGATCTGACCCAACTTAACCCACGTTTGGGTGGTTTATAATAAGCGGTGGCGGCCGGGTGACCCCAGGTGACAAACCTTAGGGAGATTACACGCTTCCCTTCCTGGTGCTGTAGATGTGCCTTATCACATTCACACATGCTGATCCTTGCATCTTTGAGCTTTCCCTTTGGTGTCCTCCATCCCTTAGGAACAACCCCCAGGTCACTGTCACACCCACCAGGATGACTTAAAAAAAAAAAAATTATGATCAACAAACATCATGTATTCATTCTGCTGGAAGATGAAGCTGGGAAGGTGAAAAGGACCTAGTGGCTGACATAGAGGGCTTCACAGCCCTGGTGTATGAGGCAGGAAAACAGTCATTGTGCAGCGTGATCGGCTCGGATTACTGAAAAGAGGGAGCGCCGAACTCTGCTTGGGAAGGGCTCGTTTGAGTTCATTTGGAAATTATAGGAGTCTAAGTTCACCAGGTAAACCAGGCAGGGCAGTGCTCCCCAGGTAAAGGTAGCAAGGGCCGTGAAAAGGCACACCCAGAAGTGCCTGTGAGGTTGCTTGCAAGGGATGAGCCCGAACGGGGAGTTACAGCTCTCAGAAGGACTTGAGATACTTGAAATTGTATTCTACAGGTGAAAGTTTTTAAGCAGGGAAATGTTCGATGTGGATTGTAGTTTTAAAGATTCTGGGGACACCTGGGTGGCTCAGCGGTCAAGCATCTGCCTTCGGGTCAGGATGTGATCCCAGGTCCAGGGATCGAGTCCCACATCAGGTTCCTGCATGGAGCCTGCTTCTCCCTCTGCCTCTCTCTGTCTCTCATGAATAAATAAATAAAATCTTTAAAAAAAATAAATAAGGATCATTCTGGCATGGGATGGAAGGTGTGTTGGAAAGAGGTGAGGCCACAAGCAGAGGAGGCTGTTGCAGCAGTCCAAGTGAGAAGTGGCGATGTCTTAGGCTAAAGAGCCTCAGCCCTAACTCTGAAAGGATAAGTCACATAGAAGCTACAATTTTCTTATCAGTAAAATGAAGATGTCCTCTAAGTCAGGAATAGAGTGGGGGAAAATGCAAATGTGCACATTGTAAACTGTATAAATCAAATTTAAGGGCATAGTTTTCCCCGTTTATATTTTTTCACTTAAAAATGATATCTTTAGTGTTTTGTAACTTGTTTACTTTTTTTTTTTTGCTTAATAGTCTGTATTCAACAATTTTCCATGTCCACAAATATGTTATGCCATTCTTAACTGGAGGTGATGTAAAGCTATCAAATCAATACATAATTTCTCCTTTCTGTAACAGTAATTATACAATACCTCATATTATGCACTACATGCATTAATTCAACTTTTTCAATCCTTACAATTGAACTAGGTTCTGTTATTGTCCTCATTATACAGATGAAGAAATAGGCAAAGAGCAAGTAGCTTGCTCAAACCCAATTTTCTGTAACCAATACTCATAGCTCCAGTGCTGTCCTGCGTCCTGTCACCTGCGTGGAAATGAGTCCGGGACAGATAACTCCATCAAACTACATGACTTCCAGGACATACCTCTCACAGCTGTGCCAGTCTCTGGGGTTGAATTTAATTAAACTACACTGTAGGTACTTTCGGTACTTTCCCTTCAACTCCTAAATATCGCAAGGAAGATAATTCTGTAGCTTCCCTTCACAATCCCAACTGTGTTCTAACTTTTGGATTGAAATTTTAGGGCGCTTTTACGTAAATGTATAATGCATAAACTCACATTTTTGTTCTGTTTTAATTGGAAATAGAGAACAGTCGCCCAACGTTTTCCTAATTGTTGTAGTAAAGACGGAATGGACCTCAGGGTTCTAGAGAAACCTGTTTTAATGTCGTGGCTCTACTCCTTACTAGCTGTATACAAATAAGCAAAATATATTACCTTCTTTGGGCCTGTATTCTCATTTGTAAAAAAAAAAAAAGTATTTAGAACACAAAATCTTTCTGTTAATTTTCTCCCTTTTCCTCTATCCCTGTTGGTTTGGCAAATACTCATATATGACCAAAACCAAAAATATATAATCAGAAAAACAAGTATCATTCTTTTTCCAGTTAAACGTGCACAAAAAAAATAAATAAACCTGCATACACCTGCAATTTTATCCCTCCTCTTACCAGGGATAATTGACTAGTTACATTATTTTTATAATAGAGCATTGGCATATAGAGGATCTTGTAACCCTATAACTTTATTGTTTAGTATAGGCTTTAGTTATGTTCATTATTTATCTATTGGCTATAAATGAACCTGAAAAGTTTATGAAATCCAGAATCCCGGAGTGGGAGAAGTTTTAGTTCAGCTTGAAATTAGAAGTCATATATTTTTAATTTAGTTTATTTTAAAAATTAATATAAGTATTACTTTTCAAAATGCCCAATGGCTATATGGGTAAATAAATAATGGAATATTATTTGGCAATAAAAAATAGTGAAGTACTAATGTATGTAACATGAATGATCTTGAAATCATGCTAAGTGAAAGAAACCAGTCACAAAAGACCATATACTGCATGCCTCTCTTTAAATGAAGTGCCCAGAATAGGCAAATACGTAGAAACAAAGTAGATTGCTGATTTCCAGGTCCTAGGGAAAAGGGAAAATGGAGCCACTGCTAATGGGTACAGAGTTTCCTGTTGAGGTGATGAAAGTGTTCTAAGATTGACCTTGGTGATGGCTTAATGAATACATTAAAAACCATTGATTTATATACTTGATACGGGTGAATTGTATTCTGTAGGAAAAGATCTCAATAAAACTGAAAGAAATCAAAGACCACAAACGTATAGGAGACTATAATAAAGTCCCCCCCTTGTTCCCAGTTCTACCCTCAAAACTCCTTCACTGCTGATGATAACTTCCCTCCTTAGAGCGTACCACTGTCAGCACCTGGATGGGTATCATTCCCGTGACTTAATGTGTGAACCTAGAAAAATTATCTAGGTTTTTCCAGTTTAATTGTGTGTGTAAGATGGAAATGATAATAATGTCAATCTCACAGGGCTGTCGAGAACCAGATGTGATTGATTGTGGGGAAGCTTTGTAAGTTGTAAAACTTTTGTAGTGCAGTTTGCTTTAGGATGAATCTGTCAGAGCAGGGAAGTAAGGAATTAATTTCTGCAAAGATATCCTCACAGTGTCCCATAATGCATTTCAGGGTTTCTTGACCTTGTGGACTGGATAATTCTTTGTTTGGGGAGGCTGACCTGTGCACTGTGGGATGTTTAATAATCTCCCCCATCTCTACCCACTATATGCCAGTTGCTGTACTCCCCAGTTGTGACAATCAATGTTAGCTGATATTGCCAGGTACCCGCTAGGGGGCAAAATTTCTTCCGGTTGACAACCACCAGTATAGGCCAACTATACTGGTTGCCTTTTTGCACAGGACTTAGTACTTTAAAACTTTCTATGGCTTCATGTACTAATAAGTAAAGTCTACATTCCTTATGGTAACCCCATAGCCTTAGATGCTTGGTTGTCTGAGCCCTGGTTAGTCTTAACTGACATTTCAGTCTGTTTTAGTCAGCCTGGTTTTATCATTCTCTCTCATTTTTTTCTCATTCTCAATATTTTTTAACAGTTTACCTCTCCATTCTCAAAATCCAGCCTGTTGAAATTGTCATCTTTTAAAGTCAGTTGTCCTAACTTATTTGACATCTAATCATAGTGCTGCAGCTGTGTTCTTTCTTCCTCTGGGAGCTTCTCACATATGTATGCCTCAGTTTCCCTGGAGAAATTAAATCTGCACACTGTAGGGGTTGGGTCTTATGTTTGCTTCTTTCTAAGGTCTAACAAGTGAAATTCAAGGACTGGAACATTATCAAGAAACTCCTGTCTTATTTTTTAAGATTTGTCTTTATTGCAGCGGTGAAAAGTTTTAGCCTTTCAAAATCAGATTTACCCCCCTTTTTGAAATACATGCTAAAATAATATCCTCAGAACTTTCCTGGGTGCAGCACGAAGGAGTGTCTAATTAGAGTAAAATATAAAATCTTATTTCTCCTTTGCTTATGTAGGTTGGTGCTGGGGAGGAAAAGCGAAAGGAAGGAGGCAAGAAGAAGAACAAGGAAGGATCTGGAGATGGAGGTCGAGCAGAGGTGAATGTTTTAGAGCCCTGTTACCAAAGATTGACAGGTGGCACGAACTGTCTCAGACTTACTCTGCGTAAGATTGTAATGGTTTACATGGTACAAGGTGGAACATTCAGGGAGAAGAATTAGGAAAGTCTTAGGGGGAAAAAAGATCTGCAGCTATTTATTATTAGAAAAGGAAAACAACATTGAAGTATGATTGCAAAATAATCTGGAGTTAGATACGAAAATCAGAGAAAAAGTGTTGGAAGGAAGGGATTGGTAATTAGTTGCAAGATTAGATGCCAGCTGTCCGATCATTTGATTCAGGGAGATATTAGGTGGTAGAGACTTGATGTTTAAGTTTACATT
Source organism: Canis aureus (assembly GCF_053574225.1). Lineage (NCBI taxonomy): Eukaryota > Metazoa > Chordata > Mammalia > Carnivora > Canidae > Canis > Canis aureus. Next base: position 76,109,053 of record NC_135614.1, on the reverse strand, counting down.
GAATGCACCAGAAACTAAAGAAGGCCCAATTCTTTGACCTGTCTCAGTGTTTCCATGAGGACTTGCTACTAGCGTTTGGTTTTGAGCGAGATCTGAGGCCTCTCAGTTGTAAAGAAATGCTTACAGTTCCCCCCAGCTCACACTAAGAGGAGCTGGCATTTCAAAAGTCAGCCCAGAATCAACCTGGTTTCTGGGTAGTCTGCTTTAGGAGGCAGTTAAACTTGTCTTCCCACTTTATTTTTTGAAGTTGAACTGCTGTGAACCAGGCTTCAGTTTTTGCTTTAGTCATTGCATTTTATTAGAGACTCCTTAGAAGACTACCAGGATAGGGAAGCACAAAGGAGCAGACTCTGTAGAAGTGTACTGTAGCACAGTAAACTGGCTTTACAGAGCTGCTCCTGTTAATGCTGCGTTGCTAAATGTGTAGTGCTGTCATTTACTGAAGGAAGGGTCAGTTTGTAGGTGATCAAGAACTACTAAGTGTTGCTTAGAGCCCTACCTAACCATTTCTCTTAGGTTTTGTCCATTATAGTCCACTGTAATTACGGGGGACATTGTTGATTGTGAATTTTAAAATTTGCAGGTAAATAGAAAAATGCACATTTCCTCATGTTTTTCATGCTTTTGGATACAGTGGTACATGTTATTCCGTCACAGCTTCAAAATTAGCCTGCAAAGAGGAAAGAAAAGGTGCAATTAAAGTACCCTTTAAAAAAAAAAAAAGTACCCTTCTGCATAGAGTATTTTAAGTACAAAACATGGTTTTATATGTCTTAAATGATCTGTCTGGAAAATTTGCAATGAGATGTCCAAGACCTTTCCTCCCTCTCTCTGCTCCCATCGCTTATCTACTTCTCTTACCTCCTTTCTAAGGGCAACGTGCGAGTATTATTCTCTGAATTTGACAAGCACTTGCCTTGAATGGAAGCCCTTAAGTCAAATAAATTGATAGTTGGTTAAGAATTTTAAGTGGATGTGTAGTCTAACTAGCTGCATCAATTGATCATCCCTTGAACAAGATTGAAACAAAATGGTGGGACGCCTGGGGGGCTCAGTGGTTGAGCCTCTGCGTTTTGCCTAAGGTGTGGTCCTAGAGTCCCAGGATCAAGTCCCATATTGGACTTCCTGCATGGAGCCTGCTTCTTCCTCTGCGTGTCTCTGCCTCTCTCTCTCTCTCTCTCTCTCTGTCTTTTACAATCTTAAAAAAAAAAAATTGAAACAAAATGTAAAAGCCATTTTATTTCCAGTATTGTTCATAGTTATGTGTCATTTAGTTAGAAAAGACCTTCAGAGAACATTGTAAAAGGAAAAAAATCACCTTAATGCAAATAGCAAATGGTAATAATAGTTGTCCATTTAAGATATTAATAGCCCACGTGTCTATTGTTACTTATCTTTCTATTTTTTTATTTTTCTATTTTTAAAAAAAGTATTACAGTAAAAATTTTAAGAAGACCACATTTAATTCCTTTTGTAACCTTAATTTAAGACAGGATTAAGCCAGTGCTTAATGATTTGGGCAATCCATTTACCATGTTGAATTAGTAATCATAATTTTTGTATTGTCTGTTTTTATTATTTCTTTACTTTTTCTAAAAGAAAACAAGTATTTACTGATCATTTATTTCTTCATTTGTTGTCTTGCAGTTGAATCCTTGGCCCGAATATATTAACACACGTCTTGAGATGTATAATAAACTAAAAGCAGAACACGATTCTATTCTGGCAGAAAGGGCAGAAAAAGACAGTAAACCAATTAAAGTCACTCTGCCTGATGGTAAACAGGTCAATGCAGAATCCTGGAAAACCACACCATATCAGATTGCTTGTGGAATAAGGTATAAGCTATACCTGTCTTGACCTTCTGTTTGTAACTAAACTTTTTTGGTATTGTCAAGTTTTATCTTCATGATATTTTTATGTTACTGTTTGTGTTTTTAATGTTTATATTATTTGGGATTTAAGATAATCAAAATGATGTGGAGCTTATACTCAAGATTCAAAATTAATTTCTTAGTCCACTGTGGTCTTAATCTTACAAAGGATCTTATATTATTAGCTCTTCTATTTTGATCATAAATACCGCAAAACCAGGTAGACCGTGTGTTTTACCTATTTTTACTTGGCTATTTTGATGTTAAAAATGAAGGTAGAAATATCACATGGGAAAGTTAAAAAGCTAATATATGACACATGAAAATAATGTACTATTTTTATAAATCCAAAGAATGACCATGTCTGATCTTAAAACTTGTATTGGGTTGGGAAGAAATAACTGAGAATTAGATGCATATTTTGAGGTAGAGTCATCTGATATGATTGGAATCAATAGTTGTTTATAGGAAATGATAAAGATGGGGAAGCATAAATTGATGCACATATCTAATACCAGATGTTGGCAAACTGTGGGTCATAGCCTAGTTTTGTATAGCCCAAGACTAAGCATGGCTCTTAAATGATTTGAAAAAAATAAGAAAACTAAGGTGTGACAGGGATCATTTGTGACCCAGTCTGAAATATTAAGCCCCTTACAGAAAAAAGTTGCCAACTTCTGTCTTAAATATTTCAAGACTTCTGTCTTAAATATGTAAAAATAGATATATTCATTATATCCTTCACCATATATATATATGTAATTATTTCTATTCATTTTTCATTATTTCATTCTATGTTGAATTGAACCACCTGCAATCACCATGTGATTGTCAAAAGTGGTTGATTATCATCAGTTTCATGTTGTTGAACATAAGACCTAAAGAACAAGTACATAAAAAGGTTTGGGAACCAACCTGGCTGATTAGCAGTAAGCCCACTCTGCAGCTGGTGAGTGTAGAAGCAGTTGGCTAATGAGCCGTGAATCTTTTTTTTTTTTTTTTTTTTGAGCCGTGAATCTTTATTATGCCATGACACTGGTTAGTATTTTTACAAAGAAAATAAAATGTTTCAGTTAATTTGAGCATATTTTCTACCTAAAGTACTCCCACCTTACTTTAAAGGAAGTAAGAAGAAAATTGTAATATCAAGCATTTTTCCTTGTGAGGTTATAAATAACTGGATAGACCTCTAAATAGAAGTTCAGCCTTTCATTTTAGAGGTAACTTTGAAGGGTATTTTGATTAAGATATCCTTCCATTGTTACACGCTGAGATTGTAGCTGTATTGGTATTGAAATTCAGGCTCCTCTTAGTTCAGAACTTCTTTTCTACATTCTTCAGTATTGTCCTCCAGATTACATTATAATTTATTAAATAACCAATTAGAAAATATTTTTTTTGAAAACTGCAAAATTTTGCATAAGGCATTGATCTCCAAGTGGGGTTGCTTATGACATTTTTACAAAAGTCCCATAATAAGTTCTTGCTGTTGGGTAAAGAATTATAGCATGAGTAACAAACCGTTGAAAGGTTTGGATGATGAGTTGTGACTATAAAAGGGAAGGAAAAAGAAGGCGTGCTCCATTTGCTTCAAAAGGTTTTTCTTTGAAGTTTTGTCTTAAATCTGAAAGTTTAGATTACTTTATCCCTTCTTTAGAAAATTCAAGTGATCTAATGTGGTCTGTGTATCTGCACATTCTGTAGATAATACAGTAATATCTACATTTTCAAAGGAACTCTGCTTTTAGTGTCTTAAGGCACCATTTTGGACCCTGAGGTAAAAGCTGTTTTCTTCCCAAAGAATATAGAGAACATTAGTTACCTTTTGGTCAATTCTTTAATTTTTTTAAAACTTTACACCAATATGGTAAAATATATTTCTCCCTGCCAAATCGAAATGTGTATTTTTTTCCATTGTATTGGCTTTATATGACTGTTTCAGAAGGAAAGAAAACAATGGATGTAATCTGTGGGAAGTTCAGTGAATTTAAAAATGAGATAAGAATTTATGGTTTGTCTTCTGATAGTTCTGTCCTGATCCTCAAGTAGGGGAGGTTGTATATACTTGGTTGTACTTAGTGTAAGTAAGGGAACCACCCAACACTGCATGTTTAGTTAGCTGAAACCTTCTGGTGGTAGATTTATTTAGTATAAAGACTGTAAACTTTCCCTTCATAGTGTAGAGTGTTGTCCGCTTTGGTTGAGTGGGTAGGCTATTATAGACTGTCACTTCTCTAGCTACACATTTAGACCTGTAATCTAATTAATCTTACTCAGTTCTCTAGCTACACAGCTTCCAGAACTTTTCAGCTCCCATCTCCCCTGTCTGCAGTGCCATCTCCTCTCCTTTTCTCCCTTTCCAGGTCTTCTGATCCTTCAGCCCCTCATTACTTTATCCTCAAAGCCTGACCAGACTAATCTGACTTTGCTTGCTTTGCAGTCCTCAGAATTCCTGTGGCTCTTACACTTGGTGTGGTCTGGTAGTGTGGTCTTAATCATTTGGTGATAGTTCATACTGTATACTCTGTGCTGTGTGTGTAGATGACTTTTAAAATCCATATTATAAACAAGCTTTATTGAATAATCCTTTGTTTTACCTATATGCTTGTTATAAATCATACCATTTTGGTCATTTACAGAATTTATTACCTCAGAGAAAAGATCCATTACAGATTTCAAGTAGGAGGAAGGGCAAAGGAGTTACTCAGTGCCCCTTCTTTTTCTTTTTTGGAGTCTAGTTTGGCTTTGTGGAAAATGTTTTTTGGAGAAATGAAAAGATTAATCAAACCGCTGAAAATTGTTTATCACAATTGTGTCTGCTTAAATAAGGCATTAAATGTGAAATAATAGTATTCTGGATTTTGGGGATCCTCTACTTGGTGCATACTGGGGGTTTGTTGGTTTTTCCATTTTTATTTCAGAAATCTATAATATATATATGTAATATATGTAGTATTGAGATAGAATAAATATAGTGTTTATTTTCCTATTGTTCTCAGATTAAGTGTTGTACTATAGAAGATTCTCTTTTACATTCTTTTGTTTAAATATATGCTTGTGTGTATATTTTTTAAGTCAAGGCCTAGCTGACAACACGGTTATTGCTAAAGTGAATCAAGTTGTTTGGGACCTAGACCGTCCTCTGGAGGAAGATTGTACCTTGGAGCTTCTCAAATTTGAGGATGAGGAAGCTCAAGCTGTAAGTTTTTATTCAGTAGTCCCTGAATTTCAAGATAAAGGTTCACGTTTTCAGTTTGTTTCTGCTCCCACTGTTAGTGGGTATAGAGTTTATTGGTGTCTCATTGTCATTTCATTTTTCATTTTAGGGAGCAGCATAAGAGAGCTTGCCTTGTGTATTTAAGAAGTGAACTTGACTAAATTTATTTTCATTACTGGATATTTCAGAGATAAAAAATTTCTGGGATTTTTATTAAACTTTTATTAAAAATTGGTAAAGCAAGTAAACATTGATTCTCTACCCTGTCAGTCAATACTTAAGCAAGATCTGTAGATTTTACAAATAAAATGGAACATTTATTTAAACTACTCTCCTTATTAGACAATTAATTTCCCTATTTCCCTCATCTTAAAATGCAAATCTGCTGAAAACACTATGAAAGTCAGCCTGCATTTGATGTCAGGGTTTTCTTCTAATTTCTCCATGAAAGTATACCGTATAAAGAGAAATAAAATCTTTTGTTTTATTATCGTAGTTTACTATGTGTATCACTGGTTTTCAAATGTATTCTACATTCCTTAAGTTTTAATGAAAACTTTAAAAATCCGTTTAATACCTTACAGATTTTAAAAATATAACTTTGGATATATTCTGACTCATCTGACCACCTTAAAAACCAAGTATAGATGACCCCTGAATGATATGGGTTTGAACTGTGCAAGTCTACAAATATATGGATTTTTTTTCTATGAATAAATATCTATAAGTATTTTTTATAAAGTAGATATATTTCTCATATGATTTTCTTTTTTTTCCATTTTTCCCCCCCCCATATGATTTTCTTAATTTTTTTTTCTAGCCTACTTTATTGTAAGAATACAGTATATAGTATACAAAACGTATGTCAATTGACTATGTTATCGATAAGGCTTCTGGTCAACAGTAGGCTATTAATAGTTGGGTCTTTAGAGAATCATTAAGTTACACTAAGATTTTTGACTGCACAGGTCAGCATCAGTAATCCCTGCCATTGTTCAAGGGTCAGCTGTACTGCCATGAGATTTCAGTGTCCATATGTTTGTTCTTATGTTTTATAAATGAATTGTGGGACAAGTTACAGCAACTTAGTTTGAGGCTGATAAAGAAAAAGAGAATGTAATTCTTCAGTAATGTTCCATGGCTCCGTAGTGGCCACAGCAGAGCACATGGGATGTGGGATATATAGGCACATTGTCTCAAAAGATTCTAGCTCATTACAGTCACTAAGTTACATTGTGAGTGGCAGTTGTTTTCAGGGTACAGAATCTATCCCCTTTAATTAATGATGCTTATTTGAATTTAATTAGTTTGAAAACAAACCAGATGATCTCTAAAGTACATAAACAACTTAGTGGTTAAAACTTAAATTATTTTGGCTCTGCATAGAATCACACCGAAGTTTATATATTTATAAATTTAGACTTTTCATGTCTTGGGCTTATTTATAGTAAATTTTATGTATCTTTTTCAAGATAGCCATATTAATTTATAGCATATATGCTGAGACCATCCCATTTTTTTCAGGTATATTGGCATTCAAGTGCTCACATAATGGGTGAAGCTATGGAAAGAGTCTATGGTGGATGTTTGTGTTATGGTCCACCAATAGAAAATGGATTCTATTATGACATGTACCTTGAAGAAGGGTGAGTTATATAACTGAATAAAGGAAAATAAATTGTGAATTATTAAGAGTCCATTATTTTTAAAGAGTTCTCAATAAGGAAAGAATATCAAATTTATTGCTTAAGAGTCACCAAGTATTTCCACTATCAAAAGTTGAAGTGTTGTAGTAACTTATGAAGTGCTGGTAACTTATGAGAGCTCTGTTGTAGATTGATGGAGGTAGAGCCCTAAGATAATGTCAGGAAGTAAAATGAAGCCAATCATAGAGGTGGAGGGATGGTTCACCAGTGTCTATAATGACCAAAATAGAAGTCACTGAAAATATAAAATATGAAAATAATAATATCTAGTTTAAAATTTGAATATATGGGACCCTTGGTGGCTCAGCGGTTGAGCGTCTGATCATGCCCTTCAGCCCAGACAGGGCATGAACCTGAAGTCCCGGGATCGAGTCCTTCATTGGGCTCCCTGCATGGAACCTGTTTCTCCCTCTGCCTGTATTTCTGCCTCTCTCTCTCTCTGTATCTCTCATGAATAAATAAAATCTTTAAAAATAAAAAATAAAAAAATAAAATTTGAACATATGATTCAAGGGACTATTTCTTTATATTAAAACTTTTCATTTTTTTTTTAAAGAAATAGTCCTCCAAGCTACTATGGGAGTAGAATAGAGTAGAAGGAGATTAATTTTACTTCCTTTTCCTTCAGGGGTGTGTCCAGTAATGATTTTTCTTCTTTGGAAGCTTTATGTAAAAAAATCATTAAGGAAAAACAGGCTTTTGAAAGACTGGAAGTAAAGAAAGAAACCTTACTAGAAATGTTTAAGGTAAGTTAAGTTAATGGTCTCCACTTCTGTAATGTTATCACTCTGTAATGTTACTTGAAGTTGTCAGGGGTTTTAGTGAATTAATTTGAAGCCTGTTCTTTTCTTTAGAAAAATGTAACTGTTTTTGAAACATGAGGTATTGACATATTTATTTTCCTACAATGTTTCGATAAGATATATTTTGAGTCATTTTAGCTTTAATATTTAAAGATAGAAGTTAAAGGAAGGTTTTTTAAAAATAATTTTTCATATTTTTAGTACAATAAGTTCAAATGCCGGATACTGAATGAAAAAGTTAATACTCCAACTACCACAGTCTATAGGTGAGCATGTCAAATCTCATTAAATGTAACTAGCTGCTGTATATGTCGTTTTAAGTCTTTGTTAAAATTGCTTTCATTTTATCTCTAGGTGTGGCCCCTTGATAGATCTCTGTCGGGGTCCTCATGTCAGACACACTGGCAAAATTAAGACTTTGAAAATACACAAAGTAAGCAATGTAACTTTAAAAACTATATGAATGTATATATCTAGTATAGGTATATGTTTAAACTTCCTCTTAGTTTCTCTTTCTGCCTATTTTTCTGTTGCAAGTGTAAAGATGGATTGACTGCTTCCTGGCCCTAGTCTTTTTTAGCTGAAAATCAGAAGCAGTGACTTGACTTACCATTCATCACCAGAGCCCATGAAGTGGCTCATGGTGATGGAACTTTAGGGGATTCACAAAAATTACACAGTCATGGTTCTAAGAGCTTTGAAACTTACGATTAGTATGTGCTTTTGCCCTTTGTTTGTCTAAAGTAATAATTACTTTATTTATGCTTTTTAACCAAACTAGTCCTGCTGGGTTTTGCTGGATTTTTATGACTGAACATTCAAATGCACTTTATTTTTTTTTTTTTTTTTTTTAATTTTTATTTATTTATGATAGTCACAGAGAGAGAGAGAGGCAGAGACACAGGCAGAGGGAGAAGCAGGCTCCATGCACCGGGAGCCTGACGTGGGATTCGATCCCGGGTCTCCAGGATCGCGCCCTGGGCCAAAGGCAGGCGCTAAACCACTGCGCCACCCAGGGATCCCTCAAATGCACTTTAAAGTAAAAGAATAAATTGAGTAATTTCAAGATATTTTTTGTTGGTTTAGTTTCCACTTTTACTTAATCTTGTGGGAGATACCCTTGCATCTCATGTTTGTGGAGTTGTGGTTTGGTAGGTATTTTTGAGGGAATTAAATGGCCAGCTTTGTACTCTAGCCCAGCCTCAGAGCAACTGTGAGATGTATAGTAAGTGTGCACTTACATACCATTTTTCTTATCATAAGGACTACTATGAATTTGACTCAGAGGCCACTATAAGAAATAACATCTAATTCAAAATAAGTGAGTTATTAACAAATTTGAATATTGTTTCATGGTTAATCTTTGTTTTCAGAATTCTTCCACATACTGGGAAGGCAAAGCAGATATGGAGACTCTTCAGAGAATTTATGGCATTTCATTCCCAGATCCTAAAATGTTGAAAGAATGGGAGAAATTCCAAGAGGAAGCTAAAAACCGAGATCATAGGAAAATTGGGAGAGTATGTTTAAAGAATAATAATGTTTCTAGGCTGAATTTTATGTTCATTTGCATCTTAGTTGTATTAAGTACTAGGATTTCCTTTTAAAAAGATGAGGTAACTTTCCAGTAGTTATTGTACTGTATGCTATATAACCATAAATCACTTACTGATTAGCTTACTGCTGTCTTACTGTTTACTGTCCACATTATCTTTCTAGGATGTGCTTGGTACCACACTAGTACTCCTTTTAACTACTTATATTAAGAACAAATACTGATTACCTAGTTTTCTATAAAAGAAGCATAGTAGTGTTTTATAGAGCTGGGAGTTATTTTGGAAATTTCCTGGTCTCACTGACTTATTTTAAAGATGTAGAAACTGATTTCCCCTAAAATTAATCTATTTATTGCCCCAGATGACATAGCAAGTCACCAATGGATACTATGGTGTCAGTTTCTTTATCTCGCTACCCTTCAGTGTTTTCTTTTTTTTTTTTTTAAGATTTTATTTATTTATTCATGATAGACATAGAGAGAGAGAGAAGCAGAGACACAGGCAGAGGGAGAAGCAGGCTCCATGCTGGGAGCCTGACGCGGGACTCGATCCCTGTACCCCAGGATCGCGCCCCAGGCCAAAGGCAGGTGCTAAACCGCTGAGCCACCCAGGGATCCCCACCCCTCTGTTTTCTAAGCTGGAGATTAGGTTTTATAAAAATATACCTTTCTAAAATTGAGTTTACTCTGTGCCATCAACTACTCTTGTCTCTTGATGGCTTGAGATAAATTCCAGTGGTAAGGAAGCATCAACAGTTGGTGGGGCCCCTCTGTGAGGACTCTGGGCTTTTGTGGGGTAGTGGTAGGCAAGAAAGTAAGAAGGGCATGCTTTTTGCCAAGACCCAAAGTCAGGCAATTTCATCTACATCTTCTCTTCCATTATCATTGTTATTTTCCTGGTCTCTGCTGCTCCTACTTTAAAAAAAGAAAAAAATAATACTCATATCTCAGATCTTTGAGGAATTAAATCTACTATGACAGCTCCTACTGTGGATAGTTGAAAAGAACTAAGACCGCTGCTCCAGGTCATTCTTGGGTAAACTTGATTGGATTCAGGAATGTAACAGTCAGAGAACATACTTGTGCAAAGTTGTAAATCCACTGCAATTCTATGCTATTGAATTGTACACCAGAAATGTTGACAGTATTTTCTTTGATTCAGGAATGACACATTAAAATATGAGCTATTACAGTAGTATTCTGAACTCAGGAACACTGAAGTTTATGTTGATACTACATGCATATATAAACATTCTTTTGCTTTTCTTTTACTTAGGACCAAGAACTATATTTCTTTCATGAACTCAGCCCTGGAAGTTGCTTTTTCCTGCCAAAGGGAGCATACATTTATAATACACTTATTGAATTCATCAGGGTAAACCATATTCATTATTTTCTTTTGTAAATTTAAGATAGAAGTTGATTATATTAAATAAGTTCCGCCAAAAGGAAAGTTAATCTTGTATTTGAGAGGAAACATTTAAAATAATAAAAATGCAAATGAGAATTTTCATAAAATGTTTAAAAAATTCCTTCCCCCTGGGGCACTTGGGTGGCGCAGTCAGTTAAGCATCTGGACTCTTGATCTTAGCTCAGGTCTTGATAACAGGGTCATGTTTGAACCCTACATTGGGCTCCATGCTGGGCATGGATCCTACTTTAAAAAAAAAATCCTTCCTCTTAATACATGATTTTGTCCTTATACATGGGTACATAATAGAGAAGCTAGTGACCTTGAAGTGGGACCTGCAACCCTTTACATGGGAGCTCTGTACACTCTTTGTATTTTCCTCAAAAAAACAAGTTAGTCTTTACATTGCTTTTTAAATTCTTTATATGAAGTCTTTTAGGCTCAGGTTTGTAAAGAATAATACCGCCACCACCTGCATACTCACCACCTGATTTACCATACATGTATGTTGGGCTATATTTGCTTCAGATTTTTTTTAAAGATTTTATTTATTTATTCATGAGGGACGCAGAGGGAGAAGCAGGCTCCTCACAGGAAGCCTGCTGCGGGACTCAGTCCCAGACCCGAGATCACACCCTGAGCTTAAGGCAGACACCCAGCCACTTAGCCACCCAGCATCCCTGCTTCACATTTTTTTTTATTGAAGTAATACATGTAAAGAAAAAAGTTCCCTTTTAGAACCCCTTTTGATCCATTTCCCTCTTTTTCCTAGCAGAAACTCTTCTTTGAAGTTGGCATAGATTCATGTTATTTTATATCTACCTCATACATATGTGCCCTAAATTTGTGTTTGTGTAGTTCAGATTTACATACATGAAGTCTCATTTTGTATCAGTCTGCCTAATGCAAAAATCATATTTTTAAAATCCTGTTTATTTTCACTTGTTACTTAATTCTATTCTGTAACTACCATACTATGCCGATTCCTTTATTGATAGACACTGATGTACTTTCTAATTTTCTTATATTACTAATTGTACTAGAGTAGCATTGTTTTGATAGGCCTCCTTATGTATAGGTGCAGGAGTTTCTTTGGTGTATACCTCCAAGTGGAATTTCTAGATTATAGCATATGTCCACCTTGAAAACTTCACTACATAGTATAAAATTGCTCTTTAAATTTTATTCCCACCAGAAGTATGAACTTCTATTTCCTACCTGTTATGTTTGTTTTCTCACAGAGTGAGTATAGGAAACGAGGATTCCAGGAGGTGGTCACCCCAAACATCTACAATAGCCGACTCTGGATGACCTCGGGCCACTGGCAACACTATAGCGAGAACATGTTCTCCTTTGAGGTGGAGAAGGAGTTGTTTGCTCTGAAACCCATGAATTGCCCAGGACACTGGTATTCAGCGGCTTTGAGTTTCTATCAAAGTTTCCCATGCTGCAATTTGTCCTGCGTTGCTCTCCCTCCTTTGAAAGAATTTCTATTTAAAACAAATTATGGAATCAGAAGAATATTTAAATGTAATGTTATTGTACTACCATAACATCTTTCATGCCCACTTAGATCCTCAGATATGTAGACATTCAAGAATGGTAGTGGGGTAATAGCAAATGGGCAGAATATAAAGCAGGGAGACTGAATGCGGACATAGCAGTTCTCTAGATGTTTTTTTTTTTTCCTTAAACGTTCTTTTAAAACTTACTGCTAATGAATTGACTTCCTTGGGAGATTTTCCTCACTTTGCAGCTGTTCCACTTTCTATCCTTGAAAGTTAGATGAAGAGAGGCTTCAAGAGAAGACTAGGGAGCTGTGGCCACCACTAGCTCGGTCTGTACAGCTCCTAGCAGCAGGGCCTCGACGGTGAGGGGTGAGAGGAGTCTCCCTGAGGGAGCTGGGTTGTAAGTCAGGGAACCAACTAGGTTTGTTCTTAGTTTTCCCAGATTCTCTAAAGTTGCTGAAGCATCTTCAGACTGACAGAACTGAAGCAGTTTTAGGAGTGACAAGAAAGCACAGTCTTTGGTTTCCAGTATATTAAATGATTAGTATGGAACTAAGATTTTTTTTTTTTTTTATATGAGCACTGAAAGCAGCCTTCAAATTAATGGAAGTATTGAGCACAAGGATTTGACTCCAGACCCATGGGAATCCGTTTTTATTCTCTCTTGGTTGTGTATTGTTGTATTATAATTTATTTATTTCTGCAAGTGCTTACATGAAGTCCAGAATTTGAGAAATGTTGTTTATATGTATAGCCTTTCATAAAGTAGAAAAGCAGTTTTATTCTTGGAAATTAAATATCAGTGGGTTTTCATTTTCTTCTTCAGCCTTATGTTTGATCATCGGCCAAGATCCTGGCGAGAGTTGCCTCTGCGGATAGCCGATTTTGGGGTACTTCATAGGAATGAGTTGTCGGGAGCACTCACGGGACTCACGCGGGTACGAAGATTCCAACAGGATGATGCTCACATATTCTGTGCCATAGAGCAGGTATTATGAGACTCTGGGATAAAATATTTTGAAATAATTGTGAAGAAAGTCCAGGAAAGTTACTGTTGTCTTTTTTTCTTTTTTTTAATTTAAAGATTGAAGATGAAATAAAAGGTTGTTTGGATTTTCTACGTACAGTATATAGCATATTTGGATTTTCTTTTAAACTGAACCTATCTACTCGACCAGAAAAATACCTTGGAGATATTGAAGTATGGAATCAAGCTGAGAAAGTAAGTGGTGTTTTTCAGCATGCTTGAATACTATTGGACTGAAATGAACTTGTTCCAAGAAACACAAACCTCTTTAAATGGCTAAAAGCAAAGAAAATGGAAATGGCTCCTGAGTTTGAGCAAGTTAGTTTATGTATGATTTTATGTTAAGTTATGCTAAATAACTTCGGTCTTCTAGCTGTAACTTATAAAAGGGTAGAATTGGAGAAAGATGGTCCAAAGATAAAAACTTCCAGTCATGAGAACAGATACTAGACATCGAGATGACTGTAGCGAACACTGCTGTGTATACACAGGAAGGTTCATCAGAGAGCAAATCCTGGGGGTTCTCATCACAGGAAGAACATGTTTTTTTTCTCTTCTCTCTTTTTCTTTTTTTTATTTTTTATTTTTATTTTTTAAAAAATATTTTATGTATTTATATGAGAGAGAGAGAGAGAGAAACAGAGACAAAGACACAGGCCGAGAAAGAAGCAGGCTCTGTGCAGGGAGCCTGACGTGGGACTCGATCCTGGGTCTCCAGGATCACACCCTGGGCCAAGGCAGGTGCTAAACCATTGAGCCACCCAGGCTGCCCTCTCTTTTCTTTTTATTGTGTCTGTCTGAGAGGATGGATGTTCGATGAGTCTAAGTAAATGTAAATCAGACCATCGTGCTGTACTTTTTAAACTTACACAGTGCTGTATATCCGTTATGTCTCAGAAAAAGGGATTTGTGTGTGACTGTGTTTAGGTGGACAGAATTCTAATGCAGAGACTAGGGACTCATGAAACTAATCACAGTGTTTTTAGTCTTAGGTTAGGCTGGAACAGAAGTTGCAGATGACGAAAATAAAAATCATTTTGCTTTATCCTTAGCAACTTGAAAACAGTCTGAATGAATTTGGTGAGAAGTGGGAGTTAAATCCTGGAGATGGAGCTTTTTATGGCCCAAAGGTCAGTATAAAGTGTATTTGAATAACATGATTTTTATGTTGGGGTGAAGAAGACCTACTTTAAATTAGAAAGCAAGCAAACAAGCCTGTCCTGTTATAACACTGAGTTAGCTTTAATCTAGGCAGCATCTTAAAATAACTCAGTCTTTACTTCTTAGATTGACATACAGATTAAAGATGCAATTGGTCGGTTCCACCAGTGTGCAACAATCCAGTTGGATTTTCAGTTGCCCATCAGATTTAATCTTACTTTTGTAAGGTGAGTTTCTGCTGTCTGCTCTGGGTATTTTGTTTTTAGAGGAATATAAAGGGATATATATGTGTGTGTGTATATATATGTACACATATCCACATTAAAACATTTTTTTTCTATGTAGCCATGATGGTGATGATAAGAAAAGGCCAGTGATTGTTCATAGAGCCATCTTGGGGTCAGTGGAAAGAATGATTGCTATCCTCACTGAAAACTATGGCGGCAAATGGTAATTTTTGTCATTGTTTTTGTCTGGACAATGTAAATTGACTTGAAGAAATGTCTGCTGTTCAGTTTAGTTTTGTGGTAGAAAAGGAGATGATCTGATTGGTCACTTCTAGTTAATGACAAGTGTTCACTAAGGAATCCTAACTGAAACCGAAATTTTTGCTTTAAGAATAATTATTAGTAATTATTTTTATTTCAGAACTCCATTTGTTTGAATGTTATATAATACTTTCTAATTAGGAGTTAACACTAAGAAGCACATTTGTTGTTGTGGGATTAATGTGGTTTTGATGTTTTTGTCTGAGTGAACAAAAAAAAGTAGGCTTTGGGCTTACCTTGTTGAGTATTGCTGATTATAATAAGCAGGTATTTTGACATCCTTTGGAAGCCAGTTACATTTTTAATTGGAAGTACAGAATCCAAACTGATCAACATTTTTTGTCTTGTTACTACAAGATTATGCTTTTGTTGGCAGGGTATGAGCACATAAGTTCCATTTTATTTTTAAGCTGTTTTGTCTGGGCCCACAATTTGTAAAGGCAACCGAAAGCCACACAAGGTGATAAAACACCTGTTTTGTAGAGTCTGCCGTATTAATTGTATTGATGCAAAAGTTTTGTAAAATGTAAATCTGTTTTATCTTCGTATTGTAGTAATTTCAGTTTTATTTGTAATTTGGTTAGTTTGGACATTAAGGGGAGTTTGTCATACTTGTCAGAGAAATGAACTGGAGAATCTCTCTTCAGTTCTGTTTCAGATCAAATAGGGAAAACATTTTATACATGGTATCTAGAGAATAGGGTGATCCTCAGCAGATTGCTATGTCAAACCTGTGATAGGTGGTTTAAAGCCAGTTCAGGTACAATGTAATAAAACAATTCAAAATAGAGGAGCAAGGAAGAGAAACACTAGTCTAATATCTGCATCAAAGAGAGGATTTGACACATGAAATACTCCAAAGGTGGAATTACAAATGATCAGTTTTTAATAAGTGAAAACAGGAGAACACAGGGCAGTCAGGCTTGCAAGGCTCCAGACATAATCAAATGAGGCGCTGCAGGTGGCAGTCTACCTTTGAGGAAAGAAAAAAAAAAGATGTGAGAACACTCATTTTTATCCAATACTGTCACTAGTTATCATCAGTTACAGTTTGTTGAATCCTGCAAAATGGATCTTGAATACCTGAAGGCATGGTCTGGTCCATGTCCGCCATGAAGAATAATTAGTAACATAATGTTAAACAGTGAATCACTAAATGTAGTTCTTTGTTAACCTCTCTGGCAGCTGGTGCATGGGGTTCTGTTTCCTGATATGTTGACATGCAGGGCATCATCCCTGCCCTCAATGTGCTTTGCCATCTGCCTAGCAAATCAAACCTTAGTTTTCCTGAGTTAAGGTTCCCTTTCTGCTCCAGAATCTGCTCCCTTTAGTCTTTCCTGGATATTGGGGGTGAGGGGAGTTTTTTAAAGTGGCCCTTACATATTTCAGGAAAATATACTGATAATGATATTTCTTTGAAAGGCCCTTCTGGCTGTCTCCTCGCCAGGTAATGGTAGTTCCAGTGGGACCAACGTGTGATGAATATGCCCAAAAGGTAATCCTTAAAAACAACTTTTCTTTCAATTTAGAATCACTCAGCTTTTCAAATCTCCTAAGCTATACGTATCCTTGGTAGATCAAGCTGCCCCTGGTATAGAGAAATGTTACTATTTCTGAATAGATTACATTACCTCTTTCAGACTCTTCTGTTACATGATCAGAAGACATAATTTGGATGGTGTTTTATATACTCTTGTATATTTTAGTGTTTAGTATGAGGAAATTGTGTGAATACCCCAGTATGATATGTAATTTCAGATGCATAATGCAATTTAAGCAGCTCTTTGGAAGAGTAATTTTGCTTCATATTTGTAACGTAAATTTCTTCAATTATTTACAAATTTTTTTTTAGGTTTATGGAATGCCATATGCATATTTTGCCCTACCCATCAAAAAGCTACTAACAGATACGTAAATGGCTATTCATACTTTACACCTTATAGACTAGACCAACAATCTGTTCTGTTGTAGGGACAATTCCCTACTAGGGAATTTCAGATCATTAAAAGTTGTGTTACAATTAAGCATTGTTTCATAATTGCAAGCTAAAAGTAATAAACTGGCTAGTTAAAACACAAATCTAAATACCAGGGAACAATATTGTAACACTAAAACCATGATGGTTCTAGATCATCAGAATAAATTGCAGTAAGGTCTTAACTGTCTTAAAAAATTCATGGACATTAGATCAACTGAAAAGCAAACCATTCAGACATACTATATTTCTGCAATTGCACACAGTAGTTTTGGTTATCGATGATGAAAATCAGTTATGTTCTATAGTTAATTGTTCTTTATCTTTTTTGCATTATGAAAGCTCACATGGTAAGAGAAAAGTCTGTAATTAAATAACTTATTTCTCAACTGGAGACAGTACTGACTTGCCCTCATTCCATCAATGGCAGGGTGGCATTTGGAATTACACAGGGATGGGGATTTTGGTTATATTGCGTGGACACCGGTCGGGGAGCACTTACTGATACTGAATGACCGGAAACCAGAGGTGCTAAATAGCCTGTGATTATCATTCCACTTCCTCAGTTCCAGAGTAGTGTGACTCACGTGCATGTAAGGGCCCATGTTAAGAAACTAAAACACTAGTGCTTTATTCTTTATAATAGGTTATAGGTGAAAGTGCAGTCTTATCTTGGTACTCTTAATAAACTGTGTAAGAACCCTTCTGAAATTTGCATAGTTAAAAATCCCAGTAGAATTGGTTAATGATCACTTCGACGAAACAACCTATTAGTGAAATAAAAATGGTTTATTCAAACCTTTTTGTTCTATTAGTGGTAATTGGTTGTCCGGTAGATGAAAATTTTAATCTAGTTTAATTTAACTTACAATTAATAAAATTTAGTGTTTTTTTGAAAAGGAAAAATATTGAAAACATTGTTTACTATTTAATATACAAAAACATAGATGGTAAAGTGGAACTGGTATCTTTGAGGGGAGAAAAAAAAAGACATGGAATAATCTCTAATGTAGATTGCCAAACTTTAGATTCCTGGAAGTTTATTTCAAGAAATCTCAATTTTATCTGGCTCTTTGATTTAAGAGGATTTCTTTGTAGGCTGCCAGGGTGACTCAGTAGGTTAAGCATCTGACTCTTGATTTTGATTCATGTTGTGATCTCAAGGTTATGAGATCGAGCCCTGCATCTGTTTAAGATTCTCTGTCTCCCTCTACCCCTAAACCGCCCCCACCTCTGCTTGCATGCTCTCTATTAAAAAAAAAAAAAAAAAAACTTTCATTTAATCAAAAAGTATCTGTTCAGAAAGAAAAAAATTCTCTTTTAGTATTTCTTAAACATGATTATTTTCTTTTACTTAAATTACTGTTGTAGAGTTCTATTTTGTTTTTCTTAGAGTTCTTTTAGATCACATAAAGTTACTAAATAAATAAAATATTTAAAAAGTTATTAAATAATTAGTGTTAAAAGATTATTTTATTTTATTTTTTAAAGATTTGATTTATTCATGAGAGACACAGAGAGATAGAGAGGCAGAGACACAGGCAGAGGGAGAAGCAGGCTCCATGCAGTGAGCCTGATTTGGAACTCGATCCCGGGACTCCAGGATCACGATCTGAGCGGAAGTCAGACTCTTAACCGCTGAGCCACCCAGGTGTCCCTAAAAGATAATTTTATGCGGCAGTTTATATTTCATTCTCTAGAAACATAAAAAGCTATTAAGATGCTTTTGGCCTATTGTTGGTGCTATCAACATTTTATTTAAAAACGTTGCACACACAAATGACAGCAATGGCTAAATTCTTGTTACCAATTTGCTGCCTATTTGAGAGATCAGAAACATTACATTCTGTATTCAGCTGGACAGCCATCATTATGTATTAATATGGAGACTGATAAGCAGTTTCCTTGGCAACTATTTAGGGAACTTAAGATATGCTTGCAAAAGGATTTATTTTCTTTTGTAAAGAGGTGATTAAATGTAGCTGATTACCTGAATTCTGATTTTTAAGGATTTTCTGAAACATTTACTTCAAGAGCAAAATACATATCATTTTAAGTTTTGAAAATGAAGTCCCAAGTTGATGTATGTTCAGTATATCTAATAGCATTCTTTTAAAAATATTTGCATGACTACCCAAATCACATGTTAAATAACTTAAGATCAAAATATAGTTCTTATCTTAGATCTGAAGAATTCTGTATCTGTTTAAATAGGTACGGCAACAATTCCATGATGCTAAATTCATGGTGGACATTGATCTGGATCCGGGCTGCACGTTAAATAAGAAGATCAGAAATGCCCAGTTAGCACAATATAACTTCATCCTAGGTAAGAAAGGAAACTTAACAAAGAAAACCTGCCAAACCTTATGAAAACACTGAAATATTAAGACTTAACCTTAAGAAAATTGTGGTTATCAGTTTAGTTCCTCTAATCCAGATTCTTAAATAATAAGTTTGTTCATTTGTTATATCAAAGGGAAATTTTGGTGTGAAAAAGAATAATCTAAAGGCTTGTTTAACAATCTTCTTTCCTTAAAAAAAAACAAAAAACAAAATAAAACTTCTTTCCTTTTATCTCCTATTCCTTTATATTGTAAGTTTTTATTAAGACGGCTGGATTAAGTAAGTACTGTGGTTTGAAGCATTGTAAAGGGATATATTCTTTTAAATGAAAAGATTTTTAAATAGGTCACCCAACTATACATAGTCACCTGAGCATTTTATTTTATTTTTTTCTTAAATAGATTTTTTTTTAGAGTACTTTAAGTTTGTAGCAAAACTGAGGAGAAAGGACAGTTATCTTGTATACCTCTTGCCCAAAATTGACACAGCCTCTTCCACTACCAGCATCCTGCAGCGAATGGGTATACATATCCTTACAGAGTCCACAGATTACATCAGTGTTCACTGTTGGGTTTTGTACATTGTGAGTTTGGACAAATATATAATGACATGTGTCCACCATATGGTTTTGGACAGAATTATTTCACTGCCCCCAAATCCTCTATGCTGCACCGTGGAAAACACTTGCTCTTAACCACAGGCAACTGAATTCTTTTTTTAACTGTCTCCAGAGTTTTGCCTTTTTCGCAATGTCCTATATTGGACAATGTTGGAATCCTACAGTATGTAACCTTTCTCGATTATCTTCTTTTGACTAGTAATGTGCATTTAAGTAAGATTTCTATGTGTCTTTTCATGGCTTGATAGCTCATTTGAACATTTCAGTGAATCAAAAGCTACAATGGTGGCTTTTAGGTCCTAGGATCATTTCTGTTCAAATGTTCAATAAAATCCTTCCACCTAACAAAGCTTTGTGTCTTTTGTTTTAGTTATTGGTGAAAAAGAGAAAGCCAGTGGCACCGTCAATATCCGTACAAGAGATAATAAGGTACATGGAGAGCGCACAATTTTGGAAACCATCGAGCGGCTGCAGCAGCTCAAACAGTCCCGTAGCAAACAGGCAGAAGAAGAATTTTAATGAAGAACCTGACCCAGATCGGCTCAGTGGGAAAAGAAGAAAAATGTTTCCATAATGTTAATTTTATACTCTAGAAAACATCAATTTATACTGAATTTGGACTAGTTGAGCAGTGTCTGCATAGGTGCAGGATCAACCTATTTTGTGACCTAGACAGGTTTTAGCCAATGTGTATTTTAAGGAGGTCATTAAAAGAGACATTAAAATGATTTTATTTGTTATATAAACACTGGATCACTGGAAATAAAACATGAGGAATGCTATAATGTAATGTGGGAGAATATTTTTTATAAATTTAATGCAATTGAAAAATAAAAATTTTCAGATTTGATTAAAGTAAAAGACCAGAATTAGATGATGTAAAAATAATAAAAACTTTAATTCACCTAAGTTCCAATGCTGTGTCCTTCGCATACATATATACCCGCCTGGAAGAAATTGTGTGATTCAGTATTTATCTCTTCCATGTTTTCTAATATGTCAGTTGGGGGTGATGCTTCTCAGGCATAGGATGGCATCTTTTAGGATGTAAACCATTAAAACCAACCATGGATCTAATATAAAGTAGATTTGCACAAATTTTTAAGATGAAGATAAGTCTTTAAAGAAATACATGGGACTGGCAGACTGCTCTTGGCCATAGCCTCCCTGGTTATACGAATTCCCAGTCCTCTCATAAAGGATAATTGTTGAATTTTCTATCAATCGGTAAATGATGATTGGGTGAGCACCACAAAGTAAGGAATTCCTTATGTGTATGTATATTAATTCCTCTAACAGCCATCTTGAAAAGCCTCTCAGTTCTCTAATGAAGTCACTTTGCATAGATGAATCCTCACTTTAATAAAGAAGACCTTTAATCATAGGGATTATTTTTGAAACTTTATATAATAAAACCTTGCTTGCAAATGTCTTAAGACTTAGCTTTTGATGGGTTTGTAACGAACTTTTATATCTATCTTGAGAAAAACTATCTATCTGATACAGCTTTGCATTCCCAAGTCATGACACCAAACTTTGCAATTCATTTTAAAAGTGTATTTGATTTTTATTTCTTCACAATTCATTTTATCTTAATTTGAATTTTTCAGTTTGAAAAAATTCATATTATAAAATCATTTTAAATGGTTTCCATAATACACAGTCCAAAAGCCAACCCTGGTTTGGCTAATTTTTTTCGGTATTTAATTCACACAAAGCAACAAATGGGTTATATATTAGGGATTCCTTTGAAATGTGTAGAGAAGCTTTATAAACCTCTCAGAAGTTAAAAGATCTAAAAGTGTAATAAAGACAGATTGGCAAGACTGGGAATCAAAGAATCCTCTTTGTAACTGACACCTTAGCCTCACTCAGTCCTCGATCTTTAGGTCTAGTGGAAACATTAGGTGTGGCACAACCCTCTTAAGAACTCTTAGAACTGGGCACTTACCCCGTCAAAGCTCTTTTTTTTTTTTTTTTTATAAAGATTTTATTTATTTATGAGACATACAGGGAGAGAGAGAGAGAGGCAGAGACACAGGCAGAGGGAGAAGCAGGCTCCATGCAGGGAGCCCGATATGGGACTTGATCCCGGGTCTCCAGGATCACGCCCTGGGCTGAAGGCGGTGCTAAACCGCTGAGCCACCTAGGGATCCCCTTAAGTGTAGTTCCTTCGTTGTGTTTTGTTTTGGGTGTTTTTTTTTTTTTAACTTTTTTATTTATTTATGAGAGTCACACACACAGAGAGAGAGAGAGAGGCAGAGACACAGGCAGAGGGAGAAGCAGGCTCCATGCACCGGAAGCCCGACGTGGGATTCGATTCCGGATCCCCAGGATCGCGCCCTGGGCCAAAGGCAGGCGCCAAACCGCTGCGCCACCCAGGGATCCCTTTTTTTTTTTTTTTTTTTCTGGAGTATAGAGACTTGTATTCACCACGTTATCTATCTGTTCTGGTATTTGACTTGAAAGAGCTGAATTGCTAAGCCTTTATCAAGCATCTGATCTAGTTTTATGATCTTGGTCATCACATATGCAAGACCAATTTTAGAACAGTGACAGCACAGTTGCAACCAACATGTTACTAAATCTGTAAATTTGTGAAGTGAAATAGGTACCAAACCCAAAATATACCAAAATGAGTAAAATAGGTGCACCTAAACCAAAATCTCCAAACACAGATTAGTTCAGGAGTACAGAGGCAGGTTAGGAAGGTAGAGACAAATGTAAAGGGTAAAGGAGGTGCCTAGAGTAGTGAGCTGAGTTCACACGGACCCTCTGATGACTCATGTGCCCGATGAGTCGCCTTGTCTACTTCTTCACCTTTATTACAGTGAGGGACACCTGTGTCTCACTTCAGACCCCTGTATCATGATAGACCAGTGCTTCTAGGATTGCTGTGCATGTGAGTCACCAGGAGGGGGTAGGAAATACGACTCATTCTGTAGGTCCTGGGCTGGGTTCCAAGATGCTGCATCTAACAAGCTCCCAACTGGTGCTGAGAGGCACACTTCGAAAAGTCTCCCATTTCCCATTCTGATGGGTCTTACTCAATTCTGCCTTAAAAAAAAAAAAAATTAAAGGTTGAACAGTAATAAAGGCTTATGAGGAAACCAGCCTCTTGTCCCTTTGACCCTCACCTGTCTCCACCCTCCCACATAACCATTTCTGGCCATTTCTGTGCTGGTGTATGCACTTGTTCCTGTTTCTAAAAATTGCTGCTCTCTTGATTGATCATTTTAAGATGGGTTCCTCTACTGACTTGTCCTGTTTCAAAAGATGAGGATTTTAGTTCACACCCCTTCATCTTCTCCCTCCATCCTAATATTTTACCTTTTTGTTAAATCCATACTAGGTGTCATTTTTACTATGTTCATAAATGCTATTGCTCTAATAAGCTAAACAGTCTTCTATGATTACATTATTTTCTAGTACAATTTTTGTTTTATTGGAGTTAATAATTATCTCTTTTAAAATATTTTCTTTGAATATCTGACTTGACCAGCTTTGCTATAATCCTTTCACTACAGTTTTCCCAAAAGTCAAAATTTTTTCCAGCTTTATTGAGATATTACTGACATATGTGAGTTATAATGTAATGATTTGATACACATATATTGCAAAATGATTATCACAATAAGGTTAACACCTTTATCCTCTCACATAATTACTATCGAAAAGTCAAATTGGACAGACAATTCACTGGTTCCATTTATCTTCTGAGACACATCTCTAGATTCCTGTCTCCTGCTCTAGTCTGGGCTCATGGCATCCGTCACTGTATCAGCTCCCACCTCTCTACTATGTTTGGTTCTCTTTCTTGGATTCCGTGTCTTCCTTTTTCTGGGCTACTTCCAATTGGTGGACAGGATTTTCCACTTGTTTTTCAAAGAAGAATGCATAGGGTTCTTGGTTGAAAACAAATTTTTTTTTCCTCAGAACTGGGAAAATCCCATGTTTTTCTGCCTTCCAGTGCTTCTTGAGGAATGCATTCCCATTCCCATTCCTTTGTATGTCCCCTGTCATTTTTTATGAAAGGTTTAGATCTCTTTTATTTAGTCTTATCATTCTGAAATTTCATGATGATGATGATGTAGGTCTTCTGACTTCCAGTACAGTGAGCAGCCTTTTCATTCTGGAGATTTGTATCCTTCATTTCTGAGAAATGCTTTTCATGCTGCCTTAGATGGTTTTCTCTATTTTCTATTTTAATGACCCTCTATTATATAGGGGTTGGTTTTTTTTGTTGTTTGCTTTTAGTTTTCAAGAGTTCTTTCTTATTCTTGTGTTATTCCTTATCTTAAAGCATCCTATTCTTCCTTGACTTCAATTTCTTTTTTAGAGTATTTGTTTAAACTACATTGAAGTTTTGCTTAGTGCACTGTATTATCTCTACTTTCTTCTAAGTTTTTATGTTTATATTTTGGTCTCTGTCATATTGTAAGTATGCCTAACCGCCCGAGATCCTTGTTGAAGAGTGAAATGCTAAAATATATAATGGAAGTGCATGTGCACATGCACGCTCATGTATGTGTGTGTTTGAGTGTGTTACAGAAGGTAGTTGTAGGCTGGGGATTCAAGGAATTAATATCTAGTGGGCAAATTATTTTCTCATTCTGTTCTGTTTTTAGTGGAACTTCTATTATTTAGATGATCTGCTTTCAATTCCCTCCACACCAATGAAAGGTGCTTGCCAAAGTCCAGAGATACTCTGTGCTGCATTTGACCACTCTCTCTGAAGGAATTTATGTGTTCAGTGGGCGGGGGTTGGGGGGAGGGGGTTACTGGGATCCAACTATGGAGCTGGGGCTTCATAGGCACTGATCACTAAGGACACGATCCTTGTGGAGAATGAGAGGAAGGGACTGATGGAAGAGCGACCAGGAAAGAAGTCCCCAGGCTTGGGGGGAGGATGAGAAGAGAGAAGTAGTAGGGAGTAGGAGGCAGGGATTCTGTCGAATTGATTTAGATTTGCAATGGCCTGCTCGGAGTGACATTTATGCTTTGAAACTATAAAGTCATGTGCTTTCTCTGGGCTTTTCAAATAGTCAATTAGGGAGACTTAGGTGAGCCAATTTCTTCGTGGCATGACTTCTCCAAGTGCATTATAAATCTCCAGTGATGCCAGAACTCCATTTATCCAAGAGGACTCCCCTCTGGCTACTAGTGTAAGGAAATCACTCTGGGAAAGGAGTCTGCAGTCCTGAAAAATTAAGGCTATTTTAATTCCATGCAGCAGAGGGCAACCTTGCCCTTCTTATCCAGATTGATACAGGCTTCAGACTATTAAAGTAAAATCAGTTAAAATCACCTTAGTGCTAGTTTGAACTTCAAGGGGAGATTCTTCTGTTTCCTTCATGGTTACCCCCAATGTTTATTTCCATTATTGCACCTAACAAAGAAAGACAACTTTGCCAATCTGAAGGGTAAAATGTGATATTTATTCAATGATTTTGTTTCTCCTAGTATTAGGATATAAAATACACCTGTTGAATGAGAGAGTTATGCCTTACTTCCAATTGGAAGATGAGAGATGGCGGAGCCGTGGCTGTGCTGGTGTTCGATGAAGTGTCACCTGAATGTGCAGTCAGGCAGGGTAGCAGTCGACAGTGATGCACACCGTGTCTGTCCCACCCGGATATGATCCTGAAGTCTTACTTCCCATCCTGCTGCTGTGTACTTCCTGCACAGCCAGCTTTCCCTTGGGCGGCTCCTTCCCTGTGTCCAAACTTGACTGGACAGGGAAGCAGGGCAAAGAGGCCCAGCTGATTCTCAACTGTGACAGGAAAACACAAAATAACACAAAACTTTATGATACAGAGAATTACTATTATAATAAGTGACTGGAAAGAAACACACTATTCCCTAAAGAAGATCAGTAAAGGCCTTTTTTTTTTTTTTTTTTTTTTTTTTGCTAAGAGGCCCTGTAGGAACATTTTAACATGTTCATTTTAGTTAAATGAAGGGTGTCATGGGATCAGTAGCTGGGGATTAGATACAAAGGGATGGAATTAGGGAGGGGGAGATACAAGAATATAAGGGTTTTAGCATTTGGGAAAATAATTCCCCTTTCTCCCTCTCCTGGATGTGAAACCAGTTGAGAAAGAGAAGAAGGGAAAGAGAAAGTCTAGCAGCTGGAGAGCCCATCAGTACCTTTATCACTGAGAAACTATTCAGAGCACACAGCCCTGTGTCATGGCAGTGGGCTGGCTGCCTCTTCTTTACAGAGGTAGAAGTGCCTGCAGACAGTCCCGGCAGAGTTGCAAAATCCTCTTCTGATTAAACGTGAGGCAGAGCATTTTCGGGACTAGTTGGTTCACAGTGAGAGAAAGGGGACAGGGCTAACAGGAGGCGGCTCTTCCTCCTACTCACCTACCAGCTAACTTGCCCCCCTTAGTTGGGGAGTGGGGAATAAAGAGAGGTGAAGGGAGGAATCAGGAGATTGAGTCTAGACAGGAGGAGGGAATAACATGCTATCAACAATTGTTGTCAAGGCTCTTAGAGATGCTCCAGGCACTGAGCAGGCCCAGGTAGGTTACAAAATGCCCATCTGGGTGTTTAGGTGCAAAGGTCAAAGCTTCAGACCAAGTCTTTTCTACTCTGAAATGTAGATGGGACTCTGAATTTTTTTTCTGTAGCCACTACTCTCAAAAGTACCTACCGTTTGGAACCCTATCTGCTTACAACTGACTCATAGATAGAGACCCAAGGGCTTTGTTTTTGCGATCTGGAATGAACAGCTTCCATACACCAGCAATTCTCAGCAGCTGCTCACACATGAATGGGAGAAACAGCGCTTATGTGCTAAAATCTTCATCTGGGGCTGCCCTGGGCGATGTGTAAGTTGAGTGTGGACAGGGTGTGGCCACTGGAGCCAGAGGTTGGGGGTCTGGGTTCCAAACTCCAGCTCCGTGCAACCAGAAGTGGTCACATCCCTCCTCTGTGTGGGCTTCGGTTCCATTTCCTGCACAGAATGAGGGGTTTGAATATGGTGGCAACCCTTCCACCTTACCACAGGTTCCTTTTAAACATACTAAAGGAGCACTCCTTACTAATGATATGCCTATGCTTGGAAAAAAAAAAAAAGACAACTCGGCAAAGTGTATAGGATGACATTTCAGATAAAGAGTAGATATTTGTAGATGACACGATCGACTATTACTGCTCACTACCAGGATTCTTAGTAGAAAACAGAAACCCCTCCAGCCAGTGCAAGTGGAGAAGAGTTTATTAAGGGATACTAAGCGGTTCACAGAACCTGCTCTAAGGAGGGATTCTTGCCTCACACCTCCACCAAGTCTGCCTTGTAGAGCTGGACATCTCTCCTCGTAATCCTCCCTCTCGGCCAGCTGGATTCTCATGGTGCCGCCTTCTTCCCAGTGAAAATCTTGCTCCTTGTGCTCTAGTTTCAAGGGAGGTTAGTGGAGGGCTTCCACCTTGAGGAGGTAACATGCAGAAGGGGGGAAATTGTGCAGTGGTCATAGGAAAAGAATTCAACAAGTATTGAGTGACAAAAAACATGACAAATGTGCGTGCCGACTATTGCCATATTGTGCCACAGGCAGAAATCCTGGGGACTGAAATTTAACGCATCACAGTGCATTCGATTTGCATGCATGTGCCCACACATCATGGAACCAGAGAACCATCCTATATTAATTTGCCATCATAGTTCTTGTAATAAATACTTTCTTTACAAAATTCAATTCTGGTGACCAGAAATCATGACTGTGTTCATGGCTCTGGAAAAGGATATATTACATTAAATTAGCCATTGACTATTAATTCAGTATGCAGCTAGATGGAAAGGTTGATTAAGCTGTCTTAAGGTGGGGTTTCTTCGGAGGGGGTACTGGCTGGCCAATTCTTTTTTTTTTTTTTTTAATTTTTATTTATTTACGATAGTCACAGAGAGAGAGAGAGAGCCAGAGACATAGGCAGAGGGAGAAGCAGGCTCCACGCACCGAGAGCCCGATGTGGGATTCGATCCCGGGTCTCCAGGATCGCGCCCTGGGCCAAAGGCAGGCGCTAAACCGCTGCACCACCCAGGGATCCCTGGCTGGCCAATTCTTAAGTGTTTGTTTTTCAAAGGTTAGCCCTTCTAACACATTTCAAAATCACCCAGGGTCCTTGTTAAAATCCTAGGCTGATCCCTGACCTAACAAATCAATATCTGGGTGGAAAGTCTGGAATATATAGTTTAAAAGGCTCCTTCAGTGATTTCTTCCACATGCCAAAGCTTGAGAACCTCTGCTTTATGGGGCAAATATAGAAACCTTGCGGGAATATTAATATGTTTAAAGTTAATTAATTAATAGATACAGCAGGGCACTGTTTATATTGCATGATTTCTTCAAGTCTTCGTCGATTTGGGGTAAAGTCTGCTACTTGTAGTCCACAAATTCTGAGGTGAAAATGTCTTACTTGCGTCAGTACATTTGAATTTTAAATGTCTAACATTTCCTGGCAGTAGCTCACATTTTTCAAAGTCAATGGTCACAATCAGGGCACCACTGCTTACTGAAGCCATTGAATTGTGGTCTTTGATAGCAGAGCTGGCAACAGGGCTTGTGTCCACCCCCAGCCCCACCCCAAACTGGGCTTTGGCCTCTAATTGGCATATATTTTTTAAAATGTAAATGTCATCCTCCTTCAAGGAAAACTATTCCATCCATGTTTCCCACTAGCTAAACTTTTGAAGCCAGTGTTCCCTCAAACTTACTGCACATCAGAAAAATCTAGAGGGTTTGTGGGGTCTGCAAGGCCTCTGAGTTGCTGCCTAGGATGTGTGTGGGTTCTGCACCCTGGACACTCACCCCAGGGGACACCAGTACAGGAAGCACCCTTCCAACTGCTTGGAGGGCCCTAAATCCCCAGGCTGCGATTATCCTTCTGCCATGATCACCAGGAGGATAGCTGAATCCTAAGCAAAATCCTAACGAGTGCGCTCAGGCTCATGAAGAATGCAGACAAATTGGGGAGGGGGGTGGTCAGAGTGTTGCATCCAGGGGAACAGAACCTCCAGAAAGGTGCTCCTGCGTTGGCTGAAAGTGCAGAGATGTTGGCGGTGCCCTCGGAGGAGGGATGAAGTCGTCTCCCCACCGCTGGTGGGCCGTGCTGTGCTTGCTGAGGGCAGCGAAACAAGCCACCTGGACACTGGCTTTAGGGGTTTAACATCTCTGCTTATTCCTTACAACAACCCTGCCAGGAAGGCTTATTCTCAGCAGCCCCGGTGAAAGCGACAGAAGGCCAAACAGGTTGGCTTGCCCAGGAACGCGGCCTGCGAGCCGAGAGCAGCTACAGTGAGTGTTGAGGGAAAAGTAAAGCCAACCTCGAAGTGGGTGAGTAAATGCTATAATTTTTTTGTCTTACTGAAGACAATAGCCCAGGATAGTCTTTCAGATTGCTTTGAAAAACTGCCTCGAAGCTTGTCGATTTATAGGCAAAAAACAGTCGAGGTATAAGTGCTGGCAAGCAGTTCCCCCAAGTACATCCGTGTGTCACGAGGTACCATGTGCTCGATTATAAAAATGAAGGTTTGCTGATTTGCTCATGGGCACATGGAAGACCCTTATGTCATCTTACTACATTATGCTTCTATCATGTCTGATTGGCCAGAAATATTGCCTGCGTGCCTCTGCTTCACGGTTGTCTGGTTTTTGCTGGTTTTGTTTCCTCCTTGATGGTCACAGGAGGCCGGCAGCCGTCACCTACTGCAGGTTGAGTGCCCATGAGGACGGATGAAACTCATGCCTATTTTTTTTAAGATTTTATTTATTTATTTATGAGAGAGAGAGAGAGTGGGGGCGGGGGCAGAGACATAGGCAGAGGGAGCAGCAGGCTCCACGCAAGGAGCTCGATGTGGGACTCGATCCCGGGTCTCCAGGATCAGGCCCTGGGCTGAAGGCGGAGCTCAACCGCTGAGCCACCCGGGCTGCCCCTTATGCCTGGTTCTTAGGGAGCCTTGGAACATAGCTCGGAGTGCAGGTGGCAGGCAGCGGAGCTCAGGGGCGAGCACCGAGCTGCCCGTCGGGCCAGGGGAGCCCGTCCTTAGTGGGGCCGGAGAGGTGCCATTGGACCGACTGCTGATGGCTCAGGGCCAGGCACTCTCGGGTGTGCGAGGCAACCTTGGGAAAGGAAGCCATAGGCCCGTCCCTTAGCAGTGGAAGGGCCTCAGGAAATTACCTGCCTCTCCCAGTGGCATGTTGTAGGGCTTGAAACCCCTCCAAGAAGTATTTTTCTCCTTCAGGCTTCCGTAGCACCTTTTGAGCCTCTAGTTATTATCTGTGAAGCCATTTCGAGACCCTGCGAGAGCCATTTCCCTCTGCAGACGTGGAGACCACCTGGCCCATTAGAGGTACACACGCACTGAGATGCCCAGCCACGAGCTTGTCTCAACATTGCGTTAGGGCTAGAGGTGCAGGTGGCCATGAAATGGCAAAACTCATGAATAAGAATAAGGAAAGAAGTTGTAGCTGGGATCTGTCTAGTGCCTTACCCTCAAGACAGGAGAGAACGAATTCCAGGCATGCTAGAGCAGAATCAGAGAGGCCACAAAACCCCATGTGGCGACGTCTGGGTAAGTCTTCTCTTTCTCTTTCTCTTTCTCTTTCTCTCTTCTTTCCTTCCCTGAAAAACTCAGCCCAAATATCACTAGGTTGGATGGAGCAAAATAGGTATGGATTGTAGGGGGGAGGCGCAGAATTAGTGCAGGGGGTCAGAGCGTAGACGGGGTGAGGGGAGCACCCATGTGGGTGAGCAGCAGGGCAGAGGCCGAGGCCCTGCACCCCTGGGAGTCTGAACATTGTGAAGAGGGCAGCCAGTCCAGTAGAGGAGGTGGTGGTGGCACAGAACTTGTGAACACAAGTGAGGTGAAGAGGGGTCTCTGGGAGGGTGGGGAAGGGGTGATGGGAGATATGCAATAAGTAAATCCATGGAGGAGGACATTGGGAGCCAGGTTTCTCACGGTCCAAGAAGGGAGAAAACTCACATAAGTCTCATGATACTCATTTGGAATTGGAGCTATCAATGTGGATCCATGATTTTCAGTAAATATAGATAGGTGTAAAAATAAATATAGATATAAAAGTTTGTGTACACACACACACTCAGATGCCACCTTAAAAAAGTGATCAAAATTAACATTCCTAGCGATGGGACGATGTGAAATTGTGTGCCACCTGATGGGACTCAGTGAGAAGAACATAGCATCCTTTCTGTGATAGTTCTGCCCCAAACTATAACCTGAGCCTTACCATGAAAATATCAGACAAATCTGAATTTAGAGACATTTCACTAAATAACTGGCCTGTAATCTTCAAACATGCCAAGGAAAAGTCAAGGAAAAGTCAAGGAAAGATGGAGGCACTGTGAAGGAGTGAATGGAGAAGGAGAATATGGTAACTAGATGCAATGGGTGATTCAGAGTTTTATCCTATTTCTATAAAGGACATTGTTGGGACAATTCGTAAAACTTGAATAGTGTCTGTGAATTGGAGGCTGGATATGCATCAGTGTTGATTTCTTGACTTTGATGGTTGTTTTGCTGATGGTTGTTTTGCTGATGGTTGCCCTTATTTATAGGAAATAGCCTGAAATATTCAGGAGTGATGGGGGTAACGGGTCAGCAACTTATTCTCAGACAGGTTCAGGGAAAGAAGTTCTATGCATTATTCTTGAAATGTTTCTGTAAGTTTAAAATTATTTCAAAAACTCTATTGAAAGGATTATGTATTTCCTTAAAATTTCTTTTGGGATTTAAGAAGTTACTAAACTTGGGGAACCTGGGTGGCTCTTGATTTCGGTTCAGGTCCTGATCGCATGATTGTGAGATCCAGCTCTGTGTTGGGCTCCGACTGGGTGTGGAGTCTGCTTGGGATTCTCTCTCTCTTCCTTTCTCTCTGCCTTTCCCCCTGCTCAGACTCTCCCCTCTCCCCCTCAAAAAGTTACCTTTAAAAAAAATTTTAAGGTACAATTTACATAATGAAAATTCAATCTTTTTGGTGGTGTAGTTCAATGAATTTTCACAAACGTATACAGTCATGTAACCACTACAAACAGCATATGGAAGCCTTAACTGTGGATATCTCTTACTTTTAAAACTGGTCAGGAATTAGTTGGGTTTTTAGAGATGCTTTTATTTTATAGATATAAATATTAAACCTGTTATTACACTTCACTATTCAATATTTAGATATACAACATGTAATACTAAACCATGTTTGTCCTTTTTTTTTTAGGATTTTATTTATTTATTCATGAGAGACACAGAGAAAAAGGCAGAGACACAGGCAGAGGGAGAAGCAGGCTCGCTATGGGGACTCAATCCCAGGACCCTGGGATCACGTCCCGAGCTGAAGGCAGATGCGCTTAACCGCTGAGCCACTCAGGCATCCCTAAAATACACTTTTTTTTTTTCTAAAATACACTTTGAATAGCATTTTGTACATGTGTCTACATGCATGAACTGATTTAATTCCCACAATAACCCTAAGAGGACAATATTATCATTATACAACCAGTGAAGGCAACTAATGAGTGTCAGAGTCTTGGGACCCAGGTTTTGAAACTCCAAGGCCATAGCATCTTGTGGAGGGAAGGGAGAGATGTGACTCGGTTTTTCTCATCTTGGAGACCCAAGGTAGAGTGAGCTAATGATCAGTAGGTTGTGGGAAGGGCATGGAATGGAATTAAAGTGAGGTGGAGTGATCTGTGTCATCTAGGAATTGGCAAATGGATGAAATGGCTAAAATTAAGTGATTTTAATGAAAAATAAATAATAGGTATGGGTAAAACCAAAGAACCTATGGTGGGGTCCCAGCTTCTAGTTCTGGGGGTGAGGGGAGGTCTGAGACTCCAGAAGTCCCTGTCGCTCAGTGTTGATTGTGTCCTTCAACCAGAAGATAAAGAATACAGCATTCAAAGGATCGGCATTTGTTCTGTGAACCAAATGGCCAATAAGGACAGTTGATTGCAGCGAGCAGAACAATGGGCCTAATTAACCACATGTAGTTGATAGAGATGCTTGACCCAGTTCTCCGTCCTGCTGCCTATGCCATTTAGAAGGAATTTCTATTTCTAGAACATTCTAGAAAGTTCCCCTTTTACAGTAGTGTTTTCATGGGAATGGAATAAAATGTTTCCAACCTTTTATTTTATTCTTGTGACCTGAGAGATGTGATTCGTGGAAGTGTGTAGAACAGCCTGCAGATTTTAAGCCGGAAACCCATGGTCCTGGGGAGGGGAACCTGCGTGTCCTGAACTCCTGGGGAGCTTGGTCAGGTCTATGTCTATCACAGACTTGGGATCAGTCCTGGGTCTGGGCCAGGTTCTCAGGAGGCAGGACCAGCTCAGAGATGGTTTGCTTAGCTACCCAGAGGGCCAACGGATGCTGGATAGAAACCTAGGCTGGGCTGAAGATGTCCCTTGTTCAATAACCTTTAAGCATTAAGACCTGTGGTATGACCTTCAGCCATACTCTACCTCCAGGCCCGGCAGATGCTAAGGGCGAGGCTAAAGCAAACATGTCTTGGGTCTCAGATTGGGCAGGGCAGGCGCCAACATTTGCCGGAGGAAAAACCTTAGGCAGATTTAGAGAAACCCTGGCACACGCTCCCTCTGCCATGGGACCTGCAACAGGCATCTGGTACAGACAGGAGGAGGGGTCAGGTTCGTGTGAGGACCAGCAGCGAGTACCCATCCAGTCCCCTGCGAGCTGGCCCAGTGTGCCCTTGGTGGGCAAGTAGGGCAGGACACTGTCTCTGCGCTTCAGCCCCTTGGGCATCCCCCTCCTTGGCTCCGCTCCTGGATGCCCATCCTCTTGTGCCTACACCTTGTCCACTGCAGATAGGCTGCTTTCGAGTCACAGAGCATGACGTGTGTCTTCTCACCTCTGCCTCCCTCCACTCCTCAGGTTCCAACTTCTTGACCACACACCTCTCCTATGAATTGATGAACAAAAGAAGATTTCAACAGGGACGCCTGGGTGGCTCAGTGGTTGAGCATCTGCCTTCAGCTCAGGGGGTGATCCCGGGTCTGGGGATCGAGTCCCGCATCGGGCTCCCTGCGTGGAGCCTGCATCTCCCTCTGCCTGTGTCTCTGCCTCTCTCTGTGTCTCTCATGAATAAATAAATAAAATAAAATAAATATTTCAACAAAAGTTATTAAATTCTTCCTATATGGCAGGCAGTGTGCTGGACATTGAAATTCTCCAAACATATGGCCTCTATCACTCACTTGCTGAGTGAGATCAGGAAAAGCAGAGGTTTAGCTGCCACAGTGGGTGGTCAGCTGGCTACTCACACTGAGCCTCAAAAGGTAGCATTTTGGGAGGATGGCTGAGTCCTAGTCTAAGTTCTGACTTCAGCTTGGCAGCTTTAGAAACTGAATTTTATCTGATTTGGAGGAATTGACTTATAATAATCAAGCTCGTAAACCAGAATGTCAATTCATTATATTTCCACGGGTACTTTATCAGTTGATGGTGATGTTTGTATAGGGTGTTGAATGACTTTCTGGTTTGGAAAGTGGTGGAGAAGCACTTGCAGCCATTTATCTTTGTTTGCCTTCTCTAGGCCCTGAAGAGCAACCGACTGCTTTTCCCATGTTTTCTCCTTAACAGATTAATTGAGTCAGTTGGGCCTTGGCTGGCCTTCACAGGCTGGCATAACTAGACACGATTTGCAGTTTCAAATCTTACTGCTTTAATCAAAGGAATTCTAATAATTCATAATAATAAGTTTATATATTATTATATTTAATATTTATATAATTTATATAAATATAAAATATATTCAATGTTTATAATTATTACTTATTAATAATAATTTATAAATTATTAATTAATTTAATTCTTCCTAATTAGGGAGGACGACCACATACTTTGTCATGTTCTATGAACTCACACCAGAAGTTAGATACTGGTGAGCCTTTCCCCAGTTAGAAGTGAATGAGTGAGGGATGCCTGGATGGCTCAGCGGTTGAGCGACTGAGGCCTTTGGCTCAGGGCCTGATCACGGGGTCCCGAGATTGAGTCCCACATCAGGCTCCCTGCATGGAGCCTGCTTCTCCCTCTGCCTGTGTCTCTGCCTCTCTCTCTCTCTCTCTCTCTCTGTGTCTCCTATGAATAAATAAATAAAATCTTTTTTTTAAGTGAATAAGTGAAAGTAGGACATCTTATAAATTTCCTTTCAAACGCTTTTTCCTTTAGACATTGGTGACCACTCTTCCTTCTTTGCAAGGAATGGCTAGCAAAGGCCAAAACAAATGAATATGGAGCAAATGCATAATAACAGATGATCTTTCTTCACTCAGACACATATGTGCATGATTTTTATAGCATGTGTTACAGACTATGTATTGAATTGGTTAATATTCTTAAGCCCGTTACATAAATCTAAGTAGATTCAGGGTGGCTCGGCTAAATCAGAATTCAGCTTTTGGAATGAAATGTTAATATTTCATGATGTTGCTCTAAGAGCCATCGCTGCCGCTGTCTTGTCACCCTGGCCACATCCAATACTGCAGCCAGAGGCAACTTCTACAGGTGGCAGTTTCTACTCAGGGGTGATCTTACTAGTGATGGGAACGAAGTTTATCGGCTCTGCTGTGCGACCATTTTCCTTATTTCACCCTCAACAAATGGCTAGAGAGAATTTATGTTTTGTTCATGCATGCTCAGCTTACTTCCCGTGCTGACCCTCTAAGGAGGGTCCTGTCATCGACAAGCCCATGTCTGGGTTTTATGCTGCCGGGTGAGGAAAGGTTAAATAGACTAGTGTCTGGACAAGTAGGGAAGGACTGGGGCTTCCAGACAGCTGTGGGAAGAATTAGGGTTTGAGAAAATTAGCCTTTCTAAACGTGGAACAACTAGAAGGGAGAAAAAAACTAAAGAAATAAAACTGAAGGTTTTGAATTGTATTCCTTCATGTTCTTTGGGAGAGACTAGCAAAGCTTAGAAATCCTTTCTGCTTGCTTTTGGTTGTGGGACTCTATTTCTTTCAAGGAGACATTGTAACTTGGATTGGGCCACTCAGATGACTTTTCTCCCTGTGGGTAATTTTTCCAAACTCTGATGGCTGGTTATTCTGATTCCCTATGCCCTAATTATTCTGCTTTGTGGTGACTTTTGATTTATTCTATTTTACTGTATTTTACTTCTGAATTTTTCTTTTTAAAAAAGATTTATTTATTTGAGAGAGAGAGAGGAAGAGAAAGAGAGAGAACAGAGGGAGGGACAAAGGAAGAGGGAGATAATATCAAACAGACTCCCCGTTGAGTGCCGAGCCTGACGTGGGGCTCGATTCCAGGACCCTGAGATCATGACCTGAGCCAAAATCAAGAGTGGGATGCTTAACCAACTAAGCCACCCAAGTACTTTTGAATTTTTTTTTTTTTTTTTTGATGTTTGGGTTAGCTCTCGGCTGCATGGCAAACTCCTTTAGGGTGGAGCCTTGTCTTAATACTTCTTTGAATTGACCACAATTGAAAGCGCACCACTCATTGTCTAATGGGCAGTCAATAAAATCCTGGTGAACAAGTGAATGCTGCAATTATGCTGACACTAGGTTTCCACTCTTTTACCTGCACAGACTTTCATGGCAGAAGAACCAGTCTCACTCATCAAAGACCCAGGACAAGATCATGCCAAACTAGACATGGCCCAGAGGGTTAGCTGCCAAGAAACCTGCTAAGGAGCCCCAGATCTTTCTTTGTTTACTTGGCTAGAGTGGATATTTTCTTCTACTTCTACTTCAGACCTCAGTGGCCATGCACAATAGCCTAGCAAAAATGCATCTTGGAGGAAGCTGGCCTTTGGAATAGCGTCCTGAAGATGTATTAAGAATGCTATGGTATAAATGATAGTAAGATTTCAGCTTGATGAGTGTCTTGAAAAACAAACTCCTTACAAGGGAGCGCACAGCTGTACCACTCTCACTTCTGTCTCCCGGTCCTGTGATCTGACAATTAATCTTAACTGACAACAATTTAATTTTACTCTGACAACAATTTTAATCTAAAAGCAACTCTCTTGTCCCTAGGTTGTTACCCCCTAAGAAAGAAGGAGAGAAGATATGTTTGTCAGCTGGCATCTTCCTTCTTCATCTTCTGAGGTTCAGATGCGCATTCAGATGGATCCAGATTACCATGTGCCCAAACACAAAAAAAAGGAGATTTTCCTTAATGTTCTGCTCTTTGGTAGATCATAAAGGCAACAAAGGGCATTTGGGTTCCCAGCAATACATAACTAACCCATTTCTCAACTCAGGAGGGTTAAGGAGAGCTAATTTAATCTCATGCTTCATTAGTTTATTTGTTGCCTGAAATCAAAAACCGATGCAAAGACAAGCAGCCAAAAACCAATTGCCATTTTGTGCAACTGCTTCCCTGAGGCTCCAACCATTGGACCCATTACCAATTATTTCCACCGAGTTGGAGAAAGGTGTTCCCGTTTATTAGCCGGTCAGGACCACCTCTGTCTACCACTCTGATTTCTCCTCACAAGGGATTTTCTTTCCTGTTTAGAGTAAACGTTGATTTATTTTTTATTTTTTTAAATAATAAATTTATTTTTTATTGGTGTTCAATTTGCCAACATACAGAATAACACCCAGTGCTCATCCCGTCAAGTGCCCCCCCTCAGTGCCCGCCACCCAGTCACCCCCACCCCCCGCCCTCCTCCCCTTCCACCACCCCTAGTTCGTTTCCCAGAGTTAGGAGTCTTTATGTTCTGTCTCCCTTTCTGATATTTCCCACACATTTCTTCTCCCTTCCCCTCTATTCCCTTTCACTATTATTTATATTCCCCAAATGAATGAGACCATATAATGTTTGTCCTTCTCCGGTTGACTTCTTTCACTCAGCATAATCCCTCCAGTTCCATCCACGTTGAAGCAAATGGTGGGTATATGTCATTTCTAATGGCTGAGGAATATTCCATTGTATACATAGACCACATCTTCTTTATCCATTCATCTTTCGAAGGACACCGAGGCTCCTTCCACAGTTTTTAAACGTTGATTTAAAAATGGCAAATACCACTTTGTGTGTTGGCCAGGTAGGTTGGCACGGCTTTGCTCTTCCTGAAGACAGCCACCAGGGGGCAGCCCATGCCTGACTAAGCCCAGGTTTGTGCCAGAGGAAGTAAGGATGACCTGGGAGGGACCATGGAAGTGCAGGTCTGAGAAGAGGCAACACTGGGAGAGGTTTGGGAGAGGGAGGCAACTAGGAGGCCAGGAGAACTCCTCTTGCCCTGCAGATCTCTAGAATCAGTCTCCAGAGATGGGTCGTGAAGAGGCTGTGTGGAAGAGGAGGTGGGAGCTCATTAGGCTGCCTGGGAGAATGTGGGGGAATGGAGGACACCCAAGGCTGGGCCTGCTGTCCTCAAATACCTCCTCACTATGGGTTGATAATGTTTCACTCCCTGGAATCCGGGGAGTTGTGGTTCTTGTTCCTGTGTATGGTGATTATGGTGATGTTTTGGGTCAGGGAGTGTCCCGAGAGGCAGGCATGACTGAGCAGCAATGGGGACGGTGCTTGATACTGAGCCCCCCCCCTCCCGTACTCATCCCTGTGACACTGAGCCACGACCCTGGCTTCCACCCTAACCAAGGCCAGATTGTGAGAACAGGTAGATCTTTGTCTGCAGAAGAATGGAGGTTCAAATGGGAACTGTGGACACTAGATGTGATAAGGGGGCAGCACAATCAAAGCCGTTGTCCACCATCTTTCTTTTCTATGGTAACATCTTTTCTATGGTACCATTTTCTATGGTAATGATCACTGTCGTGATCATATTCAGTATCCTTTCATCTAACACACCCACTTATCTTAGTTTGGGATCCCCCAGAGCCTGAGACAAGGACTTCGATGAGAATAGCTTAATTACGGGAGTGATCTCAGGAAACAGAAGTAAGGGATCAAGGAAGGAGAAAGTCAACCCTAGAGTGTGTTACAGAGGTTGCTGCTATGGGCAACAACATCAGCACCTCCTGCAAAGCAAGCAGGACCCCCACATTTGTGCACCTAAGGTATGAAGGTCCTAAACATTTATCCGCCATGTCCACTCCCACTGGTTGAGAGTTGCTCCCAGCAGTCTTAACTCCTCTGCCTTTCAAAGCTGCACATACCGGGGGTGCTCTGGAGCAGAAGGCAACCAGACGTATGGCATGTGCTTGAAGCAAGATAACTCTAGGCTCCTAAAGAACTGAAATGGGGCCTTGGGACTGTGACCAGAGGTGTCTGCTATATCAATCAAGCAAGACTAGGCCAGAGTGATGGTTCTCAAAGTGTGATTACCAGGACTGGCTGCTGGAAACTTATTAGAAATGCAAATTCTTGATCCTGAGTCAGAAATCCTGTGCACAGAGCCCAACAATATTTTACATGGCCCTTTCTAGTTGATCCCCAGTCCCACCCAGCCCCTAGAGGCAACTGCTATTCTGAATTTTTTCCACTACATATTGTTTTTGCCTGTTTTCAAATTTTAAAGAAGAATTATATGGTATGTCTTCTTTTGGATAAAGCTTCTTGTACTCAGCATATGTCTTGAGGTTCTTGCATATTGTTGCATATCTCTATAGTTCATTCCTTTTTTTTTTTAAAGATTTTATTTATTTATTCATGACAGTCACAGAGAGAGAGAGAGAGGCAGAGACATAGGCAGAGGGAGAAGCAGGCTCCAAGCAGAGAGCCGGATGTGGGACTCGATCCCGGGTCTCCAGGATCGCGCCCTGGGCCAAAGGCAAGGGCCAAACCGCTGCGCCACCCAGGGATCCTAGTTCATTCCTTTTTATTGCCGAGTAGTCTCCCATGACATGCATGTATCACAGTTAGCTTGTTGTTTTTGTGGTCGAGGGACAGCAGAATAGTTTCCAATGTTTTGACTATTTTGCATAAAACTGTATCAAGCATTCTTGTGCAAGCTTTTTGGACTGGTAATGTAGTTCCTGCAGGGTAATGATAATTAATAATTAATTGATATGATAAATAATTAATAATTAATACCACATGAATGCTTTACCCTAACTCTCATGGTCATGGACTACCATGACCTGTGGAGGTCGCTCTAACCCAATGTTCTCTCAGACTTTAGCACAGTCTTCTTGCTTGCGGAAGCACCAGACAGCACATTAGCAGTATACCCAGAGGCCGTCTTAACCAGTGAAATCACCAACAAAAAGCACTAAATTGCGAAAAACATGGCACTACATAGATTGTGAAAATTAACACCGTTTACTATATGAGAACTGAAACGAATGCAGCGCACTGCCTTGTTCGATCTCAGCTGGGAATATGTGTGCAGGTGATGCAAATTTTTTTGCAGCTCTGCGTGTATCAGGAGAGCATTGTTAGTATTATTCATTTGGGAGTCACACTACATTTTAACAAATTGGCGAATTCACAAATATGGAATCCGTGAATGGTGAAGTTCTATTGTATACAGAGCTTGGAACTCGGAGCAGGCGGTGGTTTCTAACCAAAGCCCCAGTTATTTGGCACCTGCTCTATTGAGAGGTGGGTCCATGTCCTCTCTCCCGAATGCAGGAAGAGGCCTCACTGTTATGAACTCAACTCATTTGTGCAGAAGTGACTGGTGTTTTCAAGGGGGAGGGTGAGAGCAGGGGAGGTGGTAGTTAGCAGGGAGGGTGGGTGCCTAAGCAGAGTAAGGAAGTGAAAAATTACCAAAATTGGGTTAGAGAGTTGGTCAGTGTCAATGTGATTAGATCATCTGTGTCAAAGTGGGGCTTTATCCTCCCACAGGGATTGAGAAGCAGGCAACCTACCCTTCCTGATGATTGTATTTCGAAGGAATGGCTTTCAGTCCTTGAGAAAGACTCCTGGGTTGTAGGAGATAGACATACATCCTAAAGGGATGGAGAATGGATTTATAATAAGCTTTTAATAAATACTCTAAGAAAAGAGAATCAGGGGCCTCTCCTCAAGTGTTGGCTGGAACAAATGCTAAATTCTTTCCACATGCTAAGGTTTTCCAGACAGAAACTCAACTAGGGTGGGGTGGGTGGGGTGCGAGGTAGGGGTAGGGTGGGCTGTCCCAGGGACAAGGCCTACTGGAATCCATGCTAACTTTTGCTCAAGTCTCTTAGTGCAGTTTGGACGGAGTCATTCAGGCAAAGTTCTTGCAGTTCTCCACATCATGGGGCAGGGACAAATTATCCATCTGTGTGTCTGCATACTGAACCTCTGACCCACAGAATCCGTGGGCACAGTAAAGTGGCAGTTGCTCTTGCACCACTAAGGTTGGGGAAGCTTGGGATGCAGCAGTAGTAACTGGAACATTGCAGTTCATCTCCTCTGGCAGGAGTGGCCCCCAGCCCCCTGCCTCTGACCAGTGTAAACAAACAGCTGGAGAGAGTGCCTTGGGTGGATTGCTCATCCCATCCTTAGAGTCACGGACTGAAGACACTCAGCAATTGGCTGCTATGGGTTGAAACTGGACCAGTACCGCTGTTTTACTTGGCATCCTGCCCACAATTGGCTCTGGGATAGTGTAGGGTGAGGGGGTGAGGGGTGGAGGGGAGAAAGCCAGTCAGCTGCCATCGGGGCTTTATTAACTGCCATGAAAATTGGATTAGCATGTAAGAGCTTGGGTGGGGGAGGTTTGCAGTGAGAAACTGTGTAGCAGGGGAGGGACAGAGAGGGGTGTTCAGGGGGATTTTCATAGTGGCCAGATTGTAAGAAAATCGTCATGTTACAGATGATCAAATCTGACTTCAGAGAGCACTGGATCTGGCCTTAACCATTTCCACCAAAGAGCCCCAAGTGAGGGGAGAGACCCGGGGGCCTGACTGAAGTGGCACCCCACAATTGAGGACGTGCCCTTGGAGTTTCCTATTTTATTTTATTTATATATATTTTTAATTTATTTATTCATAGAGACACAGAGAGAGAGAGAGAGGCAGAGACACAGGCAGAGGGAGAAGCAGGCTCCATGTAGGGAGCCCGACGTGGGACTTGATCCCAGGTCTCCAGGATCACACTCCAGGCTGCAGGTGGCGCTAAACCGCTGTGCCACCGGGGCTGCCCCTCCTATTTTATTTTAAAGATTTATACTTCATACACTACAATTTGTTCTTTATTATTTTTTTTAAATCCTCTCTTCTCCCAATCTTGCATCAGATCAATAGTTCAGAAGCTGCATCATGATTTTCTATGGTTTGAACAGCCCTCAGGCACCTGGACTTAGTCCAATGGCCTTGCTGCACAAGTAGACCTGTCCACTTGAC
Source organism: Canis aureus (assembly GCF_053574225.1). NCBI lineage: Eukaryota > Metazoa > Chordata > Mammalia > Carnivora > Canidae > Canis > Canis aureus. The sequence goes on along the minus strand of NC_135614.1, from coordinate 76,067,062 downwards.
CATGTCGGGCATGGCATTAAGAACTGGGGAGAGAATGACGAATGAGAAGTGACTCTTACCATCAGGGAGCTGATCACACATTGGGAGACAGAGATGTAAGCGAATGATTGCCCAAGACTTGCCCAAAGTCCACAACTTGGTGGTGGTGCGACAGTGACCGACATCCAGGTCTGCTCCCAGTAGGGTCTGTTTGCTTCCCAGCATACTGCCTCTCCTTCAAACGCTGGGAAGATCCCAGAAAGGGGATGAACATCAGACATTAGTAAAGTGGAAACGTTGGGCTCCTTAGTTTTCAGCCCCTGGATCCTGCATGAGAGGGTAGTTCACAGGACACCCGAATATGTTCCCAAATACCATTCCTGAAAGTTGCTTGAATGTCTCGAGTGCCTATAATTAGTTGTCGATTACTCGCTATGATGGTTAGTGTAGCTCTCTGTGTTGGTTCTGAATGGATTACCAGAATGATCTTTCACCTGTCAGTTGCTAGGAGAACTCCATGTGCCTTGCCAGCTCCTTTACTTGGCATCAGCACATTTTTATTGAACACATACTATGTGCTAGACAGTGAGCTAAGTTCCAGGAACAGAAATAACAATATCTTCCTTCTCTTCAAAGGGCTGAGTCTGGAGGAGTGGCATGTTGGTAAAAGAATTCTAAGCAGGTCCGTGGTAGCCTGGAATTAAGAATATAGTTGGTGGTAGTTTAAGAGTTAGTTTTCCCTGGATCTGTTCCTACCTGTCCTAAGTGAATTCCAGACCCTGCAAATTCCCGATAGTTTGGGAGCAACAGGAGAATGTCTGAGGTGGACTAATTCTCTTAATGATTTACCCCCACACCTCAGTGTTTTCCTGTCCTGCCCCAGCCTCCAGAGGCACCGTCACAGCTGGCATTTGGGCAGGAGACCCCTCCAGCTGGCTCATGCCTGCTTCCTTGGGAATCCCCTGATATGACCTTGGCCCCAAGCACCCTAGACCATCATTGCAGAGGCTGCAGGCACTATCACTGAGGACCCCTAGTCCTGGAAATAAGCCCACGAAGCTGGAGCTGGAGGTGTGCTAGGCTGTACCAGTAAAGGAGGGAGGCTGGGCTTGTCCAATGAAGGCACGGGCAATGCTTGGTTGGGGAATGAGCACAGAGGCAGGACCACTCTCTCATTAACCTCTGGTCTTGTTTTCTACTACTCCTGCCATGTCTGTCTGTGATCTTAAAAAAAATCATACCCTCATTTAGGGTTTATGGAAAAGGAACCTTTTTATTTATTTATTTATTTATTTATTTTTGGGAAACTTTTTAGATAATGCCTTCTGTGTCCCCCCTTCCCCCACCACGTCTCTTTCCTTCATGCTACTCTTACCTCTTTCCCATAGAAGCAAGAGGCCTCAGGGTTGGTAGTATTGAGATACCCTTTTGGAACTGTTGTGATGCCCTTGTCAAGAGCTCTTCCCAGTGCAGGAGGGAATGGTCAACATTTAATGGCCATGGATGCTTTTAATGGGTTAATGGGTTGAGTGATCCATCTCTCTCTCTCTTTCTCTCTCTCTCTCTCTCTCTTTCTTCCTCTCTCTCCCTGACTTCCATCCTTCTTGAGCCTGAAACCTGCAGATGTAGAGAAGAATAGGAAAACTCATTTCCCTCTGCATCCAAAGTATGCTGTCCAGGCCAGCCTTACCTTTAGTAAAGCTGCTGTTTCGATCTGGCTGATTATGTCTATTCTGTTTGTGTAGGACCCTCAGCTGGAGGAGGAGGATTTTTCCAAATCCCCAATATGCCATTTTTCAATTTTACTTGCATTTGGTTTATTACCCGTGGCTCTAGGGTCAAACGCCTGAGCCCCCAGGGGCTGATTTGAGCCTCTTTTGGATCTATGCTCGCTACCCTTTGTCCCCTCCAACATTAAGATGCTTTTTCAAGCAGGTGTGCTTTGAATCCTGATAAAAATGTTTTCCTCTTCAGAGGTTTCCTGACCCACCTCATCAGTCCTTTTGTGAATTCTGAATTTTAGGGTGAGCTCGGTTTTACTTAACCCAGAAATGCTACTGCTCACTCCAGGGTGATAATTGTTCGAGTACAGTTTTTCAACTTCAAACCTTTGACATTCTGAACCAGATACTTCTTTGTTGGGGGAGGGGCTGTCATGTAGTATGTTTAGCAGCATCCTTGGCCCTACTCACTAAATCCCTATAGCACTCCCTCCCCTCCTTCCCACCTTACAAGTTGTGAAAACCAAAAATGTTTCCAGATATCGTCAAGTGTTTCCTGGGGACAAAAAAATCATTCCTGATTAAGGACTGTTGTTCTAGAGAAAAACAGACAAGGTGAAGGAAGAGCAGAAAAGTGTCTCAGTCTTTCTGGCAGGGTTAGTGTAGGCTTCTCAGGGGGAAACAGCATTTGAGCTGAATTTTGTGGGATAAGAATTTCCTAGTCATCACAGAAAGAAAAGTTTTTTTTTTTTTTAAGATTTTGTTTATTTACTCATGAGAGAGAGAGAGAGAGAGAGAGAGAGAGGCAGAGACACAGGCAGAGGGAGAAGGAGGCTCCACACAGAGAGCCCGACGCGGGACTCGATCTGCGGGCTCCAGGATCACACCCTGGACCGAAGGCAGTGCTAAACCGCTAAGCCACCCGGGCTGCCCAAAAGAAGAGTTTTTAAGGTACAAATAAGGAGATATTCATGGCTCTCTGTGATGTCTTCTTGACCAAAAAATGATTCCTACCATTCCTATGCCTTCAAACATTCTAGGGATAGCCCACAGATGCCTGGCTTTTGCCAGCCTCATTTTTACTCATTCCACCTGAGTCAATTCCATGACCGTATGTCCAAATTCTACCTTCGCTGGTCACATTTGCTATGCTCTATACCATTTTGGAAAAAGGATTGGATTTCTAGAGCAAGATCCTCTAGATGTGGGTTACTTTCTCTTAAACATTATGCCTACATGTTGGATAGATTGAGAGAATAGGTTGTGCTGTGAGCTGCAAGTCTGAATACACTAAACCTGGTATCGAGGAGAATTTGACCTCACTTCAGATAATTATATGGTAGATTGTGTCCGTTGTGTAATCATTCACTAGAAGAGACCTACGTTGCCCCTCATCTGGGATGTGATTCATCTGGTGGGATAATGCTCTAGGAGCGGAATAGGAGGGAATCTGCACACAGTGTAGGAGGAAGAAATTGGTATCCTCCTCCTCCAGTTGCTAAATTCCAGGGTAACCCTGGTGGGTGGTGGAAGTCTCACAGCAGGAATAAATGAATCACATGGGAACACCAATGAGTTCAGCCATTTATTAATGCCATGCAATGGCAGGCTATGAATACAATCTGGTTTTAAATACTGAGGTACCCACCAAGGTACCCCTTAAGGAGGCTTGGCTTTGCAAAGCAGTGCTGCACAGAGATGCAGGGATAGCAAATAGGTTGGGCCATATACATCATACAACCACTTTGGAGGACAATAATAGGTAGAACTATGTTTTTTTTTAAAATGACATAACTTAAAATAATAATTAATACGAATAATAATATTTGAATTAGCAATGCAACAAAACAGGAGTAGCATCCAAAATGTTGGCTAAGTTACAGCACCAGGCAGTTCATATCATGTGGTCTCTCCCCTGAAAGTGAATCGCTGTGTACTGAGCACCAGATACACTGTTCCAGGATTTCATCTTAAAGTTAGAGGAAGAAGAGCTAAGACCTGCAATCTCTGGGGTGGTAATGTGTAGCTTTTAGAGTCTGAAGAATTTTAGCCAACTGATTGGGAAATTATGATACAATACAAATCTCTCAAATTGGTTTCAGAAACTTGAGGAAAGTTATCAAAAACGTTCACTAAATATCTGAAAGCACCACATTGGGATGATTGCACCAAGAAAATCCATCATAAAACAAGTCATTCCCACGAAGAGGCAATTGTCATATCCACAAAATGATTTTTTAGAGAAGTATTCACGGGTCTCTTGAAATATTGTTTTCTCATGGTGCATTAGGTTTTAATGTTCAAGAATTAAATTAGCCCACCGCTTTTCAGAGTACAGTGAACTCTACCATGTGAAAGGCAATGTAAACCAAAGTGGGCTCAGAACCTTGCTGGATTTAAGCACCAGACACTGGGTGGCTTCTCTGGTTCATGGGAGATGTGTATCCAGTGTGTCTTGCTACACTTTTCACTTGCTTGTTCAAGGTGGGAAGAAAAGAAGACAAGTATTAAACAAACCAATGATGCAGCTCTGCGCTGTCCCTCATGAGTATCAAAGGAATGGAGAAGACAGCATGTAAGTTCTTGTCTTCAGAGCCTCCCCTCTCCGATTGCAAGCAGAGGGACCTGTCAAAACCCTGATGATCCAAAGCTGAGTGACTGTCAAGGTAACAACTGTGTCAGATGACTAACAGCAAGGGCTATTTCTATCCTGGAGACCAGAATGATGGATGCCACACAGCTATCCCACAACACAGCCTCCAAATAGGAAGTGAACGTGTGCATGATTAGGGGCTAACTTCCTGTCTTTGAGAAACTAGAGAAAGGCCTAGAATAGAGTATCTGGCCAGACCCTCCCTACATGTCTATCATCCTCTCCACCATGTGGGTCATAAATAACATGGCCCATTTTGTGAATTGGGAAATCTGGCCTTGTTGAGTTTGCTGAGGTCAGTAGAGATCTGGGTTTGTTCCTGAGTTTTGAAAGACTAGTCATATCCAGGTCTCTGATGACATGCAGAAGCCCATGATAGCTAGTACAGTACCAGGTGAAGTAACTCAGCCCAGATGACTAAATTCAGCCCCCTGAAAGTCCACACTCTACTTGCGGGATAGTCTGTGAAAAAAAATCAGTATATCCTCCACTCACGTCACCAACAATTTTTAAGTCTCTTCTCTCTAAAATGGTTATTTCACCAGAGAGTGTCACCAGCCACTAATGTTTCATTTAAAGACAGAGAACACAGGAATGTCATTATCAAGAAATAAACCCCCTGGCTTTAGGTAAACATATCTGTTTTCGTCCTGTTTCTCTTCTTAAGTTCCCTCCCAGCCCCAGTGTTTTATTTTCCACAGGAATTTATCAGAATAATTACACATTAATGGCTTGAAAAATAAAAGCACATCAAAAACAATTTTAAGCTTCTGGTATCCAAGCAGTAAAACCGGCATTGGCCAGCAACACCATTACACATCTAACAGCTGTAGATGGACTTGCCCACTCGTACAAGTATCTATAGGTTTATACTCGTCCTGCCACCATCTAGATATTAGCACCATTTTTCAATAGCACCATTCTGCTGAAGGGGTAGGTAATTCAAGGGAGCTACGGGACACTGTGCTCCTGGTGAGTAGTAACTGTGCTGGGCCTGCGCATGAGTCTAATATGCTGCTCCTTACATGAAGGCCACAACCCTGCCTTCCCCCCTGTCAAGAGCTGGTTCTGAAGACTTCTTCCCCTTGAGGCCCACCCACCCACCCATCCTTGCTGTCTGGGTTCAGTTTATGTAGATGCCTCCCCTTAGAAACTAGGATATTGCCTTGTATTTGAGACCACAGCCTCCTGATAGGTGGTAAGAACATCAAGAACAAGCACTTGCATGTTCATTTTACTGTTTTGGACTCTCCTGACTTACCTGCTCCCCCTTCAAAAGTAACTATTGGGAGTACTGGGAGTAGGTCATGTTTATCTCACTTTTGAGTTGTTTTTTTTTTCTTTCTCAAGACTAGAAGTTTGTATCAAGTTCTTGTACTTAATGAATTTTACCTGGTCCTCTGAAATATTTAAATCTTGAGCTCCATTCCCATCCTAGGGGTAGGTGGGGAGGTATTGTAGCCACGGACCTGGCTATGGCAGCTGTTTGTGTAAACGCCCAGCAGTGGAAAGACAGTTGGACCTCTGAGTTGACTCAGGCAGGGAACATGCTGGAAAGGAAAAGTCAGACAGGAAGACTCATCTGTTCTTCTCCAAAGGAAAGGTATTTGGCAGGAAACTGGGAAGAATAAAGGTTCATGTTTCTTTTCTTATACCAGAAGAAACTGATTTCTATTCATTTCCTCTTTAAGAGTTTTTCATGGAAATTATCCTTGAGTCATAAATGTCTTCCATGTAATTAAGCTAAATCCCTTACCCTTACTAAATCCTACAGCTTCTGATGATTTCCTCTTATTCTTGTGTCTCTAAGTAGGCACAGGAATCTAAACAGTCCAGATACCGCATCTATAGGGACTGAGTGATATAGCCAGCACTCTCTCTCCCTGCCCCAGTTGAGTACTGGCTGAAGAAAGTGGCCCTCTGCCTGGGGGAATTAAAGGAATGTTCCTGAATGCTTTCCCATGACATTGACATATGAAACAGCAGCTTCCTCAAGTAGGGAGGGAAAAAAAGGATGATTTCACAAAGGTAAATGGATACAATTATTTGTTCCCTGGATACATGTGGTTCTAGTTCCTGATACTCCTGAGGCAGTCTGGGAAAAATCTGGTGCCTTTGTTTTTATTTTTAAGGGGGAAAAGACATCATGTCACTGACTTACCTAATTTGGCACCTTTCCCCAGGAGCCCATCCCAGGAGTTGCCTGAACCTCCTGGATATCTCACCTGCCTATCAAGGAGCAGCAGGCACTTCAGTCCCATGGCTTTTACAAGGGCATTTTGTGACTAAAAAACACAGTGAATTTTGTTTTCAGCCAAAGTTGGGCCCAAAAAACCTCAGTGAAGTGGTCCCTGGGGCTATAACGTGGGAGAGTCAGTCAGTGGGCTGCTGCATTCCGTGGTGCGGGGTGACTTCCTTCAGACTTAGAATCCTTTGGGGTTTTTGAGCGACTGTGGCTTTCTTGGCCTTCGGGTGTGGACGATGCGTGTCTGGGAACAGGAGAGGCAGCACTGAGCCCTCACAGTGGGCACAGAGCATTTCTTCATGGATTTTAGTGTTTGGCAGAAACTGGCTGATAAGTTGTCCTTGGTGCAAAGTAAATCTGTGGAAGGAGAGAAAAATAAGAAACACCAAACAAAAAACAAAGATTATCCTTTGTAAGTGAATGAGCACAATCTCTATTAATGGAAGATGTTATATGTCTCCCAAGGAAGCCTTCATAATAGTTCATAGTAGCTGACATCCACTAAACACTGATTATGTATCAGACACTGTGCAAAGTACTTGTGCTAAACTGAATTAGTGGTCACAATTCTTCACTCCTGTGTCACAGTGTTATAGACGTCCCCACCCTTGCCATGGCTGCCTGATGGGTAGTGAATACTTCTCCACTGCTTGACTTTGGCTTCAGCTTAATACTTGCTCTGGACAATGTGATATTAGTAGACATGATCCCTACGGGGCCTTGGGAGATGCAGGAGGATGAGCCAGCCCTGATGAGCTTCTGCTGTCATCATGAGAAGGACCTGGTTCATGCAGCTAGTGGGCCACAGAGGATGGGAGACACATGGAGTGAACCTAGACTGAACCTACAGCTGGCAGCCAAGGCCAACCAAGGCCAAGCCAGATTAGCTGAACCTTAGCTGACCTGCAGGCGCTGAGTAAAATCCCCATGGTTATAGTTTTGAGGCCTTTAGTTTAGAGGTGTTTGGTTCTGCAGTATTGTCATGTGATAGTTGAATGCAATGTTTCACATGCATTGCTCCACTTAATCTTCCCAGCAGCACCATCAGGTAACTATGAGCCTTTCTTTCCATTATACAAACGAGGACTGCAAAGCCTACAGAAGTTAAAAATCTGCACAGTGTTACCCAGCTGGTAAGTGGCATAGCCGGAGCTAAACAGAGACAGTTTTGGCTCTAAAGCTTACGCTTTTATCAATCATATCATTCAAAGCACCAAACAATATAACCCAGCTAGCCAACTAACCAATGTATTCTGAGCAGAGCTCAGCTGAGCAAAAGATTCAGATACATAAAATGTCATCACTGCTCTCCAGGAATGTACCATGTAGGTGAAAGCATAAAGATCCACAGGTAATTCCACAGTAAGCGTTCAGTTAGCTACCCGGCTTCTAACCCTTGTTCTACTCTGACAGCTCTAAGCAGGTAAGTCCCTCGTGTTTTTCCTTTGGCCCTGATTTCCTTATACGTGATGCAGGGAGTTTCTCAGGGGCCACCAACACCCACATTCTAGGGGTGGTACTCAGACTGGACTGGTTCACGTGCTCTTGGCCTGGAAGAAATTCAACAAGGTCCCCAAGAGCTGATTTTTCTTCTCTATCGTGAAATGGTTTCAAATTTTGCCTGAGTGCCTCTCAGAGCTCTCCGGTTGCCTTTCTTTCTTCTTTACAGAGAAGATTTGAATAATTTTGAAGAAAATCTTCTTCACAAACAGGCTGCTGTCCTTTGTAAATAGGACTGTCAGTAAAAGTAGAAATTGAGGTAATATTCCTTTTATGCAAAAACTGTGATAATATTTTTTCCTCTTTATGCTTTTGTTCCCCTTCAAGTCATGAAGGAAAAAAAAAAAAACCCAAAGAGCAAAAAAACCCAAAACCTTTTTATCTCCCCATGGCTCATCATTCCCTTGACTCCATCTTGTTTTTTGTTTTGTTTTGTTTTGTTTTGTGAAGAGATAAATGTCTTCTGCTAGCTATCAGAATTCTATTTTGTTTGCATGTTTTAATGGCACTTGGGAATCGGTAACACACAATGTTCCTCAAACCCCAAAAGCCTTCACTGCTGATTCTTTTCTTCAGGCCTCTTCTTAAGCCTATTATAAAATTCAATCTCTCCTAAAATCCCACAGGAAATTTTCTTAGGTGCTCTGTTTCAGAAGGAGTACATGTTTCAGCCAAAGATTCCTATCATGGAGTAGGAATTTGGGCTCTTCATCTCCCATAGCTCCACCAGAGTGGTTGGCATCCTCCGTGGGGTCTGGACCATGCATCATGTGTGCTGCTGTTCAGAACAAGGCAAGGATTCCTTTCTAGGCTCCTGGCTTTGGAATAGGTCTGCTCCAGTTTCTTAGCCAGCATCTCCTGAAGCCCTTGTGGATGGTGGCTGGAAGAGGTGCATCTGGCATGGCTCTCTGTCCCATGTCCTCTCTGCCACGAGTATGTGAGTGCTCTGGGGCTACTTCAGGAAAGGAAGGAGGGAGGAAGTGTGAAAGCTCAGCTTGCATCCCATATCTTCACGAAGCTTCTTTCGGCCATGCTGGCTCACATGGATCCCTTCTGTCTCAGGCTCTTAACTTGCGTTATTACTGTAATATTTGCTCAAACATGGTACTATGTTCTATCTTGAACTGCTCTGCAAGTGGTAATGTGAGCCTTTTCTGCTAAGGCTTGAGTATGATCTCTCAAGGGTGTCTACCATTCTAAAAAGGGCTTCTTCCTAGAGACTCCCAAAGCCCTAACCTGTTGTGGGCTGAACTGCATCCTTTAAAGTTTAAGTGTCCCCAATCACTGGTACATGCAAATGGGACCTTATATGGAAATATTTCTTTGAAGGTGTAATAATGATATAAATTAAAATGAGGTCCTACCAGAATAGGGTGGGCCCTTAATCCAACATGACTAGTGTCTTTATGAGAAGAGGAGGAGAGACAAGTACACACAGTGAAGAGAAAGCCATGGATGACACTGACATCAGAAGGAAACTGGCCATGTGATGACAGAGGCAGAGACTGAAGTTACTCAGCTACAAGCCAAGGAAAACCAGGGATTGTTAGCAACCACCAGAAGCTAAGACAGAGAGCATGGCCCTATCGTGACTTTGATTGTGAACTTCTGGCGTCCAGAACTGTGAGAATACATTACTGTTGTTTTAAGTTATTTATCTCTTGGTAGTCTGTTATGGTGGCCCTGGGAAGATAATGCACCTCTTCCCCTATGACAGTGATAATAACAGAAATACAACATATTAAGCCCTTATCATATACATACCAGGCAATGTACTTCATATACACTATCTCATTTGATCCACGTAGAAATGTACTTGTAGGTATAGCTATTCTTTTAAAAACTGAGGGTTCCGGAAAGGCTTAGTAATTGGCCCAGCATCACATAGCTGGTATGTAGATGGTGGCTGGGATTTGAATGTTGCTTCAGTGCCTCTAAAACTCTGCCACCAAGAGAATGAAGCTCTTGTACTGGTTACTGAGGGTCACAAGAGACCCAAGAGAGGGTCACATGGACAGATCTTCCTTGAAGAGAACATCTTCCTTTGCTCAACACACAGCCCTCAATTGTCAGGTTAGGTTGACACCTACGGGGTGGACAGAGGCTCAACGACGCCTGGTGTTCTTGCCTGGTCTTGGGAACCATGAGATCATGAGCCCTGGTTTTCAAGGGTCCTTGGAGCCCGGCGAGCATGCTGGGTCCTGGGGTCCTCCCGTTTGAGGACTTGTAGGAAGAGCAGAGGATAGTGGTGGCCTAAATTGGGAGCTTGTGTTCCAGGCCCGTGTTTAGCAGCTCATTTAGACGATGACCATGAGCCCAACGTTGTGGCATGGCTTAACTGCACAGTTCTCTTTATTAGTATAAAACAATGAAGGCTTGTTGTGTTCATCAGCAGACTGGATCCCAGCCGAAGCCCACATAATGCTTATAATTAGGGGCGACTTGGAGAGGAGATCCCAATTTGTCTCTGCCGGTTCAACAGAAATCAAACTTAGAAATTTAAAGGGACAGTTATATGCTTGTTTCTTTGTTGTCAGCTGTGTCTAGGTTGAAAGGGTAATATTTTGCCCACAAAAGAAAGTTGAACAACAATTTCAGTATTGCTGACAAATACAGTTTCTCTAAGAGTTTGGGTTCCTCAAGGCCAGGGGCTGTATCACACTCATTTCTGTATCCTCAGCTTTCAGCACTTGTCTGAGACATATCTTGTGATCCCTTATATTTGTTGAATAAATGAAAACCTGAAATCTTATTTATCTGGAAGAAGATTTCTGAGTAGAGAGTTTGCTGACTCAAATGTTCATTTGTACCAACTCTGGTTCTAGGTACTGTCTTTATTACTCTCCTTATTCTTTTTCTTGCCTTCTCTACCCTTTATTCCTTAAATGAAAACAAAACAGAACAGAATAACCCAGGAATGGTGTGCATGAGTTTTGCCTTTGTTTTTTAATCATGATGAATGCAATGACTAGAATATACTGATACTCAGTAAGTATTTCTGAAAATATTTTTTTAACCTACTTAGGGTTTTACAGTCTACTACAGAAATGGTAGTTCTGATTTAGAATTTAAATCATTAGTAATTTAGTTGGCATCTAAAGGAAGTAAAATGGCCCAGAGGAAAGCAAACCTGACGTGGAATTCGTATCTGATCTTATGAGAGGGACACAGGGCATATGTTAACTGTGATGGGGGGATGGCTGACAAGATCCAGACACTGAATGATTTATTTTCAAAGCATTTTAGAGGGCACAGGTGTAAGGGTGGCTGGTCAGTTTTTAAAACCAGGGAATTTCTTGAAGCTGCTCTTCATGTTGTTTCTATATGAGTAAGCATGGCTTTGCCTTCAAGAGAAGCTAGTAATTAACTTTTGTTGCCCTGGTAATTGTGAGTGAGTGCAATTCATTGCTATTTACATCCATTGCCAGCCAACTGTTAGTCATCATCTTCTCAGTTGTGAGATTTCAAGATAAAAAATGTCATTTAACCTGGTTTTGATTATTGAAGATTGCACTGTCCAGCACAGTTAGGACCACCTACGTAGAATTTAAAAATAACAGCCCATAGCACTGGACATGGTCAACCAAGACTATATTGCTGCTTCAGTTATAAAAAAATCAACACAACATAGATGGGTTCTACAGCCTTAACATTTTAAAAAACGTGGTTATCATAGAAGGTGATGACATGACATGAAAGGAAGAGGGTCTCAAATTGGCTTCTTGATCTAGAACAGGGGGCTTCTCAAATACCCAAGTCACCTGGGGATCGCATTCAGATGCAGATTCTGATTCAGTAGGTCTAGGATGAGGCCTGAGATCCTACATTTCTAATAAGCTCCCAGGTGATGCCAAGGCAGCCAGTCCAGGTGCCACCACTACTTTGAGTAGCTAGAGTCCAGAAAACTAAAAATTAATCACAATTCTGAAAATGAGCCCTAGGTAGTAGCTTTTTTTGAGTTTCTGTGTGTGTGTGTTTTGAGTTTCATGTAAGGTCAACAATAGCCACTCTCAAATGCAATTTGGTCAAGAAAGAAGTTGCACATAACAATCACATCTAAAGCATTTTCTCCCTCAGTGTATTGCATTCAGAATTTCCAGCTTAGCTCACCCGCCTAGCCTCCCCATCCATGTACAAAACCAATCACAGGGCATTCCTACCTAAATGATTCATAGGCCCATCAACAAACATGTCCCAAACAGAACTCACTTCCCTTCTTCATTCCTAAACCCACTCCTGGGCGTCCTGTCTCAGTGAACTGTAGCCTCCTCTGCTCAGCTGCCCAAGTCAGAAATCTGGGCTCATCTTCCCTCCTCTTCTCTCAGGAACAGAGTCTTGCCAAGTCTCCCTGTCTGATAGCTCTTGAATCCACTTCCTTCTCCATATCTGTGCACCTACCACCCTAGCTCATATCACATCGTCTCTGGCTTGGGGGACAGCTGCAGTCTCCAAAGTGGGCTCCCTTGTCTGTCTTCCACGTGGCAGCCAGCATGACTTTCTCATGTTCTCACCCCTATCTGGAATACTTCAATGCTCCTTCTGCGCTGGGAACAAAGTCCAAACTCCTCGGCATGCATCCCAAGCTCCAGCTTTCCCCTCCAGCCCTACCATTCCTAACTCCCCATGACCTTCATACTTGAGTTGGACTCCTGTGCCATGACCTTGTATCCTTCCTGAATATTGCAGAAATGGAAACCCTCTCCAGGAACCTCCTGCTTGAGCCATCCACTCATCCTTCACTTCCTCTGCAGGCCTTCCCTGCTCTCTCCAGTTTATGGTCAATGCCCTTTCCAAGAGCTCTTGTAACATCCTTCCCTCCTTTGTCAGTGTCACTGGGTTGCAGCTTTGTTCCTTGTTTGACCTTATGTTTACATGTAGTCAGTCAGTGCCCAACAAGTATCTGCTGATTAAGTGCATGACTTGTCAACAAGCAACCTCTAGGGAAAGTCTTCTCAGGGTGTGAACTCTGTTGGCAGTCTCCATTGAATGCCAGCCCTCTCAGTTCTTGGAAGGAGGTGAGGAAGAGACTAACGGACCACAGGCTTCACTATCTCTCATCTTTAAGAATCTTCAGAAAAAGGCTACCACCTGTACCACCAGAATGCTGGTTTTTCAAGAGTTTTTCGCATAGCTGATGATGTCTACTAGTTGGTTCTTTAATTGGGGCAGAGTAAATTCAGCTTGACCCTCTAAATCCCAATTTGGGGACTATATCTACAAGAGGCATTCTCCACTCTGTAACAGATGTAAGTCAACTATCAAAAAATTCTCTCTCCCTGCCTGAAAACTTTCTCTCTCTTTTTAATTTTAAAAACTCACATGTCGGGATCCCTGGGTGGCGCAGCGGTTTGGCGCCTGCCTTTGGCCCAGGGCGTGATCCTGGAGACCCAGGATCAAATCCCACGTCGGGCTCCCGGTGCATGGAGCCTGCTTCTCCCTCTGCCTGTGTCTCTGCTTCTCTCTCTCTCTGTGACTATCATAAATAATTAATAAAAATTAAAAAAAACCCTCACATGTCAATGAGGCCTCAAATACCAGTGGAATGGCCATTAGAATTCATGCTTCAACCTATTCATAAACAGATAAGAAAACCGTAGTCTACTGAAATGAAGTAAGTTGCCTAAAGAAGGTAACTGAACTGGTTTGTTGACAGATATTTTTTTCTTTTCAAATGCACTTAATACCTGCTATTTAAAAATTTCACAACAACTTTTGCAGGCTTGTGTTATTATTCTCCTTATCTCCAAAAGGAGAAAGGCTCAGAGCATTAAATAAGTTGCCAAGGTCACATAGAAAGAGGCTGCTGCGGGTTACACACGCATTGCTGTGTGATTCCAAAGCTGGATTCCTTCTACCCCCGAGGAAGGGCATGTGAGGAGAAGGAGACTGGCTTGGCACTCTGGCTCTGCAATCAGCCCACCCTGTATTCATGAACAGGCCACTTAACCTTTCCAGGCTGTACAGTACAACGCACTTAAAATGATGGTGACCGTAGATCATTCAAATTAGGATGCTTCCTGAAGGTGGAAGTTGAATGTAGCAGACAGCAGTCATGTTCCTCTGTTCAAGTCTCCCTCCTCAGATTTGCTGGTCCATTTTCAGGTGTCACCCCCTCCCCCTCATCCCTCTAAGTCCCACCATCCCTATTCTTTAGCCTCTAATACTCAGAGACCCTGGCCCTTTTAGAGAACTGCCCACATAGCCTACTGGAGCTGGCTTGTCTGTCCATGTAGAGAGCTTTTAACACCTGCAAATTCACTTCCCGGGGTAGCCCTTTACAGATGGCTATAAAGTGTGGGAGTGTGGGAGTGTGGGAGTGTGGGAGTGTGGGAGTGTGGAAGTCCAGCCCCCAGGCCTCAGGAGCAGATGGCTCTGACACAGAACTTACACCCCGGAGCTCTCCTGTGGGAGCAGACTGAAGCAGCAGCCTGGTGGTGCCTTCGCCCTCTTCTGTCTTGTTTCCCCTATTCCCTTTATGGTTTTCTTTGGGAGCATTTCTGAAATGAATCCCTTGCACACAAATTTGCACTTCAGAGCTATTTCTGTGGAACCTGATCTAAGACAGTGGTGGTGCTGCATTGATAGAGAAGGCTGTTCATTACTTGATTGGTTTCCTGAGAAAGTCTGGAGCATCTCTCAGAAGTCTTTGAAAAAGCAGAAGTGATTCTCATCTGCATAGGATGACATCAGTGTGAATGTGCTTTGAGATAGGAAAATGGATGAGATAGTCCTTCAAGGAATTACTGTCAAACCTCTCCAAATTGATAGCTTGCTTTGAGTGGAGATGGCTGGCCTCTTCCACATCAAGATCCCTGGCTCAAAAAAGGGATGAAAACTATCCACAATCAATTCATGCAGGACACCTTATGCATGAAAAGCCCTCTCCCCACTGGGCAATGTCATTCACCCACCAGGACTCTTCTCGCAGGCCTGCTGGCCGCATTTTTGGAATTCCGGAGGTCTGGGTTCATGATCACACCGGCATCTGTCTTCAGTTGCATTGTCCTCTGAGGAGACACAATGAACAGTCCTCTTCTGAAAGCCACCTCCACAGGAAGCAGTGCACTGAAAGAGAGGGGTGCACGGAGAGTCACCAATCTTCCCCAGGACCGCCACAGGAACTCCAGCAGAGCATCTCTAATGTCACTGTGGTCAAATAGGGGAAAGTCTCGATTATCAGAGATCATTTTGAAGGAGCCCAAGAAGAAAGCACTACTAATTTGGAGATGTGAATTCAGGAGGAGTCGATATACTGACTGTTGAATTTGGCTGGATGTTGAATTTGGCTTAATTTACTATTGGGCTCTCTGAAGAATGTGGACAAAGGTTGAATACAAGCAAAATAGAACAAAATTTCGTATCTAGGCCCCGGTGCCTCAGAAATCCAGTTTCTCTGAACTAGTTTTGATTTGGGGCTGAAAATCAGACCTGAGGAAAGAGAAATGGGAGAGGAAAACCATGGAAGAATGGAGAGAGAATTTGGAACGGGCCCAGCTCGACTACGTGTGGCCTCAAGCCACATAGATTACACTGCAATGTCCTGAAGTGGCTGCCGGGAAGCAGAAGGGAAGTTCTCTGGCCTGTGAAAGCAGCTTATGATTCCTGAGGATGTAAGAACATGTGTCTGAGTTTACGACATATACTTTAAAAAAATTCTTTTAATTGTATATATCTATAAAACATAAAATTCACATAAAATTCACCATTTTAACCATTTTTTTTAACCATCCACAGCCTTAAGTGCATTCTCACTGTTGTGCAATCATCACCTCTATCCATCTCTAGAACTTTTTTCATATTTCCAAATTGAAACTCTGTACCCATCAAATAAGAGTGCCCCATCTCCCACCTACCCACCCCTACCTCCTGGCAACCACCATTATATTTTTTGTCTCTATGAATTTGACTCTTACAGATACCTCATATAAGTGGAATCATACAATATTTGTCCTTTGGCCCTTGTGTATTCAATTAGCATAATGTCTTCAAGGTTCCTCCTCATTATAGCATGCACCAGAAATTCTTTTAAGGTGCAATAATATTCCATTGTACATTTATACCACACTTCGTTTATCCATTCATCTGTCGATGGATACTTGGGTTGCTTCCATATTTCAGCTATTGTGGACAGATACTCTAATGATTAACATTTATATCATGTTTTATTACTTTTAGTTTTCTAAAAGTTTTCTATATCTTTCTTATATAATCAAAATCTCCCAGAGGGCAGAAACCAGTAAGAAATAGCTACTGAGATGATCCCGAATAAATAAAAGTGCCCAACAGAGGACAGTGGCAAGAACAAAGGAACTTAATCAAGCCAGAATTTGATAAAGAGTACTGGACCAAGATTCCAGAGATGGGCTTTTCCACTTACTGCATATTGTCCTAGATCATTCACTCAACCTCTCTCTTTTTCTGTAAAATAGCATTGTTAGATAATGAACAAATGATTTCCTTTCCTGCTTTCTGCTTATAAGGGTTTAATGATCCTGGATGTTGAAGTCCTTCTACTACTCTTGGGCAGGGAAGATTAAGATGAAAGAACTAATTCCAAGCCAAGCACAAAAATAAGCAGAGAAGTCACTGCTCCTGCATTTATTAGTCAATTAAAATGACTCGTGATAAAAAGAAGTAAGTAAATAAATAAAGTGACTTGTGATAAAGAAGATGCATGAATTTGTGTTGTAGTTAATTGGAGGATTAAGTAGGAAGCACAGTGGCTGACTTGGGTTTTGTTAACAGTAGTAAAACTGTGAGTTTGGGGTTTGTTAATGCTCAGTTTCACTTCTTTGGAACCAGCAACAATAAGGAATCTTTGTGCAGAATTGAGCTCCCCAAAACAGAAATGGGGCTGATAACCTCCCAGCTAAGGTGCTAAGGTTACTGAGCAACTGAATTGATCATACCTTAAGCTAAGCTCCACACTAGTCTCATTCAGTCCTGGATGCCCTGTCAAGAGACCAAGGGTTCTCTTCAGTGGGACGCTATAAAACTCTGTTGTTGCTACCACTCAACCAACATGGATGGAATAGAAAAATATGAAGAGGTGGAACCATAGATGTTTTAGAGCTAATGCAAGCATCTTCACTGAATAATTTTCTTGGACTTACTATTGATATATGGTAGCACAGTTCTAAGTGCACAGGAGATATCCTTGAGTTCAATCCTGGTAACAACCATGTAGAGTCAGATTTTTTTTTCTGCTTTTGCTGATGTAGAAACAGGTCCTCCTCTCTCCTGACTTTCCTTTTTCTTATAGCATTTAATGGGCGTGGGAGACTCATGTTCTCCAAATCTGGAAAATTTTCTTCTATCAATTCTTTGCCTCATTCCTTTTTTTTTAAGTTTTTTTTTTTTTTTAATTTATTAATGACAGAGAGAGAGAGAAGCAGCAGAGACACAGGCAGAGGGAGAAACAGGCTCCATGCAGGGAGCCTGATACGGGACTCGATCCCAGGTCTCCAGGATCAGGCCCTGGGCTGAAGGTGGCGCTAAACTGCTAAGCCACCAGGGCTGCCCTGACTGCCTCATTTCTATTCCATCTCCATTCTCTTTTTCTGGAATCTTATTTCGATGTTGTATCTCCTGGTCTGATCCTCTACTTACCTTTTATCATAAATTCTTTTTGTCTTTGTCCTCCTTTTCTTGAGAGATTTCTCCACATTATTTTCCCATTCCTACTTACTTTTTTACTTTTGCTATTATAAAAACTCTTAGGTTCTTCTTATATTCTTTTTATATAGCTGCACTAGGAAGCTATGTCATGGATACTATATAGTCTCTTGTTTCTCTGAAGAGATTACTCATAGTTTTTTGGGGAGGGTGAGTTCGATGTTTCTTTAAAGGTCTCTATTCCTTGGAGTTTCTTTTGTTCTGTTTGTTATTTTGTCCCTGGTGTGATAGATTTTCTCGAATGTCCAGCAATCCTAGGCTATTGACTTAAGATGACATACCTATGAGCTGACTGGAAGTTCCATGGAGGGCAGTTACTGAGGGATGGCTTTGTATAAGGTGGTCAGGAAGAGATCTATTGTGGGTTTTTTTTTTCTCTTGAGACTAATCCAGTCTCCCTGCCTTTGTGGAGCTCTGTTGGGGAAAGGAGGACACTATTTACTGTGTATATTTTCACTTGATTTTTGGTGAGATGAGCTCCTTTGTCCCCACCAACTATGATTGATTCCAAGGTCTCTCTTGATTTACCTCTCCAATGAGAAGATCTTCAGGGTCTTCTCAGGATGACGGATATACCTAAAGATCCAAAAGCCTCTCTTACAAACTTTCAACCAACTCCCATTCCTCCCCACCCTCACTGCTGCCTCAGGGGTACTTGGGAAATTTCTGTTATGGACAGTTTTTAGCTTTCTTGGACATACTAAGTCAATTCTAAGTTTTGCTATCTGCTTCTGGCTTCTAAAGTTGTATTGACTCCTTCTCTGGTATTGTCTCCTATCCTCTTTGTGGATTTGTGGCACTTTTACTTTTTTATGTCTTCTGTTTAATGCAGTTTGGGGAACAGAGGCAAATGTATATGTTCAATCTATCCACATGTGTTACTTGATCTCTATAATTTGCCTTTTTCACTTAATGATAGGTGTTGGAGGTCAAGAGTAATTCCAAAGGCTGGCTTGGTAGGTGTTAGCCACCTTTCATGCCCCCTATTCTTTGATATGCACAATCAAAGAATTTTTGATGCATGGCTCTTCCAAGGAAACTTTAACTCATGTCTACCTCCAAGAGGCAGTTACCTCTCTCTCTCTCTCTCTCTCTCTCATGAAATTTTGAACTTCTGTTGTTAGAAATTTTTACAACTCATAAATATAGTTCTACCTCATTCTTAAAAGGGCTATACTATAATAAATTAATAGATTGACCAGTTCTATCAGAGGACTTTAGGTTATTTTTAGAAATTGCTATTACAGACAACATGACAATGAATATCTTTATCATTATCTAGGATTACGTTTGATGGTATATTTGTGGGCTAAATTATTACAGGTAGAACTGCTGGGTCAGTCTATGTATTTTAAGTTTTTCATTGATTTTAATGCTTTCTGTTCTAACTCCAGACATGACTATAACTGAAAAAATGTGCTGGAAATCAAAGAACAAAAACCACACAAAACCTCATTTTATAACACCTAAGTGTTGTAATGAAAAGCAGATTACATTTTTATAGGCAAAGGGGGCTGTTTTTGACAATTGCTGACTTCTCTAAAAGCAGGATATGCCTCACACATCATTACCGTAATATCTGCTGGGCTATCATTATCTTTCTTGCCAGAAAGAGTATTATCCAGCTTTCCTTTACAATGAATAATAAGGTACTAGAGCCTCAGGGAAATTATAGACTTAAAAGGTCCATCTGTAGTTATTAATCTTCTGTGGAATTTTGAGTTCCTGAACGGGCCCAAATTTATAACATTTTCATGATAGCTCATGTTGTGTCAATTATTTTCTTCTAATGGTCACATGTAATTTTGTCACATGCTTATATTATTATCCAGGATTCCAGGGTATTTTTGAAGAGCCTAATCCTGAAACACATTTTTATTTGTTGGGTATAGTCTTTTCAGGTTCTGAAATCAATGACGGATGAAGAAACTTGGTTTTGGAGTAACTAAATTTCTAGTGAACAGAAAATAAAGTCATTTGCTAAGGGGGATATTGTAAGATGCCCAAATAGAAAGTAATTAAATTACATTTACTTGGAAAAAAATAGAATTGCACATGACATTTTCCATTGTTCACGCGACCCATGGGGACAGGGTGAAAGCTCAGTGCTAGCCCTAGTAGACAGTTTAGCAGGATGCATAAACAAAAGCTTGGCCTGACACTAGTATCCCCTTTGGTGATCATCATGAATCAGCATTAGAGATGCCAATGAAAAAAAGGAATTCACAGAAAATACTATGTGTTCTATCTAATGAAGTGGCTGGCATCATTCTTCTTTGTCTATTGGGCATTTTCCTAAGCTATGAAAATTTTTTTATTTTTTGCAGGCTAAATGATTAATGTACAATGTTCGTTTAGCAATAATGAATCATCTTGTTCTTTCTGGATTCAAGTGGGTGATAACTGGAGGCCAGCACAACCTTGAGTTGGATGTAGCAGCAGAAGCTTTTTTCAAGAGTACATGCCAGTATGTGAATTGATCATGGCTGTGCGGGAGCAGCTACACCACCATGAACAAGGAGAATCACTAAGGATATAGCAGCTTAAAAATATCTGGGGCATTATGTTTGGTAAAGTACTGCACTGGCCTGCATTATAACTATCAAAATATACAAGAACAAGCTACTTTAAAAAATATTCGTAGTTGTTGAGGGATTTGTATATGACAATAGACTCCCAGCTATTGGCCTATGATCTGCCCCAGCTGGGGTGGTAGCCAGCTTCATGAAAGCACAACCCACTGGCCTGAACCTTCCATGTCCATGCTGTGTGCCTCTTGCCTCTATCTCTGGGCTTTTCTTATTGAGGCATGAGACACAGTGGGGCCTGCCCAATGCTCACGCAGATGAATAAACCAGGACAACAGGGGATATTAGCCAACTGTAAGGAGACTTTTTACCCAATCCTAAGAGATGGGAACCAGTAGATCATCTCCTCCCTTCCTGCCCCTGGATAAATGACCTTAAGAGGCAGTAGTTCATGAAGCTTTTATAAGGTCTTCTTTTGAGAGTGAGCAACCAGCTGTTCCTGAGTTAGGACAAGTGGTCAGTCTGGTAACATACCAACCTCATAGTTGATTCCCCTCCTTCCTATTTCCTTCCTCTTTCCTATCACCCCTACCTCCTCGGCCTTGTATTTCCTAATACAGTATTAGATTTGGCCTTAAGACTACTTTCTAGAGAACCCAGGATATGACAAATCAGAGGAATGGTACAATCTGTCTATGGGAGAATTTTCTTTGTTTTCAGTGTCACTGATACAGTTCTTTATATAATAAGGAAACTCTGTGACAACAATAAATCTTTCCCTCATTACAGCTTAATTTTTTTGTTTGTCTCTCCATCAAACAGGCTGGCCATCTGACAAAATGATCTGCAGGTTGATAAGATCTGAAACTCACAAAATCAGGCTAAGCCTCAAGCTGCAGGGCATTTCAACTTCTGTTTGCTTCAGGAAAAGCCACAGAATCCAAGGTGTTGGGATACAAAATTCCCTTTCCTTGGGCTTTGTGCCTCTAGGATAATATTGGTATTTGATCTGTTTTCTTTTGAAAGTACTTGGACTTTTCTCTTCTGAGCTCGACAATAAACATTGACCACAGATTAGCTAAGGATCAACTTTTAGCAGACTTAGAGGTATTAATTGCAGAAGAGTACTAGAATTAAAATATATAGAAACACCCTGTAAATCAATGGATATGCTTACAATTAATATATATTACCTTTGAAATCAAAAGATACAAATCAAAACCACAATGAGATACCACTTTACACCAATGAGAATGGCTAAAATTAACAAGACAGGAAACAACAAATGTTGGCGAGGATGTAGAGAAAGGGGACCTCTCTTGCACTGTTGGTGGGAAGGCAAGCTGGTGCAGCCACTCTGGAAAACAGTGTGGAGGTTCCTCAAGAAGTTAAAAATAGAGCTACCCTATAACCCAGCAATGCACTATTGGGTATTTACCCCAAAGATACAGAGGTAGTGAAACGATGGGATACCTGTACCCCCACTGTTCACAGCAGCAATGTCCACAATAACCAAACTGTGGAAGGAGCTGAGATGTCCTTTAACAAATGAATGGATAAAGAAGTAGTGATATATATATATATATATATATATACATACACACACTCATACCCAATGGAATATTTACTCAGCCATTAGAAAGGATGAATATCTACCATTTATATTGACATGGATAGAACTGGAGGGTATTATGCTGAGTGAAATAAGTCAATTGAACAAAGACATTTATCATATGGTTTCACTCACATGTGGAATATAAGAAATAGTACAAGAGACCACAAAGGAAGAAGGGGGAACTGAATGGGGAAAAATCAGAGAGGGAGAAAAAGCATATAGTTAAAAAGTTCCTTCTTAACTATAGGAAACAAACTGAGGGTTGCCAAAGGGGAGTTGGTGGAGAGATGGGGTAATTGGGTGATGAGTGACAGGAATTAAGGAGGGCACATGATGTGATGAGCACTGAGTATACTATGTACTCAAGTTGAAATTGAATTTTTAAAATTAAATTAAATTTGAAATTAAATTTTTAAAATTAAATGAAAAAAGAAATAGAAAGAAAACAAACACTAGGCTAAAAAAAATTGAAGAGAATATAACTGACTCTTACCAGGTCCCAGTTCCCAGTGGCCCAGTGACAGCAAGGCTGGCTGTTGCAGGGCGCAGTGGGCGTGGGCCTTTTTGTCCAGTCACAGAGACCTCCCAGACAAGTCACCGCTCGCTCCTGAACTCCGCCTCCGCAGGACCTGGAACACTGGTATATAACAGGGACAAGTTTAGGTAAAAATCACATGGTGACATTTTCAGTGATAAGGGAAGACCTTTTTATTATTTTTGTTGTATGCAGTGTTCTTAAGCATATCAGTAACTACACTGGAATCTGCAGCATCTGTGCCAGGTTACTCGCAATGACCAAATAACAGTGATGAAACAAGAATTAAAGAGAAAGAAGGAAATTGATAAAGGACATTCTGAGGAGACAAGAAAAAAAATGTCACATAGTTTAAAGTAAAACAGCATGTCAAGGAAGGAATTTTGGTTAAAAACCTAAATAAGTGGTCATTGCAGAATAGACATCATGTTATTGAATAGATTATATATCCTATGAATATGTTATACATTCTTCCCTGACCTCATTCTTTAATGCTCACCCAAAACTGCCTTCTGCCTTCTGGCACAAGTATCTAGAAACCAAATGTAAAATGTAGACATTTTATTATGATTAGCTCCAATGGTCCAAACAAAGAGCATGTATTTGCAATACAGTTTTGTTCATTTCCTTTTAAAATGGCATTCAGTCTTCCCTTCCCACTACAAAAAGCTTTAGAATTTAATTTGTCCATATTCAGAAAAGGGGAATTGATAGGTTTGCCCCAGGGTCTGATACACTGACTGTAATGCTCACAAAACAAATTTGAGATGACAAGCTGGATTCCTAAAGGGATACAACTCTAAAATGTGTCAGGTTTTTGCTCACTAGTATAATTTTATAAGATCTATTGTCTCATTTTCACAAGACTTCTAGGAGGAAATTACATTATCCACCAAGAATCTTTGAGAAGTACTTTGAAAAATCTTAATTATGATATGGTAACAACAAAATAATTATGGTTGGCAATATCTACCCATCACATCAGGCACAATATGTGTGGTGGTGCCACAGAAAACAGAGAAAATACATGTAATTAACCCATTCCACTCAATAAAAGAACTAATCTATTGACTTCAATATTCCAAGTTTGAGGGTCAATGTGGATTTTTCCCATTTATTCTATATGTTTTTAACCCTATATGAGGAAAGAAGGAAAGGGAGCCCCCATTTGAGATCACTGTGCCTACACTCATGCACATATTCAGGGCCACCTGGCTATGTAATCTCTAGGAAAGGAGGTGAAGAAAGTGTACACTAGTGATTCTCCAAGTTTGGTCTCTGGACTGGCAACCACAGCATCTTCTGGGTGCTTGTTAAAAATGCAAAATTCAGGCCTCACCCCAGACCTTCAAACTGGACACTTTGGGGGATGGGGTCCAGCCATCTGTGTATTGACAAACTCCAGGTGATTCTGAAGTGTGCTAAAGTTTGAGACATTCCCACAGCTGAAATGCATCTTCCAAGCTGGGAGTCTGGGCTGGCTGACATGCCAAAGGGGCCCACAGTATTCTCATGATGGCAGTCTGTTAGATAGTATGTATAGGAAAAGCAGCATCTTGAGTGGTCAGGAAAAGCACCTAAGGGTGTCCAGACCCTCAAAAGCTCCAGAGAAATACTTGAGTGATTTCTGCATTTTCCATCTCCTCTGCTCCCTCAGAGGGAAGTCTTCTAACTGTGTGGTTTGCTTGGAACAGAGTACCACTTCAGAGAGGAGGGGGGTGGGAGCCCTTCAGGAAACAGATCCTGATTGGGGTTCCCAGAATATATCATTTTCATAATCATAAAACAGATCTGATTGTTCATCTTTAAAAACCTACAGAAGGCATTTCTCTGACAAGGCTCCTCTGCAAATTCCTGGATTCTGAAAACTGTCACCAGGCTCATCATACATGGAGGACTTGGAGGCTTAAGTCCAGAGCATGGGAATAGCAGGAACTTTATGTGCTCTAGAGCTAAGCAGGTAAGGAAGAGAGAGAAGGGACAGTGTGGCTGCTACCCCAGAAATCACCAGGTATTGGCCCGGAGCCTCAGGAATCAGCATGGCTTCTTGACCCTGTAGACAGGAAGTAGCTCTAGGGGGCTCAGTCTTCTGTAAGCTTTGATACTAACTCTGTGTCCAATAGTTGTGGTTCACCACCTTCCTTTCCAGGGCATGTGGAAGGTTTGGTTCCCCCTCAGAGAGTTATCGATTCACTCTTCCTCCTCAGTTCACTTTTTGTTCAATGCCTATTGGGCTGATTCCTATGTTAGAAAGAGCACAAGCACTGCAGTCTGCCTTAGGCTTAAACTAATATTCCACAATTTACTTTCTAGTTGTGTGAACTCATGTAAGTTTCTTAATTTCTAGATTTCAATTTCTTCACCAATACAATGGAATTAATAAAGCCTACCATTCGGGTTGTTGTGAGCATTAAGCCAAATATTGTAGGCAAAATGCCCAGCCCATAGACATACTCAAAATAGGCTGGGTTCCTTTTTTTTCTCTTCTTTCTACCACGCATGGATATGGGTGGGAGGATTTTTTTGGAGCTGTTGAGGTATTTGCCTAGTAGCAAACGAGATTATCATACTTCACCGAAGAGCAGTCACTTTGTTTTCGTGTGCTGAAGTAGGACCAAGACCTAGCAGAGCCTGGGCCCTCACAAACCAGAGGACACACACACAGGCACAAACACACTTCCTTCTATTTGTGTAAACAGTGATCTGGGCATTTAACTGAGAGGTGGAACTGTAAAATGCACTGTGTGTGGAAAGGATCTGGCCATGACCCCCAGCTCAACTGCAGAGGCCTAGCCGAGACATGTGAGACCCTAACTGGGGTCTTATCAGAGTGGTCCGTGTACATTTCCCCAACATGGACCCCAGTTCCCCAGTATATCCATTTGGAGACTGGCTTGTGATAAAACACTGAATTGTCACAGTTGCAAGCACACAACATAGTCTTCAAGGTGGCCCGTTAGGCTTCCTCCTTACAGTGGTGGGCCCCTGAATGGAGGCCAGTCATTGTCATGATGCACATGTGGTCTTCACTAACTTCTAGACTCACAAGGTAACACATCAGTTTACATCTGCCTAGTTGTGAGGATGATGTATCTGGAGGCCATACCTGGCTCCAGGGCTCCACCTGCCACTCCTCACAGGGCTCCACGTTACAGCTCCTGCTCAGTGGGGGAGGAATGCCAGCCAGGAACTGGCAGTGAAATGGCCTCAGGCTCTGGTGATCCCGGCTGTCCACGCACTGAATCTCCCGGATCTGGAAGCCCCCGCTGCAGTTTCTGGAGCACTGGATGGAGAGGGAGACAAAAGGGGATATCTGAGTCCCTGGTGTTAGGCTTTCAATCCCCTGAATTCCACAAGGGTTTGCAGAGAACCATGAAATTCCAGGCTTCCAGTCATGAAGAAGGGTTAAGTCCAGCTCAAGTGAACTGTTTCCCTCACGGTTCCTCGAGAGGGTGTCACTCAAGCTGCATCCAAAGATGGGCCTGCCTATGTCAGAAAACACAGGTGTGGAAGTATGAGAACTGGGTTCTCAATTTTGACTGAGAGAATGTGCCAGCAGGAAAGTGTGCCCTTTGCTGTAGGTATGTTTGGCTCCCTCTATATGTAGTGAAAAATTATGCTCTTTCTGGCTATAGTGGAGTAGTCATAATCACAGGGTTTTGGATGGTGAACGAAAATTCCTCAAAACTTTCCATAGAGGTACACCCCGAAGTACAGTTCCCCCTGCTTCCGCCACTTGCAGATTGTACCAAGCCACCTGACTTCAACCCTTGGGCTGTAACATAGAAAGATGCTGGGATCCCTGGGTGGCGCAGCGGTTTAGTGCCTGCCTTTGGCCCAGGGCGCGATCCTGGAGACCCGGGATCGAATCCCACGTCGGGCTCCTGGTGCATGGAGCCTGCTTCTCCCTCTGCCTGTGTCTCTGCCTCTCTCTCTCTCTGTGACTATGATAAATAAATAAAAATAAAAATAAAAAATTTATAAAAAAAAAAAAAAAAAAAAAAAAAAAAAAAAAAGAAAGATGCTGGCCCATGTGACAAGGGACAAACTGAGGCTCTAACACTTCCATAAATTGAATGTTTAGTTTCTTAGAAATAAATGATACTCTCCAAACATCATCTTGCCCCCCCAAAAACAAATTTAAAAACCTTACTTTTCTGCCTTGTAGTAAGTACACAAAGGAAAAAGTAACTGTTTGAAATCAGCCATAGAACAAATGAGGAATCATGCTAATAATTTCCATTCAAAGCACCCACTTGTTTGACAAAACAGATTCCTGGGAAATAGCCTGTGGTAAAGCAAATGGGTTCTTTATTAGGACAAGGGAATTTTACAAGACCTAAGTATGAAATGGGATTTTATTTTCCTATTTTTCATCTGTTGCTGCAATCTTCAACTCCAAAATTTAATTTTCAAGCTAGCATTCCCCTTTTGTTAAAGTATTCACATTCAATGAGAAATGAACTTTATTAATATGCTGAAATAAATAATAAGGGAAGACACTCATTAAATCTATGATATTTCCATTCAATTTTTCCAAACAGCCTCTGGTTCAGCTAGCAAGAGAGAATTGGCAGGATAATTAACCACCCCACTCCAAATGCTGTTTTGCCTTGTTTGCTGAATGCCAATTATTATATTCATTTTCTTACTGCCCTAGAGGAGAGTCACGGGATTCATGTTTTCCTAACCTGGAAACTGTGGACCAGGCTGAGGACAGGAGCCAGACTAATGAGAGCAGAAACCCTGGCCAATTCCCTACTGTGACCAAATAGGCCCATTTTCCAGTTACCACCTGAGTTCAACTAGTGTGATCTGCAGACCAGATCAAGTTAAATGAAAAATACCCTTAGCTTACAGGAACCACTGGTAGAGATAAAATGAAATCTCAATTCTCCCTTGTGTAGTTTTTGATTTGTGAAGCCATCCTGATACATTTTCCACGTTGGACTCACACAGAGTGTTCAGTCAAGTACAGTGAAATTCTTGAGCATATAGTTGGGAGGTCAGTAGACTGCACTCAGGTGTGACTGACAGCAAGTGACTACCTGAGTGCGGATGAATCCCTTCTCATCTCTCAGCCTCTATTTCTCCATTGGTGTGGAAAGGAGGATGAACTAGAGGATGAAACTATCCCAACATTCTGGAGTGGTATAAAGTATGGGATCATTGCATTTGTAGTCTCTTTTGACTTCAGAATACTTTTTTGCTTTCCAAGTTGAACCAAATACTAAATTGGGATACAAAAAAAATATTCTCTTCTGTTCCTTTCCTTATGCTGAACAGATTCATAAGACCCTTATGATTAAATGGTTCATTCCAAAAACTGTAAGTTGAACAGCACCAAAAATTCATCCTTCTATCTCTTCCCCCATCATAACCCCACTTCCCTTTCTTTCAGTTATTGGGCACTTGCTAAGTTCCAAGCTCTATATTCCAATCTAACAGGAGGGGAGAGTTACATAAATGAGTAGAAGGAATGAAGATTATATACCTATTATATATGTAAAGATTACATCATAAACTATTCACGATCTAGTGAGGGCACAATGGAGGAGGTAGGCAATTTCACCTGGAAAGGTCAGGAAAGGTCTAAATTAAAGGAGCCAACATTTGAGCTGAAACATATAGGATAAGTAGATGCTCACTCAGTTGGCAAAATAGGGTGGGGGACATTCCAAATGGACAGAATGGCATATACAGAGGCACAGCATTATGAAACAAGAAGGCTCGCTTGAGAAAAGCAAGCTGGCTAGAATGCTAGGACAAAGAGTACAGGTAGACAGACAGATGGCAGGGGCCATTGTGGAGAGCCTCCTGGTCTGGATGTTAGTCCTCACCAGAATGGTCTTGGGTTCATGCTTTCTGTGGTCCTAAATGCTTCTATTTCATTGTCATTCCTCTATTTAGGGATTCCTTAATCTAAAACCCTCAAAGGTATCAAGAGAGGGTAACAGATCAGACATATAACAAGTTATATCAAGAATAAAATAAATGCAGTGATTTCCAATATATGATGACCTTCTTGCTACTCAATTTTGGCTTGCTGGGGACAGAACGTCCCTTATAATATGCTGTGTTTTGACTTTTGCATATTGGACTTTAATATAGTTCCTGGGAACATGTTATATGTCAAAGTTAGGGAGGGTCTGTATTTAGCAGGAAAGGGGCTCATTCTCTATTAAATTCCTTTCTACAAACTCAGATCTAAAAAAATATATCACCGCCATTGACATCTATAAAATCTGATAAACACAAAGGCAAGAAGTAGAATAAGACAGAAAGACTAGCAATAGATACAAATATTTTAGCAAATATTTGAAAACCCAAGACCACAAGAAAAGGCTGCCACTTTCTCTCACTTTCCAGCAAAAGTCAATTACTGCTAAAATAAAATTGCAATGTTCCCTAGGTTGGAAGACAGAACATTCCAAGAAAAAATGCTAAAATGTTTCTGATTCATTTCAGCAATAATCAAGATCTATCAGACTTAACTATGAAAAGGGAAGTGCTCATTCTCAGAAAGCAAATAAAGGGCTGTCAAATCGCCAGTTTACAAAACTTCAGAAAATGCAGGCATCAGGATGTTCCCCCGGTGGTGAGTGGAGCTGTGGATGATGCATCACTTTGGTGTCAAACCCAACAGAAGGCTTGTCAAACTCATTTTGTCATTTCCTGAATTTCTTGCATGACGACTCTCCCTTTTTTTTCCTCATACAAATTTTAATGTCCTGAAACTGGCATGTGTCTTACAACTGATGTACATATTTATTGTGTAGTGTTCCCTTTCTTTCTGAAAAGCTGTCATTAAATTGATGACGTGTCCCCCAGTGGATGGTTTCTTAAAACTGGGAACGTTTGGTAACAGCTGTGTGATCAAGCATTAGTGATTTAAACACCCGAGCTTTCATTTCCTCAGTGGGAATTATAAAGAAGGTCCTTACAAATTTAACAACCCCTTTTACTCTCTAATGTATCCTAGTGTGCAAGACAAATTATACAGTTACCCTAATCATGTGACTGAAGTTGAGGAGTTTCCTTTCAGCATAGTCATGATAAATCTCAATCCAATCAGATGAGCCGACACTTATCAAATAGTTCTACTCAGAAACAATTTTTGAAAATAAAAATATTTCTATAAATAAAAATTGCATATATTCATGTACACTGAATCCTATAAAACATATTTATATTGGTACATTTTCTTATGCTTGATGTTACTCAGCAAACCTGGTCCTAATACTATGTCATCAGTATTTTGAAGAAAAAAATACAGTTCTTTCAATAGTTTTACTTTTCTTTTTTCCTAGAAATGCCTTCAGTATTTTTCAAAGGAGTATATTATGGTTAATAAATTTAAAATTGGTAACAAATTTCTTTGCCTTTTTTTTCTATGAGCCATGTTATTTATCACTGAAAATATATTCACTCTAAAGGTATTGATTGCAATCATACAAAATTTTAAGTGGTAGTTAATATTAATTTATATATGTGTATGTGCATTGTCCATTAAGAATTTCTTTGAGAGATATTTTACAAGATAAAACTTATTAAATTGATTGTCTCTATTCATGACTCATTTGAAATCATAATTACTGCAATTATTTAGACCTTAATTTTATTTCATTTTGTCCAAAATAGAAATTTTCCAATTAAAAACAAAAGCTCCATCAAAAAAAAAAAAAAAAAAAAAGAAGATCCTGTGCTGGATGATAATGGAATCGATGATCTAAAGCTCTTGTGTAATGTTGGGCACATGTTAGTATCTGGCCAGTGCCAGGCCCTAAGGTAGGTCAGGTTTTCCAAAGTTCATGGCCACTTTGAGCACCTTGTCTGGGGTGGACACCTGCTTGAGCCAGTCCTTCTGTCGACAGGATTTTCTCTACTGTCACCTGTCCACAGGCTTTTCACACCGAGTCCAGGAAGCCAGTGGTTAGTAAGTACCTAAGAGCCAGTCCTAACTTTTATCTGGAGCTCAGAGTTTGCTCAGGGTTTCATCTGAACAATCTTTTACCATTTACAAAGTGGTTTCACTAAAATTTTCCTTTTTGATCCTTTTAATAACTCTATAAGGTAAGTAGAGGCAGTATGATCCACTTTATTTCTCAGAGGTGAGAGAAACAAAGTTCCTCAGGTGAATGGACCAATGTCATATGCTGGTCATGACAGAACAGGGTTGCCAACCCAGATGTGCCCTATCTACCACCCGGCACTGCTTATAGGACTCGGTTCTGCAGAACTGTCTTCCCAAGTATGCCTCTGGCACAAACCTAAGGACTATGACCTTGAATTTGCTTCAGACAGGCTGATGCATGAAGTGGAAGCAAGCCATTCTGAAAGACCACTTCTAGACATGGTAAAGGTAGACGTTTGAAGATAGAGGCCTTATTCTACTGTCACATACACTGGAGCACGTCCACAGCAGGTGCATCAGGGACCCACGTGGTGCTGGGGACAAAGGCCAGTAAAACAACCACAACTCAGAAAGCCATAACACAGGTAGGGGATTGTTGGTGAGTAACCCTGCTACCTGCAGGCTCGGAGCGGTCTGTGGCAGACCCACAGTCCTATGAGAACTAAAGCATCTTTGGATTGGGGGTGGGGATTGCGGGGATAATGCAGAAGATTCAAAGGAAAATTAGAATTCTTCCCCATGAGAAAGTATCTATGAGAAGGTGAACCATCAACACCACAGAATCTAAACCCTCTGGATATTTAAAGACAAGCAAAGGGCCTACTTTCCCACTCTAGGTTTTGGAAGTTTGCCTCTGAGTGAGTTTCAAAGTCCTAATAGAACAGTGAAACGAAGAAGGCCCTCAAATCTCTCCTAGTGCATGATTTGGCCTTCAGACAGCCATATGAGCTGGTTAATACTGTAGTAGTTAAAAAGGAATTACACTTAATCATCAAAATTTCAGATAAAGTCTAAGTTGTTAATATGCCTGGGAAAAATGGAAGGCAAGTACGTAAGACCCATAATAATAGAAACTCAGAAGTCAGGGCAGTTGACTATCAGTTGGTTAAACCGTGTCCTTTTCAAAAGTGTGAGTGATTTCATACATCTGCCCTTTCTTCGAGCTGTGCAGTTTCCAAGGAGAGGATTGTTCCCAGAGATAGCCAAGTGGAACTTTAGGACTAGTTAACATTTGGCCAAGTCAGGAATGTAAAAGGTCTCTTGAGGCTCTTCTGGATGTGAAGAGAATTTGTAGCAAAGCACTTAGTCTTTGTTGGATCTTGAGTCTGTTACAAGTTGGAAGAAAAAGAAGAAAGAACCAGCACTCCTTCCTGAAAGAAAAATGGTGTGAAAGCAGAAGAAAGGAAGCGTGGCGGGTATCAAAGGGATGCATGGTAATCTTTTCAGGGAGTAACCCTACTATCCCTCCCTTCTCCAGAATCGGACCCTTACTTTGGGAGGAGGAGCCTAAAGCAGATAAAGAACCGGGGATGTCCAGTGAGACATCTGGTGGTCCTGCTCATCTGGGAATAGGAGCTCGATACTGGCCGCCGGAGCTAACTTCTACAAAGGTCACCAGCCTCTCCAAACTTCTGGCTAGCTTTTTCTTTTCCCTTATGTGTCTCAGCTGTCAAGAGAAACTGGCTGCCCAGAGAGAAGGGGGCCCCAAAGGGCATCCTAGTTGGGATGTGCTTGGCAAACAGAAGGCTCCAAGAGGCGCCACCTCCTCCTGCCCATCAGTTGTCAACCCCACCACTGACAGATGTCCTATAGGCTGGGTATATCCCACAGCCCCAGGCTCAGCCCCAGGCCAG
This sequence comes from Canis aureus, assembly GCF_053574225.1. Lineage (NCBI taxonomy): Eukaryota > Metazoa > Chordata > Mammalia > Carnivora > Canidae > Canis > Canis aureus. Next base: position 76,034,843 of record NC_135614.1, on the reverse strand, counting down.
GTTAGGGCTGGCTAGTACCCCCAAGCAGCAAGGCTGATATATCCAAAAACCTGATACAGTCTTTCACACAGGACCATATAGACAGCACAGCAAATGAGTAACCACAGCCAGATGAGCAGAGACAGTAAAATCACACTTCCAAAAGATCAGCACAGGAAATACGCTTTGAAAGACCAATTTTTTCCTTACATTTCAGCTTTTATTTCATTTTGGGTCTGGCAGATTAAAAAGTACACTTTCAGGTCACCCGGGTGGTTCAGTGGTTTAATGTCTGCCTTCGGCTCAGCCCATAATTCCGGGATCCTGGAATCGAGTCCTGCATCAGGCTCCCCGCAGGAAGCCTGCTTCTCCCTCTATGTCTCTGCCTCTCTCTCTGTGTCTCTCATGAATAAATAAATAAAATCTTAAAAATAAAAAAAAAAACATTTGCTTAGTGAGCAGGTGCTGAGTCATGACCTAGTGATACAGGTGATGATGTATAGTTTTAAGTATAATGCTACACTTAAATAATTTAGAAATAATGTTGCATGTTGGACAAGCAATTAATCATACTAATTTAACTTCTTATTCCAGTTTATCTGGGAAGGGGAGAGTTTATAGGCAGGTAAAAACATGTGGGTTGGTCAGCCCAGGGGGGCCCAGTGGTTTTGCGCCAACTTCAGCCCAGGGCGTGATCCTGGAGACCCGGGATCGGGTCCCATATCGGGCTCACTGCATGGAGCCTGCTTCTCCCTCTGCCTGTGTCTCTGCCTCACTCTCTCTCTCTCTCTGTGTGTCTCTCATGGATAGATTTTAAAAATCTTAAAAACAACAACAACAACAACTCATGACCAATTCTTTTAAAAAAAAACCAAACACTTGGGTTAATAAAAACTCTGTACAAGTTCTAAGACTATGGTGTAACTTCAATTGGGCCTATGGTAATGCCCGTGATTTACTCATCCACAGGTGTATAGAGAAAAAGGCAGAGGGGGCAGCAAGGGAGGAAGGGAGGAGACACACCTGCTTCTCCAAGTGCTTAGAAAAGGTTATCCAGCTCCAGAACACTGCTGAGCCAGGTCACTTACCTTGCTCCAGTTCCCCACTTGCCAGCTGGCACAGGGACGGAGGTGGCATCTCTTAGCGGGGTCAGGCTTCTGGATGGTGGCGCAGTCAGAGTCCACATGGGTGCTACATTGCACGTTTCTCCAGTAGGCCCCCAGGCCGCAGGTGGTGGAGCACTGTGGTGGGGGAGGGGCACAGAGAGGACAGAGGCTGAGGGCCACTTTCTCAGACATACCCCGCGACGCCCTGCAATCAGGAGCTGTCAGTCTGAAATTGCTCGCAGAGCATTAGGAAAAAAAAAAAAAAAAGCCTACCAGCGCTGGGGTCCCACCCTGAATTTCCCTGGGTAGGGTTTAGGCATCAGTAGAAACAGAAATGCCCCAGGTGATTCTAATAAACAGCCAGTGATGAGAACCCCAATCAGCATGTGACAGGAAAAGCCGAGGCCAGGGGAAATTTGCTGCTCTTTAAAATTATCCTGGTGTGAATGTCTGGGGGCTGCAGGCAAACCACCTGTCGAGTTTTGTACCAATGGGACCCCTTCCTAGGGGACATCAGGTCCATGCATCTGCCTGTTAGAACACTGCCGTCACATCATGTCACTCATCCCTGTGACAAACCATGGTTAGACTGATACTGTCACTGGCAGAAGAAGCCCCTTGAAGCTTGGAGAGCTGCCTAGACAAAGGAGTAAGCCTGGGGCCCTCTGCCTCCAAAGTGCCGGACACCGTCTGCTGTCGCAGTTCCTCTGGGATTTTAGTGTCCATGTGCGTCACCTGGGCACCTTGCTACATGCAGATTCTGAGTCAGTAGGTCTGGGGTGGAGACTGTGCTGACACTGTGGGTCCTCAGACCATGCTTGGGGGTAGACGGATGTTACAACATGGTGCTTTTTATCACCTGCTCTGCTGGTAACGTAAGCCCGTTCCTCACATTATGTTGTTCTTTCTTTGTAATTCTCGATGACCTCAGGCTTAGCATGGGGTCATGTTGAGAACTACACCCTCTCAATTTCCTTTACTCTAGGTGCTCAGTTCTTTCATATGGATGATTTTTCTTGCATCCTTTCTCCCCAGCCCACCCTCAGAAAGAGGGGCTATTGGTACACATGTGAAACACAGCTCTGGGCTTTTAAAAAAAAGTGCAGAAATTCCATCTATGACATCTTTTTTTTTTTTTTAAAGATTTTATGTATTTATTCATGAGAGACACAGGCAGAGGGAGAAGCAGGCCCTATTCAGGGAGCCTGATGTGGGACCCGATCCTGGGACCCCCAGGATCACGCCCCGGGCCAAAGGCAGGCGCTAAACTGCTGAGCTACCAGGGATCCCCCATCTATGATATCTTTGAAAGCTCCTTTTGATGCATTATAAATAAAAACCATATTTCTCTTGCTGCAATTTCATTCTCCATATAACTTCGTGTGTCACTTTGTGCAAGTTCTTGTGTTGGACACATGCATAACGTGACACAGACTCTTGGTAGATGACTTTACTGTAGAATCATAGAAAGGGAAGAGTAGGAAACAACCTAGGTCATCATTTTTCCAACTGACTGGCTCATTTATGGAGGTAATGCCTTCTCCTGCTTAAAGATCTTTAGGATTTGGTGTGTACCTAAGTCCCCAGCACTTGCTCGGTTGTGCTGCACTATGCGGATGTGTGGTAGAGGTGGTAACCCTGGAGAGCACGGACCACTGTCATAGGTTGTTTGCCCTAGTGGCCCACACCAGACAGGCCATGCACTCTCTCTGCAGTGGGACTTTGCAGCTCTTCTCGTCAAGCAGTGGGATACATGGCCCCGGCTCTTAAATCAAGGCTGTTCTTATTTTCTTTGGTCAGTAAGATGCAGTGGAGGATGTGCCAGTTCTCAAGAGGACTTACTAGTTTCAATTCTCTTTCTTGGACTCCTTTCTCTGCCATGACAATGAAACTGGGCTAGCCTGCTGGACGATGAGAGATCACGTGAAATAGAACCGAGGACCCGGCCGAGGCCACCCTAAACCAGGCAACCATCCACGGCAAGCCAACCTAAGATCGGCTGAGTTGGGCCCCAATCAGCAGAACCTCCCAGCTGACCACAGACTCAAGAACTCTGGGGTCTGGTGGTCACTTGTCATCTAGCGTTACTGTAGCAATCGGCAACTGATACAGCTACGTAACAGGTATAACAGATACCTTTCCTACATTTTCTCTAACCTTCTGAGACTCAGGGTACAATTATAGTTCTGCAGTTGGTTAACTGTGTGATCTTTTGGAGGTTCCTAACTCCCTAGCCCGTAAAACTCCTGATGTTATTCAGGACCACAGGGATTCATGCACATGGTCAGGACTCTACAAATGTTGCCTATTAGAGACAACAGAGCTGTGAGGTCAGGATAGTGAATCCCACTTTCCAGATATGGGGGCCCAGAGATAGAAAAATCTATTTGCTCCAACCCAGGAAAGGACCTAGTGAGACCGAATTCCCAGGCTAGTGATGACGTGGTAAGGCTCAAGTGATGTTTATGATTCTTTGTGCCATATTTATGTGGCAAATAAATGTGTGTTGTCTCTGGGGCTCTGACTTTAGTCCTGCCAGATTCAGATCTCATGAGGAAACAATTTAATTCCTTTTTGACAGCTTCTGCTAAGGCAGCAAACAACCGTGCCAAGGTAAAGCTGACAGGGGGAAGGCATGGAACACAGTAGAAGTGAGATGGAATTCCATCAGCTGTCACTTGTATTAGTTTCAAAGTGGGAGGAGGGGATCAGACAGGAAAGGAGGACCCCGAGGAGGTGGAGGGACTTCACTTTGTCCTGGAAACCTTCATCCTCATTACAGCTAGTGATCTCGGGGCAGTTGATTTTCTAGGTCAAGGAGCAGATTTCGGGATGTTCAGAACTAGATCTAACAAGAAGGGCTGCATTCGAAACTCATGACAATTGCCATGAGTGGCTATAGAAAATCATACTGTCACTTCCGCTTACACAACTACACAGCTTACACATAAATGACGGCCCGGCCCAGGGCATCTGCCTGGATAATGGGGCGATTCAATGAGAGGTGATTTTCTGACTTCATAAGAGCCACATCCATGCACACTGTGCAGCGCCTAGGTTTTCTGTTTTGTAAATAGATACCACAGCAAATACTTCCAGGGTGCTCCCTCTGTGCCCCATACTCTCCCAAGTACCTTACACATAGTTACTCCTTTTATCCCCTAATGATCTTTGAGTTGGGCATTGTCAGTGTCCTCATTAGACAGTATGTGAGGACATATACAGTTGGTGGCCAGGCCAGGTTTCCAGCCCAGAAAGTCTGGTTTCAAAACGTTTTGCCTATTTATAGTGTTACCTTAGTCTTTATATCCATTCTTTAATTTTTGAAATCATAATCAGAAGAACATGTTGTATACAATTGGGAGCATGAGCAGCCCTTCTACACAGGACAGAAAGTAGGAAGACACTGCGAGCACGGCTTTGGATCAAATGATAAGGAACTTTAGAAATTACTTCTAATCTTAAGGATCAGGAGAGGCTTTCTGGAAGAAGCAACTCAAAGCTCGCTCCTGAAGATCAAGGCGGGATTCACAAGGGTAGAGGAGATGGGTAAGAAAATTCGAGGCAGAGGGAACAATGCAAACAGAGGCACGGTGCTGAGCGGGACAGGAGGCTGGGGAAACCGAGCAGTTTGGATCTGCTGAAGCTAATGATGTTCACCATCATTCCCAAGGTTCTCAACGCTGCGTTACGTAACGTCGTAAAGGCTATTGGATGTCAGAGTTGATTTATCTGATTAATGAAGAGACAGTAAAGGTTTGTGAGCAGGAGTTTGGAATGATTAGCAAATTCCTTTGAAGACTAATTTGGCAGTCTTACATCTCTCATCTCTCGTGATGGTGTGTGAAAGCATTGCCCAGGGGAGAGACTGGAGGTGCGCAGGCCAGCGAGGAGCCAAGAGCAGTAACTGAGGGTCCTCCTTTCTTGACTACTGGGGCACCACTGGCATTTTGGACTGGACAATTCTTCCTTATAAGAGACCTCCCTGAATGTCGCAGGGTTTTCATTATCTTTGGCTCTCGGATACCGAATGTTGGTGGCAGCCCCCTGCCCCCATCGCCGTAACAAACAAAAGCATCCCAGTCTTCTCCAAGTGCCTCTCACCATTAGGTTGGAAACCACTGGCCCTAAACTAACCAGGAAATAAAGAGGAGATATCAGAGTTTGATGAGGTGACGCTGACTTGATAAACTGTTTGGGTCTTTACAGAGGGCTTGGGGAAGACTGATCTCAGTGGGGTGAGAAAGAAACAGCTTCAGAAATGGACAGAATATAAAAATCACAGGACAGTGGGAAAGCCAAAGTTTCCATTCTGACTCCTGATCCTCTCTGACAATTCTGTGTACTAAACATTTGGTCTCAAAAGATGCATAAAGGGGGGGGGGGGCACCAAACCCTATCATAAAGGGAATTTCTGCTAAATGTCGCACTCTGTTCTAATAATATCCTTTGCTGCTCTGAGAAACTGCAATCTGGACCAATTCCCTTTTTCTGGTCAAACAACCTGGAATTAACAGCTCTCAGAGGCTTTACTGTGGTTGCCAAATTCTTAGTGAGCCATGATGTATTTCACAAGACAGTTTATGTCTATCAAAGTCAAATGATGACATTTGAGATAAATCAGGTATCAGTGAACTTCTGGCCTCCACAATCATCAGAACTAACATATACTTTTACTTTGGTTTGGTTTTCAGGTCCACTTCGCTTTATGCACAGATAATGCATTTTTTTTTACAAATTGAGTAGAGTCAAGTTAGAAGGGTCATCATCCAACTGACAGTTGTGTCCTTAGGCAAGTCACTTGACTGCCACAACTTTATCTTTTCCATTTGCAAACTGGCGTAAATGAGACCTTATCTGCTCCTCAGGGTTGTCAAAAGGAGAAAATAAAAGGCTAGATATGAAAGTGGTTTGGAAATCAATATGCCTTATAAATTAAATGTACTGTAGTTATATTAGCTGCAAATATTTCACTTCTCTTTGGCCAGGGAGAGGAGCCATGGATTGTCATAAAGATGCTGACTAATTTGAACATGTGGTTATTTTGCCACAAAGTCCTCTTTTGAGTCGTCAAATTATTTTAACAAGTTCATAGACTGTGCATTCAAAATTCAAATGGGTGAAAACGATTTTGAAGTCTCAAAAGGATACTAATTAGTTCTAGAAATGGAAAAACAAGTATCTAGCCAAATTTCTGAAGCTTGAAACCGGGGGCCAACATTCTGTCGTCATATTTATTTTCTTCTTCCTTCATATTCTAATTCTTTTAATGAGCCAGAACGATTTTTTTTTCATGGAAGCACTCAAACAGACCAAAGAGCAAAGAAAACCGCTGATAACACCGAACTAGAGAATGCTTTTAAGGAATTGTACCTTCAATTTCCACTCTAGTTAGGATTACCTCACAGTTCTAAACCAGAGTCCCAACATCAGCTTTCCTTTCTCTTTTCTTTTCTTCTTTTCATTTCTTTTCTTCCTTTCCCCTTTCCTTTCCTTTCCTTTCCTTTCCTTTCCTTTCCTTTCCTTTCCTTTCCTTTCCTTTCCTTTCCTTTCCTTCTTTCCTTCCCTTTCCCTTTCCTTTCTCTCTTTTCTCTCTTTCTCTCTCTCTCTTCTTTCTTTCTTTTCTTTCTTCTTTCTTTCTTTCTTTCTTTCTTTCTTTCTTTCTTTCTTTCTTTCTTTCTTTCTCTTTCTTTCTTTCTTTCTTTCTTTCTTTCTTTCTTTCTTTCTTTCTTCTTTCTTTCCTTCTTTCCTTCTTTTCTTTCTTTCTTTCCTTTTTAAATTTTACTTAAATTCAGTTTCCCAGCACGCCTGGGTGGCTCAGCAGCTGAGCGTCTGCCTTCCTCTGGGGGCGCGATCCCGGGGTCCTGGAATCGAATCCCGCATTGGGCTCCTTCCTGCTTCTCCCTCTGCCTGTGTCTCTGCCTTTGTCTCTCTCTCTGTGCCTCTCATGAATACATAAATAAAATCTTAAAAAAAAACAAATTCACCTTGCCAACATACAGCATACCACCCAGTGCTCATCCCATCCCTCATGTGCCCTCCTTGGTGCCCGTCACCCAGTCACCCCATGCCCCCACCCACCTCCGCCTTCGGCAACCCTTTGCTCCCCAGACTCAGAGGAGTCTCTGAGGGTTTGGCTTCCTCTCTAATTTTTTGCCGACGTCGGCTTTCCGAGCGAGATGCCCCCGCGGGCCCTCTGGGCGGCTCGGCCTGCAGGAGCGCGGGCGGTGGTCTACACCCGCTCGGCCGCCCTGGGGCCAGCGGCGGGACTCGCCCAACCCTCCCGGCTCGGGTCACTGCTGACCTCCCTTCATCTCACGGCCTCTGGCGGGGCTTGCCCCCTCTGGGTGAGGACCCCGCCCCCCGGGCCGGCCGTGTCCCCGCGGGCCCCTACCTCACTCCAGTTCCCCGCAATCCAGTGCGCGGAGCGGCCGCCCGGCGGGAGCCGCTGGTAATCGGACGCGTTGAGCAAGAAGCCCTCGGCGATCAGGGCCTCCGCGTCGGCCTCGGCCAGGCCGGGCCCCGGGCTCCGCGGCGGGGGGGCGCTGCGGGGGGCCGCGCGGCCGGGGGGCGCTGGCCCGGGTCCTGCGGGGGGCGCGGAGGGGCGCGCTGGCCTCCCGGGGCCCGGCGCCTCGGCGGGCGGCGGAGCGGGCCCTGGGTCGGGGCCGGACGGGGCCCGCGGGGACGCCGCCCCGAGGGAGGGCGTTGGGGGCGCCCCAAGGGGCATCTCCGCCCCCGGCGCCCCCGGCGCATCCTCTGCCGGAGCTCGGGTTTGGGTCCAGGCGACCGAGTCGTGTTCACTTCTGTTCTCTGACTGTTCGCCGCCTTCCCCGGAGCCGCTGTGAGCGTCCCCTCCTGCCTCTTTGGTCGAGGGGCCGTAGGAGGGGGTCACCTGCCCCCACGCAGGCGCGCCGGGCCGCGGCCAACGGGAGCCGCCCACTGTCGCGGCGGGAAAGTCTCCCGCGGAGGAGGGACCCGAGGGCTGGATGCTCAGGCCGGACGCGAGGGGGGGCCGGGCGCCCCCGGGGGCCGTGGGGGGAGGCGGGCTGCGCGCCGCCCGGGCGCTCGTGCTCAGGGACTCGGGCCCCGGCGGTGTGGACGGCGACCTGGGGCTGCGAGGAGTCGGAGGGACGGGCTCCGGGGTGGGCTCCGGGGTGGGCTCCGGGGTGGGCTTCGGGGTTGCCTTTGGGGTAACCTCCGGGATGGGCTTCGGGGTGGCCTTCGGGATGGGTTCCGGGATGGGCTCCGGGGTGACCTTCGGGGTGACCTTTGGGATGGTTTCCGGGGTGGCCTTCGGGATGGGCTCCGGGGTGGCCTTCGGGGTAACCTTCGGGATGGTTTCCGGGGTGGCCTTCGGGATGGGTTCCGGGATGGGCTCCGGGGTGGCCTTCGGGGTGACCTTCGGGATGGTTTCCGGGGTGGCCTTCGGGATGGGCTCCGGGGTGGCCTTCGGGGTAACCTTCGGAATGGGCTTTGGGATGGGCTCCGGGGTGGCCTTCCGGGTAACCTTCGGGATGGGCTTCGGGGTGGCCTTCGGGGGCTCCGGCTGGGATGCCGGCGGCTTTGTCCCACTGGAAATCGCGCCTTTGTTGGGCTTCAGGACTCTGCGGCTGGACGGGCACTGCTGGAGCCCACAGAGGGCTCGGCTGTTGGGTTTCCTGGTCACATCGCAAGGTTCATCATGGTTCTTGGCACACGTGACGCTGCGGATCCGCACTCCACCACCGCAGGACACGGAACACTGGAAAAGAGACACAGCTGTGAGTTTCGTGGGACTAGAGGTGCCGGCCCTCATGCACCGGTTTATCTATTCACGAGAGACACAGAGACACGGCAGAGACACAGGCAGAGAAGGAGAAGGAAGCTCCCTGCGGGGAGCCCGATGCGGGACTCGATCTCAGGACCCCGGGATCACGGCCTGAGCCAAAGGCTGACACTCAACCACTGAGCCACCTGGGGAGTCCCTCTCACACTCAGGTTCATAGCAGGTGAGCTGGAAACAGAACTGTGCCCGCCAAACTTGTTTTCTCCCCTCTTTACGTCTGGTTTCCGTGCTCCTCTAGTTTTCTTTTTTTTTCTTTTTAAGATTTTATTTATTTATTCATGAGACACACAGAGAGAGAGGCAGAGACACAGGTAGAGACACAGGCAAGGGGAGAAGCAGGCTCCATGCAGGGAGCCCAACATGGGACTCGATCCTGGGGCTCCCCAGGCACGCCCTGGGCCAAAGGTGGCGCTAAACCTGAGCCACCCGGCTGCCCCCCTCCTCTAGTTTTCCATGGAAAGACCTATCTCCTCGAGACCACATGGGGCTCAGAACCGCCCACTTACTCTCTGCAAACTGAAGATACAAACCACAACACAGTAAAACTGAAGTCTCCCCAGGCTTTGAACACGGGACAGTGAATTCACAGAGAGTACAATGATGCATACCAGACACCTACTCAAGAGATAGGAATATTATCTTTTCTAGGGTTGGAATGCTGTTCGATTACATCAAATATTTATACATTTTCTGGAATCTACTAAGTTAGTTATAAAAAACCTTCCCCTTTATATTTAGAAAACACTCAGTATAACCAATGTAGTCTCACCCAGGCAAAAAGGCTCCATTTCCACTTGCCTGTGTCAGGTGCAATCACATTAAATTAAGCCGGACAACTATCATACCCACACAGGTACACAGATCTGGGATGTATTCTGAGATTTAAAAAAAATATTTAATTTTTTAAAGATTTTTATTTATTTATCCATGAAAGGCAGAGAGAGAGAGAGAGAGGTAGAGGAAGAAGCAGGCTCCATGCAGGGAGCCCGATGTGGGACTTGATCCTGCGATTCTGGGATCATGCCCTGGGCCAAAGGCAGATGCTCAACCACTGAGCCACCCAGGCATCCCCCTATTCTGAGATTTAAAGGTGGGTAGTTAATCAAAGGTAGAGAGATCCCCTTTCCAAAGGGTGAGTCCTGTAGCATGGTGCTGATATGAGGGGTCACAGCTGGTGCCCCTTCCCGCCGTGTGCCCTCCACATTCTACAGGGCATGGCAAAGCACAGGCAGCTGGAGTGCCTTCAGAGGAATCCTAACAGGATGGTTCTCCCTCAGGAATCACGCTAAAGAATCTACTTCCTCAATCTCAGCAGCTGCAAATCATATGTAGTTATTGCATAACAATTTCTAGATGTTTTGAAAAATCTATACTTTTAGCAGACAGCTCCATGTTTACCTTTTCTTTCCAGTTTCAAGTCAGCCACCAAATATATCGCACTAGGATATAAACCATCTAGAGGTCTTCACTGGCTGTTTCACATCTGTCTATCTTCTCTTCCCGACCTTGAAGCAGGTTTTTGAGGATGGGGATCACATACTTCTTGACAGATCTCAAAGGGCTCAGAGCCATTCTTGTGTGTGGTACTCACAACCGCCCCGTGAGACTTATGAGGCAGGAATTATGATTCCACCCTCCACAGGAGAGGAACCTGCGACTCAGGGAGGGACTTGCTTAAAAGGCTGCAAGTCAGTGGCAGAGTAAGAATCCGATTTATTTCATAGCCTCATGAAATCTAGTGCGACACACAGAACAGGTGGCCATCTGCTGATTTCACCTCTTGACCTGACCACAAACTCAATTTCTGAAAAGCTACCCAAAGGCAAGAACTGTTTCTGATTCATAACTGAATTCCAGGATTGTTCTTGGGGACACAGTGATCACTCAATACACATTTATTAAGTGACTATTTCACCAAAAAACAAACAAACAAAAATATGGAATGGGAAAATTCTTCTGTGAGGTTATGCATTTTTTAGCTTATGTTTCTTGCCTTCTCAGGTCCTATTTTCAATTTCCATTGTGTAGGAAATAATATGGCTGTATAAAGATCCCCCTTCATTTTGTTCCAGTCAAGCATAATCCCTCCCTGATGCCTGATAGCTGTGAAATCAGCTCCTCTGAAAAACAGGAGATGTCTGTCAGCCCAGGAGACCGTGCAGCTGAGAGCATGTTCCCCTGTGGGTTGAGGTCACCTCCCTTTGGAGCCTGGCAAGGGCAGGCTGGGGGAGTGACTTGCCTGGTTTACTACAGTACTTCTGCCTTCTTGTGTGCGAAGGGGCTTTAGGCCCTGCCCGGTTCGTCCTGCTGTGCTACGTGCCTCGGGCAGCCTGGGTTTTGAGAGCTGATCCATGAAAGAGGCCTTGGCTGATTGATGCCAACTGTCCTCAAGCAGCAGGTGTACCTCCCTTTGGGTTTTTCTTTCTAAGAAATGTCAGAGTAGACAGCTACATGGCAGGAAGGTCTTTGATTTTTTCTTTCTCTTCATTCCAATTTTTTTTTTTTTTTTACTTGAAATGCTTATAATGTCCACAGGGAAGTTAGAATTCACAACTTTACATGCATTTAAAAGTATGTAGGTGTATGCCCTCCACCCCTACGTTGAACTGTGAAGCTCAAGAGCTATAAAAATACCCACCATTTGCTTCGACGTGGATGGAACTGGAGGGTATTATGCTGAGTGAAGTAAGTCAATCGGAGAAGGACAAACATTATATGGTCTCGTTCATTTCGGGAATATAAAAAATAGTGAAAGGGAATAAAGGGGAAAGGAGAAAAAATGAGTGGGAAATATCAGAAAGGGAGACAGAACATGAGAGATTCCTAACTCTGGGAAAGGAACTAGGGGTGGTGGAAGGGGAGGTGGGCGGGGGGTGGGGGTGACTGGGTGATGGGCACTGAGGGGGCCACTTGATGGGATGAGCCCTGGGTGTTTTTCTATATGTTGGCAAATTGAACACCAATAAAAAATAAATTTATATATAAAAAAAAAAACCTGTAAGAAAGGGCAGCCCTGGTGGCTTAGCGGTTTAGCGCCCCCTTCAGCCCAGGGCGTGATCCTGGAGTCCTGGATTCGAGTCCCACACCGGGCTCCCTGCATGGAGCCTGCTTCTCCCTCTGCCTGTGTTTCTGCCTCTCTCTCTCTCTCTCTCTCTGTCTCTAATAAATAAAATCTTTAAAAAAAAAAAACCTGTAAGAAGTAAGGTGAACTCCCCAACCTGCCATTATTAATTAACTGCACACAGCATAGTGACTACACCTCAGCTTTCTCCTCTGGAAATGGAAGTTAATATTAACCTTTCAAGGCTGCTGTGAAGATTACATGAGGCAATAGTCTTAACCCCATGCACAATAGAGAGAAGACAACTGGCAACTGGAGGCTCTTATTATCACTTTATAATAATGATGCTGATAATAATAATAACAATAACAACACAGGGCTTAGGAGCCTGTGGTTTCTACTGTTCTTGTGGAGCACAGGGGCACACACCTGGCTGTGGGAAGCTACGAGGTGAGCAGCCGCCTGGGTGAAGGACTTGCAGGCACATATCTAGAAAATACTGTGGATACCCATACGTCCCACTGGTTTATTGCTAGATTTTTTTTTTTTTTTAAGATTTAGATTTCCTAAGGTTAACAGAGGGACACATATGTATTTTTTAGAATTCATAAATTACAAGTATTAAATAACCTTATTTACTGTGTGAATTTGCTCAACCTAAAAGAATAAAACAGTGGTAAATAATACCTTGTTGGTTTAGTCAAAGCATTTTAGATTTTGAGCTTTCAAAACTGAGGGTTAAAAAAAAACAAAAAACAAAAAACAAAAACCTGAGGGTTATTCTAGAACAGAGATTCCAAAGTGGCAGCCTCAGGACTAAATTTGACCCTCAAACACAAATTCTTTGGTCTGTTCAATCTCTTTTCTTTTCTTTCTTTCTTTCTTTCTTTCTTTCTTTCTTTCTTTCTTTCTTTCTTTCTTTCTTTCTTTCTTTCCTTCTTTCTTTCTTCTTTCTTTCTTTCTTTCTTTCTCTTTCTTTCTTTCTTTCTTTTTCTTTCTTTCTTCTTTCTTTCTTTCTTTTCTTTCTTTCTTCTTTCTTCTTTCTTTCTCTTTTCTTCCTCTTTTCTTTTCTTTTCTTTTCTTCTCTTCCTTTTCTTTCTTTCTTTCTTTCTTTCTTTCTTTCTTTCTTTCTTTCTTTCTTTCTTTCTTTCTTTCTTTCTTCTTTTCTTTCCTTCTTTTATGGGGGCAGGAGAATGAGAGGGAGAATCTCAAGCAGGCTTCATTCCCAGCAGGGAGCCTGACATGGGGCTCGATCTCATGATCCAAGACAAAATCAAGAGTCAGATGCCTAACTGACTGAGCCACCCAGGCACCCTGGCTTGCTCAATCTTCAAACAGATGAAACACAAAAACTCAGTAGCCAACATTTAAAAAATAAGCAGATTTCATAGTAAAATTCCAGGTTTTACTCTCTCTGTCTCTCATGATAAATAAATAAAATCTTTTAAAAAAAGGAAAGAAAGAAAAAAATTTAAAAAGGAAAGAAAAAAATAAAATTCCAGATTTTAATCTCAAAAAAGCAGATGATCTGCAAGTACTGGTCCCATTCCCAAATGGCAACTCAAAACTTCATTCATGGAGACCTGGGTCTGGGAGCAATTTATGTGTTTTCCAGAACACCTACGTTTTGTCCCCACGTGCTTTCCTTACCCAGTAGACCCAGAGGCTTCCAATTAGCCCAGGAATGTGATTCTTTAGCACCGGGGCACATTGTGCCCAGCAGGAGAGTGTTAATTATCTACCAACTATGAGGGGCCAAAACCAAAGTTGCCTTTTCTAGCAGTCACGCCGGAACAAGCAGCGCTATTTTGTACTCAGCCCCATGCTTCTTCCAACACACCTTCCAACTGAGTTTATCTCCTTAGGAGCTGTCAAGCCCTGCAGATGATATAAATGCAGGACACAATGCCACACTCAGAGCTCATCTTGATGGGTAGTTTCCAAAACCACTGTCTGCTATGATTACTTTGTGCCCTTACCTTGTAATTTCGAACTCTTTGTACCAGGCAAGCAACGTCTTTTATTGCCCTCCCTGGGAGTCATCTTGCTCCCATGTGCCATTACTCAAGATTAAGATCTCCGGGGAGCCTGCTGAGAAAGAGGGTGCTGCTAAATGAGTCAAGCCACCCACCCAACGTACGCTGTGGAGGAGGGGAGCTCACAAATGGCTCGGAGCTCTAGTGCTGAGAGTTTACTAAAAAACACAGTCGGGGCTTATCATAGAGTTAGAGCTAAAGGGCTGAGTAGAGAAATAGCTAGTGCTTGGCTGTAAATAACACCTACTGTGTAGTCTTGGGAACTTATAAATGAATGATGGATCTCATGCTAATGCCAGCTTTGAAAGCATGTTGAAAAACTTGGGGAACTGTTATGTATTGTACTCCCCCCCCTCCCAAAGAAGATATACTAGAGTCCTAACCTCTGCCTATTCCTTACCCTTATATCTCAGAATGGAGACTTAATCTGGAGATGGGGCCTTTACAGAGTCAATCGAGTTAAAATGAGGTCCCCAGATGGGTCCTAATCCAATATGATCACTATCCTTATAAAAAGGGAAATTCAGACACAAAGACACATACACAGGGACAATGCCACTGAAGATAAAAGCAGAGATCAGAATGTTAACATCTACAAGCCAAGGAAACCAAAGGCCACCAGAAGTTAGAAGGCATGGGACAGAGTGTCCCTCACAGCCTTGAGAAGGAACTAATAACTCTGTCAACACCTTGATCCTAGACTTCTGGCTTCCAGAGCTGTGAGACAATAAATTTGTTTTTTATTTTATTTCAAGATTTTATTTATTTGAGAGAGAGAGAGAGAAAAAGAGTGAGTATGAGCAGCAGGAGGGGAAGAGGGAGAAGCAGATTCCCAGCTGGGCTGGGAGCCTGATGTGGGGCTCGATCCCAGGACCCTACGATCATGACCTGAGCTGAAGGCAGACGCTTAACAACTGAGCCACCCAGGCGCCCACATTTTTGTTGTTTAAACCACCTAGCTTGTGGTATTCAGTCATGGCAGCCCTAGCAAACTCATGTGGTACCCTAGATAATTAAACAATATATCAGACAGGAGGAAGAGAATCAACATGGTCCTGAACTGGTTTTCTGTGAGTAGTTGTGTCAAAAAAGGATGGCTATACGTGTTCTCCAGGAAACCTGGCAAAGCACAGGCTGCTGACATCTGAGAAGAATGAGATGTTGGCACTCACAGACATTCCGAGCCAAAAGAGAAGGTGGTCGAAGCTAAAATATCAGGTGTTCAGCTTTGTACTTGATAGATTCTCAATTAGTTGGTTAATTGTTTGTTTTGTTCATTTGTTTGTGTGCTTTTATCAGGCACAGAAAGGACATGTCTGCTTTGGGAGCTCCATCCACACCCCGTCAAATACATTAAAAAGATATTACTAGTCTTGAGGGAATATAATTTATTTCTCTAAAAACCATCTGAAAAGCCTTTTCTTCTTTTGCTTTAGAAGTATTTTCAGAAGGGGCAACTTATTTAATAAGAGTGCTCTGATTTCTCAGCAATCATTATGCATAGTCTGGAATTCCAGAAAAGTGACAAAAGCTGCTCTATAAATTGTTTCCAAACATAATACATTTTTTATGAATACTAAGGGCTGTCATATTGTTATATTTTGTAGACATTTGAGATGCATAAGGCAGAGTGTTGATAGTAAAAGCTCTGCTGCCTGCATTAAAATCCTGACTCCACTGCTTTAAGGACAAGCCTCTAAACATCTCCATGGCTCAGTTTCTTTACCTGTAAAATGTGGTTAATAAGGCTGTCACGAGGTATTGTGTTAATACCTATAAACGTGTTTAATACACATACTAAAACGCCAGTAAGTATCTGCCATTCAAATGTAAATAATTATTGATTTCTGAATTTGCTGTGGCCTTTGTTTTTATGGAAACCATACATTAACCTTTTCTTTATTTAGGTCTCAAACATTTTTGTAGACCCCTGACTCAAGCCTTGTGCTTACAGTGCTCCATTCGTAAAATGGCCTTGAACTCAGGGCGTGGGTCTAGACGACAATGCGGAGGGGCACAGATCAGTTCTGTGAGGGCATCTGGGTGCCACCGACTGGACAAGGCTTGCAAAATCACAGTAGCATAGAAGAGAGACACTTGTCTTCTTGCTTGAGAATGAAGTTACCATTTAGTGAACACTCACTATTTGCCCAGCACCAGGCAAGGGGCTTCTGTGGATTATCTTCAAGCCTTACACTAACCCTGTCTTTATAAGTGGGAAAAGGCTGAAGGGGGTTTAACACTAGCTCAAGACCATATAATTAGGGTTGCCAGGGCTAGAGAACCTAGGAAAATTACTCTCCCACTAAATCCATTTGCCTAACTGCCAGGAGTAACAGGGGAATTCATGAACAATGTCAGCATCATGGAGTTATCATAGATGTTCAATGAGGCAAACTCTATAGTGTGAAAAGCACTGAACAGATGATAGATGACACTGTTATTTCAATCTATTTACTCTACCAGGAAATGACTGTTTCTATAGCTCACTACGTCCCAGGTGTTGTTCTAGTAAGACGTTTGGAACTATTAATTCATTTCATCCTCATAACTTCTCTTGAGTCTAAGTACTGCTGTTTTTCCTGTTTCATAGATGGAGAAAATAAGCCACAGAAAACTAAAAGGAATCACAAAGAGATTAAAGTCACACATCTAATAAGTGCTAGAGCCAGGGTTTGAACCCAGGGCCTCATGCCCCAGAGACCATGCATGTTCTTCACCAGTAGACTGGCTGGCTCTCACAAGGCAGGTCACCGAAGTGGTATATCTAATAAAAACGGGGGGCCACAGAAACTTGGATACCCTGTCTTTGTTTACGACAAATCCAGTCTCCCTTCTTTACCCTCTGTGCCCAGAAAGTAGGTTAGGTGAAAACAGGGTAAGATTCTTGGTGAAATCTGAGATTGGGGGTAGGAGTCATGTTCAGGGCATGAGCTTAGAGAGGGAGGGGCTGGTCACAGGGGCAGAAAGGCCCCCAGCTCTTGCTAGGTCCTCCCTGTCCCTGCTGGGTCGGGGAGGAATGTGCCAGCCTGGCACAGCTGAGCCCACTCTTCTCTCATTGCTTGGGTTGGCAGAGGTGCCTTGACAGGGAAGGGAAGTCAGCCTAGGGAGGATGGCGCTGCAGGAGCCTCATAGTTCTTAGATCTTTTGGCGCAGTTACCTCCTAGCTTCTGACATCCAGGGTGCCCCAACCAGCCCAGTGCAGACCAAACGATGAGGTATCCTGGGAGCACTACCCGGCATCCATTAATGTCAATCTCAAGACAAGCTCTAGACCATGAATATTACGATAGCAAGAAGACAGCACTATAACAACTCTCTTAAAAATGTCTCTGGGCCTAGTTAGAATGTCAAAGACATTTCCTCATATTCCAGCAAAGTTCATTAGAGGGCTAACATGTACAGACATTAGCAAGATAGCAGAGGAAAGAAAGGAAGACCCACTGGATGAATATTTTGTCGCTGATTTAGCTAAAAGCACCTGTCATGACAACATCCCCCAAATGAAGGCCAGGGCTCAGCCTTTTTGCTCAACTCCATCAAGTGGAAGCTAGAAACTGAATTCCGTGTCTGCTCACAATACACTACGCAATGGCCTGTATTTGGAACAACAGACACGAGTGCTTGTCGCATCGTGCCAACTTTTTGGTCCCTTGTTTTCCAGTTAGGGCACATCATTTTCTTCTCCATAAACATGAGCACAATAAAAACTTCTCAGCCAAATATGTAATTGTAATCCTTTAAAAAAGCATGAAGAATCTGGCAATTAGTAAATTCTACTTGACCAGAATTATGGGCTGCTTCAGATGCAGCCAAAACATCCCTGGTAAACAGATGTAATGGACCAGTCACAACACCTCGTCCAGTCTTATTTGGACAACACTGTAATTTACAGCAATCTAGGCTGGCCCCGGGCTACCCCGTCCCCTCCCAGGATCAGCCCCATTGCCATATGTGCACAGATTAGTTTGCAGGTATGTTTTCTTTGCATGTATTTGTCTTTCTTTCTCTTTCTTTCTTTCTTTCTTTCTTTCTTTCTTTCTTTCTTTCTTTCTTTCTTTCTTTCTTTCTTTCTTTCTTTCTTTCTTTTTCTCTTTCTTTCTTTCTCTTTCTTTCTTTCTTTCTTTCTTTCTTTCTTTCTTTTTCTTTTTCTTCTTTCTTCCTATCTTTCCCTTTTGATAGAAAGTTTTTACAACACAAGAACCATTTCCTTTTTATTCTCACCTTGATGCCCAAAGGAGCATTCTGCACAGATTTAGAAGCTAAATAAACCTAAACTGTGATGATGAACTAATGAAATAAAGTTCTGGAAATAATGTTATCACAGTGGCTGTATTCAGATGAGTGTTTCTGCTTTCAGATAGTCAGCTTCAGAGATGGCACCTTTGCTTATATAAGTTTCCAAAGTCTTCTTTAGATAATAGTTCGGGGCAGCCTGGGTGGCTCAGCGGTTTAGCACTGCCTTCAGCCCAGGGCCTGATCCTGGAGACCCGGGATTGAGTCCCACGTTGGGCTCCCTGCATGGAGCCTGCTTCTCCCTCTGCCTGTCTCTCTCTCTCTGTCTCTCTCTCTCTCTGTCTCTCATGAATAAATAAATAAAATCTTTAAAGAAAAATACTTTGATGTTCCTTTATTAGTACAGATACTACTTACTACACTCTCCTGAGTCAAATATTTTCCATTTGTCTGAAGGTGAGTCCTAAGAGGAGTTTCTATGACATTCTGGTCACTGGTAGCATTATTAACAAAAAGCCCAGGGCTTTCCAAGGAAGCTCAGAAGAAGTCAGCTTTCATCCATGAAGTCAGGACTGTTGGTTTAAAAACTCATTTATTTTTTGTCATTCCTTAGGTCATTGAACTGCAGTGCAGGAAAGCAGAGCAAGACCCCTGAAGACTCTAGGACACTTGGAGAAAAAAGGGTTCCACTTCCGCTACAGACTCTGGAAGCACAAGGCATGACAGTACCAGGTTCCATGGTGACCTAGAGAAAAGTGAAGCCTGGGAGTTTTTTGGGAACTTCTACCCACTGATTTCTAATTATATTCTGAGAATTTGATTGGATTCATTTTGGGAAAATGCAACAACACGTATTTGAATTTATGTGGCTAATAATAGATGTTTGAAACCTTGGTCAGGTCCAGCCTTGACCCATGCTGAATAGAGAGACAATTTGAGGGGCTTCTTCAAGTGTCAAGTTTACTGCCTCTCATTCTACCATTAAAGCTACATTCCTCCAGTTTTAGTTAGCTGCAGTAGTTCTAGTGAAACATAAATGTAAGCGTTTAATAAACTAGCTCTTGGGGTGGGTGGAAGAGTCCTGATTTGCTACCAATGGTTTAACGATGGGACAGCAAAAATCCTGACAATGTACCAATTAGCTGTTGTGAGCCTGTGCAAATGGGATCCCTGGCAGGTACTTGACTACTGGACAAGTGAGAAGAAAACCCTGTAAGAACAGAAAATAAGAAAGATAGGTTACAAGGCAGTGGGAAATGCAGGAAACAGGCCAGAGGTGTTAGACACTGGCCACTGTGCCATTTTCTCTAGAGTTGCTCTGGATTAGGGGCAGAAGGGGCAGGGGTGGCGAAGTAATGAAGCTCACCTCACTCCAGTTGCCCACGGTCCAGTCTGACGGACACAAGATGTCTCTGTTGCAGGAAATGAGGGTCTTGGGCTTCAGCAGGTGCTGGCAGTCTTTAGCTGGGAGGGCCTGCTCATCAGAGCCCATGGTCTGGATGCATAGCACTGTTCGCTTCTTCTCTCCATGGGGCCCACACGATGCTGAGCATGCTTCCCACTCCCCTGCCCACCACCTGCAGACACACATGGACATGAGTGCTGAGAAGAGCAGCACAAGTATACATATATATATACATTCAGTTCGGCCACTGGAAAAAGAACCAGGTGCAGGGGTGCAGGTACAGAGCTGGGTGGCCCTTGGAGATACTCCAGCCTGCTGGCATAGACAGGGCCACAGCAGGCCTGTGCAATCATGGCTTGAGTCTAGCACCCGGCATAAGGAGATGCCCTAGATGCCCTCTTCCTTTAGAGTCAAGAAAATAGATGTCTAGTTTTCTATTCTACAAAATAAAGCACACTTAAGCCTTATTTTCCTCATCTGTTAAATGGATATCACCATCCTAATCTTACATGAGTGTTGTAGATTAAACAAAATACCAATTTATATGTAGTGCAGAGTACAGAGCCTGACGCATAATAAGAATTTGATCACTTGTAATTTTTGTTGTTATTTTGACTGTTGCTATACCGAGTAAGAGACTCTAATAGAATCTAGGTCCCCTGGCTCCTACCTGAGTGTTTTTCTGTTCTACTGTGAGGCGGGTACTGAAGAAATTGCTGATTTTCAATTATCTAGGAGACGGTTAATCAGAGGCATTGCCTTCATTCTCCTCATCTCCTTCAGTCTACCTATTACTAGTTTCACTGGTCCCTTTGATAAGAAAGCAGAAGGAGAAACAAAATAATTTCTTACTTGTCAGCTATTCTTGACAAGTCAAAGCATTGAAACTGTTTGCTAAGTGAATACTCTGAATTCACTGTGGCAAAATAGGATGTGAACTCTTCCTCTACACCATTATCATGGACGATTTACTCCAGATTCTAGAAGGCAGACCCCATGGCTACACAGAAAGAGCTTTTCAAAGTAGGAGGGAGCCCTCTCTTCTTTCCCTTCTCCATCACTGTGTAGATCTTGCCCAGCACAAAAGAGAGAACAAGTATCTTGATCCAGTGTGGCTTGGGTTCACCATTGTTGGCAAGTACAGCCCACTTCTTCGGCTCTCCATGCAGTAATAACATGGAATGCTTCTATTTTTCATGGGAAAATAGTATAGCGTGTGAAGTTGTTAGTTCCTGAATTGAAGGAAGACTTCTAACCTTGAGATAGCATGGAATTTTGAAGAATTTTGTACTATGATTTATATTTAGTAAGTATTGTATTTATTTGGGCAACACTTCTTATGATTCTCATGCCTTTAATCTCAGGTTAAAAATATTTGAAGAAAGCTACTCCTTGATTCTATTATATTCTTTCAAGTTATTCAGATTACTTATTTATTCTTTAGTGTTTAACGTCCATAATTAAGTTATTAAGACTATTTATTCATTTATGTATTAAGTAATAATAATAAATAAGGTTATTCCCTTATTCCTTAGTGTTTATCATCTGGCTGTCTTGTGTGGATAAAGAGCTAATATTGGAACCACATGATGTGAAAACAACTGAACACCCACTTCAGTAATTATTAATCTACTTTACCTTACTTTTGACATGTCCAGGGGAAGTCAGACATGTTACTGAATATATGAGATGTCATTTTGGAAGGGCTTTAATAATCTGAGTGGACCAGAAGTATAATTTATTGAATTACTTGCTACACGGCTTTCAGCTGTGTCACCACAAAGTGATAATGAACCTCCCTATTTTCTCTTTTTCTGGAATCTCCTCCATAGTCCCCTGGGACCTTTTTGCATCTGTTTGTCACTAAAGTAAAAACAGTCTTTTTTTTTTTTTTTTTTTTTTTTAAATCTCCATGCGAAGATCTCCAGGCCCGGGGCTCAGGAGCTATTGTCAAGTTGTTTTCTGTTCTCCCTTTCATTTTTTGATGTCTGCCATATGCCACCTTTCTAGGAGATGTATAATAGAGTACTATTTTTATATTTATAAGAGATTTGTGGCAGAAGGCTGTTGAAATGCTCTGAGGGATTGGTGAGAAGGGCAATGTAATGCAAAGAACTCAGCAGGACAAGAGCCCAGCCCATTTTGTCACCCCAACAAGACAACCTCCCTGGCCTAATCAGCACAGAATTAACAACAACCTACCCTGATTGATTCTGTTTTTGCCACTGATCTTTATCTTACCAGAATGCTGATGACACCACACAACTGGATAACTGGTCGTGCACTGCCTTTACAGTTCTTTAGTCCCCTTCCAGGAGTCAATTTCACCATCCCAACTACAGTGTAAAAGTCCTGGGGGCATGGGGGGGGGATGCCTGGGTGGCTCAGTGGTTAAGTGTCTGATTTCAGCTCAGGTGGTGATCTCTCTGGGTCCTGGGATAGAGCCCCATGTTGGGCTCCCTGCTCAGCGGGCAGTCTGCTTCTGCATTTCCCTCTGCCCCTGCCCCTTGCTCTCTCTCTCTCTCACATAAATAAATAAAATCTTTAAAATAAAGTCCTCCGGACTGGGGCTCTATCAGTGATTCTCACTATAACAACACAGTGGGAGGCTTTAAAAAGCAAAAAATGCTACCAAATGACAACAATTTAAAGAGATCCATTCAACTGCTTACGCTTCCCTCTTCTTAAGTGTAATCTTCAAATTGTTTGCAGGGAATTGTACGAAATGATGTTTTCCAGGATAATAGCAGAAGATGAGGAATAGAATGGGCTGTCTTCCTCCTCGGAAACGTGACGATGTGGAATAGCAGAAGTGGCAGCTGCAAAACTGCTCATCAGCTCTCGGCCAGAACCTGGGCACTGGGTGGCATATGTGTGCTGGCTGGGATGGCGCCGTGGGTGCCCGGTGCCCAGCTCCTGCCCGCGGCCGCAGCACTTCCTTCCTAAGCACCAGGGCTTCATTACTGACTGTGGGGCAGGGGGCTGAGGAATTGGTCCATTTCAAAATTTTGCTCTGAATCAACAAACTGCATCTCATGCACCCAACTAAGAAGCCTTCCAGGGGGGAAAGAGGTAACACTTCCCTTGTTCTGACAACGCTGCTTTTAGAACTAAGGGATGAAGAGATGTCACTTAACCACAAAGCCCTGAGGAAGGAGGGCAGGACCCTAGGGACCATGGCCAGGAGGCAGGGCTTTGGGATCCAGCTGCCTGGCTGCTGGTCTAGCCCTGACAACAGCTTGCCTTGCCAATGGATATGCACCTGATAGAGCCTAGCTGGTTGCAAGCTTCCTTAGGAAGTGACCTTATTTGTGTTATTCCAAAAAAATCCTTTGTCATTCCAAGAAGTCCCAATCACGTGGTTTTCCAAGCTCTGGAGCTTCTATAACTTCGTTGGGGGGATCTCCTGTGCTCTTTTGCTTGCATTAAGTTGCCTGCATTAGTTTCCTATGGCTGCTGTGATAAACTACCACAAACTTGGTAGCTTAAAACAACAAAAAATCTGATTTCTTATAGTTCTAAATTCAGTAGTACTGGGATGAAATCAAGGTGTCAGCAGGGCTATGCTCCTTCCAGGGCTCTATGGAAGATCTGTTCTTTGCCTTTTTTCAGTTTGTGGTGGCTGCCAGCATCCTTTGGCCTCCAGTCTTTAAGGCTAGTATCTTCCCATCTGTCTGTTCTGTCTTCATATCATCCTCCATGTCTGTGTGTGTGTGCGCATGTGACTATTGTGTAAAATTTCCCTCTATCTCTCTCTTAGAAGAACCCTTGCAATGACATTTGGGACTCAAGTGGATACTTGTTCAAGACCCTTTAATTTAATAACATCGGCAAAGATCCTTTTTCCAAATGGGGTAACATTTGCAGGCTCTAGAGATCTGGATGTAGATGTCCATCTAGCTTATCCCATGACCGCACTGAGGGCAGGTTCAAGTCCTCACAGCTCAGCTTGTATCACATAAGAATTCCTTTATGAAGGCTCCTCTTCTGTGTCCCCCTCAGCTCAGCTCCTCTGGAAGGGTCCTTCAGCCTCTGGACTCTTGCCCAAACATCCTTCTCCCTCTCCCACCAGTAGTACCCTACTGTAAAGTTACCTCCAACTAGAAATTTCTAAAGGTTGGAGTGTGGACACAGGTAAGATAACCACTCTCATGGAAAGTGAATTCTGAAAAGAGTGAGGCCAAGTGATCAGCTACAGGTAAGTGAGAAAATGTCAGCAACAGATTGATGTCTGTTCTAAAACCAGAGCTGATACCAGAATCTTTTTTGACTATGTTGCTTTTTATGTACATAGCCCATGTCCCCAGAGCCCTACCTTGGCTTCAGCAGGTGAGTGTCTGCATCAAGATCCTTTGGAGCCCACCACACCTAGCACAGTACTTGCTTTAGACACAGCCTGGATAGGGGAGAGGTGTGTGTCTCTCTTGGGGGGTATGTAATGGCGACCACAGGCTATAGCCAGACAGCCTGGGTTCAAACCTCTGCCCTCTACTAGTTGCATGATGCTGAGTGAGGTAAGGAATATTTTTTCCTCTATAAAATTGGCACAATTATAGTTATTTTTCTGAGTAGTCGAGAATAATAAAGAGAATATCTCTAAAACAGCATCAGAAGTGAGGTAGGTGCTTAAAAACCCCACTGTTTTCTGGGTGCCTTGGTGGCTCAATTGGTTAAGTGTCCAACTCTTGATTTGGCTTAGGTCATGATCTCAGGGTTGTGAGATCAAGCCCTGAGTCAGGCTCTGCACTCCATGTGGAGTCTGCTTGATATTGTCTCTCTCCCTCTGCCTCTCCCTTGCTCATTCTCTCTCTCTCTCTCTGTCACTATTTCTCTCTCTCAAAAAAAAAAAACAAAAAAAAAAAAACAAAAAAAACCAAAAAAACCCCCCAAAACCCACTGTTATTTTCTACTCTACTTTCCCATTACTTATGTTTCAACAAATGTGTGGGTTTTCTGCACCAAGCAATTCTGATCCTAACTGTCTGGGGTTAGCGCAGACTGGACAGGTTAAGGGCTCAGCCCCACATCACCGCCCCCACCCCCTGCTCTTCATGTCCAGGTGGTGGTCACCTGTGCTTCTCACCGGCTGGCTATGAATCAGGGGTTCCCACATCCCTGCCAAGGGTTTGGTAATTTGCTAGCATGGCTCACAGAACTAAAAAAAAAATTATTTACTAGATTACTCATTTATTATAAAAGGATATAACTCAGGAACAGCCAGATGGATGAGACTCACAGGGCGGGGTCCAGGAGAACGGTGGCAGAGCTTCTATACCCTCTTGGGGCACACCACACTCCCAGCACCTCCACGCGTTCAGCTCCAAGAAGCTCTCCTTCCCCTCTAGCTAGACTTTGTTTTTGTCTTTTTAATGGGGGTTTCATTACATAGGCAGGACTGATTACATCATGGGCCATTCGTGACTAACTCAACCTTCAGCTCCTCTGCCCTCCCCAGAGGTTAGGGAGTAGAGCTGAAAATTCAAACCCTCCAGTCACAGCATCCTCTGTCAGCCAGCTCCATCCTGAGGCTGTCTGGGAGCCTTGGCCACTTCGTTAGCATACAAGACAGTCCCTTTGGTGGTTCTAGAAGTTTTAAGAGCTCTGTGAGGAACCAGGCACAGAGATGGCATATATAGCCTCTATTGTGTCACGATACCTCAGTGTTCAGTAAATGGTAACTGTTATATGGCTATAATCACCATTGTGCCTCTCGTGAGAAATAACAAGCTTAATAAATATTTGCTGGTAATAATAAGGGGGAGGGAGACTATGTAATAAGATGAAATGAGAACCTGAACACCAGGGACAAAGTTAGAGGCAGGAAATAATCAGCTGTGGTTAGATGAGGACATCTAACCCACAGAGAGAGTGGCTTTGAAAAGCAAGGTGAGAATCCCAGGCTTGTGTGTCCCAGGAGAGCAACAGGTATTTACTGGTAGAGGATCATTAACCCTGAGGGAGACCGAGTGTGAGGAAGCATGTGAGCACGGCAGAGCATGGGTGAGTGATTAGCCCCAAGAACTGTGCCTCCTTCCTGGCTCACTCTTCCCAGAGAAGAAATTATGGGAAGGGCAGCTACAGACAAAACCTAGGGCTGGCAAGAGCTGCAGGGAAGAGCTGCAGCCAGGTGAGGTGACCCTGGAGAGGTGAGGCAGGTCAGGGTCTGGCTCCCTGCCTCCTGGCCTGTCCCCCCACCCCCCCAGCAGAAACCACAGAGCTGGACACAGAATAATCCTTCTGACTCCGGCCTCTGCGTCCTGTCTGCCCTCACCAGAGGCCTCGTTGCCTGCCTTCACGGATTTGTCTGCCTTCCTTCACGGATTTGTCTGGACTCTTTACCTAGTTCTTTGAGATTTATCACATTCTTCTGGCTTTTTCTTTAGAGCTCAGTTCATCACTTGTTTATTTTTTTAAACTAATTATTTTTTTTAGAGAGAGCATGCATGAGAGTGGGGGGAGGGGCAGAGGGAGAGATGGAAAGAGAGAGAGGATCTCAAGCAAGCTCCACGCCCAGCATGGAGCCCAATGCAGAACTTCATCTCACGACCCTGAGATTATGACCTGAGCTGAAATCAAGAGTCCCACTTGTTTGATTTACAATACCAATGAGTCCCCTCCTGTTTACCTAAACTCCTTTTAGTGTGTCTCCCTAGGCCTGGAATGAATGCCTGATGGAAGCCACAACCTAAGTGCACCCCTGCTGAAGGTCACTAGAGAATGAAGACACTCTTCAGAATTAATTCTTTTTTTCTCCCTTCCCTTTTCCTTCCCTCTCTCTTTCCCTCCCCTCTCTCTTCCTCTCTCCCTCCTTCTGCTTCTTGCTGTTTTTCTTTCTCTCCCTCTCTCTTTAACATAAGTCCCTAATAATAACATTCTAGCCACCTTCTGGGATTCCAATATCTATCTAGAACAGCAAATGAGTAGCTCTGTAACACTGGTTCTCAACCAAGGGTGCTTTTACCCTCTACGAGACATTTAGCAATGTTTGAAGATATTTTTGTTGTGACAACCTGGAGGAAGGGTGGAAGTCGCTACTAATGTCTAAGCAGGTACAGGCTGGGGGTGTCGCTAAACATCCTACCACACACAGGACGGCTCCACAACCAAGAGTCATCCATCCCAAATGTCAACAGTGCTGAGATTGAGAAAGCCTGCTCTGGAAGCCACTCCAGGCTGCCTTACATGCAGATGGGCACTGTGATCTGACAGTGAATGTTATGCTGCGCTGGTGCAGTGTCCCGGGAACAGCCACACCTGTCAGCTCAAGAACTTTGGGGGGATCTATATAGCATTCTCTTCTATATAGCATTCTCTTCGGCAATGCTTTGAGACAGTCTTACCAAATAAACAAACACAGAACACACCAGCTACTCTATGGGGAGAAGATGTCCCTACTCACAGCTTGTCACAGGCTCTAACAGCACTGCCACAGAAACCTGTAAGAGTTTTCATGTACTTATTCTTTTTTTTTTTTTTTAAGATTTATTTATTTATTTATTCAGGAGGAAGGAGAAGCAGGCTCCATGCCGGGAGTGCAACGTGGGACTCGATCCCAGGACTCCAGAATCGCACCCTGGGCCAAAGGCAGGCGCTAAAATGCTGAGCCACCCAGGGATTCCCTCCTGTACTTATTCTAATAACAAAACCTCACAACCCTCCTTTATCACTGAGCATTAGATTACTATTAAATTAGTCTTCTTTCTTTCTTTCTTTCTTTCTTTCTTTCTTTCTTTCTTTGAGAGAGGGAAAGCACAAACAAGGAGGGCCAAAAGGAGAGGGAAAGAGAGAATCTCAAGCAGGCTCCATGCCCAGGGCAGAGCCCAATACTGGGCTTGATCTCATGACCCTGAGATCATGATCTGAGCCAAAATCAAGAGTTGAGTACTCAACCAACTGAGCCACCCAGATGCCCCAACCAGACATCATTCTAAGCAGACACACAGAGCTCTAATTCTTATCACTTCTTACCTGGGTGGACAATCCTTTTCATGGCACTTCTTCTGTCTCCCGTTGGGCTGTGTTTCTGGGTCACAAAATGTAGCTTTCACCATCCCGTGGCCTTTCTTCACACAATAGGCAGTCTGGCGGCGAATACCTGGGGGTCAGGCAGAGGGTTCACATATATTAAATCCTGAGCCCACACACTTAGTGTCAAGTGGGGCCCCTGATCAAGTGATCATGCTTATGGCTGATGGGGAGGCTGTCCATAGGTTATCTGGTTTGTTCCAGGGGCAAACCAAGTACATCTGCAAGCTGGGTTTAGCTTTGGATAAATAATAATAGTGAACACGTACTGCTTTCCTTGTCCCAAGCACTGTTCAAAACTGTATGTGTGCATGCCAGCAAGTATATATATATTTAATATATTATAAATATATTAAAATGTATTACTTATTATCTATTTTGAAATATAATGACCCAAACCTCGCAACAATCCAATGAGGTCAACACTACCATTATTGGTATGTGAAAGATGAATGAAGGCACAGCAAAGTCACACAGGTGGAGAGAAGACAGAGACCACAGGTTCTGCTACCAAAGACATTAGCAAGAGAGGAGAGAGGGTGGTCAGAATGTTATGGATGGAGAGGCAGAGGGATAGAGAGAAGGAAGTCATCATGTCACTTGAGGGAGGTAATGCTTCAATGTTAGATGTGAAATACTGGGGACTGGGATGCCTCCCCTCCCGGGGACAGAGCATCAGCTTGCACAAAGGTTGGCGCCCTGAACCCTCAGGGCATCCAGGCCTTGAGAGGGCTTACTGGTATACAGAATTCCCATATTCGAAAGGCTACGAGTACACCAAAAGCCGGTCACCTCCCCACTTCAGCACGTGGAGGGGCTTCCCCCCAGGCACACAGCTGGCAGGACAGGACCTGCCATCTGCCACCTCCCGCTGCCTCATGTGACTCGTTCCAGCCCCGGTGCCCAGGCTGGCTTTCATACTCACACACCAGCAATCACATCTCAACATTTAAAAATGTCAGAGGGAGTTGTCATAGGGTAAGCGAATCCTTCAAAATGAATCAACAATATTTTATTGCTAAATAAAACAGTATTTTCTTCTTTTGGAGACATAGGTAACCTTTCAACCACTCAGGCTTTGTCAACTGATAAGACTGCGTTATTCCTCTTTCGTTATATAAATCAGACACTGTCAACAGCTGGAAGCAACATTGTAAGAGGAACTTCCAGGGCCCAAGGACTGAGTCATTGGAAAAGACACAAGCACCTGTGGAGGCATCTTAGACAGTGTGAGTGGATTACAGGCTGACGTGGCCAAAGCCAGAAACACTGGCATGTACCTGCCGTGGTAGAGCAGAGAAAAGAAGAGTTTAGGTACTTGGAAATTTCATGAAAACGTTGGCAAATTCTTCCTGTCAAAACCTAAAAGGAAACTGTCAGGTGGCTCTCAGAGGTTAGAAATATCCCCCCAAAAGGCCTGTTTCTGTGCATGAATAGCAAAGATAAATGTGCTACTCAGAAGTAGCAGAAGGACACAAAATATTACATAAAATACCTGTCGCAAAGTTAATACTATTGCATAGATAAATGTGCTGGATCAGCAGCGAGCTGAACAGATGGACGGGCCAGGCAAATGCTGTGCAAAGGGCAAAACTAATAATGATGTTTCAGTTTCTCTATTGGAATGAATGGTGTCTATCATTACATACTACTTGTAATTTATCTGATAAATACTATATATTTATGTGTATGGTAAACAAGATAAGCCTTATTCCTCAGCCTATGCTTAAATCCATCTCAGTAAATTTTCTATTATTTTCACGAAGTCCTAAATATTAACAAAAATCTTCCAGATATTGTCAGAGATCAATACCTTCACTTGGTTGACCCTGACAGTTAACAGTGGATGAAAGATGGATCAGTACCAAGATGAATGAAATTTTAAAATAGCCAAAGAAGTATCTGACTAATTTTCCAAAGAAGTGAATTGTCCTCTCAACATCAGTGTAGGGTCTCACATCCGGGTCAGAGTGGAACGTGTGTTCCTATTTGTGATTCTCATGCTTTATCACGAACATGTGGACCTATCTCAAATGCACATGGTTACTTTGAGCTTTGGAAATGTTGAGGAAAGGTGTTCATTACAGCATTACAAAGATGTTTATAACTGCAAAATAGTGGAATGTATAAATAATTGTATACTGGCACAGTGGAATAGTACGCAGCCCTTCAAGTGAATGTACTAGAGCTACTATCATTAGCAGGGATTTTTATTTTTCTTTTTTTAATAAATTTATTTTTTATTGGTGTTCAATTTGTCAACATACAGAATAACACCCAGTGCTCATCCCGTCAAGTGCCCACCTCAGTGTCCGCCACCCAGTCACCCCCACCCCCCGGCCACCTCCCCTTCCACCACCCCTAGTTTGTTTCCCAGAGTTAGGAGTCTTTATGTTCTGTCTCCCTTTCTGATATTTCCCACTTATTTTTCTTCTTTCCCCTTTATTCAGCAGGGATTTTTCTCAAAAGCATAATACTGAGTAAAGCCAGCAAGACAAAGAATAATGCACAGATAACGATCCTATTTATAAAAAGCCTAAATGCTTGAGAAACAATATTTTTTAATATATATGGCTAGTCACATATATAATAAAAGCATTTAACAAGATGCATGAAAACAATAAATACTAGTTTCATGACCCTAGTTAGCCCTGGAGAAAAACGAAAGGGAGTGGAGCCAGCAAAATGCTCTTCAAGCATATTTGTGTGATTTTTTTTTGTTTAAACATGAAGATTGAAATAAGCATGAGCGATGGTAAGATCTGACAAGGCTGAGTGGCTGGTATGCAAGAGTTTGTTGTTACGTTCTCCATTTTTGCTAGGACATTTGTAATGCTTCCCTGCAACAAAGCATAAGGCTAAAACAATGTAATATCAATGAAAATAAAGCAAAACAAATAAAGTGGTTGCCACTACTTGTTTGTAAGTCTTTTACTATGGGAATCAATTTGGTAATAAGGTTCTGAACATTGCCATAATATTTAAATTCTTTGAACCTAGAAATTCCATCTATAAATCAACGCTAATTAAATCATTCTTTACATGGTCCCCAAAAGCTCACCAGAAGATGATGATCAATATAGAATTGGCTCAAGACATTTTTCTTTGTCTTGCCAGGGAAATGCAACACATCCATAAAAATGATAGCTATGAGGATGGTGTAGCACATGGAAAGGTACCCCTGTTACGACGTTAAGTGAAAGCATGTGTATACATATAAGGATATTGGAAGGCAAAAAAAGCAAAGTACAAAAGTGCATGTGTCAGGGGAGTGACTTTTCCTATTTTTACTTTTCGGGTAAGCTATTTAACTTAATTTTGTAATATAGAAAGTTTTAACTCAAAGAAAATACAACGACATCGATGACTGATTCAGTGTTTCAGGCAGTCTTCTGTCTTTAGATTTAGCAACGTGTGTCTTATGGGAATATTAGCATTTCACCCTCTTTGTCTGACAGCATGAAAGGAGAAATGTTGTCTTTCTTCTCTGCCAGATGAAGACAGCTCACGGTCACTGAAACAGGCAGTGTGACTGGGATTCGGGGGAGAACGTGGACACCGTGACAGCTCCCTGACAGCTCCTGTTAAGGTTTAATACCCAGGAGGACATTTGCCCACGCAGGCCGAGGTGCTGCTGAAGGATCCTGATTCACATTTGGTAAGGACATCTCATTTCCTAGCCAGGAGGAGCCTGCTTTCTGATGACTGTGCCGATTGGCCATTACCTTGTATCCCTGTGTTCTGAAACACTGCGTGTGTGATGCAAAGAATTCACCCCATGCTGAAACAGAAAAGGGGATGGGTGTTCTGTTTTGTGGAGGGGCACCTGGCCCCTCTGGACTGGCTGAGTTTTCACTCCTTGGTGTCCTGAGACAAAAATGATTTAAGCTTACAGCTTACACCTGTACTTTTCTGAAAGAAGAGAAAAATGGGGATGTGAGCTGGAAAATGTATTTGTGACTACAGTCCCCACGACCTCATTTTCCTCACAACTGCTCCTCAGGGAAATTTTTTTCATGAACTTCTTTCCTGCTTAAATTGCTTTTGTGCCATAGCCAGCCAAGCCTCCCACGCAGTGGGGCAGGATGTCTGGAAATGCTAGCCACAGCCAGGGGGTAACAGCACTGACCCTAACCCCATCACTGATCCTAACCCCACCACCAGCCGCTGCCACACATCACACCTTTGACCTTAATGGATCTCCAGATATTTAGGATTTTCAAAACATCACACAGTTTGAAATGAACATGATCCCCGTGCCTTCTAAAAGCTAACCTTTCTGTACTGACGGAGGGAAAGGAAGAAGTTGGTGATACAGAAATTGTTTATTTGGTTGATGGTACATGGACTCAATGCCTGCTGCTGGACCTCTTTGCAGGACTACTTCCTGGGGCAGGGAGTGAGGACGGGGGAGAGCAAGTGAATGAGTGGTGCAGGGACACAGTATGTGAGAGAGAAGCCCATGGGGGAGAAGATGGTGTTCTTCTGGCCCATTCACTCCTTCACCTTCATTCCCTTGGTTGCATCGCTGAATATGGCACTTCACCCTGTTGCTGCCCTAGTTTATAGGTGGTAGTTATACAGGATCAAGGCAGGAAGTTCCAGAACAGACCTGGACACGATCTAAAAGAAGAGATCAAGGCAGAGGCCTTCTCATGGGTACTACTATTAACGCTCCCCAAAGAGTGAAAAGTCCAAATACCTGACAGGCCCTGAGCCTGTGCTCCCAGGCCTCACAGAATTTCATCTAGCCTGTAGCAGAGAGAGTCAGTGCCCTCCAAATGCCCCTGTGCTTGTTCACAGTTCCTGGCTTCCCTCTGCAGTTAACAGTACCCAGAGGACTAAAGGTTCACCAACAAAAGGTGAGCAGAAATGATCTGTGTCACCACCAGGCCAAAGCCCTTCATGAGAGCCAGTCTGCCTCTTCCAAGTCTTTCTTCTCCGTGGGGCACACTGGAAGTCACACATTTCAGATGTCTTAGCTCCAAGATGATGCTGGGCCACCCAACCTGTATCAGACTTAGAATGGGTTCGAAATAAACCTTCATCGTGTTGCATTCCTGAGGTTTTGATTTCTTTGTTACGGTAGCAGAACTTAGTCCATCCTGGGTGCCTGGGTGGCCTTGGTCTGTTAAACATCTGACTCTTGATTTTGCCTCAGGTCATGACCTCAGGGTAGTGAGATTGAGCCCCACGTTGGGCTCCATGTTCAGTGGGGAGCCTGCTTAAGGCCCTCTCTCTCCCTCTGCCCTCCTCTCTCCCTCTCTCTTAAATAATAAATAAATCTTAAAAAAAAGAAACTTATTCCATCCTGACATACTTGACAGCAAGGAATCTCTCCAATGCTCCATTTTATAAGAGAAAACTACTCTCCTCATAGATATAAATACTTGGTAAATAGGAGACAGAATAAAGAACATTGGGTGGGAATCAGGAGAGCTTGTCATGGTTTGGTTTTGGCCATTACTGACAGTCAGCCTCTGAGTGGGGTGTTTGACTTTTGTAGACCTCAGGTCCTCAACCAGGTTTTTAAGTCTCTCTGTTTTGCTTTTTAAAACACATGTCATACTGTATTGTATACTTGAAAGTTGCTAAGAGACCAAATCTTAAATGTTCTCACCACACACAAAAAAGGTAACTATTGGGGTGATGGATGGGCTGGCTGACTTTATGTGGTAACCATTTCACTATATATACGTGTACAAAACCATCCAGTTGTACACCTTAAACTTACACAATGTTGTATGTCAGTCATATCTCAATAAACCTGAAATCAAAACAAAACATATGTTAACATTTTTTCCAAAGAAAATCTTTCATGAAGTGAAAGAAAAAAAGGAAAAACTGCCTCTCTCATTAGACCATGACCAGAGTATTTGCTCCCACAGGGGCTCCTGGGCCGTGTTTCTGGAACCTTGCAGATCCACAGGCACAGAGTATGAACCACGTGCTCAGACTGCCTCCACGGCTCATTCTGAAGCCGACATGGATTCCCAGACACAGCAGCTGTTGCTCACCTGTCCCGCACGTTACACTGCACTCTGTCCAGTGGCCATACTGCCAGAAGTACACCAGTTTGTTCACGTCATTGTCAAGGCCATCTTTCCGGATTGTGTACTCATACTTGATGCCAGGGTTGGTCACTTGGAACAGAAGCTAAAAGGCAAAAGAAGGATGACATCACTGTCATGACTTTATACTGTAAAACACAGCTGTGACAGAAGGTATGTCATCTTAGAGCAGTTATGAAGGTGTGCATTGGAACAAACGCCAATAAATGAATGTATCTTCACCCCCACCTCTACTTCCACCAATACATCTATCTATATCTGTATATATATCCATCCATGTCTTTATCTATCTATACCTCATATCCATTCAATTATTTCTTGGCTGAATGCCCAGGGAAGTCTAATCTTCTGGAAACTTCTCTGAGGGAATGAGATAGCATCTTTTCCAACAACAGACTGGTGGGTCACCTTGCACCCTTGTGAACTTACTAACTTGATGATTATAGGTAAGTTACTTAATCTCTTTGTGTTTCTCCATTTCCAGAGTGAGGATAATAATAGTGTGTGACTAGTAGGGGTGTTGTGAGAGTTAAATAAGTCAATAAATGTACAGTGATTAGCTATGAATAGAATAGTGACTGGCATGTAGTCAGCATTCAATAAAGAGTAACTTTTATTATTGTTGTTGCTGTTGTCTTATGATACTCTTCTCTAGCTCTCAGGATGATTAGTTCCTATAAAATATATAGTTCTGGGGTAAAAATGTTCATAGGCTTTAGCCAAGTCATGCCACTCTTGGGGCCTTCCCCTCACTTCCCTCTCCTGCAGGCAGTCTACTTATCACACATTTTTAAAAAAAGATTTTATTTATTTACTTATTTTAGAGAGAGAGCGAGAGAGAGTGTGTGTGTGTGTGAGAGAGAGCACTTGAGTGGGGCAAGGAGCAAAGGGAGAGGGAAAGAATCCAAAGCAGACTTCATGCTGAGTGCAGAGCCCACTGTGGGGTCCAATCTCATGACCCTGAGATCACAACCTGAGCAGAAACCGAGAGGCAGACACTCAGTTGACTGAGTCACCCAGGCGCCCCTCACCACACATTTAAAAAGGATTCATCTTAAACTTAGAGCTGATGGATTGATTGGTTGCTCCTTGGGATGAGGGTTCCCATATATAAATCCTTTGCCATGTATGGCAGGTAAGATGTCAGGTCCCCAGACATTTATGAATCATAGCAGTCAAGCCTTGATCTCTGGCTTCTTTGAGTGCTCTGATCTCTGGCTCTGGAATCATCTCCCTCTAACTTCTGAGTATGGTTAGGTCAGACTCTCTCTGGAGCCATCTGGCATCCCCAACCTGCCTTATCTCTACTGGTATGATGATTCCACTCTTTCTCTCTGGTTCCTTGCCAACAGGAAAGACCATGCCCTTAAGGTGCACATACAACATTCTAATCCTGTTCTCCAAGAGCTTCACAAAGTCAAGCCTCTTGCCTAAGAACAACCACGTGATAACATGAGAAAACTGTATTGGTCCATCGCTGCTGCTGGAAAGCTACTTGGAAACTCAGCCCAGATGGAGAGCATCCTTTTTATGCCTGAGAAAAAAATCACTCTGAAATAAACAGCCTGTGTCAACCATACTGGAAATTGAATTCAAAATTCCCAATAAATGACTTTAGGGCCCCTGGCACTTATCAGGGTTTTAGCACTTTCTAGGCAATAAAGGATGATTCGCACAAAGTAATATCTTGCTTTCTTCCCTGCTCCTTGTTAAACGAAGTTTTAAGCGTTCGTAGTCTCCCCTAGCAAATACCCTGGAAATGAAAATCAGAAAGATCTTCACTAATAAACATATCAGCATTTACCTTTACTTCTGCATTACCTGGATCCACACCGACTCATTGGTGGGGCCTGTGGCCATCAGTTTCTCTAGGTCCCCTTTCCTGTCGTATTGGAAGATGGTCCCTGCCAGCTTGTAGTTCCCGTTCCACTGGATAATAAAACCTCCATTGAGGTAATACTTTTTGGGATCTTCACTCCTGATGGCCAAAAAGTTTCCAGCTCCCTCAACCTCCATTACCCGTATGTCCCTTGCTCCTTTTGGAATCAGCCCAATGTCAACATAACCTAAGGAGAGAAGACAGAATGATGAAAGAGGCACACCTGCTTGGCTGCACACACTCTGTTTCTGACTCATTATTCATCCCCACTGTTTAGTGCCCTTATCTTCCCCCTGGGTGGTTACTGGGATTAGCAGATATACTAGTCATGGGGAATTTTATTTATTTATTTATTTATTTATTTATTTATTTATTTATTTATTTATTTATTTTTAAAGATTTAGTTTATTTGAGAGAGAGAGAGAGAGAGAGAGAGAACAAGCAGTGGGAGGGGCAGGCAGAAGGAGAGGGAGAAGCAGACTCCTCGTGGAGCAGGAAGCCGGGTGTGGGGCTCCAACCCAGGACCCTGGGATCATGACCTGAGCCAAAGGCAGATGCTTAATGGACTGAGCCACCTAGGTGTCAGTCATGGGAATTTTATTTATTTTTATTTTTTTTATTGGAGTTCGATTTGCCAACATATAACACCCAGTGCTCAACCCGTCAAGTGCCCCCCTCAGTGCCCATCACCCAGTTATCCCAACCCCCCACCCACCTCCCTTCCCACCACCCCTTGTTCATTTCTCAGAGTTAGGAGTCTCATGTTCTGTAACCCTCTCTGATATTTCCCACTCATTTTCTCTCCTTTCCCCTATAATCCCTTTCACTATTTTTTTATATTTAGTCATGGGGAATTTTAAAGAGCTTGGGCAGGAGCAGAATTCCCAGGTGCTCTGTGACTTAGTACATACACAGTTTTGTGAGAAGAGATGAAATAAATGCAGATTAAACTCTGAAACATTTGTGGTTGATCCAGCATTGACTTTTCTGTGATTTTAAATTGAAGTTAAAAAACGTATAGCCCCTAATTAGCTCCCCATTAGCATTTCTGCTCCCCCATTTGTCGTGGCTATCAGATGAATCTTCAACATTGCACTGGATACACCCTTCTGCTCAGTTGTCCTCACTGCCTGCAAGTTAAAGATAGACTCTTAGAAATAATCTAATCATAGCTTAAATTCATTAAGAGAATTCCTGAGGGAATCTTGGATTGATTTGCCACCTGGTCCTCTTGAATATAGCTCATGATGAGAAACTTAGCTCTGAGCATAGCTTTTTATGTTGCTGGGCAATTCTATTCACTAGACAGGGTTTTTTTTTTTCTTATTTTTCTATGTTTTGATGAAATATGAACTTACATTTTATTTTTGTGAAAAAGCACCAGAGGGCATCCATTTAAAGATGATGATCAATTCTAGCTATAGACCTATTCTTATTTATTGGTTGTCATGGTAGGAGACATACTGGGGAGAAAAGGAATTAACACATAATGGTTTCTTCCCTTTGGCAGGCTCCACACTAAGCATTTTATGCATTTATCCTATTTGGGCTTCTTAAGAATCATCACCTTATAAATGTGATACACTGGAAAGAACATGGACTTCGGGGATGGCATGAGAAAATGCCAGACATGGGAGTCAGAACACTTGAATCTTAGTTTTTGCATCACCTTGAATGAGCTATATGGTGTTCACTGACTTATTTAACTTCTTTAAATGTCATCTGCACAATGAAGGGGCTCCAACCAGATGATGTCTGACAGCCCTCACAACTCTGATATTCAATTATTTTTCCCTTTTCTAAGCAAAACATTCTTTGTTCTTTTAACCTTTCTATATAAATGCTGGTTTTAAGATCCTGATAATCCTGCTCATTTTGCAGCGGATGGACACTAGGTTTTTCAGCCACAAGCAAACCTTCATCTCTGTGACCTGGGAGGGCCTTGACTGTTTTCTCTCCCTCAGACATGAGAGTAGCAGGGGTCCTGGGAGCTAAAATCCTAGGACTGGTCAGCAGGTATGATTTGCTCAGATCCTCAGGCCACAACCCTAGCTCCATTTTTCAAACTGGCATCTCCCATCCAGCAAGACCAAAATGCAGGTCTTGTAGTACTTGATTAAATTCCATTTGGCTCTCACAATACTTACCTGAAATAGTTGATTAAAACTACAAAAATTTTTTAAAGATTATTTATTTATTTATTTATTTAGAAGAGAGAGAGCAAGAGAGAGAGAGAGAGAGAATGTGATCAGGGAGGGGCAGAGGGAGAGGGAAAGAGACTCTGAAGAAGGATCTGTGCTGAGCATGGAGCCAGACATAGGGCTCAAGCTCACAACTGTGAGATCATGACCTGAATTGAAATCAAGAGTTGGACACTCAACTGACTGTGCCACCCAGGTGCCCTAACACTGTAGATTCATAACTAGCTCAGGGAAAATATTTATCATGTGTAATTGAGGCTAATGCTATTTATTGAAATGCCTTTGGAGCATCTTGATCTGTAGCCCCTTCTGACTTGGGATGTCATATGCCTTCTCAGACAAGAACTCATGCAGAAAAATCAATTGGCATCAAATATTGTGGTGACCACCTTATCTCCCTTGTTTACAAAGAATAAAACAACCCCTCCCTCAAAAAAACAAAAGCAAAGAGAACTAGATGGGGAAAAAAAACCCAAAAACGAAGAGTGTGCTTTTTATCTTTCACTTAAGAGAGAAAATCCAAAATCAGAAATATTTAACGCGGTGGACTCTGCCAAATTCAAAGGGGAGACACATTAAATTTAAATAAATTTAAAATAAAAGCTTTCAGTGAATATTAAGTGCTGCTTCTGAACAGTTTACAGACAGAAGATATAAACTGAGACAGATCTAGCGATGAGCAAAAGTAATGCACATTTGTAACACATATTTGCAAAAGAGTATCTAGGGAAAAGCCAAAATATAAAATTACGGTAATTTTGAGTTAAAAAGAACCACAATATACCCACCAGACTCCTTTGCATGTGACAAAAAAGCCCATACTTGAGAATAAAATGAAAAGTAAAAATTTCAATTTTCCTTCATCTCCAGTCTCATGTCCCAAAGACAATTACAGTGAACAGTTTATTGGATTCTTTTTCAAAATCTTTGTTTGCATGTATAAGCACATATACACATAATTTTTTAACAAGTGGGATCATGGTACATGAACTATTCCAACTATCACTTTTTATTTTTATTTTTTATTTTTTTCCAACCATCACTTTTAAAATTTAATATACTTTACATATCTTTTTGTATTTTTGAGCATTTCAACAACTGCAAAAACAGAAAGTTCATTTACTTAACCCATCTGCTATTAATGGGCATTTAATTGGAAATGAATGGCTACAAACTTTTCTGTTTACCAAATGAGAAAACTGGGTTCCATCTATGCCACCATCACACATCTAGGTGGGAAGTACATATGCCTATAACTAGGGTTTGCTAATCAACTCTTAAAATAGCATTTTTAATTTTAAAAAAATGTGATTGGTAGAAAGGGCTTTAAAAAATCCTCCAGAGTATCTTATCCTCAAGGGTCTTCTTTATAGAAAGGAGAATCTTATTAAAAAGTAAGGGTAGAAGGATGCCTGGGTGGCTCAGTGGTGGAGTGTCTGCCTTTGGCTCAGGCTGTGATCCTGGGGTCCTGGGATCGAATCCCACATCAAGCTCCCCGCGGGGAGCCTGTTGCTCCCTCTGCCTATGTCTCTGCCTCTCTCTGTGTGTCTCTCATGAATAAATAAATAATTTTTTTTAAAAGGAAGGGTGGAAAGTTATTGAGACATTTATTCTGTATCAAAGGAAGGCTACCAGGATTGGTAAGACCATGTCTAAAGTGTTAAGAATGGTGAATTTTGCATTCAGAAAATCACTTCTCTCCCAGTTCCCTGGTAAACGTCAGTCATTTGCACCAGTAGTGGGGCAATTCTGGAAAAATTAGGGGGGAAGTAGCAAAATGTAATCTTGACCTCAAAGAAGGAGTCTCTGGACCCATGGAGCCTCACCTGGAGAAACCATCCTGTTACTGAGTCCTGAGCCCCTTGAGGTAAAAGAATACTCAGGGCCTCTGAGGATGGAGCAGAAAACTGGCCTCACTTCTGAAGCCATTATCATAAGAGCTACAATAGGTTATTGCTGCTAAAGTGTATCTTATCCAACTACTCTTTGTAATTCACAAAAAGGATTTACCCAGTAGCATATTTGGTTTCCAATCTGTCACTTCTAATAAAAATGTGCTCCTAAAGAGGTCATACTATTAACCCCAATTTATCTACACGACCAGCTCATCTTTAAAAAAGATTTATGCTGTCAGTTTGCAGCAGACAAAACAATCCTCACTGTAGGCCCAAATCTGTTGGTTTCACATGAAGAGGCTCCTGGGAAATGCCAGTCCACTTCTTGATGCCTGCCTTGACAGTAATGACAGGTCAATGTCAAGTTCAGGTAAAACCCTACATTTGACCCGCTCCCAAATCAGAGTGAGGAGGAAATACATACACACAAGTGTGCTTGGCAGATCTTTGGAGAAGTCGAATTGCTCTATCCTAGATTGAGTTTCAGCTTTAATTATTTCAAAAAATGTGTTGTAGGGGCACTGGAACCTTGGAACACACCATAAGCAACTAAAAACCTTTTGCTAGAAGTCAGTGGAAAGGAAACATAGAAGAGAGAACAGATGTTGACCCTAAATGCTTCTGGGACAAAGGGTGGCAGCCCTGAGCTCCCTTGATATGAAAACTGTCAAGTAGAGTATCCAGTCATTCTCTTTCTTCCCATTCCTTCTAGCCTGGGATTTTCTAGGAAACATGATCTAGGACAGTCTCCAAGTAAGGTGATACTCTGGTTTCAAGGAAGCCACATTCCTTCTTTTTATTATGCATTTACTTTTGCCTTGGATTTTCTCTGAAATGTTTTCTTATAAGATTCTCATCCTGGGACACCTGGGTGGCTCAGTGGTTGAGTGTCTGCCTTTGGCTCAGGTCGTGATCCTTGGGTCCTGGTATCGAGGCCTGCATCAGGCTCCCCAGAGGGAGCCTGCTTCTCCCTCTGCCTGTGTCTCTGCCTCTCTCTCTGTGTCTCTCATGAATAAATAAATAAAATATTTTTAAAAAAATTCTCATCCTATCTATGTGGACTCAGTTCCTGTCACCAGGCTCCCCTGTCCCAGGCAGTTGTGTATGTTGTTGGCAAACCAGTGTTCTATGACACTGACCTTCTCATGTCATTCACCCACCTAAAATCATAGAGTGGACACTATTCTCCCTTAAGCCAACAGCAAACAAACTGAATCTTGCCGTATAGCATAGAAGCAACTGTGAATCATGAAGCCATGTCATTTGTTCCTAGAAGCGTCTCTTCCTTCTCACTGTCCAGACTTGTGTCTCAACCTTACATACTGCTGCCACAGATCCCAACATGTGTTGTGAGGTGTTCTTGATGGGTTCCTTTCATTCATGAGCTTCCTCAGTTTGTCACAGAGACTAAATGGCCCCAAGAAAAAAGTCCAGAATCTGCCTCATTAATCAATTAAGACAGCAATCTTAACATAACTTGAAATTGGTGTCAATTCCTAACTCTAGGTGAACTGAATCCAACCAAAAAGATCAGTGGCAGAGACTAGGGAGCTATAGGTGGAAGAATGAAACCTGTAAACACACAGGCTCATGAAAGTGGATGGGATCTGGGTGGTCACGTTCCACCATAATTCCAGGTGGTTGCTTCTTTCACCACATTCCAGGAATCTCCTAAAGATGTGGATACTGGAGGCAAGTGTTTCTAGAAGAAACTTTCTGTGTCCTTCCTCTGTTTTCTAGACTGTGGAATTTTTTTCAACATACTTAATTGTGAAAATGAAATTGTGATGTATATCAGAGGAAACTGAATTTAAATATTATGCCAAAAGAGTTGCCATAACTCTATTATATGCATCAAATGCACTAAACAGATGTGCAAATGTATTTAATATATATTTAATAACATCTAATAAGATGAATTTTGTATGGTAACTGTTGTAGTTCCATAAAAGGAGTTTAAACTAGAAGTCTGAGCACATCCTGGCTAAGATTAAATAAAGGAAGCAGGAACCAAGGCTGGAGGTTTGGTCACTGAGTTAAGTGACACAATCACCTGTATGAGAGTTCCAGGACACTCAGAGAATAAGGTCCCTTGTT
Source organism: Canis aureus (assembly GCF_053574225.1). Taxonomy (NCBI): domain Eukaryota; kingdom Metazoa; phylum Chordata; class Mammalia; order Carnivora; family Canidae; genus Canis; species Canis aureus. Next base: position 75,993,027 of record NC_135614.1, on the reverse strand, counting down.
CCCAGTGACAGAGGAAAGCAGCCAGTGTGAGCAAGACCAGGAGCTGGTTTAGTGGTCACTGGGTCTGCCATTAGTCAAGTCTAGTGACATTGGCAAGACCAGAAGGGTCCAGAGTGGTGGTTTTAGGAAGTCAGTGAATTAGTCCAAGATACTAAAAACTGTCAGGTCTTAATGTTTAAGACCAAGGTAGGTGAGTCATACAGAATCTAGGAAATTATACAACAGGGGGAAAAAAAAACCAACCTAAGGAACTATATGACAATGGGTCAGCATTCTAGGCCAAAGGGAAGGGACTATAAGAGTTTGGGACGAAGGTCAAGGTTCTGGGTAACTAGCCCAGGGCGCCCTTGCAAGAACAGAGCTTAATGCTCTACCAACTTCTTCCTGAACCAGGCTCCTTATTTAAGTTCTGCCTAAGGGCCAAGTGGCAGAGTGTGGCCCAATCCTGTTACCTGGATGGCGTGAGGCAGAGACAGCAATGGAAAGAGAGTTGTTGTCTTATTTGTCATTCTATCCCCCTGCCAAGCACACAATAGGTACTTAATGTTTCTCAGGTAATAGAGTAAATGAATAAATGAATGAGCTGATGATATCTGTACACAGCTCACTGTATTCTGGATCTAGATTCTTTAATTCCAGACACTTCTACAGTAACCATGGCACTATACCAAGACAGCAATTCTTTTTTCTTTTATCTTTCTCTAAGAGAGGAAATGGAAGCTATTCTGGAGCATCTACAAGAAAGTGGGCCTTATGTTCCCCAAATATGACACTGACTAGAAGGCATGATGCTGCCATCTGGCACACACTGTCAAATCTACTACATGAGTTCCCCCTTGCAGAGATAGACAGGGACTTAGTTGTTGGGACAGCCAAAGAAGGCCATGGATAAAGACATCTTCTCCTGAAGACTGTGCCCAACTTTAACACTTAGATATCAACAAACATATCACCAGCTCGAAGGCTAAGGGCAAGGAGAAGATAAATACCAGAGAGGGTTGAAAGGGGCCTCAGAAATGGTGGTCCAAATGGGTGACTTTCCCACAGTCAATGGTAACCTAGATCAGCACCTAGTCTCTTGCCTCTCAGTCTATTTTAATTCCACATCATTCATCATTTTCTCTCTTTCTTAGGAGCACTCACAACAAAACAAAACAAAACAAAACAAAACACCACCACCACCACATACACACAAACAAACAAACAAACAAACAAAACAAAAAACAGAAAAAAGGACTTGGCCAACATTTCAGGCTTCCCTAGTCAAAGGCAACAGCAGCCAGAGAGGAGGAGAAGCTGGGTCTCACTACCATGTGCGTCTCTAAGGCAGACTTCTCCACCTATACTTTTGTTTTAAATCACTGTGTTAAAAGAAAGCTACAAGCCAGAGTAAAGCAGGAAGGGAGGAGAACACAGGCAGACACATGGATCAGTTAGGCCATGAAAGGTTTGAAAGACTTGGATTCTTCAGGGTGACTGCATATTCCCGTTATTTCCTAGTCTCGGATACAACCTTGCCTCAAGTGCTAGTTGTACCAGTTGCTCAAGTTCATTGTTTTCCTGGTGTTTTCTGATGGTTGCTAACTCTCCCAGGAAAGGAGACATTGGGTTTTCTCTCAAGGTCGTGGTTGTGATAACAAAGCTCTGACGCCTGAGTGCTGGGATAACGAAGCTATTTCCAGTCACAGCCCCCATGTAACTCACTGCAGAAATGTCCTTGCTCTGAGAGTTGTCCTCCATGAGGGCTCCCCGCATGTCACAAGTTCTTGAAGGCAAATGTGATGCCTTGACCAGGGAGATCAAGCCAATCACTGCCACCCACCAAAGAAACCATGGTTCTTTTAAAAAATTTTTTAAGAAACCACAGTTCTGGGTGGAGAGAAAAGGAGAAAAGAATAATTCGGGATATGCATAAGGGAAAAACTCTGAGCTTTATGTCTTTGGGTCAGAATCAGAAAGTGACCAAAGCCCGGCATTATAATATTGAGTTTACATTACAATCACAATATTGTACCAATTCATGTTAAAAAACCAAACAAACAAACAAACAAACCAGAGCTATAACACTACAGCTGAACCAGGCAGCATATCACAAAGGAAAAATACTCAATATTCCATCGACATAACTGTAAAACAGTTAATGATTTATCTCCTTTATTGTCAAGGAGATATGGACTCAACCTTAAAAAAACTCTTTTCATTTGAATTTATATGAGCGCTTATTGAATACCTCTTTACATAGAAATTATGTTTGTTGACTTGGGGTTCAGCAGGGTGATGACAGAGCCTAAAAGACAATTCATCTTTCGGTTTATAACCGCACTAGAGAGAAAGAATTCAATGCAAGGAGAAGCAAGGAGCACGTAAATACACACAGAAAACAACTAACTATGCCTTGGCTGTCTTCAGAAAGAGGATGTTAAGTTCTCTCTTTTGACTTTGGCCTTGGTATTCATCAATCTACCCAGTGCAATCTCACTCCATTTCTCATATTTTTGCATTACTTCTTGGTTTCATTCCCATGGTGGAGTGGCGGCAGCCAGGGTCTTTATGATGTATCTAGCTTTATTAGGCAGGCTGCAAAGGTGGGATTTGCCTGGTAGGTGTGAGGAACACAGATGACCCAGATGGGTGTTAACAGAGTCCAGAGTGAGATCTGGCTGGATTTCCCCACTGTGCTGGGGGTAGCAGTGCCAGAGGGCTTTGAGGCTCTCAGGATACATAGAGTCTACAGTTGACACCCCTCCCTGGGTGCAAGAGCCACCAGAAGCCCTCTGGGAAGCAAATGGGAGAGGGGAACCAAAGGCACAAGGGATGCCAAATGCTCAGTGGTGGGCACGTGGCCAGAGGTATCAAGGTCTCTAAGGCAGGTGTGGAGGTGGGAGGAAGCTCAAGATGCTTCTGGCCTTTTTCCTCACTCTCAAAAAACAAGAGTACAGTTAAGAACCCAGAACTACTTAATGTGAGACAAGATTCCATCAAAATCCTAGAGAAGAACACAGGCAACACCCTTTTTGAACTCGGCCATAGTAACTTCTTGCAAGATACATCCACGAAGGCAAAAGAAACAAAAGCAAAAATGAACTATTGGGACTTCATCAAGATAAGAAGCTTTTGCACAGCAAAGGATACAGTCAACAAAACTAAAAGACAACCTACAGAATGGGAGAAGATATTTGCAAATGACATATCAGATAAAGGGCTAGTTTCCAAGATCTATAAAGAACTTATTAAACTCAACACCAAAGAAACAAACAATCCAATCATGAAATGGGCAAAAGACATGAACAGAAATCTCACAGAGGAAGACATAGACATGGCCAACATGCACATGAGAAAATGCTCTGCATCACTTGCCATCAGGGAAATACAAATCAAAACCACAATGAGATCCCACCTCACACCAGTGAGAATGGGGAAAATTAACAAGGCAGGAAACCACAAATGTTGGAGAGGATGCGGAGAAAAGGGAACCCTCCTACACTGTTGGTGGGAATGTGAACTGGTGCAGCCACTCTGGAAAACTGTGTGGAGGTTCCTCAAACAGTTAAAAATATACCTGCCCTACGACCCAGCAATTGCACTGTTGGGGATTTACCCCAAAGATACAAATGCAATGAAACGCCGGGACACCTGCACCCCGATGTTTCTAGCAGCAATGGCCACGATAGCCAAACTGTGGAAGGAGCCTCGGTGTCCATCGAAAGATGAATGGATAAAGAAGATGTGGTTTATGTATACAATGGAATATTACTCAGCTATTAGAAATGACAAATACCCACCATTTGCTTCAACGTGGATGGAACTGGAGGGTATTATGCTGAGTGAAGTAAGTCAGTCGGAGAAGGACAAACATTATATGTTCTCATTCATTTGGGGAATATAAATAATAGTGAAAGGGAATATAAGGGAAGGGAGAAGAAATGTGTGGGAAATATCAGAAAGGGAGACAGAACGTAAAGACTGCTAACTCTGGGAAACGAACTAGGGGTGGTAGAAGGGGAGGAGGGCGGGGGTTGGGAGTGAATGGGTGACGGGCACTGGGTGTTATTCTGTATGTTAGTAAATTGAACACCAATAAAAAATAAATTAAAAAAAAAAAAAAAAGAACCCAGAACTAAAGACCAATTTCCTGAGGGCTTAGTTAAAAGGTTAAGTGGTGGACATTCAAGAATGAAAACTCTGCTTTTCAAAGGAGTTACCATAATGAAAGGAGCATAACATATCTGAGGCCAAAGACATGAACCCCAAAGATAAACAAATAATACAGAGATTAAATGTAGAAATGATTTTAAAGGTGATTTTATAATTAAGTAAATAAGGTCACAGCTAAATAATGGAAAATATTTACATAGCAACTTTAAAAGAGTGAATAAATATCAGCTAACATAGGATGCTTGATCATAAGCTTAAGATGCACCGAGTTATCATTTCAATCCTAATAAGTAATGCAAAGGATACGTTTCATGCACAGTAAAGTCATCAAATAGATAGACATAAAGTATAATCCTTCAGTGACAATTCTAAAGGGCAAGATAAGCATATCACTTTACAATTTAACCTTATTAATTCAGTAGTTGAAGATCAAAAAATAGAGATGAAATTAAATAAATTCAGGTCATCCACTGGTAGGTGTCCCAGGAACAAACAGGGCACTTAATCAATGTGCCTGACATTCGAGGGCATACTTAGTAACTTCATCCCGGGTGGGGAGTGTGTCTAAAAGAGAGGACTGGCTTTTGGAACCCAGGAAAAGGGTGGTCCACTCTATCTGGGAGTCCCTGTCACTTCCTGATTTCTAGGATCTCTTGACCCACAAATAAAATCTCGGTTCCTGAATTCTTGTCTTTCTTGTAGTTCTGGGGGTGCCTAAACTATGATACTCTGAGTTGTCTTCATCATCTCTGCACCTAATTTAGCCTCCTCCCAAGACCCCTTCGCCTATCGATCACTGCTGGTGCCTTGAAGACAAATGTGCAGGTAAAATCATGGCTGATTTGGGGTCAGGGTGGGCTCTTCATTCCCGAGGATTATTAGTAGCCTGGAGCTACACAAAGAAAAAGCCCTGTGGGAGGTCATCATGGGAAAGGAACAACAAAGCATGGGTCAGGGGGGGACGTCAGGTGGCAGCGGCCACTGGAGCACTATAGGGCACCAGGGGTGGGACCCCTTATAGGGAGAGATAGGAAGAAGGGCAACCTGAAGCGACCTTGCCTTGCCTCTCTTTTGTCCTTGGAGGTACACTCGGGGCCTTCTGCCTCGAAGCCCATGGCTGGCTTCTCTGTCTCTCTTTTAGAGCCTGTGCTGGGTCTGCACCCTTCCTGGCCAACTTTTGATCTGTTTCCCCCAGTTCGGGTCCATTCCTATGCCACTGGCCTCAGCCCTGGATGCTCTCCCGGGGATCACACTCATTCCCGCTCCTGGGGACAGCCCCCAGGTCATTTAGGTCCCTGTGCAGTGTGAGGCCTCCTGTAAGTGCCTGGCAATCAGCCCTTCCCTGAAGCTGTCAAGGGGTCTGACCCATTTGTCCTGAAGGCTACATCCACGTCGAGTTCTTTGAAAGTTACAATCTGTTGTAAGAAGTAGCCATCAATCTTGCCCTCCATTCTCAGTCCCCTGCCACTTCAATTATTTGTTTGTTACCAGATCCTTCTTTCTGTTTAAACATCTTCTTCACAGTCTGGCAGGCCGAGCCGTCCCCCAGGCACACACCGCAGCGATCCTCCGTGGCGTTGGAGCCAATCTCATAGTCACAGCCGACCATCTGTGGGGGAAAGAGGCTGAGGGTGACTGTCACAGCCGGGGGACACCGCACCTGCCTTGGACATCTGCCTTCCCCTCTCCCCCCTCGCTCTTGATGGGATCGATGCTGGGGACAGACATGGGAACAAACAGTTCCTTGTCCTGGGGGCAGCCAGAGGAGTAACTGAAGCATCCACTGATGGTAAACGAAATACTTGGTTAGGGGGGAAAGAGGCACACACTGGGCAGGTCTCCCAATTTCCCCGGAGCCACAGGTAGACTTGAAGGCCGTTCCATAGATTTGACATTGAAAATGTCTTGGGATCAGAGTTGCTGCAGCAGTAAATCCCTTTCTGGTGTGCAAACCTCATGTCCCCTCCTCTCTGATGAGAGTTCCCAGGGTACAGTTACTCCCCCTATAATGTGGTTGTTCGACCCCTTTACATTCCTCACTGGGGTGACCTCTGCTTCCCTCTGCGCCAGCAGGTGAACCAGCAGCCATGGACAAAGAGCTGGCTCAATGCTGGGACTCCTTCAGGGCCAGGAGGGTGAACTCTGACCTACAGACCATCATCAGATGCTCTGGAGCCTCCTGGGACCCCAGCCCCACTGCCCTTCACCCATAGCTGTACCCCAGCCATCGCACATTTTCTCCTGTGAGTGGAGACTGACTCTGCCCCCTGCTCTGGACTGGATCCTTCCCCAGGGCTCTGCCCATCGGCCCTTCCCCATCACCGTCTTTCTCTCTCCATGGATCCTTCTCTTCAGCCAAGTCTCTCCCACCCTAAAATCCCCATGCTGGAAAAGGGGAGCAACTATACTGGGGGGTGTTCAGTAGCATCAGATGCCAAAAAGTCATGACACTTAGACAGAAAGCCATGAAACACAGAGGCCTCCCCTGAATGTCTTTGTTGCGTGGTCTCTAGCAAAAGAGAGAGGGAACCTGTACCAGATTCTGCTAGTCAGACTTCTCTGTCTACAAAGAATTGTGCCTTTGTAGGTTTTTTTTCTCCATCAAAGACAATTCCCTTCCTTATTTTATTATTTATTTATTTAAGTCTTTATTTTAATTCCAGTAGCATTAACACACAGTGTCCTATTAGTTTCAGGTGTACAACATAGAGGTCGGGCACCTCCATATATCAGCCGGTGCGCATCCCATTTCCTTTCCTATTTTAAAGCCAACTCAAATCAACTGAAAGAAAGAACAGCTTGGGTTTTTAAACATGCCTCCCTCCATCAGCCAAACAGAGAATTAATGGCCAGGGACAGAAAATACCTCCATTCCTCAAACTAACTGTCTCTTCAGGTCCAAGGATTGTGCTACTGGACCCAATTGGGTCAATAAAGTACTAAGAGATTTAGAAAAAAAAAAAAAAAGAAACTGTCTGGATGTGTATTTCGTGGTCATGAGGAAATGTCAACCCTTCACAAGTGATGTGTTTACATCCAGTGTGAGGTTACTCTAATAAAGCTGATCGTTATAAATCATACTCCCAGAGACTTTCATTCCTTTGCTGATTTGGGATGAGCCAGGAGATCAACACTGAGATACAGTAATTTTAAAGTGTTTTTAAAAAATCTCTACTGGAAGAGGATAGAAAAAAATGTGAAGAATAACAGGAAAACAAATACCTTGAGCATATCTCTCTTTTCCAGCAACCAGCCTGCAACCAGCCCCTTCCCTGAAGCTGCTGGAGGTGGGGGTAGGGGGAGGGAGACACAGCATATTCATGTCCCAAAGCATACGTTCCACAGCATATTCGATGGGTTCTTATAGAAACCACACCCTAATGCTTCTTCCATTGGCTGCACTCAGCACAACCAACACTGAATTAAGTGTCTAACACAAGGCCTAGGAAGACACAAGCCAGTCTTCCTTGCTGCATATAAAACATAAGGGCTCTTGGGGAAAACTAAACAGATGTCACTATGCTTTTTCATGCCATGTGCTCTGGCAAGAGGGCCCACAACAAAATTGTCTTTCTGCCTTTGGCAGAATCAGAGGTGACTCTCCTGCTGCTACCAAATGTGGACAATGGCTCCAGCAAGGGTGTCTTTTGATGTGACTCCTACCATGCCAGACAGCCATTCCAATGAGCAACATTAAAAAAAAAAAAAAAAAAAAGAAAGAAAAAAGAAAAGAAAAAGAAAGAAGAGAAAGAAAATCATTTAAATTTCCCATTACATAATTTCTTTAAAAAACAGCTTTTTGAGGTATAGCAGATACCTAAAATACTGTATACATTTAATGTAAACAACTTGATTGAGTTTGGATTTACACAAATACCTTTGAAACCATCACTATAATCAAGGTAGTAGTCATATCCATCCCCTTCAAAAGTTTCCTGTGACTCTGTGTGTGTGTGTGTTAAAAACATTTAATGGGGATCCCTGGGTGGCGCAGCGGTTTAGCGCCTGCCTTTGGCCCAGGGCGCGATCCTGGAGACCCGGGATCGAATCCCACATCGGGCTCCCGGTGCATGGAGCCTGCTTCTCCCTCTGCCTATGTCTCTGCCTCTCTCTCTCTCTCTCTGTGACTATCATAAATAAATAAAAAATTTTTAAAAAAACATTTAATGGCGGATTTACGCTTTCAACAAATTTTTAAGTGCACAATACAGCATGTTAACCATAGGCACCATATACACAGGATGTCTAGGACTTTGCATCTTGCATAACTGAAACCTTGTACACATTGAACAACAAATCTCCATGGTTCCCTCTCCTCAGCCCTTGGCATTCCCAGCTTTAGTCTTAGCTTTTATGAGTCTATTTTAGATTCTCACATAAGTGGAATCATGTGGCATTTGTTCTTCTGTGATGGGCTTGTTTCACTTAGCATAATATCCTCCAGGCTCATCCCTAATTGTCACAAATGGCAGGATTTCTCTTTTTTAAAAGCTGACTAATATTCTATAATATGTATACAACATGGTATACTACATTTTCTTTGTCCACTCATCTGTTGATGGACATTTGGATTGTTTTCATACCTTGGCTGTTGTAAATAATGCTGCAATGAACAATGAAAGATATTTCTTCAAGATCCTGATTTCAATTCTTTTGGCTATATACCCAGAAATCCCATGTTTGGGTCATACGGTAGCTCTATTTTTAATGTTTTGAGGAAATTTCCATACTGTTTTCTACAATAGTTGCACGATTGTACATTCCCACCAATAGTTCTACAGGCTCTGCATTTCTCCACATTTTCAACAACACTTATTTTATGTTTTTTGAAGACAGCCATCTTAACAGGTATGAGGGGATATCTTACTGAGGGTTTGATTTGTATTTCTCTGATGTTTAATGAGGTTAAGTACCCTTTCCTACACCATTTGTATGTCTTCTCTGGAGAAATATCTATTCAAGTTCTTCACTCATTCTTTTAATCAGGTTGTTTTTCTACCATTGCATTGTAAGGAGTTTCTTACACATTTTAGAGATTAACTTCTTGACATACATATGATATATATGGTTTGCAAATATTTTCTTTCATTCTGTAGGTTTTTTTTATTCTAATGATTATGTCCTCTCTGTCATAAGCTTATCATCAATTCTTAACCCTGTCATTTGGACTGAAGAGCACACTATCTTGAGTATTAGAGAATTCAGATTCCAGTCTTACATCCGGGCCTCCTGCTCTATTAGTGAATAAGTAATAAGTATTCTTAGCAATTCTCATATTTTGCTTATGAGTTAACACTGCTTTACTTTGTAAATTCTCAAATGACTGAGAAGAACTGAAATACCAACTGGCACCGAGACCCAATCCACCTGGAATGTCCTCACGGCTTTTTACCTGGGAGATTGTAAAGATGTCAATGCTCAGGCCCCAAATCCCAGAGGTTCTAAACCAACAGGTTTGAGATAGAGTCTAGACATCATTAGTTTTTAAAAGCTCTTCAGATGATTCAAATAGGCAGCCAGGCTGAGAACCACTGCTTTGGACAATGATGGGGCTGCCAAGGCCTGAATTAGCTAGATAAACCTCGTCCCACTCTGGAGAACAGATCTAACCTAAATACATATTAATGACTTTTGGCTTTTTGTAGCCATAGTGATAATTAGTAAAGGGTCTGAAAGAGAATTTTGCTTGAGCTCTTACAAATATAGAGTACAATTATGACTTGCTTTTAACTCACTCATTCCTGGGGATCGTCACATGGCCTATGCTTCGGTCACTCATGAAATAAGTCATAGACAACTTTGAGGTGATAAATGTATCTTTTCAGGGTGCTGAACAGTTATGGGCAGGAGCTTTCTATAACAGTAATTTAGTCTAGTGGAAAAAAATTATGATAAACATTTACAAAAGGAAATGAAATGCATTAGAAATTTATTGTGTGCTGGGTGGGGCTCTGTTAGGGGCTTAACACATATGTCTTTATTTAATCTTTTTTGACACCAACTAGGAAGATACAACAATATCCCAATTTTTTAAAAAAAGAAACTGAGTCTCAGCAAAATTTATAGAAGTATACAGTTGGTAAACAATGGTATTAAGTTCATATTCTAGAGCCTGAGCACTAAGCATTATGCTTTACTAACAGCTAATTAGAACTTTCTACAAAACTTTTCTTTCATTGATTACAAACACCTTTGCTTAAAACTGAGACTTATACCTGAGTGTTGGATTACAAAACTTGTTCATTAGTTCCTTGCAAACTAAACTGCGAGCACTGGAAAGGAATTCTTCAATGGTTGCACACATAAAAGCACGGACAAGTCAGATCTTAGCAATTTATAAAAAGGTAGAGTTGATTAACACAGTCAGTGTGGAAAACGTAAACATATATCAGAAGTCCTGGTTTAAAATACCTGGTTTTCATGTCATCTCTCTTCCTAAGAAGATCATGTTGGTAAACAATGGAGAATTATAAGTAAAAATGCTTTGCACAAAACACTATACAAACTATTATTAATTTCAACTTTATCTCAAGTTTAAGTACTCTATTGGCAAGTAACCAACGAATAATTTAATGTCACAGAAATAACCAGGGTCGTCTTTTCCTAATACTTCTTCCTTTAATTTGGTTCTTCTTCAATTTGACCCTGTTCTATACCTAAAATGATATCACAGAGGACATCAATTCCTCAAGAAAGAAAGACCACAGCAGGAGGGAAAGCATTCAATTCCAAACTGTGGATTCTGATCCACACTTAAAAGACCTGTCTCACAGATCACATATAAAAACCAGACCACGGGGATCCCTGGGTGGTACAGCGGTTTAGCGCCTGCCTTTGGCCCAGGGCGTGATCCTGGAGACCCGGGATCGAATCCCACGTCGGGCTCCCGGTGCATGGAGCCTGCTTCTCCCTCTGCCTATGTCTGCCCCTCTCTCTCTCTCTGTGTGTGACTATCATAAAAAAAAAAAAAAAAAACAAAAAAAAAAACAGACCACATGCCAATGTCATGAAAGCAAAAGCTTAGAACATCTGACTTCCTGAATTAATAAAAATCATGATTTTATAAAGTTGTAGATTAAGGAAACATACCCAATACCTTACATATGCCATTAATACAGACATTTCTGCTGTTGCCACCTTCAAAGCAAGGGGTACCATCAATGACAGCATCCAGCATTTTCTCGGAAAACTGGCCATCTATGGGTCGGCAGTAGAGCTCACAAGGATGTGCTAGAGTGAAAAAGAGACAAATCCTTGCAAGTTAGCTTTTTTAGCTTAGCACCCTTCCTGCAGGATTCTTTTGTTCATACTACCCCCCCAAAGGTAATTTATTCTGGACATTCCCATCTTTCACCTTTCTGTGACACATGCTGAAATGCATGGTTTTCTTTTCTTTTCTAGTTAAAGGGTTTTACAACAAATTAAATTGGGAAAATTGTTTTAAAATGCTATGCCCTTTGTTATAACAATGAGACCTTTCAATCACTTAACTGTGCTCATAAAAATATGGTGCAGAGCTCCTGGGGTTAGCCTAGAAAAGTAATAGCAACCAGTGCTGCAGGACTCCAGACAAGAATGGCACCTGACCACCATTTGATGCAAAGTAAGTAGACCTCTAGGGAAGGGTCAGTCCCCTCCCATGGGGCCAACTCTCCACCAAGACCACTGCCACTATCATGACCCCACCCTCAATGAATATTTTCTTTTATTCTCAAGTCCAAGAAGTCCTTGGACAGAGATTTACAAACACAGAGAAACAGCCTGATTTTTTGCTGAAGCTGAATGAAGCCAACGTCCTTACTATAATGGCCTAGCCCATCATGCTGTGTTCTACAATGAATACATTCTGGGGTTCAATTTTCTACTCCCTCGTGAATGAAGATAGAGTGATTTCCAGCACTGGAACTGCTCTAAAATTTACTTAATAAAATGTGTACCAATACATAGGTAATTACAGTAACCAGAAAGATATAAAACTTTAAAACACAAATTGCCTTAAAAATTTTAATAGGCGGGGATCTCTGGGTGGCTCAGTGGTTTAGCGCCTGCCTTTGGCCCAGGGCATGATCCTGGAATCCCGGGATCAAGTCCCGCATCTGGCTCCCAGCATGGAGCCTGCTTCTCCCTCTGCCTGTGTCTCTGCCTCTCTCTCTCTCTCTCTATCATGAATAAATAAATAAAATATTTTAAAAAAATTTTTAATAGGCAATACATGTATATAATAAGAATTCAAATAGTAATTATTTTCAAATAGTAATTTTCTTGTGAATGTTACATCTTTTTTTTTTTTTTTTAATTGAAAAACTTGACAATGCCTTTTTCAGAAAGGTCTTTCTTGGGGGGAATCTCTTTTGGATTTGTTTACTCAGGGGAAGTACTTGAGTTTCCTGGGGATGTGATCAGTTGAGCATTCAATGAGACAAGCCATAGGCCATGTGTCATGGACCCACCCAGTGTGGATGCTAATACAATATCCAGCTAATACAAAGCCAGAGAGCTCAACCCTAGGTAGCTACGCAAGAATGCATTGATCCATTTGGTAAATAAATAAAAGTATAAAACACAATATATGTAAGAGCAGAAGTTCTCAACAAACTTGAGATAAAGGTCAAAAGCATCTGTTTAAAGCTTAAAGGAGAAAGGTATAAGAACAAAGAAAGAATACTGACTTATTTTATATAAAGAGCTTTGGATAAGTTGTCTGAGAAAATGAACCAACTCAAGATGAGTTGGAGAGATCACAGCACAAAGTGCCAATGGAAAAGGGCCAGAAGACTCTGAGGACAAAGCAAGACTTAGGATTATTATAAATCTTTATTCCTGGCACTGTGACTAGCTCTGTTACTGCCTGAACTGGAACAAAAGCACTTAGAGGAAGCCATCTGGGCACAGCTCTCCTCTCCTAGAGATGGGATCATCCATCCCGGTGTGCTGAGTCTAGGAAAGCATCTCATGAAACATTGGGCTATTAAGTAGAAGGGTGGAGGCAGGGGAAACACTGTTAAATAAGACTTTGATTTGAGTTTTAGAATTTGGATTTAAGATTTTGTATATGTACACATAAAGCAAAAAGAGAAAGCAGCCCTGAATAATTCTGGAGCTTCTCTAAAGGAGCTGTTTCAGCCTGGGAGAGGCTAGGACTAGAGGTGCCTTGGGCGCAAAATTTAAGAGGGTGCTCACTCTCGTAGGGTTGTATAAATGGGTCCTCCTAGCAAGAAAATCCCCAACCAACGGCAAGTGTATTGAATTCCAGAATAGTGAGGTTCCAATGTCTGCCTTAGTTTTACTCCCTCTGAGCTTGTGCTATTTGACTCATCCCTGAAGAAAAAACTATCCAGAGACTTTCACTAGTCTTATTTATATAGTGAGTTAAGAGGAATTTTGCTTAATAAAATAATAGCCAATGCATCATTTACATACGCTTCCACATCCTGTTGTGCTTCATAGCAGTAATCTCTCATTTTGACAATCACAACCACCTATGGTGTTAGTTCTTTTATCACCACCATTTCATAGATAAGGCTAGAAAAATTAAGTTTTCCAAGCTCTCATAGCATGAGTGACAGAGCTAAACCTGGTGCTTTAGCTTATGGCCTATTCTACTAACCTCTAACCTACAAGCACAGAATTTTCCTTCACAAAAACTCTCTAAATTATCCTCTTTACGTTATTAGGCAATGCATTTATTTACAGATAGTATCTAAGGTACAAATTTGGTAGAATTCCAGCGGGACTCTATTTTAATTTTCTCTCATGGGACTTAAATATAGTGAGAATCACCAGCCTCTGGAGACATTTATTTCTACAGTGCATATAAAAGTCTTGGCTCCTGAAAGTCCAATATTTCCATGAGAAGTTACTTAAGCTTTCTGTGACTCAGTTTCCTCATCTGAAAACTGAGGATAATAATACCTACCTTGCAATGTAATCGATGACATTTAAAACAGAGAAGGTATGTTGAGCACTCAGCATGCTATCTAGTATACAGTAAGCGCTTGACAAATGGCAGTTATGATTGTTATTTTCACCTCCTCATCATGAACTCAATGAATTCTAGAGTTCTTGCAGTTGCCCCACCAGGCTATGCTTCTATCATTCCAATATTCTCCCATAGCAGCCAAAAGACACATGTTTTGGAATGTTGGTTCAGTTCTCCTTCCCACACAGACAAATTTTCCTGAAATAGCCTCTTCTCCTTCAGATTATTCCATCATGCCACTTCTAATCAGTGCCACCCTAAATTCATACTTTGTTTTACTATTTCCTAAATGACTTCGGTCTTGTCAGTTTAGCATAAAAAATTCTAGCTCCTGCTAGGTCAGCAAGTGGTTCCAGGATTTTCCTTCACAGTCACTCTGGACCTGGTTCAAAGATGTTCTCCTCATACAGTAACTACTGAGGTCCTCACAGCTCTACACTTTCAAGACTATGGATTTTACAAGCTCCTCAGCCAAACTGCAATATCCTCGAGGGCACTTTAGTTATCTGTGCCTTAACTGGCTACCGCCAGCCAGCTCAGCATGTGAAGGAGGAGCCATAATATGTGCTGTGGAGGACTCAACAGCACACCAGAGGGGAGGATAATCACAGTCTGGGGGATGGATGTGGCATTAGATCCATAAGGATTGGGTTCTCTGCCCCGATTCTTACCCTAGGCCTTCTCTGTCCCTAGTCTGCACAGAGGGACTTTTTGGAGAATAATATTAAAACCTCTAATGAGGCCTGGCATAGAGTGGCTGTTTAAATGTGGCAGTTACTACCATTAAGCCTTCCCAATGAATACCAGCAGGACCCTCCTTCTAGCAAAGGCTCTTAACCCATGTTTTCTAATTAACGGACATGACAGAGGTCAACACTGTTAGGGAGAAAATTGTGGACCGACTGGCAAAGAGATCATCTCCATCCTGAGAGGTCATCAACTCAGTCATAAAAATGAACCTTAACCCTAGTAATAGAAATCAAGGACATCCACTGCAGCAATTAAAGGCTTATCCAGAGAGAAAAGGACAGGTCTACTAAGTTGCATTTACATAATGTTGTTTAATATATTTACAGGCTCCCTATGCAGTCGTTATGAGGAATGAGGTAAAACAGTAACACTGGGACATTATGCTCCTGAATAAAGAAAGTTGTAGAATTGGCAAGGAATGATTTAATTTGTGTGCAAACTAAAACCTGCTATTTTTTTTTTAATTTTTTTTTTTGTTTATTTATGATAGTCACACACACAGAGAGAGGCAGAGACATAGACAGAGGGAGAAGCAGGCTCCATGCACCGGGAGCCTGACGTGGGATTCGATCCCGGATCTTCAGGATCGCGCCCTGGGCCAAAGGCAGGCGCCAAACCGCTGCGCCACCCAGGGATCCCTAAAACCTGCTATTAACATCGGTTGCCTCTAAGGAATAAGTTAAGCATGGTGGTATAAGAATTTATTTTTATTTCATTCTATTATGTAGACTTGCACGTTTTTCAAGGAAACATATATGCCTTTTAAAAATAATGTCTTGGCTGTCAAACAAGAATGCAGGAAAGGTCTCCTTTCTTCAGTGGTAATAACACACCTCCATGAAGAGAGGCCCTCATTTCAAGACTTCTTTTCATTTTGCTTGTGCAGTACAGGACTAATACATCCTTCAAGGTTAGACAGGCTAGCTGAAGTATACTTCACGTAAGAAACACACATTTCTACCAAATCTAAGCACAGTGGTCCATGGAGTCTTAGAAATAATTGAGTAAATAATCTTTGGGCAATAACAGTACACAGACCCGCAGCTTCCACTCTCCCAGAGCTTGAACACCTATGACCCATAGGGGTGCCTACGGCCAGAAAGAATCCCGGGCTTGAAAGCAGCAGCCTTTGTGAACAGAGGTTGAGAGTGATTTCAGCACTTTTCAAGCCTGGACCTGAAGGGCCATTTCCCATCCTCTCCTCTGGCCTTTGGCTTCCGTGGTGCTTTGAGTATGTCATTAGGTTGGCCCATGGCACAGGGTGTGTAGAAGGAGACAGGAATAGCAATACACGAAATACTCTTAGCTCTCCATGGTCATCATGGTAATCAGAGAGTCTGTCCCAACCTCATGGATTCCATAACATCCATAGAGTTGAGTATTTTCAATGTCTCAGATTTATTCATATGCCCTGACACATCCCTTTGGATCATTAGAATTTTTTTTCTTGACTTTTTAAGAGCTTTCAAATCCATTTATAATTCAGCTAAGGGAAGACTCTCAGACTCATTTACTGGTAAGCTCTCAGCCTCACACTGTCTGATTAATCCCCACAAGGGAAGCTTAGGTAACTGAATGAACCTCCTGAATCAAAGGTTGCATTTGCAATTCTGGTGAGATAGGATGGCTCAACATTTTCAGATAATGATTTTAAGAAGTGGTCATGAGAAGCCAAAGATAAAACTTGGTAAGAAGGATAAAAATTTCTTAGGTTAAGGAAACTTTTGGTGCATTTCACATTTTGTAAGTAGTTGCTACTTGAGTTCCACCATTTAAAAAAATCCAGTTTCTACACTCCATTTCCACACAGGGCTCCATGGGTATGAGCCTCATGCAGTCAGCCAGGGCCTCACATTTTATCCTTTTTTTAAGAGAGAAAGAGAGAGAGAGAGAGAGAGAGAAGTGGATAGCAGAAAGAGAGGGAGAGAGAGAATCCTCAGCAGGCTCCATGCCCAGAGCAGAGCTCAATAGGGGGCTAGATCTCACAACCCTGAGATCATGACTTGAGCCAAAACTCAAGAATCGGATGCCTAACCCACTGAGCGACCCAGGCACCCCTTGAAACTCTTAATTTATATTTGAGCTTGTGTTTTCTAAGTGAGGTCTGATGGGACAATGAAATGTGTACATGAGCAGAAGACATGGGTGATAAGCACATCTCCTGTTCCTTGCCAGATTTTAAGAAATAGTAAACCTTAAGCAAAAAGCAAACTTAAAATGTTTTGTTGTTGTAACAAGTAATATTTAACTTAAGAAAGAAACTCAGGGGCAGCCCCGGTGGCTCAGCGGTTTAGCGCTGCCTACAGCCAGGGATATGATCCTGGAGACCCGGGATCGAGTCCCATGTTGGGCTCCTGGCATGGAGCCTGCTTCTCCCTCTGCCTGTGTCTCTACCTCTACCTCTCTCTCTCTCTCTCGTGTATTCTCATGAATAAATAAATAAAATCTTAAAAAAAAGAAAGAAAGAAAGAAAGAAACTCAGTTTAATGATTAGGCTCAGATCAACTTGAGGGAAAAAACAAAAATATCTGAAAAGTCCTCACCAAAAACCCAACCAAAAATCAAATAATGGCTAAGACTCTGTAATTTTGGCTGGTCTAAACTGATATATTCTTTTACTTTCTGATATGGTAATATTATAATTCCCAAATATATCAAAATACATATAAGTTAAACAGAAGAAGGCATTAAAATTAATATATTCTTGCAAGAAGTTACTATGGCCGAGTTCAAAAAGGGTGTTGCCTGTGTTCTTCTCTAGGACTTTGATGGAATCTAACCACGGTGGTATAAAAACAAGAATAGAGGTAATTTTTAAAAAATAAATTAAGTCAGTTTAACCGATGTTTTAGGAAAGGCTAAGTGTAGTAATATTTTCTTTTTATTATATATTTTTATGTTCTGTCTTTTGATTAATATGTTTAAGAACTATGATACACATTTAGAATTACAACTTAAATTATTTAAGAAATATAATAATTTTGTCAAAATGCTTAAATGTTTAGAAAAAATTGGTTTTCAAAGATTCAGGACAGATCAGTTTAACAAAGCTAGCATTTGTCATAATGCAAACAGTTGTTGGGGCTCTTCTCCCCTCACTAGAATTCCTTGACAATGAGATTATCTTTTTAAAAATAGGAACATCATCTTAGGTAAAATACAAAATGCAATGCATTGTTGTTAAGGACACAAGCTTAGCCCAGTCTCTGTTTTACTGGTTAGCATTTAGGCTGCAGTCAGGCCTGGGCTAATTCCTCCTGGCTCTACTCTATAGTCTGAGTTTGAGCAAGCTGCTTAAATTCTCTACATCTCTTACTTAGGTCTGGAAAAATTGAGTCAAAACCCTAAATTCCCATTATCAGTTAAGAATTAGTTTCACTGCAAATAGCAGAAAATATTGCTTTCTTGTCTGAAATAGACAGGACTTTGTTTTGCCCTCAGGATAGGAAATTCAGAGGTAGGAGTTTAAAGCTATCCTCCTTCCAGTCTTCCAGCTCAGCCAGTCAGCATGGGGGGTCAGCTTCCTGGCTGCAGTGTGACTGCTGTACCCCTCCCCCCACCCCCACCCCCTCCCGCCCTGAAGCCCCCACCCTCCCATCTCCCCACCCTGGGAAGCAGGAGCAGGGAGGGTGGAATGTCAGAAAAGCAAGGGGGTGAGGGCCAGTTCTGTTGGTACCCATTAAAAACCCTTCAGAGGCACCTGGGTGGCTCAGCCAGTTAAGCATCAGACTCTTGATCTGTGCTCAGATCATGATGTCAGGGCTCTGTGCGTGCACTGGGCGTGAAGCCTACTTAGGATTCTCTCTCTCCCCCTGCCCCGCCCCCTAACTCTCTTTCCCTCTCCAAAAAACAAATAAACAACCCCCTCCAAAAAAAGAACAAAAAAACAAAAACAAAAAACAAAACCTCAAAAATCCTCCCAAAAGCCTTACCCATGGGGCCTCCATCTTTATATCTCTTTGGTCAGAATTGGATCTCCCAGGAATATGAGTTCCTGGGTCTTTTCATTTTTCCTTCTGTTATTGTAGAGGAAAGTGAGGGTGAAGAGGGTCAGGACTGGCTTTGGGGTGTCTGCAAACATCATCCTTATTATTCAGTCATTTCCTTTCTTGAAGCCACAGATTCCTAACCTGTCAACTGAGAGGCTCCTGGCTAGAAGATCGCCCAGGTTGCTCCGCACACTTACATTCTCTTTAAAGGCTGTTTTTATCACAACCTCAAATATTCCTGTAGTAAGCTCTGTGTGCACCACCCAGGCCCCCAGGTGTGGGACTTGGCTCTCCGGCACCTGGGAGCGCTGCCAGCACTAACCCCCAACTGTCACCTTGGCTTCAGACCCAAGGACACCCACTCCTTCCCTAGGTAGACCACAGCCAATGGCCAGTCCAGGTGGGGCATAAAGTACTGGCTCTCCCACTTCAACCTGGCAACTCTGAACGTCTGTGTCAGCGGCAGGGCTCCCTGGGGGGTGGGGTGGAGCCTTTGCTGAGTGTGCTCTGCAGCTCAGCTATCGCCCTGCACACCCCTCCTCCCTCCTCCTGCTCTTCTTCCACTCCCTGCCTGCTAGGGCCCAGCTCAGGGTCTGTTTCCCAGGGAACCCTAACTGCAACAATCCCTGAAAGGAATCGAATGTTCCTGAAGGATCCTATTCCAGGAGAAGCAGATGTGGTCTGACTCCACATTTGCTGGAAACCTCACTGGCGTCAAGTATTAACAGGGCTTAAATATCTGGAAGCAACAACTAAAAAATTCGCCTAAATGAATTTGGGCTAAATCGGGTGTTCTGAGAAAGATGAAAATCTAAAAAAGAGAGAGATTCCAGGAAAGCGATGACATTTGAGATCAGGCTCTGGTCATGTCCTCATAGAAGATGCAGGATATAAACACATTTCTATTAACACAGGCTAATAAAGTCCCATAAATCTACATAGATTGGTTTAAATCTGTATTTATATCTATCATTTATCTATCTACCAGCTTCTTAGTCAGATTTATGCTTCAATTCCAGCCCCAAGGTAAAAAATCCTGGACCTCGAATAAGTTATTGTCTGCTCTGAGACTAAGCTTCTTTATCTCCAAAGATACGGAGGGGAGAAGTGAGAAAATATAGAGTAGCATTCTTATATAGATACTGGCTTCAGAAAATGCAGTTGATCATTGCAGCTCTTCACACTGATGCCTACATGAAAGTTGTCGAGTAGAGTTTGGATAATTTTTGCTGTCAGGAGTGCTGGAAAAGAAAATGTCTATCTTGGAAAAAGGAAGTTGATCTAGACTAGTAGTTTTCAAATCTTTGAGGCAGAAGAATTATTTTTCTTCTTTCAAACAAGATCTTGCAAATAAAGCAGATCAAGTCAGGATTTTATTAAGCAAAATTTTGTAAGTTCAAGTATACGATGGTTAAAAATAAGTCAGTGGGATCTAAAGAAATTATTAAGATGAACAGAAATTCTGAAATCAAACTTATGGATGGCAGTTACAGACTTAGGCTGGCTGCAGCATTTAATTCTTTTCTGTGCGGTTTTTTGAAAAATCTTGACTCATTTTGGCAAACAGTTGCAAATAAGAACAGTTTAGAGCAACTCAACCTGTAATCTTAGGATATTTCTCAATTACACTGTGTTGATGGGAGACTTTTATTCTAAGGTCTGCACAAACCCAAATTAATTTGACTGTGTGAATTAGCGCATTGGTGGTCTTTGGTATGTTAAAACTTGATGTATAATATTTTTGAGTGTAAGCACTGTTCTTTATTGCACTTCTAAAGACTAGTTTAAAAATTTTTTTTTGAAAAATGAAATTAGAATCAAGCATTTTTGCAAGCCCTGGGATTCCATGGAACACAGTTTAAAAATGACAAGACTTGATGGAGTTTCTATGCTTATTGCAAATGCTTAAATCTATGATTCTTCTTCTGTCATTGGCTAGCTAGCACATCTGCCAAAGATCACTCACCAAGACACTTACTGCTGTCCACTGAATAGGTTGGAAACTTTGCTGTACATTTACTTTATTCTCTGGTGACTTTTTTTTTAATTTATTTATGATAGTCACACAGAGAGAGAGAGAGAGAGGCAGAGACATAGGCAGAGGGAGAAGCAGGCTCCATGCACCGGGAGCCCGACGTGGGATTCAATCCCGGGTCTCCAGGATCGTGCCCTGGGCCAAAGGCAGGTGCCAAACCGCTGCGCCACCCAGGGATCCCTCTCTGGTGACTTCTAATGGTAAGGCTGGGAGGGTAAAGCACTCAATGCCCAGCACAGAATAAGTGCTCCCTACGTAGCTGTTGACATGAACGACCTACTTCTTGCCACCACGGGTGCCCATCAACTAGGCAAACAACTCTGTAGGTTGGAGTTTAAGAAGGAAAATAAATCAGTGTGTTGGTCAAGGTAGTAGCTACTTGGATGAGCAGATAAGTCACTATGCTTCAATAATGGCATAGGAACCTGCAAGAAAGCCACCAGGATAGAGGATGGAGGCTTACAGTCCAGGTAGATAGTTCAGCAGATGGCACTCAGCCTAATTCCCTCCTATGGGTTACACAGACTCAGTATCAGTGACAGATGCAAAACAATCACTCTAAAGTGAGTGAAATTTATGTCCACTTTTAGACTCATTTCTTTAGCACCTATTGCTTTGCTATGCAATATGCAGGCATATGGCAAATGTTTTGTAAATAAATGAAGAGCCAAGCTAAATCAGATCTCCTTATTCTAAGTCCAGCTACTCGAGCTTTCAGAGCTCAGCACACACAAACCCCACCCTGCATCAGGCAGGAGGTGAACCCCTAGAAGGTTGCTGGACCCCCACACAAAGGTTGCTCATTTGGGGTCTCTAGTACTGCTGTTCCAAATAGTTCCAACAAAAGAGAGACTGTCCAAAATATAAAAATAGGTAGTACTAACTAGATATACCTTTCATCATTAGTTCGTGTATGTGTGTGTGTCCACATGAATATATACGTGAGTTCTGCTTTACTCAAACATCTGAATTAGGAGGCTGAATTGCCTCAATAACCAAATGACTCACTCTCATAGAACATGAATGATGCTCAACAGGGTGGGGGCAAGGAACAGACCCTGCCCATGCCAATCAAAAGCCATCAGGGTATTTCAGAGATCCCAAATGGCAAAGCCCTATTGGGTCTTGCTTTCAAAAGCAACTGACTGAATCATTCTTTAAACAGTCCAAACGTGTAATTTTCATTCCCACACTTCCTCTTGTGTTCTATCACACAGAAATTTCAGAAACTTAAAAAACATCAGGAAAAATTTGCTCATTCTTTACTGCCTTGACTCAAATCTCCTTAGCTCAGGAAAATCTTTTCTCTTTCATGCTCTACTTGAATAATAACACATTGCACAGATATTTTTTGATGCTAATCTGTACCTAATGGTTAATGATTCTTCTTCATGTTCAGGAGAGCAGGTGTAGCTGGTGTTGATACAGGGGAAGCATCATCAAAGCTGATACCCCATTCTCCAGCTCAGTTATGTCCCCATCCCTGATGTGTAACCTATAGATGCTTGATTTTACTTCTGACCCTTCTATTTATTTATTTATTTATTTATTTATTTATTTATGATAGTCACACACACAGAGAGAGAGAGAGAGGGGCAGAGACACAGGCAGAGGGAGAAGCAGGCTCCATGCACCTAGAGCCCGACGTGGGATTCGATCCCGGGTCTCCAGGATCGCGCCCTGGGCCAAAGGCAGGCGCCAAACCGCTGCGCCACCCAGGGATCCCACTTCTGACCCTTCTTATCCTGTCCTGTACGTACAAAATATTGTCATCTGGCCCAGAGCTGGCTCTCATTTATTTCTGATGAAGGTATTTATTTCTACCATCCTGTTTTATCTTGTGCTTTTGTCCTGTCTACTGGAATGACTGGTTTTATTTTGGATGCTTTCCTTTTCCCTTCTTCCAGTAGAAAGACTTCTCTTGCTTAACAATCATCAACACTTCCTCAGCAGTCTTCTGTGAACTTACTCCAAACCTACAATGACTTTCTCTGAACTTCTGCCAAAATTAAAGTCAGTCACACGCTCATCAAGGAGCACTTTCATGAGTAATCTGGTATGAATTCCTGGTTGCCCCCCGATGGCTTAGCTGCACCTCAGCACATCTGAAGTGAGCCATCATGTTGGACAAGCTTCTCTTTTACTTTCCACAGAACTCAGCACCGAGTTGGGTATATTCAGCCTTCAACATGTACTGATCAACCTAACCAGACCAACGTTTCTACTTTTTAAATATAAAACTCCTCCTGGAGCTATTCTCTCCCTGTGGAACTTTGCAGGGGATCCCAGACACCTTGCCATGGAAACGCTCTCCCATTATGGCTGTAGCCCGAGATCTGGAATCTTCTGTCACGGCTCCTTACCTGGATTAAAAACTGGAAACCAGCGGTAGAAGGCGTTCTTGTAGGGGACGGTGTCAAACTCACTGCACTGCATCTGCCGGAAGGTTGGTGTGTCTGGGCGGCAGGGGTGGACATTGCACAAGCGATAGCGCTTCCTTTCTCCGGTGCAGTACTTCCCTCCAAACTTTGGTCTATGCATGAAACACACATGTTCAGTTCATTTCCTTAAAGGCTACCATTTCTCCTTAAACATCCCTTGGCATCTGGTCATGCCTGTTCTTTGCCAAACCGCATCTTGCACTACCCTCAAAACTTGCCGTTTACATAAATTCTTCCAATTTCATATATTTTTTGGTTGTTGCTGCTGCCCACGGCCATTCAGTCCCAGGTCTATAGTTGCCTAATTTGAACCAGTGTGTGTGTATCTTTCTTACTTGTATATCTTCCTGGCCGCTCAAACTCAAAATATATGCTGAGATGGGATACATGATTTTCCCTCCAAAATCCGCTCCTTCTCTAATTCCCATTTAGCAAGTTAAAAGTGGTCAGATTTCAGAAGCCTCCATCCTTTGTCTTCCTTTGACCCCACTGTCCATCAGCTGCCCACTCATCAATCATGTCTTTGTAGAAGTGTCTTCCTCTTCAGTCTCACAATCACCAAATTAGTCTAATCCTTATCACTATTTCTGCCTTCCCTCTGTCCATCTTTTCCCTCATTCAATCTACTGTACACACATCTGGTTAATTTTTATGATGACCTTATTCTAGTTTCTTGTTTAAAAACCTTTCATGGCACCCAATGACCACAGAATCAAGTCCAGCCTCTGTGGTTTAACATTCAAGGCCCTCTTGATCCTGACTTCATGCATCCTAATAGCTACTTCCCATCTGCCCCCTCATTTGATACTTTTCCAGTGCTACAAGCTGACTTATTTACTATTTCTCTTCTGTGCCTCTGGCTTGACTTCCCCCCTCATAAGTCTCTATCTACATGCTATCAATGCTTTCAGGATCAAATAATGCTCTACCTCCATCATGAACTCTTCCTGGATTTTTGCCAGAAATAAACTCTTTCTCCCTTTTGTGATACCTGAAAGTACCTACTGTATGTACTTCCTATACTTATCACTCCAAAACATAGTTCACTGATGATCCAATCCAGCTTTAGTTCATCTATGGTCTCTAAGTCATACTTTGAGTGCAGAAGGCTCTTAATAAACATTCAATGAATAAATAAGTTAATCTTATTTTAGAATAATCCTTCCCAACTTTTTATTTCCTTTGTAATACATGCAAGGGCAATAACAACCTTCCTATTAGGATCAATTAGTCCCTCAAAAAGGGAGGAGGTAGGGCTCAGTCAGTGATTGACTGTCTGACTTTGACTCAGGTCATGATCCTGGGGTCCTGGGATTGAGTCCTACATCAGGCTCTCAGGAGGGAGCCTGTTTCTCCCACTGCGTATGTCTCTGCCTCTCTCTGTGTGTCTCATGAATAAATAAAATGTTTAAGAAGAAAAGGAGGAGGAAATATAGCAGAATGACTGTCACAGAAGAGGTGGAACTCTCTGTCCTTTAAAAAAGCCTCAGGTAATCTATGTCTTTTCTCTTGTCTCCACCTGGCTGCATCTGAAATCAGGGATTGTGTCTGCTATTGTAGTGCAGCATAATGGGGTCAAATAGCTTGGGGTTCGAATTCTGATTTACTTTGTATTATTAGTTGGATGATTTTGAACAAGTTATCTTAGTTCTCTGGGCCACGATTTTTTTCATTTGTGAGGTGTGCATAATAGTTCTTATCTTACAAGATGGGAGGACTGAATGAGAAAATGCACATGAAGATTTAGTAGAGTAGCTAACACAAGGAAGAGCTTAGTAAATGATAGCATTGTTAGATTATTGTAAAAAATCATCAACAAATATTTATGTACCCAATACCATGTGCTCAACATCATTTGCAGGGAGGACAGAGTCCAAAAAAAGGTCAACCTTCCCATAAAGCCAAGTTAGAGATTTTCATCCTACAGTTCCTCAACAAAGATGTCCCTTTCTGACAACCACAGATCACAGATCATCCTCCCAAGAGGCTCCAGACAGGTGATGGCTGAATGCAGAGCACTACAATAGGTCCCAGAGCAAATCACCTACATTTTATGATCTCTAAAATGCAAATCATATTTTTGATCACATTGAAATAAACCATAAAATGAAGATTTTCTGTAAAATATAAGAAATCCTTCTAATTTTTGGAGTCACAGAAATCTTCTATTTACACAAAAGCAACTTTTATCAGAGAGTAAGATTTAAAAACAATTTCATCCAAAGTCCTCTAATGTACTCTTACATGTGTGGCAAATGAGAAAAGATATCATAATAACTATTATATTATCTACCATTTACTGACAATTTAATGTAGTTGGTATTTTGTTAAACTCTTTATATATATTAACTTGCTCTTTAGGAAAAATTTATTATATACATTTATTAAATATATATTGTGTATGTGTACACATATACAGGTATGTACATATAGTAAAAAGTTAATAAAAAGGAGAAGTGATATTTGAAACTGAGATACTGAGGAGACTATAGTCACATTTATCATTTGTTTTTTTAAAAAAGTGATTCTTACACTTTAGTGCAGACTAATAAAAATCTAGGCAAGAGAAACTTAACATATTTTCTACTGACCAGAGGCATTATATGTACACTTGTTAAAAATTTTACTTAGGAACTCATATACCAGTAAATAATGAAGAATGTCATATATATATTTGGGGGTGTGCCTGAGTGGCTCAGTTGGGTAAGTGCCTGTCTTCTGCTTAGATCATGATCCCAGGATCCTGGAATTGGGTCCCACATTGGGACACCTGCTCAGTGGGGAGTCTGCTTCTCCCTCTCCCTGTGCCCCTCCCCCACTCATGTGCATGCTCACGCTCTCTAACAAAATCTTTTTATTTTTATTTATTTATTTTTTAATTTTTATTTATTTATGATAGTCACAGAGAGAGAGAGAGGCAGAGACACAGGCAGAGGGAGAAGCAGGCTCCATGCACCGGGAGCCCGACGTGGGATTCGATCCCGGATCTCCAGGATCGCGCCCTGGGCCAAAGGCAGGCGCCAAACCTCTGTGCCACCCAGGGATCCCACAAAATCTTTTTTAAAAAAGTCATATATATAAAAAGATTCATATATAATTGGAAAGCAAGGGAATTTAAATTTAATTCATATGTTGTATCATTATATAAATTTAAAATAATGAAAAACTTAAGCACTTTGATTAAAAAATTGAAAGTTTTGTGAAATAATTTATTTTTTAAACAAAAGATTTTTATTTATTTATTCACGAGAGACACACACACACAGCGAGAGAGAGAGAGAGAGAGTGAGACAGAGACACAGGCAGAGGGAGAAGCAGGTTCCATGCAGGGAGCCCCAATGTGGAACTTGATCCTGGGACTCCAGGATCATGCCCTGGGCCAAAGGCAGGTGCTAAACTGCTGAGCCACCCAGGGATCCCATGAAATAACTTCTATAGAACTTTTACATGGCTAACATGGAAGCTTAAGGTTCATAAAATCCTTATCTAAAACATTCAAAATAATTATCCTCAAAAATGTACTATTTTATTAGTTATTTAAGGGTAGAAAATTATTTTTTATAAAATTAAATGTTCATTATGATTGAAAGAAAGCTACAGTCTTATTACAAGATTAAGTATAAGTAATCTCTCACTGACAGAGTCATGTTATTTAGAAGGAGTTAACTGCATAGTCTCCGAAAAACTTTCACGTAGATTATACTCTTGAAAATTTGCTTATTTTCCCAAAAAAATGGAATCGGCTTACTTATCCAAGTTCTAGTAAGAATCCAGTGCCACACCAAAATGAAACAAAACAGAACCATGTTTTTAACAACCTTCTGGTTCCCTTTTGTCTTTAGGAACCCATTAAATTTCTCCTAGGAGGCTTGGGGTCACTGGTGAGGTCCTGTTATCCAAAACTGGTCTCCCTGGTGCTCATGGAAGGAAGGCAAGTATTTTTGGCCAGACTTACTCAGGATTGTTGCAGAGCCTCTCTGCACTCTGGGCTCCGGCCCCACAGGTCCTGGAACAGTGGGACCAGGGTGACCAGCGGCCCCAGCCCCCAGGAATGCTCTCTGGTTTCTTCCCCACTGTGATACACTTGCCAGCCATACACCACTAGAGAGGGAAGAGGCAGGAGACGCATATGTCATGAAGGTTCCCAGAGTAAGCTCAGCCAAGATCCCTAGAAGTCTAAACCCAATTCTCTCAGAGCAAGAAGGCTTTTTATGGTCACCCAGCATATGGAGAAGAAAGACTCACAAAAAAATGTCTCCCAAGAGTCTTGGGTTTTAGAATCAGACAACGTCAGGTAATTTTATGCTGCCTTGTTAGAGCCAGCCAATGCAGGACCATTACTCCAAGTGTGGTTGACACATTGCATGCCAGCAGGTAAATCCACACACCACTTCCTTCACTGAGAAAGTCCTGCTATGACACGCACATCGGCTCAGTCTGCTTAGTAACACAGTGGTTTTGTACTGTCATTGATTTACCTTCTGCTCAAGCTCCTTATCTTGCTGCAGACCATAAACAAACATTTTGCAGACTGACACTGAGCTAATACTTGTCTCTAGCCTCTGTGGGTACTTAATAGCTGCAGCAGATAACTCATCCTCTTGCAAAAAGTCCACTCATTGCCAAAAAAAAAAAAAAAAAAAAAAAAAAAAAAACCACACACAAAAAAAACCCAACCACTTGTTGGAGTTCTTTCTAATATCGAGAACCATTTTTGTTTCCCTGTAAGTCTAACCATTATTTCCAGTTCTAGCGCTTCATGTGGCTCAGAAACAATTCCATCCTCACTCTTTAAGACAATCATTCCTCAACTGTCAGATTAGGAAGGTAAACATTCAAAAAAGGAACAAAAGAAAATGTAACTTGGTTGTTCGGTGATTGTGGCATGTTTTATCTGCCGGCCTCCTTTCCTCATTATTTCTGGTCACTGTGTATTGGGACCAAGTTCTATAATCTCGGTGATGGATCATGCCATTCCCAAGCTGCGTAAAGATATCCACTAAGTGTCTAAATCTGAGGCTCACAACAAACATAATGGTCGTGTTGAGCAGCACACATTACCCTGTCCTCAAGCAGTCTGGGGGATTTCTAACATCTGAATTCTTGGGTGTCTGGCTTTCCTCCAACAATTAAATCAGATGATGAGAATGTACATAACAAGTGGCCCAAATCCAACATTTTTGGAAGGCAGAAGTCACTGGTTTGTCTTTTCAGTTTTTAACATGGAGTGGGGAAGAAGTCCAAATGAAGGTTGATAATAAGCTCAGCAGATGTTATTGACCATAAATTCTGCAGAAGTTCATCAAGGAAAGATGGGACGGATGTTTTGCAAGTGAATTGTGGAACTGGGCCCCAGCCCTCTCTCCTCACTGTTTCCAATGAAGTCTCAAAAGGCATCATGGAAATACAATCCTTTTCCCCGGCTAGCCTGACAGTGTGACCTCCATTCACCCAGACAGCTGCTCTCCAGGGCCCTCTCTCCACTCCTCCTAGGAGCCCTATGCCTACCACCCTCCCACCTTCCTTCCTCAACCTGACACGTCACCTTCTTCTCACCACATCGCGTCCCATCTGCAGCAGCGTCCAGCTTAGAGCGACAAAAGCCTTTCACTGAGCACCACAGGGTCTGGCAGACATTCTGGAAAACAAACGTGAAACTGTACTCTTGTATTTTCCAAACTTGCATAAAAGCACTTCTACAGTGATGGTGAAATACACACTTGGCCATCCACAGACCCATAATAATGCTGCTGTTGTTGAGTGATAAAAAGTGACCATTCGAGAACTCTTGATCCAAACTTAATTTGGACTTTGTTGTCATTCATACACAGTGGCATGGTCTACTAAGCAATAAGGAAACAGGAGACAAAACACATTTCCTAGGAGTTAAGATTAATTTCTATATGGGTGACACAGCATCACTGACCTCAGGCAGTGTAACTGGTGACTGTAGCCATCAAAGGCCAATGCAAACTATGGATGAAGGAATCGGATTACAAACAGTTGGGTGGTTATAACTTGAGCCTGCTCACTGAAGGAAATGGAACTATTCCACCCAGACAGCCTAAGCATGTTGACTTTTGACTCAGAGTAGCCAGCCTGTTTTATCTGCCAGGGAGTGAAACGGGTCTTTCCTATTCATTTCTCCTCCTGCAGTAGGAACAAGGGAAGGATGACAAGACTCTCACATGTCATCAGAAATGGCTCCACTGCTACTATGTCCACCTTTTAGTCTTTCTTCTATCCACTCACTCATCATTCATCATTCCATCCATTTAACTGTGCTCTTGATTCAATGTTTTTTTAATAAGATTTCATATTTTTAGACAATTTTGGAAAATTCTCTATCTTGACCTCTCTAAATTTTGCCTCTCCCTGATTACCACTATTCCCTCCCTCTGGAACTCTTAACTGATGAGCCTTCCAATCCTCTTCTTCATGTCTTAACTTCACTTTTATATTTTTCAACTCTCAATTTTCTTGTATATAAAAGTTGAGAAAGTCTGGATTTTTATCAGGAATAGACCAGCGTCTCCATCATACAGTTCATTGATTTTTTTCTTCAACTATGTAAAGTCTGCTGTTTAATCTAAACACTGAATTTAAAATCAATGATGCTATTTTTCATTTCTAGAGGCTGTAATTGTTTTTCATATCTACCTTACAAATACCTTCTGGTGTATTTTTCCTTTTCTCAAATTGTAATTTTTCTTTTATGCATTCATTTTATTATCCTTAACTAAAATATTCACTTAATCCAAAGTCATTGAGGGTTGATTATCTCTCCTCACTTAGCTGTAGGTTGTTTTAAATTTTGAATTAGATGCTGAATGGCGAATTCATCTAATCAGAAGCTTTATCTATTGGATTTTTGTGCATCTTTAGCTGAGCATTGGTTTCTCCAGGGCAGGTTTTTAATCTTTGTTTCTAACAGGCATCCCATGGTTCTATCAGGTCAGAAATATATTTATCTTAAATTTTTTTAGCATGAGGATTCTCTGTTTCAGGATTTTTTTTTCCTTTAGTGCCCGTGGTTCTTGGCCATGCCACCTCAAAGAATGAAGAGGTAGACCAGATGAAGGGTGATGGGCAGCAAAGAGAAGTATATTGGGGATAGTACAAAGCTCCCAAAGACAGAGAGGATCCGAGAGGTTTGCCATTTTGGTATTTAAATCGAAGAGTTTTTATGAGATTGTTGGTGGGCAATCTTCATCTGATAGCCCAATCAGACGATTGGCTGTCACCCAATCAGGTCTTTGTCCATGCGCTCATCTACCTATCAGGTAGGTGTTTGCGTGGGGAAGGATGAAGGGCTCCTTTCAGGGTGGTGTGGACTAACATAGGATGATGGTTTTTTTCCTTTTAAGGGTGGTTTCCTCTTAGGAATGGTGGGGGGGTGCCCTTGCCCCTGCCTGCCTTTCTTCCCACTATCCTCCATTACAACCACACAAGAGTCTAAATTAAAACTCAATCAGTGTGAGGCTTGCTGTGGTAAAGTATTTTCTAGTGATAATGTTCTCCACCAGCATTTCTCCCCCTCAAAACCTTAGCTGAGATTAAAAAAAAGATGCTTCTGTGCCATGTATCTTTGTCGCCGCTGAGTTCTTCTAGCTTCCTTCTCATTAAGCATAGCTCCACAAGGCCCCCAGCTTCCTGTAAGGGCCTCACTTCCAGCTCTCTGCCCTGCTCCAGGTGCGCACATCACCATCTGTTGCCACTGGATGTTAAAGTCATGGCCCTTTGGTTCTCTCCGCATCTGCCTCAATGTGCTCATCACTCCCTTTTTTTAGCTTTTTCCCCCTGATGATTTTTTTCAGACTTTCTTATAAGTTCATTATGCATTTATAAAGGATGATGTGCTCAGTAAAGGGTACACAAAAACTCTTTGTTATATTTCTAACATTTTTTGAGTTATAAACTATAAACTATTTCAAGATAAAAAAAAGGTTTTAACAAAGAAAGTTGATGCTATGTTCTTTTTTTAAAGTATTTATTTATTTATTTATTTATTTATTTTAATACCAAAAAGGATTAGGTTATCCTGGCTGTAATATGTAGGCAGGAATCTAAAGTCTTCATTCATTTGTCCTCAAGTCTTCATTCTATTATCTAGATAGATAGATAGATAGATAGATAGATAGATAGATATTATCTATCTACATGCAAGGCCCTGCTGAATGTCAGGAATAAAAGTTCCCTCCCACTTTACTTACGTAAAGTAGGAGAGGGTTTAAATAGGAAGCAACTATAATATTGTCTAATAAAGTCTTTGTCCAAGAAAATATAGACTAGAATGTGAAATGATATTTAATCTGAGCCCCAAATGATGAACAGTAGGGATGGTGTAGAGGAACCAGAGCATGCAAAGCTCTGGAGGTGGTAGAGAACCCACAACACTTTGAAGGATTTGGGTTGTTCAGTACATGGATAAATACAGAATATGAAACAGTAATTGACCAGAGATAGCCAGAGTGGTTTGTTTTCAGTACACCAAAGGATACCCTGAAAAAATCCTTACCTTTTTAAAACATCTAAAATTGTAGATAAAATATTTAAAATGTTTTAAATGCATTCCTGAGCTGGCAAGAAAGTAAGAGAAATCCCCAGAGGCTAAGAATGTACCAGAAATGTTGGAGATCTAGAGATACAAACCTGGTCACTTAGATTTTAGTTTTAATGGTCACCTGAATACTGGGAACAATGACCTGGGCCTGTGTAGTGTGGAAAGTTGGACTGGAGACCTCACGCAGACCGTAACTCCAAAGGACTAGCCATTGTGTGAAAGGGTGAACTAAAAGAAACCTGGAGACACAGCTGGAAAACTTGTCTGTTTTGACTTTGACTCTAGGAGGAGTGGTAAATGTTACCCCTGAGAGTCTGTACCTACATTGGCCCCCACACAACTCATGTAGTCAAACAACATCCAACCAATAATTTGTTTTTATTGACCCACATTCTCAGAACGTGTCAGCCATCTAAGCCATAAAGAGTAACCTGATAGGGGATGCCCAGGTGGCTCAGTGGTTGAGTGCCTCTGTTCAAGTCATGATCCCAGGGTCCTGGGATCAAGTCCTGCAGCAGGCTCCCAGCGGGGAGCCTGCTTCTCCCTCTGCCTATGTCTCTGCCTCTCTCTCTGTGTCACTTATGAATAAATAAATAAATAATCTTAAAAAAATAAAAGAAAAAACCTGATAGGAAGTTCACTATCAAGAGCTCACAATAAAAACAAAAATCAAGACAAGGAAATAATCTATAATAAGTGAGACCTGGAAAAAATCCCAAATAGGAAGAATGGATCACATAGACTTTGGATATTGGAATTATGTAACATAAATTGCAAAATAAATGTCTCAAATACGATTAAAAAATAAGAGATCATACTGAAAGTGTGAGTTAGAAACAAAAAACTATAACAGATAAAATTTAGAAAAATAAACAAATGGACTGTCATAAGTAAAACAAAAAACAAAACCATAAATGAGATTAAAAGGTCAACAGGTTAAATAGAAGAGTAGATGTATCTGAAGAGAGACATAAAGAGAAAAAATGGAAGGCAAGTTCCCAAGACATGGAAGATTAATGATAAAGCCCAACATATAAGCAGTTAAAACTCTGTGTTACAGAATGGAGAATTAAAACAATATTTTAAGAGATAAGGCTAGAGAACAGGAACTGGGATGAATCCTAGCACCCCTTTCAAGCCATTTTAGAGAATTTAAACTTTATCATAGGGAATGGGGAGACTGAAATATTTTAATCAGAGAGAAACACAATCCAATTTCCATTTATAGAGGTCACTTTGGCTGCATTTTGAGGGATGGATCAGAGTTGAGAGAGGTAGTCAAACTCCAGGAAAGGAGACCAATCGGAGAACTAGCGCAGTCACCTAGGACTAGGTGCATTTTCCAGATATTCAGGAGGTAGGACTGGCATGACTTGGTAACTAACAGGAGTGAGCGGGGAGGGATTTCTGCACCAACTTTACCTTCTCTATTGAGTCTTGCTCCTTGTGTGTGTGTTTTTTTTTAAAGATTTTATTTATTCATGAGAGACACAGAGAGAGGCAGAGACACAGGTAGAGGAAGAAGCAGGCTCCCCTCAGAGTTGCTCCTTGTGTTTAAGCACAGTTATTTACTTTCTCCTCAAAAGTCTTTCTATGTGTCTTTTTTTGTACTGATCTCACTGCATTCAAATTGTTCTGTCTGCCTCTTCCACCAGAGCACAAGCTCCTTAAGGTCAGAGAATTTATCCTATAATTTCTGAGGGCTTAGTTTTTTCATCTTATTCAGCACCCAATCCGGGAGGGTTCAACGAGTCTTGCCTTGCCCGTGTCTATGTGTTAGCACTGGTACCTTCACGCTGAAAGGGATGCAGTCAGAGAATAGGCAAGATTCAGATCACAAAGGAATGCCACACAAAGGAGTTGGAATTCATCCTGTGGTCTGTGGACCCTAAGAGTGGAGTAGAGCCATGGTTAGGTCTCTGTTGTTTTGAAATAACCTGACTGGGGCACCTGGGTGGCTCAGTGGTTGAGCATCTGCCTTCCGATTGGGTGATGATCCCAGGGTCCCGGGATCGAGTCCTGCATCAGGCTCCCCACAGGGTTCCTGCTTCTCCTTCTGCCTGTGTCTCTGCCTCTCTCTCTGTGTCTCTCATGAATAAATAAATAAAATCTTTAAGAAAAAAAAAAGAAATAACCTGAGCAACAATTTGAATGGGGGAGACACTAGGTAGGAAGTAATTACAATTGCAAGGAGAGAAGATGAGAGACTGAATCAAGACAGTACAGTAGGAATGAAGACAACAGGGGAGAGCCACAAACTCCTTAAGAGGTTAAATGTCAGGGCCTGACCTAACATCTGGATATTGAGGGGCTCTTGCGTGGCTCAGTCAGTTAGGCGTCTGACTCTTGATTTAGCTCAAGCCAAGATCTCGGGGTGGTTGAGCCCCGTGTTGGACTCTGTGCTTGGCACAGAGTCTGCTTATCCCTCTTCCTTTGCTCTCCCCCCTGCTCGCTCTCTCTCTCTCTCTATCAAATAAATAGATAAAATCTTAAAAAAAAACCATTTGGATATTGAAAATTAAGGAGAAGAATGAAT
Organism: Canis aureus; assembly: GCF_053574225.1. NCBI lineage: Eukaryota > Metazoa > Chordata > Mammalia > Carnivora > Canidae > Canis > Canis aureus. The sequence continues at coordinate 75,958,579 of NC_135614.1, read as the reverse complement.
TGGGATGAATCTCATTCCTACTTGGGATCTGAGGGTTCTCTATAACCAGATGGGAAATTGAGGAAAGGGAGCAACTTTAGGTTCCTATGGAGTCTACAGGTGTGAGTCACTATGATTCTGAAAATCACCATAGCATTTTCTTCACCACCACTCACTTGCAAAGGATTGCTGTCTCCATAGGATACCAAGGAGGTGGGGTCAAGGAATGTAAATGACCCCAACTTCACACCCGCTGCCTTGCAAACACCTTGCCATGAATGGAAGGTTTCCATTTCTGTGTCTGGCTCTTTGGATCACCAGATAGTTCCCTGGCCCTTCCTTCAGCATGCTGGAGATCTCAAGCCCAATGCATACCCACCAGAGGCACCGACATACCCAACACTTACTTCTACTTCCTGGCAGAAGGTGGCATTGGGGCCATACTGCAGCTGGCATTGATGGTGAACATCGTAGATCACTCCAGGGGCAATGACTTTGGACTTCAAGCCTTTCTTTTGGGGGGTGTCATCAAGACAGAACCCCCAGCCCCGGCTGAAACAAGTTAACAGAAACGAGAACAGTTGCTTATGATTTCCTTCGTCTTTAGTCTTTCACTGAACAGAAACTTCCATCCTATAGTTTACTCTTCATCCTTCAAGACAACTTGATTTCCACAAGGCACAGAAACCCCCAGGCCCAAGGATAGAACAGTCTAGGAAGAAATGCAAATCATACCCCACATTGCTACTTCAGCTGTGAGCCAGGAAATCAAGCAAGAGAGTAAAATAAAATCATCAGACGGGTTTCAGTGACCACTTCTGACATATCCTAGCTGTTCCTGCCAGTTCCTGGGGGACCTACCGCATCCTCAGATCATAAAGAGCCTCCCCGAGCAGGAGCAAGCAAGGGGATGGGATACTCCCCTGACTGTGGCTGGAAGGCAGGACCCATCGACGTGCAGGGTCAGAAACTGGAAGTGAAATCCAGCTCTTTTGATGCCACCCTGCTACTATGATCTATGGGAGGAACTGAGCCTTTCCCAGGCCTTGGGTCAGACTCCAAATGACTTCAAGTCTCAAGACCCCCAAGCCAGGCTGTCCTGAAACACACTGTCACTTACTCCAGGAAGCGGGTGATATACTCCTTGCTGCACTGGGACCACGTCAGTGGGGTGGGATTGTACTGGAGCTGGCGGGACATGATGTATGGATGCCTGCCCACAGGCTCACAGTCGTTTTCTTTCCCATCGTGCTGGATGCTGAAGCTGCAGGAAGGCACAAAGCATAAGAGTACTGAGGAGGCAGGCGTGAAATAGGGAGCAAATGAGCTTCTCCGAGGTGAAAATAACCGAGATCCCCTTTTGTACAGAATGCACGTGTTTACAAAGTGGGACTCTGAAGTTGGAGAGAGAGAGAGCTAAGCTTGAACGAAAAAGCACAGGAGACATTATAAGCATGGCTTGGCTTCAAATATGCAAGGGTGGGAACCACCTGGCTAATTCAAAAACTTCTGCTTGGCTGAGAGCTGGCAGTTTGACTTCTGAGGAGTAAGGAGGGCAAATCCTGCCTCAAGCGATCTTCTTCCTCTTGCTTTACCAACCACAGCACTAGAAACCCAAACCTTCCTTCTCCCTTTTCATTGTTGTTTAAGGAAGACATGAAAGAGAAAACCTATGTGAGACTTTGTCAAAAGCCATAAGCTTTGAGTGATTGAATTTCTTTGGAGTCTTGTCATGAGCATCCTCCAGTATCAGAGACACTGGGGAGACCTCACACAGTTCAGTGGTTAGAGCGGGGTTTTGAAGACAGATGATCTGGACGGTATTCTATCTCCACCACTTAATGATCTGGGAGTTCCTCTCCTGGAAAATGCAGAGTCACCACAGTGCTAGGGTCAGATGTGAAGGGAGAGTCTGAAAACCACTTAGCAAGGGCCTGGCTGCTAAGAAGGGCTCTGTGAATGACCGAAATCCTTTATTACTGCTTTTATCCTTATCTAACCTATTCTCAAAAATCACACAGCTACTTACTGTTAAAACCAGGTTTTCCGCTGTTTGTGCTGCTACATCAGTGCCCTTACCCAGGTCTTGCTCGGTGCGCTTCTGCTCTTGGCCTCCTACTTCCAGGCTGACCAGGTGAAGCAGCCCTGAACACCCCGATAGAGTTTATCCACCGTGGCAAGGGGTGCCTGGGAAGGAAGCAGACTCAGAAGCGTCTGCTTATAAGCTGAGTCCTCAGGATCACCCCAAGATGCCTTCAGAGCCCCCACATGATCTCTTTTCACTGGAATCTGCTTATGGCATACTTGCAGCCCAGAGCTGTTGGCTCAGATTTCCAAATCTGAACAGAGGGAAGTATGACCTTTTACTCCACTAGTGAAATTCAACTCCTCTGCCAGGGAAGCTCATATGTAACCTTAACAAAATCTCCAGATCAACATTAGCAACTCTTACAGAGAATGGTCTTTGGGGGATTTAGAAATTTCTTGTATTTTGCTTAAGCCATTATGATCTTATAAGCTTACAGATTCTTATCACGGCCCACTTAAATACAAAATTCACAAAGGAATCAGAGAATTAATGTACAAAAACTACTCTTATCACTAAGCCACAAAGAATGTGATTCAATGAAAGTTTTCATTCTAAGCAGGCCTTTCTTACGCTGTTGCAAATTCATTCGTACTCAGCTCATGAAGTAGAACTTGTAGACTATAAGTTCACCTGCGCAATTAGTAATAACTCTAAACTGTAAGCATGGTTCAAAATTATGCATGAATAATGGTTTTTCTAGCAATAGATAGTCTAATACAAGAACATACAGCTGTATCCTACACAGCTGTAGATTCAAACCTGCCCTCAAAACATATCAGTTCCCTCAAAGCTCATTTTGTTCTACATAAAGTTTTTTCTTGTGTATTTTTTTTAAATGTATTTATTGATTTGAGAGTGTGTGTGTGTGTGTGTGTGTGTGCCCAGGGTGGGTGGGGTGGGGAAGGCAGTGGGAGAGGGAGAGAATCTCAAGCAGACTCCCCACTGAGCATGGAGCCTGATTTCATGATCCTGAGATCATGGCCTGAGACAAAATCAAGAGTCAGAAGCTTAACCAACTGAGCCACCTGGATGCCCCTATTCTATCTAAAGTTTTTAATTCATTAAAGGATTTCCGCCTCAAGCTTTATCACCCCTCTGTACTCCCATGTTAGGAGAGAAAAGCAGTGCTACTAACCAATGTCCCTCTGGACTGTGTCTACTACGTTTAAATGTGTGGAGTGCTCCTGTCACATGGGCACAGGGGACCGATGAAAAATGAAGGCCAAGAAAGTACATGGGGTCATGGGGATGGAAGGTTTGTTTCCAGGAAGCCTCTCTCCAACAGATAGGATGGAAGCAGAAGAGCAGCTGGGATTCTGGAGCCCTCTGCAGTCCCAAACAACTTACTGAGCTGTTGGGATTCACCCGCTTTACCTCATGTTTGGCTTTCAACTCCTGTAGGAGTTGGCCAAATTATAGATGGGAAATAGCAAGTTGATTACTTAGCTGGGTTTCAGGGTATCATTTGATGGATATTACTTGCCTTTTATTATTCATTTTTTTCATCTGAGTATAGTTGACACAATGTTATAGTAGTTGCAGCTGTACAACTTAGTGATTTGGGCAAGTGTATATACGTCAGGCTCCGTTCCCCATAAGTTTGCCTGCCATCTGTCCAGTCATACCGCTATTACAACACCATTGACTATATTCCTTATGCAGTACCTTTTATTCCTATAACTTGTTATTCATTTTACAGCAGAGAGATAACAGCAGAGAACAAAACCATGAGAGTGGGGCAGCCCGGGTGGCTCAGCGATTTAGCGCCGCCTTCAGCCCAGGGCGTGATCCTGGAGACCCGGGATCGAGTCCCACATTGGGCTCCCTGCATGGAGCCTGCTTCTCCCTCTGCCTCTCTCTCTCTGTCTCTCTCATAAATAAATAAATAAAATCTTTTAAAAAAAATGAGAGTCTGACTGTGCACTTTCCAAACTCATTTAGGAAATACCAATTCCATGTATGTAACACACAAAGGTCTGTAATGAAATCCAGAAGCAGGAGAGAAATACTGGGTGAATATTGCTTTATGAGTGTTCATCTGTATCATGATATTTTCATTACTTAAAAGGAAAGGATGCTAGGTCTCAGATAAGCTTGTAAATTTCCTCCTGGAATTCTACTTTCATTTTTGGTAACTTAACCTAAGGAGCCTCATAAAGGTGGTACGAGGCCAAGTGACTGATACAATCTGAGGTCCTCATAAATGGATTTTTAAAGAGTTTTCTCTCAAAAATGAAATTATTCACATAAGGCCATAACACAAGTTAGTTAATTTTACTTTCTATTTTGTATCACACATAATCTTTAATGAAACAAACAATGTTTCCAAGAAACAATGGGATATCTATGTTATTAAGCTATAATGAGAGTCTTTTGGAGACACTGGTTTATCCCAGTTTTGGCTTTTTTAAAATTATTATTATTTTTTATCTGCCACAGTCCATTTCATTGATCTTTCCAGTGTCTCAGTTTGCTCCACAGATAATTAGAACTACACAGCTAAAGAAAGAACTAAATACCCCAGAAGCATCTTTTGCTATGAGCAAAAGTTTCTTAAGAAGTTCCTAAAGGGAGGAGCAAGATGGCGGAGGAGTAGGGTCCCCAAATCACCTGTCTCCACCAAACTACCTAGAAAACCTTCAAATTATCCTGAAAATCTATGAATTCGGCCTGAGATTTAAAGAGAGACCAGCTGGAATGCTACAGTGAGAAGACTTCGCGCTTCTATCAAGGTAGGAAGACGGGGAAAAAGAAATAAAGAAACAAAGGCCTCCAAGGGGGAGGGGCCCCGCGAGGAGCCGGGCTGAGGCCGGGGCGAGTGTCCCCAGGACAGGAGAGCCCCGACCCGGAGGAGCAGGAGCTGCACCGACCTTCCCGGGGGAAAGGGGCTCGCAGGGAGTTGGAGCAGGACCCAGGAGGGCGGGGATGCCCTCGGGCTCCCGGGGACAGTAACAGCAACTGCGCGCCCAGGAGAGTGCGCCGAGCTCCCTAAGGGCTGCTGCGCGCGGCGGGACCCGGCGGGACCCGGAGCAGCTGAAGGGGCTCGGGCGGCGGCTCCGCGGAGGGGGCTGCGCGGCCCCGGGAGCAGCTCGGAGGGGCTCGGGCAGAGGAAGAGGCTCCGTGCGGAGGGGGCTGCGCGGTTCCAGGAGCAGCTCGGAGGGGCTCGGGCGGCGGCTCCGCGGAGGGGGCTGCGGGGCGGGAGCGCGAATCCACCAGCGCAGGCCCCGGAGCACAGGGCGCCGGGACACAGCCCAGGATCCGGCCTCCCCCGGGACAGGCAGAGGCCGGGAGGGCCCAGGACAGCGAGGACGCTCCTGCCCCAGCTGAGCACATCAGCGGCCCCGCCCCGGAGCCTCCAGGCCCTGCAGACGGAGTTCCTGCCGGAGCTGAATCCAGGTTTCCAGAGCTGCCCCGCCACTGGGGCTGTTCCTCCTGCGGCCTCACGGGGTAAACAACCCCCACCGAGCCCTGCACCAGGCAGGGGCACAGCAGCTCCCCCAACTGCTAACACCTGAGAATCAGCACAACAGGCCCCTCCCCCAGAACACCAGCTAGACTGACAACTTCCAGGAGAAGCCAAGGGACTTAAAGTACACAGAATCAGAAGATACTCCCCGGTGGTTCTTTTTTTGTTTGTTTGTTTTTGTTTTTGTTTTTGTTTTTATTTTGTTTTGCTTTTTGATTTGTTTCCTTCCCCCACCCCTTTTTTTTCTCCTTTCTTTTTCTTTCTCTTTTTCTTCTTTTTTTTTTTTTCGTTTTTTTTTTTTTCTTTTTCTTCCCTTTTTTTTTCTCTTTCTCTTTTCTTTCCTTCTTTCTCTCCTCTCTTTTTTCTCTTTTTCCCAATACAACTTGCTTTTGGCCACTCTGCACTGAGCAAAATGACTAGAAGGAAAACCTCACCTCAAAAGAAAGAATCAGAAACAGTCCTCTCTCCCACAGAGTTACAAAATCTGGATTACAATTCAATGTCAGAAAGCCAATTCAGAAGCACTATTATACAGCTACTGGTGGCTCTAGAAAAAAGTATAAAGGACTCAAGAGACTTCATGACTGCAGAATTTAGAGCTAATCAGGCAGAAATTAAAAATCAATTGAATGAGATGCAATCCAAACTAGAAGTCCTAACGACGAGGGTTAACGAGGTGGAAGAACGAGTGAGTGACCTAGAAGACAAGTTGATAGCAAAGAGGGAAACTGAGGAAAAAAGAGACAAACAATTAAAAGACCATGAAGATAGATTAAGGGAAATAAACGACAGCCTGAGGAAGAAAAACCTACGTTTGATTGGGGTTCCCGAGGGCGCCGAAAGGGACAGAGGGCCAGAATATGTATTTGAACAAATTCTAGCTGAAAACTTTCCTAATCTGGGAAGCGAAACAGGCATTCAGATCCAGGAAATAGAGAGATCCCCCCCTAAAATCAATAAAAACCGTTCAACACCTCGACATTTAATTGTGAAGCTTGCAAATTCCAAAGATAAGGAGAAGATCCTTAAAGCAGCAAGAGACAAGAAATCCCTGACTTTTATGGGGAGGAGTATTAGGGTAACAGCAGACCTCTCCACAGAGACCTGGCAGGCCAGAAAGGGCTGGCAGGATATATTCAGGGTCCTAAATGAGAAGAACATGCAACCAAGAATACTTTATCCAGCAAGGCTCTCATTCAAAATGGAAGGAGAGATAAAGAGCTTCCAAGACAGGCAGCAACTAAAAGAATATGTGACCTCCAAACCAGCTCTGCAAGAAATTTTAAGGGGGCCTCTTAAAATTCCCCTTTAAGAAGTTCAGTGGAACAGTCCACAAAAACAAAGACTGAATAGATATCATGATGACACTAAACTCATATCTCTCAATAGTAACTCTGAATGTGAACGGGCTTAATGACCCCATCAAAAGGCGCAGGGTTTCAGACTGGATAAAAAAGCAGGACCCATCTATTTGCTGTCTACAAGAGACTCATTTTAGACAGAAGGACACCTACAGCCTGAAAATAAAAGGTTGGAGAACCATTTACCATTCGAATGGTCCTCAAAAGAAAGCAGGGGTAGCCATCCTTATATCAGATAAACTAAAATTTACCCCAAAGACTGTAGTGAGAGATGAAGAGGGACACTATATCATACTTAAAGGATCTATTCAACAAGAGGACTTAACAATCCTCAATATATATGCTCCGAATGTGGGAGCTGCCAAATATATAAATCAATTATTAACCAAAGTGAAGAAATACTTAGATAATAATACACTTATACTTGGTGACTTCAATCTAGCTCTTTCTATACTCGATAGGTCTTCTAAGCAAAACATCTCCAAAGAAACGAGAGCTTTAAATGATACACTGGACCAGATGGATTTCACAGATATCTACAGAACTTTACATCCAAACTCAACTGAATACACATTCTTCTCAAGCGCACATGGAACTTTCTCCAGAATAGACCACATATTGGGTCACAAATCGGGTCTGAACCGATACCAAAAGATTGGGATTGTCCCCTGCATATTCTCGGACCATAATGCCTTGAAATTAGAACTAAATCACAACAAGAAGTTTGGAAGGACCTCAAACACATGGAGGTTAAGGACCATCCTGCTAAAAGATAAAAGGGTCAACCAGGAAATTAAGGAAGAATTAAAAAGATTCATGGAAACTAATGAGAATGAAGATACAACCGTTCAAAATCTTTGGGATGCAGCAAAAGCAGTCCTAAGGGGGAAATACATCGCAATACAAGCATCCATTCAAAAACTGGAAAGAACTCAAATACAAAAGCTAACCTTACACATAAAGGAGCTAGAGAAAAAACAGCAAATAGATCCTACACCCAAGAGAAGAAGGGAGTTAATAAAGATTCGAGCAGAGCTCAACGAAATCGAGACCAGAAGAACAGTGGAACAGATCAACAGAACCAGGAGTTGGTTCTTTGAAAGAATTAATAAGATAGATAAACCATTAGCCAGCCTTATTAAAAAGAAGAGAGAGAAGACTCAAATTAATAAAATCATTAATGAGAAAGGAGAGATCACTACCAACACCAAGGAAATACAAACGACTTTAAAAACATATTATGAACAGCTATACGCCAATAAATTAGGCAATCTAGAAGAAATGGACGCATTCCTGGAAAGCCACAAACTACCAAAACTGGAACAGGAAGAAATAGAAAACCTGAACAGGCCAATAACCAGGGAGGAAATTGAAGCAGTCATCAAAAACCTCCCAAGACACAAGAGTCCAGGGCCAGATGGCTTCCCAGGAGAATTTTATCAAACGTTTAAAGAAGAAATCATACCTATTCTTCTAAAGCTGTTTGGAAAGATAGAAAGAGATGGAGTACTTCCAAATTCGTTCTATGAAGCCAGCATCACCTTAATTCCAAAGCCAGACAAAGACCCCGCCAAAAAGGAGAATTACAGACCAATATCCCTGATGAACATGGATGCAAAAATTCTCAACAAGATACTGGCCAATAGGATCCAACAGTACATTAAGAAAATTATTCACCATGACCAAGTAGGATTTATCCCTGGGACACAAGGCTGGTTCAACACCCGTAAAACAATCAATGTGATTCATCATATCAGCAAGAGAAAAACCAAGAACCATATGATCCTCTCATTGGATGCAGAGAAAGCATTTGACAAAATACAGCATCCATTCCTGATTAAAACTCTTCAGAGTGTAGGGATAGAGGGAACATTCCTTGACATCTTAAAAGCCATCTATGAAAAGCCCACAGCAAATATCATTCTCAATGGGGAAGCACTGGGAGCCTTTCCCCTAAGATCAGGAACAAGACAGGGATGTCCACTCTCACCACTGCTATTCAACATAGTACTGGAAGTCCTAGCCTCAGCAATCAGACAACAAAAAGACATTAAAGGCATTCAAATTGGCAAAGAAGAAGTCAAACTCTCTCTCTTCGCCGATGACATGATACTCTACATAGAAAACCCAAAAGTCTCCACCCCAAGATTGCTAGAACTCATACAGCAATTTGGTAGCGTGGCAGGATACAAAATCAATGCCCAGAAGTCAGTGGCATTTCTATACACTAACAATGAGACTGAAGAAAGAGAAATTAAGGAGTCAATCCCATTTACAATTGCACCCAAAAGCATAAGATACCTAGGAATAAACCTCACCAAAGATGTAAAGGATCTATACCCTCAAAACTATAGAACACTTCTGAAAGAAATTGAGGAAGACACAAAGAGATGGAAAAATATTCCATGCTCATGGATTGGCAGAATTAATATTGTGAAAATGTCAATGTTACCCAGGGCAATATACACGTTTAATGCAATCCCTATCAAAATACCATGGACTTTCTTCAGAGAGTTAGAACAAATTATTGTAAGATTTGTGTGGAATCAGAAAAGACCCCGAATAGCCAGGGGAATTTTAAAAAAGAAAACCATATCTGGGGGCATCACAATGCCAGATTTCAGGTTGTACTACAAAGCTGTGGTCATCAAGACAGTGTGGTACTGGCACAAAAACAGACACATAGATCAGTGGAACAGAATAGAGAATCCAGAAGTGGACCCTGAACTTTATGGGCAACTAATATTCGATAAAGGAGGAAAGACTATCCACTGGAAGAAAGACAGTCTCTTCAATAAATGGTGCTGGGAAAATTGGACATCCACATGCAGAAGAATGAAACTAGACCACTCTCTTTCACCATACACAAAGATAAACTCAAAATGGATGAAAGATCTAAATGTGAGACAAGATTCCATCAAAATCCTAGAGAAGAACACAGGCAACACCCTTTTTGAACTCGGCCATAGTAACTTCTTGCAAGATACATCCACAAAGGCAAAAGAAACAAAAGCAAAAATGAACTATTGGGACTTCATCAAGATAAGAAGCTTTTGCACAGCAAAGGATACAGTCAACAAAACTCAAAGACAACCTACAGAATGGGAGAAGATATTTTCAAATGACATATCAGATAAAGGGCTAGTTTCCAAGATCTATAAAGAACTTATTAAACTCAACACCAAAGAAACAAACAATCCAATCATGAAATGGGCAAAAGACATGAACAGAAATCTCACAGAGGAAGACATAGACATGGCCAACATGCATATGAGAAAATGCTCTGCATCACTTGCCATCAGGGAAATACCAATCAAAACTACAATGAGATACCACCTCACACCAGTGAGAATGGGGAAAATTAACAAGGCAGGAAACAACAAATGTTGGAGAGGATGCGGAGAAAAGGGAACCCTCTTACACTGTTGGTGGGAATGTGAACTGGTGCAGCCACTCTGGAAAACTGTGTGGAGGTTCCTCAAACAGTTAAAAATATACCTGCCCTACGACCCAGCAATTGCACTGTTGGGGATTTACCCCAAAGATACAAATGCAATGGAACGCCGGGACACCTGCACCCCGATGTTTCTAGCAGCAATGGCCACTATAGCCAAACAGTGGAAGGAGCCTCGGTGTCCAACGAAAGATGAATGGATAAAGAAGATGTGGTTTATGTATACAATGGAATATTACTCAGCTATTAGAAATGACAAATACCCACCATTTGCTTCAACGTGGATGGAACTGGAGGGTATTATGCTGAGTGAAGTAAGTCAGTCGGAGAAGGACAAACATTATATGTTCTCATTCATGTGGGGAATATAAATAATAGTGAAAGGGAAAATAAGGGAAGGGAGAAGAAATGTGTGGGACATATCAGAAAGGGAGACAGAACGTAAAGACTGCTAACTCTGGGAAACGAACTAGGGGTGGTAGAAGGGGAGGAGGGCGGGGGGTGGGAGTGAATGGGTGACGGGCACTGGGTGTTATTCTGTATGTTAGTAAATTGAACACCAATAAAAAAAAAAAAAAAAAAAAAAAAAAAGAAGTTCCTAAAGTCTTCTCTGGTTTGATTTTGTGTTTTACTAAAGGATTTTTTGCATCACTCAGGCTTACACGTTCTTTCAACTTTCCATTCGTATCAGTGACTCTTAAACTATTTTTTTTTGTCCATTAAAAGACAGTGTTTTAATGCAAATCAAAAGCACCATGAAATACTCCTTTCAAAATGGCAAAAAACAACAATGACAAAAAAAAAAAAAAAAAAAAAAACAAGAAATAACTGTTGGTGAGAATGTAGGGAAAAAGGAACCTTCATGCACTGTTGGTGGGAATGTAAATCAGTATAGCCACTGTGGAAGACAGTACAGAGTTCTTCAAAAACTTAAAAATAGACATATCATATGATCCAGCAATTGCACTACTGGGTATTTACCCAAAGGAAATGATAACACTAATTCCAAAAGATATACTGCCATCATGTTCACTGCAGCATCATTTACAAAATAGCCAAGATATGGAGGCAACTTAATTGTCCATCAATGGATGAATGGATGAAGAAGATGTGGTGTATCTATTTACAACAGACTCAGTCACAAAAAGGATGAAATCTTGCCATTTCCAACAACATGGGTAAACCTAGAGGGCATTATGCTAAGTGAAGAAGGTCAGACTAAGAAAGACAAATACAATATGATTTCACTCATGTGGAATCTAAAAAAGCAAATGAATAAACAGATAAAAAGCAGATTCAGGGGTGCCTGTGGTGGCTCAAATGGTTAACTGTCTGCCTCTGGCTCAGGTCATGATCTCAGGGTTCTGGGGTCAAGCCCTGAATTGGGCTCCCGGCTCAGCAGGGAGTCTGTTTCTCCCTTTACTCCTCCCCCTGCTCATGCTTTGTCTCTGTCTGTCTGTCTGTCTCTCAAATGAATACATAAAATCTTATGGGAAAAAAAAAGAATTGAACACGTAAACACAGAGAACAAACTGGTGGTTGCCGAGAGGAGGAGGGTAAGAGTGTATGGGCAAAATGGGTGAAGGGGGAGTGGGAGATACAGGCTTTCAGTTATGGACCAGATAGGTCATGGGGATAAAGGCACAACACAGGGAATAGTCAATGATACTGTGATAAGATTGTGTAGCGACAGATACACTATGCTGTGGTGAGCATAGTATAACACATGGAGAAGCTGAATCACTATATTGTATACCTGAAACTAATGTAACACTGTGTGTCAACTATACTCAAATTTTTAAAAAAATTAATTAAAATGACAGTGTTCTATTTAGATCATCTGTACATGGCCCAATGCCTTTTTAAAATTTACTTTTATTTTTTTTAAAGATTTTATTTATTTATTCATGAGAGACACAGAGAGAGAGGCAGAGACATAGTCAGAGGAAGAAGCAGGCTCCCTGAGGGGAGCCTGATGCAGGACTCAATCCAGGACCCTGGAATCATGACCAGAGCCAAAGGCAGACACTCAACCGCTGAGCCACCCAGGTGCCCCCCGCCCTATGCCTTTTTTTTTTTTAATTAAACTTTTTATTTTGAAATAATTGTAGGCTCACTTGCAGTTTTAAGAAATAAACGAATAGGTTCCTGGTCTGCTTTGCTCACTTTCTCCCCAATGGTAACACATCGCAAAACTATAATCCAATAACACAATTAGGGTTTTGATGCTGATATGGTCAAGACACAGAACACTATCGTCACCACAAGGATCTCTCATGTCACACTTACAGCCACACTTTCTTCCTTCCCTCCCCTATTCTGTCCTGAAGCCCTGGTGGCCACTAATTAATATGTTCTCCATTTCTAGAATTTTGACACTTCAAATATGCTATATAAATGGAATCACACAGTATGTAACCTTTTAGGATTGCTTTTTTTTTTTTTTTCACAGAGCATAACTGTTTTAAGATTCATCAGGTGGCTGTGTGTATCAAGGTTTCCTTTCTTTTTATTGCTGACTAGTAAATATTACATAATATGTATCAAACCCAGTTTATGTAACCGTGTTACATTCACCCTGTTGGGTTGACAACAACCCTGAATTGTTTCTAGTTTTTGGCTATTAAGATTAAGCTTCTGTAAACATTCATGTAAAGGTTTTTGTGTGAACATAAGTCTTCATTTTTCCAGGATAAATGCTCAGGAGTACAACCTCTAGATTATATGGCAGTTGCAGGTTTACTGTTTAAAAAACTGACAACCGATTCTCTATAGTGAACCATTTTACTTTCTCACCAGCAAGCTATGAGTGATGCAGTTTCTCTGCAATCTTTCAGCATTTGGTGTCACCACTATGTAGTCATTCTGATTGGTGCGTGGTGATATCTCATTGTGGTCTTAATTTACATTTCCCTGATAGCTAATGATGTTGAATATATTTTCAAGTGCTTATTTGCCATTTATGTACCCTTTTTAGTGAAATCTCTCCTCATGTCTTTTGCCCATGTTCTAGTTACTGTTTGTTTTATTACTATTGAGTTTTGATAGCTGCTTATGTATTTTGATGCTAGTCTTATTGAATAGATGGTGTTAGTTTCCTAGAACTGCCATAAAAATTACCATAAGCTCAGTGGCTTAAAATAATAGGAACTTATTCTCTCACAGTCCTGGAGGAGAGAAATCTGAAATCAAGGTGTCAGCAGTACTACGAACACTTTAAAGGCTCCAGGGGAGAATTTGTGCTTGTTTCTTCTAGCTCTTGCTAAATACAGGCTTTCTTGACTTGTGGGAGCAAGACTCTAACTTCTGCCTCCGTCTGTACATGGCCTCTTTCTATTTGATCTCTCTGTGTCCAAATCTCCTTTTCCAGTCATTGGGTTTATGGCCCAACCTGAATCTAGTGTGATTTCATCTCAATTATTAACTGACAACATCTGCAGAGACCCTAGTTCCATCCTGAAGTTCCAAGTAGCCTTGAAGGGAAGGGAGACACTGTTCAAGCCACTACACAGGGTTTGCAAATATTTTATCATAGGCTATGTGGCTTGTCTTTTCATCCTCTTAAAAGAGTCAGAAGTTTTTAAATTTTGATGAGTCCAATATTTAAGTGTTTCCATTTATGGGACTGTACGTTTGATGTCAAGTTTAGAAACTCTTTGCCTGGCCCTAGATACTGAAAATTTTCTATTTATGTCCTAAAGGTTTTTTAGTTCAAAATTTTACATTAAGTTTATGTTCTACTTTAAGATAATTTTTGCATATGATACAAGACTTAAGTAGAGGTTCTTTTTATATATTTAAAATTTTTGCCTATGGATGTCCAATTGCTTCAGGACCCTTTCCTGACCCTTTCTTCATTGAATTGCTTCCATATTTTTGTCAAGAAATCAGTTGGATATATTTGTTTTGCACTATTTTTGCATTCTCTGGTTGATTCCATTGATCTTCATGTCTTTCCCTCCACGCAAACCACACAATCTAGATTACTGAAGGTCGTATTTTGAAATATCGTAGACTAATTCTTTCCATTATTCTTTTTCAAATTGTCTGGAAAACTTACTCTAGTTCCTTTGACTTTCTATATACATTTTAGAATAGTTTGTCTATATTTCAAAAAGAATCTTGCTGGAATTTTGGTAGAAATATCATTAAGCCTATATATTTATTGCAGGAGAATTCCATTTTTACCATTGTTGAGTCTTCCAATTCATGAACATAGTATGTTTCTCCATTTATTTAAATCTGATTCTTTTCTCAGTGTTGTGTAATTTAGAGCCTACAGTATGTCCTGTACACTTTTGTTAGATTTAAAAGTATATAATAATTATATGTAAATATTTCATCATACTTTGGAGTCATCATGAAAGGTACTACATTTTTCAATTCAGTGTTCACCTGCTCGTTGCCAGTTTATAAAAATGTGATTGATTTTGTATGATTATATTGTACCTTGTGAGCTTATTTGTTCTAGTTTGGAATATCCAGTCTCCATGGCTCTTCCCAATCCCTCTTCTTTTCAGACTGCACACTCAAAGAATGCCACAGGGTTCTGCTTCCTTCCTTCAAAGGAGGAGACCCAGGCAGGCGGCTATATAACAGGGAAGGGGTATAGCTGAGTCATTCACATGGCTCCCTAATTAGCATGATCTTCTCTTATTTGTGGTTAGTGTATATATCAACAAATTAAGTTACAAATAAGCTAACATCTTTTCTCTTTACTTGGAAAATCCAGAAACCTCATTATCTCTTCACTGCAACATGCTTTTAGTGAACTTATCCAATCAAATTCACACATTTTTGAGACAAATTGCACCTCCTGTTAACTGACCTTTGCTTGATGGTCTTTCCCCATTTATTGTAGTTTTAAATTTCTGCTTTATTCAATATGTTCCTGTAATCCATTTAAGTAAAGTGGGATTAACAATAGTATCCATTTCACAAGACTGTTGAGAGGATTCAATGACACAGGACAAAGTGTATGACATAAAGGTGCAAAAATGTTAATGTTTGTGACTTTTTGGTGACATTAATATTATTACTATTCCATAATAACTAAACAGGAATTGTTACTTCTGAATTAATCAAGTGAGTTAAAGTTTATGTCTTTGTTTGTTCTCAACTCATTCTAATCCAGAAAATTGTAGTAGCCTCTTTGATTCTGTCTTATAGATAGGTACATGCGGTCAGGGAACAAAAGACCTGAAATTTTTTATGTATGTGATTATCCTCACTTTACAGATGAGGTAGCAGAGGTTTAGGAAGGTGAGTCAAGACACAATGCACCTGACTCCTGATTCCCCATGTAGGGTGTTTTCCCCTGTCTCTACTGACGTAGTATGTGAACATGGCAAGGAGATCTCAGTGTCCTGACCCTTTACCTGTGTCCGAGCTCATGGGCAATTGTGAAAGCCAGAGGGAGTCCAGAGTCTTCATTGATGTTACAACTCCGGTGAGGCTGGCACATTCCTGACAGGTGGGACAGACCTAGAGTCTCACAGGGGCGATTGACACCAGCACAGATATCTTTTCTGAAAGCAGAGAACAGAGATGCATAGGCTTCCAAAGAAACATCTGAAAAAATCCTGGAAAAAATCTTGGTATTAATTCACATTCAATGTGGGCTGGGGAGCATAATTAATATTGTTTTTAAAAGTCCACATGAATATAGGTTGCAATTCTGAATTCTTAATTTTGATTTCACCTCTTAATTACTGAATCTTACAAACACCTAAACAATAAAGGAAGATATGACAAATGTTTTATTTTGAGTTGAGCTGCTTTTTGCCTTTAATCTCAGGAGGCCAAATTACATTGTTTTGCCCAAAAGAGAAGGATTTAATTGAAAATTTGAGATTATTTGAACTTTTAAGTAAAGAAAGGACAACCAGTAGTGGCTGAAAGGTTTCAAATATGAAACCCCTTTTTTGGTCTTTCTGAGGTCTGTGCTCAAAATTCATCTGAGAACTTTTGCTTATTCACAAAAAAGGCAATTGGTCTCATTAATCCACCCAGAGCTCAAATCAGTGGTCTTTCCAGTCCCTTTACCCAAACAAGATGGCATAAGGGAGGGAATGCATATACAAATAAAGACTCCTAGCATCTTTAAAAATTTGATTATAGTTTTTAAATGTAAAAATGTGCTCCCATATCTTTGTAGGAATTATTTCAGTCATTGACAAGAGTTAACTAGTCCTATGGTTTTCTTCAATTCAAGAAGAACTCTTTGCCAAGAATAGCTGCACAAATGCCAATAAGGTTCTGAGCTTCAGTTAGTTATAGACCTTCAACTCATTGGGCTTGTGTGGGTACCATTCCTGGCAATGAATGGTCTGTTTTTTGTTTCCACTGGGCCATGGAAAAGACCCAGGCTCTGAAAAATCCTGTGACTCCTCAGTTCTGCAGGAGACAATTACTGGAACAATAGGATAGGAAAGAGAGGCAGCTCCCATCTCAAGACATGCCAACTGATTTGATCTCCATTCTAATAGCAGTAGTTGTTGGGTGGTTTTGTATTGGAGAGCTAGATTGAATCATACAGCCCAATCATTCTAAATAATTGCTTGGTCTGTCAGAGGACCAGCCAAACACTTTTCCACCCCTATTACAAATGTACTTGTCACTAGCTCCTTTTTTAAAAAAAGTATATGCCTGTATAGAGCTGCTGAGAAGAGATGATTAGTGTCTACTGCTTACTCACTGGATTTCTCATTCTGATAGGAAAGGAGTCGGGTCCATTAAATCATTGTTTACTGAGTGCCTACTAAGTATCTAGCACTACAGTGGAAAAAAGGCGGTAATAAGAGAAATGTAGGAATATGAGTCTTCCAGGCTAAGAGCTTCTGCTCCCCAAAGCAGATTGGCTCTACCTCTAGCATGCACTGGGAGTAGTGAAAGAGAAAACATGCCGTGGCATGCAGGTACAAGTCCTACTTCATGAGGCATGTTCAAGACAAATCCACCTTTCCCTCAATGCAATTCTACAGAGAACCCTTTTGACATGGATCTCAACCCAGTCCTCCAGGGGCAAGTCATACACTTCCCTCCCTGGTCTTGCCTGTTTTTTTCAGACCAGAGGTTCTCAACAGGGGTTTATTTTGCTCCCCACCCATTCCTAGAGGATATCTGGCCATCTCTGGAGACAGCTTTTGGTTATCACACTTGAAGAAGGGTGCTATTGGCATCTCATGGATAGATTAAATATATGTCCATGCATGGGATAGCCCTTCAAAGGAAAGAATTAAGCAACCCAAAATGTCAGTTATACCAAGGATGAGAAATCCTGTTTTAGAATTTGAAATACTTGCCACTGTTTAGGAGTTGGTGAGTTTCATCATACACTGAAACCAGACTTTTGTTCCAAGGGAGAAAAGTTATAATAAGAGAATAATTATAATAATAAAAGAACAGATCTTTCATATCCTTATGGGTATTAGTTGAGAGTATAACTATTAGGGCCCAACTGCCTGGATTTAAGTCCCAGGTGTACCTGAACAGCAATGATATTTGGGACAAGTGACATAACCAAGCCTCAGTTTTTCCATCTGTAAAACAGGAATGATTGATAGCAGTCAGCTAGCAGGGTTGTTGTGGAGATTAATGACTATTCTAATAAATGTAGCACAGTGCTACATAAAACACTCCACAAATGCCAGCTATCATCAACTCACCCCTTTCTTCATATGAGAATGACAGAAGAAACGATTTCTGTTTTCAGAAAAGAGATGGAGCTGATGCAGCTTCCAATGGAGGTCCCAGATCTGGGGTTCTTCCCTATAGATATATCCTGCCTGGACTGAAGTCTCTCTGTGGCTTATTGCCCAGGATCTCAGTGTTTCCTGCCTGCTTGCTGGCTCCTCAGAATCCCTGTGCTTACATTCTACACTCACAGCAACCTACCTCCCAGTGGAGCTACTAATGTCACAGGTCCTAATACGAACCTAATGTTATAGGTTTGTGTCACAGACTTCCTTTGGAGATTGTCTGCATTCAATCAAAGTTTTGATACTCTCATTCCAAAGAGTGATTCTGTTGTCTGGAATGAAGGCTGGTTATCATCCTTTGCAGGCATCCCATGCACTGGGATACCAAAGGGACAGATGACAGGCCAAAATGTTAGGGCAGCCTGTTCTCCCTGGGGAAGACAAACACACAGAGCCTTCCAGTGCATGAAGCTCTCTGTGGCTGAAAGGGCAGGTCAAGCAGCCTCTTCTATTACATATTCCTGGATTTCTTGATGTCTCCAAATCTGCACAGGAGTGCCCCATGAGAACTTACCTCCCCTATGAATGAAAGACCTTCATTTGTCTAAATTAAACTACTGTTTGATACATAGCAGGTATTCAATTAATACTGATTCATTTATTGAATCAATGAGAAAACATAGCCTCCAAGAGCCTGAGTTGATTAGAAAAGTTTATTAGCCTTTCATAGCTATGAGGCCTAGAAAGTTGATGGTTTTTATTAGTGCCATAGGGTCTATTTGTAGTCAGAACAAAATATTATCTTCATGAGGGTGAAGGGAGACAAGTGTAACCAAACACCTTTGCCTATTCAGTGGTCAGGGTTAGGGGGTGGGCTGCTGCCTATATTCTGTTCTCAATACCCGTCAGGGATGGGTTACAAGGAGGACTGACTTCTGTAGAGATAGTTTCATGTTTCTAAACTGGAGAAAAAAATTTTAAAAACAAATCAAAGGATCAGAAACCCCATGCTTAAGAGTTACCAGAGTCTTTAATGAGGATCTGCAAACAATCTTCCTGATTGTTTACAGAGCTGCATGAAAAAGCCAATTTTAAAGATGAAATCATCATTGGGATAGGAAAAAGGCCTGCATTTTGCCAGCAGATGCAGTTTAGTAACATGGAGAGTTTTGCTCCACATGTGTACTAACTGCCCCTCACTGGTATGGGCTTCAGGAGTTGTCTGAATCATAGAAGCTGCCTTTTTAAATGACCAAGAGCGGGCAGCCCGGGTGGCTCAGCGGTTTAGCGCCACCTTCAGCCCAGGGCCTGATCCTGGAGACCTGGGATTGAGTCCCGTGTTGGGCTCCCTGCATGGAGCCTGCTTCTCTCTCTGCCTGTGTCTCTGCCTGTCTTTTTGTTTCTCATGAGTAAATAAACAAAATCTTAAAAAAAAAAAAAAAAATGACGGAGAGCAGCAAAGAGTAGGAGACTTGCATCAGTTTGAATACCTGATAACTTGTCTACGGCCATACCACCCTGAACGCGCCCGATCTCGTCTGATCTCGAATACCTGATAACTCTTTGACCGGCCCGCCCCCGTGCCTTGCAGCCCCTGGCTTCCATGTAGTCCCGGGGTACCTGGTGAGGAGGACAGCCACATCATGATGGGCAGGGTTGAGGTCACTCTTTGGATTGATGCTCTTCTGCCACTTACAGAAGCTGGACAGTGTCTTCTCCGCATGGTGAACTATTTTCAATCCTTGCTAGAGAAAGAAGAGGAAGAGACAGGCACGGGTGAGTTTCCTGTGCTCAGAGCTCATCACATAAGTCCCTGGAAGCAGCCTAGCAGGATGAGCTCTGGGTGGGCACCTCAGACATCCATTTGGCCGAAGTTTGGCAAAGGCCAACTTACTCCCTGCTCTCAACACCATTACTCTCATGACATTTATTAAAAGAACCTGAAGGGCAGAAGTGCAGGACATCAATTTTCACTGGAGCAAATAGTTCTTGAAGAAAAATGAAAAATACACTGGCCAAGACCAAGAGCTGTTTGAAGTTCCATCTCTAGCAGCTTTCTGCTTCCTAAGCTAGTAAAGAGGCATTTTTATTTCTAATGCAAAAAAAAAAAGAAATAAAAAGATTTTCAACAACAAGGTTCTTCCTTACATGAAAACTCCTACAAGGCTGGGGTTGCACTCAATGTTTCCTTGCCCTTTGGTTTCCATTTTGGTCTCACATTTGTGGGTGAAGGGCAGAGGATGACATAATCTCTTCAGGCCTCTAACCCGTTAGGATCACTGGCTATCTGACAACAATTAGGATGCTGAAGAGGGTGCCCCCAGCCTGCAACTTCCAGGGCTTCTGAGTCACCCACTTGGTGACTACTGGGGATGGGAGGAGAAGACTTGTTCTAAATTAACTGGATGAACACTTGTCAAAAGGAGGAGGAGGGGGCTCCCATTCTAGGAGGGCCTCCAGCTTCATTTGAATTTCTAAAGGAGACATCCCTTTCACTTGGCCTATTTCTTTGGGTCTCTCTGTGGAGCTGTCCCTCACACAGGGTGGGTTCTACCTGGAGAATGACCACCTCCACTGGCCTACGCTAATCTAAGTCTACCACTCCGGCCTCAGTCCAAGGAGTTCAGGACAATCTCTATGTGAAACTATGAACTTGCTTCTGTACCATTCTGTGTTCTGCTAAGGCCCAAAGCCAAAGCAAATAAGACCTGAGAGGCTTCAGTTGCTTGTTAAAGGCATTTCCAGGTCTGCCCCCACCCAGGCCAATTAGCCACCGTAGACAACTGCCTTTTTTTTTTTTTTTAAGATTTTATTTATTCATAGAGACACAGAGAGAGAGAGAGAGAGAGAGGCAGAGATAGAGGCAGAGGGAGAAGCAGGCTCCACGCAGGGAGCCCGACGTGGGACTCAATCCCAGGACTTCAGGATCACACCCTGGGCCAAAGGCAGGCGCTAAACCGCTGAGCCACCCAGGGATCGCAGACAACCTGCCTTTTACAAAAACACAGAAAGGTGGCTCATCATCACTCATGAAAATTCACCGAACTGCTTAGCATTATGATTTTAAATAGAAGAAACAGACTTCACTATTTACTAATCCTCACTGTTCCAATATCCAGCAGAATGCTGTCTGGTGGAGGAGAAGAAGGAGTTGTGGTGGACTAGCTGGGCACAGGGGTCAGCCTCCTAGTCATCTCGTCAAGCCAGGGTAGAGTAGCAACCCTACCAGAGGCAACGCCCCCGCCCACCACAGAGAAGCAGTAAGGTGGCATAAAGCAGGGATGGAAGGAAAGAGAAAGGAAGGGAAAGGAAGGAAAGAGAAGGAAATAAAAAGGGAGGAAGGAATTATTTCTTGATCATTTACTATATGCCCAACACTTTGACATATATTCTTTCATTTGATCTAATTGCATCTTCTTGGCATTATTTCTAAAGCAAGCGTGGTTATTTATGTTCATTTTAGAATAAGAAGGAATTAAACCTCAGAGAAGTGAAAAACTAGCTGCAGGTGATTCGGGTCAGATATCAAGTCAAAGGCTCCAAGAACAAGAGCTCCTCAGTGAAGCGTGCTCCCGGCGGGTGGCCAGCCTCATTAGGAGCCCCCCTGGGTTACAGCTCCTTCACACTGGATGGCAGATTATTCAACAGAGCATCAACTACGATTGGATTGCTTTGCGGTCTGTTCTCAACCCTACATTTCTTTGTTTATTTAGTTGTGGGCTTTTGTTGTTTTGTGTGTGTGAGCAAGGAGGTCTCTGAGGGAATACTCATTAATTAAAAAATAATACCAACTGGAATTATTCTAAAGAAAAAGAAATCCTTAGGCATATGCCTAACGGAACAGGTGCAGGATCTGTATTGGGAAAACTGCAAAATGCTGATGAAAGACAAGAGCCTCAATCTAAACTTCACACCTTGCCCAAGTACTGACTCAGGATGGATCACAGACCTAAATGTAAAAATATACATTTTTATATATTTTTTTTATTTATGAGAGAGAGAGAGAGAGAGAGAGAGAAGAGAATGTGCACGATCAGGGGAGGGGCAGAGGGACAGGGAGAAGCAGCTTTCGGCTGGGCAGGGAGCCCTACTTGGGGCTCAATCCCAGGATCCTGAGATCATGACTTGAGCCAAAGGCAGATGCTTAACCGACTCAGCCACCCAGGTGCCCCCAAAACTATAAAACTTTTAGAATAAAAAATCATAGGAGAAAATATTGGACAAGGAGTTCACAGACTTGACAGTAAGGACACCGATTCATACAAGAGGAGACTGAAAAACTGGACCTCCTTCAAAATTAAAGACTTCCTCTGAGAGAAACCTTCCAAGACAATGAAAAGATGAGCTCTAGCATGGAGGGAAATCTTTGTAAGGCAAAGTACTCAGAAAAAAAAAAACAAAAAAAAAAACAAAGTACTCAGACCCAGAATACATAAAGATCTCTCAAAACTCAACAATAAAAAGACAACAATGAGAAAACAAGCAAACATGAAGTTTCATCTCAGTGAGGGGGATGTACAGATGACCAACAAGCACAGGAAAAGATGTTCAACGTCCTTAGCCATCAGGGAATGGCAAGTTAAGGCTGCAATGAGATACTCCTGCAGGCCTAGAACGAATGCATTTAAAGGCAGCAGCAGCACCCACGGATGTGGTAAAGTTGGTCACCAGTAACACTGTTGCTGAGAATACAAAATGGTACAGCCACTACGGAAAGCAGCTTGATAGTTTCTTTAAAATATGAAACATGCAACGGCCATATGACCCAGCAGTTGCATCCCTTGACATTTATCCCAGAGAAATGAAGACCTGTGTTCGCACAAAGGCCTATAGTAGAATGTTTATAGAACTTTGCTCATAACAGCAAAACCCTGGAACAACCCAAATATCTCTCAGTGAGTGAATGGTTAAACAAGCCGGTAAATACTGCGGAATGCTACTCAGCACTACAATGGAACAAAGGCTTGGAGACACACAATTTGGATATATCTTGAAGGAATTAAACTGGATGAAAAAAATCCAATCTCAAGAGGTTACATACTCTATGATTCCATCTGTAGAACATTCCTGAAATGACACAATTATAGACATAGAGAACAGACGTGCTTTCCAGGAGTTAGGTTGGTAGAAGGGAGGTAGAGACTTCGTGATGAAACCGTTCTGTATTGTGGCAATAGTCACATAAATCTACATGGGTTAAAACTGCAGAGAAAAAAAATGTACACACACACCAGTGCTGGTAAAACTGATGAAATCTGAATAAGGTAAGGATTTGTACAAATACTAACTTTTTGGTTATGATATTGTTTTACAGTTATGCTAGGTATGATCATGAGGAGAAAATGGGTGAAGGACAGAAGGGAGTTCCCTGCACTGTTTCTTCCAACTGCATGTGAATCTGTAACTCTTTCAAAACAAAAATATTTTTTAAATATCTTAAAAATAATAACTGGTCCAAATTAAGGCTTGAGGGTTGCAAAAGAAAATCTTGCAATGCACTTTTGAGTCCTCTGTGGGTTCAGATTCTATAGAATTCAGATTCTATGTGGGTTCCTTGCTTCTTAATTTTACCTGAAATTCCATAGTTTTGAATCAAAGGGAACCCACAGTCTTTCAGGCGGGTTGTAGTGGGTAGGAAAAGCCCCTCCACACACACACTCACATACCCGTACACTCAACACGCTCACACACCCACACGAAGGATCAGTTAAGTTCCTTGTCTAAGTAGCCATACATATAAACACTTACTAGAGTGAAGGGGACCACAAGGCCAAAGCAGAGGGGCCCCATTTTGGAATGTTCTCCTTTGGCTCACAAAGTCCCTGGTAGAGGCCCACGGGTCAGGATGGGATGCCAGCAGATCCGAGAAGCTCAATTTTTGTTTCAGCATTGGCTGGACTCACTATTTTGTAAGACTTACATACCAATCCATGAATGTTTGTTTAAAGAAGAGTGAATGTTTGCAAACTTCCACACTTCCCAGTACCTGAGCCAAACTCCGTGTCAGCAAGGACACATCTTCATCATCGTGGGGAGAGCAGAGTCATTTTCCAGATGTTGCAGCATGAACTCTGCCTCCAATTTTCCCATTATTTCTAAGAGCCCATTTCCCTGAAGGGTCCTAGGTATTATGAATCCAATCTTCTCACTTCCAGTGAGTAAATCCAGGCCAGAGAGGGGCATTACCTTAGCCAAGTCACACAGCAGGTGTGGGCAAGGCTAGGCTTTGATTCCAGGTTCGCAGCTACTAGTCTGACAGGTAGTTTCCAAACCGTCGAAGACTTCTCTAGACTTAGGGCTTGAATAGCTGGAAAGATTTAACCATTAGCCAAAGGATGATTATTGCTTATTTCTTACTCCCCCAGGTCACACTCCCACCCCTGGGGAGGAGACAAACACAGGAAGAGACCCTCCACTTCCAAGACACCCAGCTAGCTCTCATCCTCCTCCTGCTCTCTGACCACTTCTCAGGCTCCTCTACAGGCTATTCTTCTGTCCTTTTTTTTTTTTTTTTTTTTTTTTTGGCTCCTCACTTAGCTCACTCTCAAACCCAGTCAGGCTGGGGGGACATCATCTATATGCTGCTGACTCTCAAATCTGTATCTCATTCCAAAGTTCTCCTAGAGCACAAACTCATGCACCCAAATCCCTTGATGGGCACCTTCTCAATGGCCCCACAGGAGCCCCCAACTCAGCATCCCCAAAGTCCTCCCCCTACAATATTAACCTGCCATTCTTCCTGCTTCCTCTTAGCTGAACCACCGTCAGCTAAGCGGTCTAATCTAGAAACACCAGTGTCCTCCTGTTGGTCTCTCTGCCTCCACATCCTGCATCCCCAGCTGTCCTCATATGCTGCTAAGTCTACTTCCCCCTCCATCTCTACTCCCAACCACCCTCGCTGAAATTCTCATCATTTTATGCCTCAGTTCATGCTTGCATCACCTCTTAACTGTTCTCCTTTCTTCCTTGTTCTTAAATCCTCTGTGCTCTTCCCAGGCTGATCCAGGCAAAACCGAAGCCTGCCCATATCACCACCCACAGCTCAAGACCCTCTAAAGTCTGACCTCCAGGAAGGTCTCCCTTCATCTGCAATCTTGCAGTTTATGCTCTGGCAACATTCAAATGGCTGATATTACCCCCCACAGGCCATATACAATACTCTTTTTACTTTGCTTTTTTTTTTTTTTTAAGATTTTCTTTATTTTAGAGAGAGCGTTTGTGGGGAGAGGGGCAGAAGGGGAAGGAGAGACAAATGGAAAGAATCTCAAGCAGACTCTCTGCTGTGCACAGAGCCTGATGCAGAGCTTGATCCCACGACCCTGAGATTGTGACCTGAGCAGAAACCAAGAGTCAGATGCTTAACCGACTGAGCCACCCAGGCGCCCCTTTACCTTGCTTTCTTCAAGCTGCTCCTTTCTCCCCTCTCTTACCCCTTTAACCTATTCAACATCCGTTCATTCTTTCAGACTCACTCTGAGTATCTCCAGGAAGACCTTCCCTGACCTCATCTGGATTAGGATTAGGTTCCCGCCAGTTTATCTCGAGCACGCCTGGCTCATGGCACTTGCTGCCCTAGGTTAAAATGATCAAATTGCATGCTTTTTCAGAACGAGGACTGAGGTTTCTTCCCCTACTTCTCTCTGGCACTGCAAGGAGCCTGGCACACAGCAGGTAGACACACCAACCTGACACAGCACAGCACCCCTCATGGAATGGGGCAAAGGTGAAGAATACATCTACTGAGCCGGACAAAAGTGCACATGGGTTGGAGGTTTTGTGGTGAGTCAGTAAAGAGGCAGGATCTCCTGCGGATTAGAGAAGTGGAAGGCAAGGGGTCAGAAGTGTAAGAAGAAAGCAAAGCCCATCTGTAATAATAATTCTGGTGCCTGTGGTAGGAACTGCTGGGAGGCAGCTCCACACGGATCTCTCGGGTTTCTTCACATCTTCTGAGCAAAGCCCTGACAGCTTCTGTATCTTTCCAAGGATGTTGTGTAGAAATAGACTTGGAGGACAGAGACAGTGTTCCCCTCCAGGAAAGAGGATGGATTTATTTGCTGTCCAGAATGAAAAGGATAATGGCTCTCTCTGGGGCACAAACCTACAGGTTTGCACACAACCCCCTCTGAAGGGCTGATGTTTCCTTAGCTTGGGACCCCTCAGCTGTGATAAAACCCACTATGTGCACAGCATCCATCTGGCCTGGCCTTTCACCCCGGTGAAGGGACAAGAGGGGCAGCTGCAGACATGAAGCTCAGGCCACCTGTTGTGCTGTAAGAAAGTCCTGACCCCTGCCCCGGAAGGCACAGGCCTTCTCCCAGCATCACATCCAGGAAAGGATGGCCAGACAACTGATGAGCTCACTCGCAGGGAGAATAAAACCTAAGACCCTTCATAGTTCTTGACCAGAATGAGGACAAGAAGGGAGAACAGGTGACCCAGGAGTCATGAGGATTATGTCAAAGCTAAAGCATCTATACACATGGGCCAGGTCCACGAGGTTATTGAGATTTGCTCATAGTGGGACTACTGGCAGAAGGAGGGAAGGAGAGGAGCTCAGGAAAAGGAGCTGAGAAGTAGATGTCAACAAAGGGGATTATTCTTCCCACATTCCAACACTCCTTCAAGAGCAATTTTGGAATAAGCTGGGGATTAGTCACTGAAGAGGAAAAAAAATGTTAGGGCCTGAAGCCTCCCCTCCAAATCTTGCTTGTTTTTTCCCTAGCTTTCTCCATGCTTTTTGTTTTTAGTTTTGTTTTGTTTACAAAGCAAGTGCACAATTAACTAAATTGCTTATCATTTGTGGCTGAGTACCTTGCCCCTGTGTAGAACTTCCATCTATAATATGTGACATTTAACACAAGGTCAGAGATAGGGTCATCAGGATACCTTACTACTTTTCTAATAAATGTCATGATTCTGCTAGGAGGTTTGAAGTGAGCATAATTTTTCTGTACTCCTTCAGCCTTTTCATCTCCAAGTCTCATAAAAGGTTAGTTCAGGAAACATTTACTCGTTTAGCTTCTTAAATGCACTTGATCACAGAAGCCTGGAGAAGCATAATCAACTATACCTCAATACCATGTGCCCTGAGCATGTCCAAGCTGCAAAAGGACTTTGGGGAGGTTCTGCTGGCTCACCAAATATGGGGAGACTTGGACTACACCTGTTCCATAAAGCATCCTCGTAATTCTTTGAGCTTGTCAAAACAATCCCCATTCCTCCACCCTCCACCCCTGTCCATACTGATCCCCCCCCCATTTCCTCTGTAAACAAAAACAGATTCCCCTCTTTGTTCTTTTGCTCTTTTTTTTTCTCACCTCATTTTCTCAAGTGAGTCCAATTCGCTCCCCCTTTCCTACTCATTTGAGTATGTGACACCAAAGGACACGGAAAAAACCTCAAGGAACTCATCAGCAACAGCTCCCAGAAACAGCCCCAAATGGGAGACAAGAAATGATTTTGCAAAATGCGGCTTTTGCTATAAATTGTTCTCTCTGGGTAAGCTCCCTTCATAATGAGAAAAAAATCTTGTATTGATTTCCTTGGGAAGTCCTAGTAGCAGCTTGTGATTCAGTGCATAATCTGATTATTCTCTTACAGCCAGGGTGATGTTCCTAAGAGAAAAGAGATTGTACAGAGAAGAGAAAATAATAAAGTTTCACCTGAAAACAAAGGATTAACTCATCTACTGGAGGAAAAGATTCTTGATTTAAAAAAAATTATGAGTATTATTTGCCAATATCTTTGTCATTTATCCTGAAAGAGCTACAATTATATAGGTTATTACAGAGACCTACTCCAAAATCCTTCTGGGGATGGGGAAACCACCAGCCTGAATTCTCAAAGCTAATAGGCTTTTAACTCCAGAATTTCACAAAAGGAAACCCAACATTAAATCATGTGGGAAATTCATTCTCTGTGAAGACAGTTACCATCTTCCCACCTGTCAGCCCTCCTGCTGCTCCTCCAAGCCAGTAGGACACCCTCAGGCTCTGCCCCCAAATGGCACAGTGACTGGGACCCATCTGGCCTCGCCCTAACTCAATCCCATGCCTGCTTCTTTTCTACCTTGTTCTTAAAAGAGGTCTCCAACTTAGGATCCCAATCTTGTCCTTTTGGTGTTTTATTTTCCTTCAACAATTTTGCACAATTCTCTGAAATGAGCATCATGGCAGCGAGTTTACAGGGTTGCAGTGTGACCTAAGTGATGATGATGAGACGGATCCCGCTCACCAGTACCATTTACCCAGTGGTTTCTACAAGCCAGACACTATGCCAACTAATGCAGGAATTCACCTATCTGATTCTCACACCAACTCTAAGAAGTAGATATGATTATCCCCATTTTATAAAATAAAGCTATAGAAGGACAGACACGTCAAATAACCTATCAAAGTTCCTATAGCTCAAAAGGGGAAGGACTAACAATATATCTGGTACTCTTTCTGATGTCAACTGCTCACAAGAGTTGGACGGAGGAGAGGAATTCTTTCCCTAAAGGCTAGCCCCAAAGGGGAACAAGGAGGCCATCGAATGAATTGATCTAAAGTGGAAAGCGCTGAGGCCAAGTCTCTGTCCAAGTTCTTAAGGGGGAATGAAAAGTTCAAAAGACAGGATTAGAATCGAACTTCATACATTATCATCATCTCTGAAAAAAAAAGAAAAAAGACAGGATTAGGGTCATAAAAGGAAAATGAGAGCTTGACTCAGCACTGGGGGGAGGCAGGATAGGAATGAGAGCACACTGCCTCCTATCAGAAGCTACTATGAGTCTTAGTATGCCCGACATGTCTTTCCAGGGCTTGGGTTTGGGTACCTCAGTTTCCCCTGGTCGGAAACGTGACAACCTAGTCTTTGAGGAAGCCGCCAGGATGCTTCAGATTGATATCATGTCAGATCATCCTGGTTATTCTCAAAATGTGATGAAAATCCATAGTGGTTTTTACATAGCAGTGACTCACCAACAAAAACTGTACTTTATGTATTAACCACAATAAGTGTCTTCAACCCACCAAGGAAATGAAGTCCAAAATGATGTTAGCTGTCAGATGTGATTTGAATAAGAAAGACGAGAGTTGTAGGAAGTCACTATTGATGAGGCCGACTTCAGGGACTCTGCCTCAGCATTCCCCACCTTGTATCACTTTCCACAGAGCCCTAGAACCATCTCTCTAACGCCTTTCTCTCCATTTCATCCCTCAGTTTGGAACCATCCAGAGGCTCCACAGAATAAGATCCACATCCTTTTATATGGGCTCTATCGTTTTACAAGGCTTGTCATGACAGTGGCCACTGCTGACCCTAATCTTTGCCTAATCTACTGACTCCATGGGCTCACTCTTTCCCTTATCTATTATGTACCTGTAGGGCTTGGAGGTGAGCAACACCAGACCCAGCCACTGCCTTTAAGTATTACATACTCATGAAGGGAAGTGAGTAAACAAATAGATGTAAAATTACAACTATGATATGTGCTATGAAGTAGAAATGTGAAGCCTTGTGAAAGTATATAACAGAATCTTGCTGGGCATGAAGGTCAGGGAAGGCTTCCCCAGTGAACTGGCCCTTGAGCTAGTATCTGAAGAATTAAGGGGTCAGCTAAGTGAAGACAAGAAGGAAGACAGTCCAGGCAACAATAGGACCAGTGGCAGGAGATACCATGAGGAGAGGACTACTGCTCTCTCCCAAAAGTAAGGGGGCATTGTAAGCGATGAGAGAGGCAATCAGGAAAGCACTGGATGGCTTTAAGCCAGAGGTGAGGGTGGAGGAGGCACCAGGGTGCCAGGTACCATTACCATTTTGAGATTATCTTGGCTGCAATGAGAAAACGAGATTGAAAGGAATGTAAGTAGACCGAAGTAAATACAACTGTAGCCCAGGAAAGAGATGACTCTATCTTGAATTTAAGTGACAGAAATTCAGATGGTCATGGGGCGTCTGGGTGGCTCATTCAGTTAAGCATTTGCCTTCAGCTCAGGTCATGATCTCAGGGTTCCGGGATTGAGCTCCACGGCAGGCTCCTGCTCAGCGGGGAGTCTACTTCTCCCTCTCCCTCCGTCCCTCCTCCTGCTCCTGCTGGCTTGTGTTCTCTCTCTCTCTCTCTCAAATAAATGAAATCTTTAAAGAAAAAAAAATAAATGCAGATGGTCATACAAAATTGGCAACACTTAATGATGGACTGGATATGAGGGGTGGGTGAAGGAGGTGTCATGGATATCTTTGGATCTCTTGTTTCCATACTTGAAAGGGTGATGATGTCAGCACAGAGATGGGCAACAAGACCAGGTGTGCATGGAGATGGGCAGATTGTGACCGGCTATTCTCTCTTCTGCCTCCTGCACAGTCCACTGTCTCCTTTGTTCATAGCAAAGTTACTCAGCCTCCCATTTGGGGGTTCATTGTCAGTGATGTGTTCGCAGTGATGCACCCCTGTGTGTAAGATGCTACTTTATGTGCGTAAGCTACTGACCATGCAGGCCCCTCTACCTGGAATGTCCTTCCTCACTGGTTAATTCCTTGTCATCCTCTAAAACCCAGCTTAGCCTTCCCTAGGATGGGTGCTCTTTTATTCTTTTTTATACTCACGACAATCTCAGTTTGAAATGTTCTATTTTGTGCTTTTTATGCATTAAACTCTAAGCTCCTCAAAATCAGGAAATGAGACTTCTATTCGTATTTGTTTCCTCAGAGGCCAACACAGTGTTTGACATATACTACATTTCTCTTCTGATTTACAGATGGAGAAAAACAGGGTATTATGGAGTGATGATGTCACTTCTTCAGAGTTACCTACTGGATAAATGCAAAGTGAGACTAGAGCTCAGGTCTCCCTGTTCAATACCTCACACTGCACTTTCTGCCTTTGGCTGTCACCCTGATGTCAGTTAGGGCTGGAATCAGCCTGACAATCAATCAATTGCTGATTGACAATCAATTGCTTGTTGTGGTTGGGACTGCTCATTAGTCAAAGATATGAGACATGATCTGGGCATCAAGAAAATGAGAATTGCGAATTTGTAACTCTTCAATGAAACAGAAATTCTATTGTCAAATTATAGACCTTGTACTACATGGAGATTCTATAAAAGCCTGGATGAAGAAGACATTTGGCAAGTAAAAGAAAGAAAGCCATGGGGATTTTATTTTTCCAGCAAATCATTTGTGTCTCTGCTCTTACAAAATGAGGACAGGAACATGAAAACAATGTTATTATGATGGAGTCAGAGAGGTAGCTGCCGATCACATTCTTTCAAAGGATTCTGTTGAGGTTGCTTTTAGGCAACCAACTTGAACCATGGAAACATGTGTAAGATAGAAGGGCCCAAAGTCACCCCTTGCTGAAAACAGACAGGCCCATTAGGTGACCCACCTCAAAACATCCATAAGCCCTAGCTGACCAATACGTAACTTTCACCCAGAGTTAGCAAAAACACAAAATTCCATATGTTCCCACACCTCCTCACCTTCCTCCCTAACTATAGCCCCACCATCACTGTCTCACAGCAGGTCACTCCCTTGCTGTCCTGCCAGCTGCTTCCTTGCAGTAGATTTCAATAAATTCCTAGCTCTTGTTCTGTCTCAGGTGAATTCTTGCACTGCCCCACTGCCAGGCTCCACCCAGTGGTCACCCCACATTTGGTGCTCCCCCCCCTGCTCCACAGATCAGGAGACCTCCACAGTATCCAAGTGGCATTGTTTTCCTGAGGATGGAGGGATGTGGAGTTATAAGGGGCCTGATCTGTGGAAGCTACATTTTGAGGTCTGACTAATGTTACCCATAGGGATTGCAGAGGGGAAAAGCTTTTCTTTTTCTTTTTTTTTTTTTTTTTTGTCTGAAAACCCTAAACTTCTCCACATTCTGCAGCTAAGCATGAATATATAGGCCATGATACAATAGTGAAAATTGGTCTTCCAACTTTTACAAAGCTAAAAATGTAATTCTCATACAAATATGAGCATGTTAGGGATATATTTAACTCATTACTAAGAAGGTAGACAAGGTGTCCAAACTGGTTCAAAGACAGATAGAGGGAAGTGATGCCACAATAGTTGGTGAAACTATAAAGAAAGAATGCTGGAATACGATTGCTAAATTAGATACAAAATTAGTCAACAGATCAATAAAACAGAAGCCTTGAGAGTTCCTTTCTCTGCTGGACACAAATTATTTTCACCTTTTCTGGATAAAAACCATCTGTACTCTGTCAGTTAATATCCAACTTTACTGTGTTTAAGCTCCAATCAATAGCACATAATACTCAGACATAGTTGCATTCCCATAGAGTCAGATAGGTCATGTTAGACACTGAAAGGATACATAGCTTTTGTTTTGCTTGGTCTCTTAAGTTTTGGGAAAATTTTTGTAACAAAGATTCACAGCAAGGAAAATTATCCATCCATCAGTATTCCAAGATCCCTGAATTACGCGTCAGGTGATTTGGGAGGTGGGGGATGGAAGGGGAAGAAAAAGGAAAATGAATCCATGCTCCACATATTGTTTTTCAATCTTCTGATTCTGGATAAATCCTGCCACATGCATTTTGACCTCAGGTGTCTTGCAGAGGGAGATTTGATCGGGGCCATTCATTCTTCACATATTTCAGCCTGTAGGGTAAGGTCTATAGATTGCAAAGGTATTTCACCAAGTTGGCTATTCCCTCATTCATTGAATTTCACTTCATTCATTCATGTCCCAGGCACTGTGTTAGATGTTAGGGATATAGCCAAGAATAAAGCAGGAATTCACATTGTGATAGTGGCTAAGATAAGCAAGAGAAGAGTAAACAAATATACAGAATTTTAATGAATTCCAATAAAGGAAGTAAACTTTATTCTATGATAGAGAACAGCAAGTAGAAGCGGCTTTGAGTAGGCTGGTCACTGAGACTTCTCTGGAAAAGCAGCATTTAAAGAGAGGTCTGACAGGTGAGAATGTGCCAGCCATCAGCAGAGCCAAGGGAGGGGTGTTTCAGGCATTGGGAACATTAAGTACAAAGCCATGGGGCTGAAGAGGGCTTTGTGTATTCTAGAATCTATCTGAAGTCCAGGGAGTTTGAGGGTAGAAACAAGGCAGAGAGTGACATAAGGAAAGACTGGGAAGGGGGATGAGGGCATGATCATGAAAGTTTCTGCAGGACACAGTAGAAATTTTCTATTTTGTTCTAAAAACTATAGAAAGCTATTTAACAGTTTTGTGCGATGGAGCAACTCGATTTTCATTTAAGATTATCATTCTAACTGCTAATTTGAGAATGGATTATGGAGGGCAAGTCTTAAAACAGGAAGACCATTGGGAGCTCACTGCAATAAGATGACAATAAGGCCTAAAGCAACGTAACGACTGTAGAGATGATGAACAGTGGGTGGTCCTGAGATGTATCTTGAAGGCAGCCTTGTGGGTCTTGCTGTTGACTGTGGAAGATAAGAAAAGGGGGATTCAAGAATGACTCCAAGGCGTATGCCATGGTGCAATGGCAATATTTACGAGATGGGTGACATGGAGGGTTGGAGAATGGAGGGGAGGCAGAAAGGAGACGATCTGGGCAGGGAGCAATCAAGAATGCTGCTGTGGACTTACTGAGTTTGCAAGTCTGAGTGGGCTCTGACACATCCAGGGTGAGAT
The DNA here is from genome assembly GCF_053574225.1 of Canis aureus. Lineage (NCBI taxonomy): Eukaryota > Metazoa > Chordata > Mammalia > Carnivora > Canidae > Canis > Canis aureus. The sequence continues at coordinate 75,924,908 of NC_135614.1, read as the reverse complement.
GTCAAATAGGCAACTGGATGTGAGTCTGGAGCACAAGTAAGAGGTCCAGGTTTGAAAGAGCGATTGAGAATCTCAGCATGTAGAAGACCTGTAAGGCTCTGAGAACAGATGACATTCCCGAGGATAAACGTACAGAGAGACAAGACAGCCCGGAGTTGAGGGATATGTGTTAATATGCATGAGGTAAATAAACAGTATAAAGCGTTCCACATTTCCATGTGTCTCCTAACTTTTACTGAAACCATGCAACCGTTTCGTGATTCAGTCTTTTTCACTGTGGAACATTCTAAGTCACTGCTGTAAATCTGATCTGTGTGTTACTAGATGAAATGACTGTCAGGTAATTCTAATGACATATATATCTCAGAGACATCCTCCATCTTCCACTTGATAGCACAGAATTCCCAAGAAAATACTATAAAAATATTATTTTCCTTCTCAATGGGTTTCTAAACACTTTCCTGGTAGCCCCTTTCTTATCTATCAAGAGCTCTCCTGAAAACAGGAGGTAGGGCGAGTAAGGATATAGGTCAGAAGAGTGGAGAAAAACTCCTCCTTACCTCCTCTTCTTCAAGGAGAATGAGCCGAACCACAACAATGTGAATTGCATTGCCAATGCTTGGGTTATGGAACAACCCAGTGACCTAGAGTCAGAAATGGAAAACCATGAGCTCACATGTATAAGTAACAGATAAATGCCAGAGAAGGGGGAAATGGCATTGTGATGCACTTAGAGGAAATGTCATCTTAGAGGTCAGAAATTCTGGGCCGAGTACAACAAGGAGTGAGAGATGCCCCTGGTCCAATCCACATTATGATACTTAAAGGCCACCTTCCCAATGTGACTGACCATCTGTGTGCTTGAGGAGCTGGTGCTTTTCTTCTCTTTGACCCTTTCGCTGACCCAGGTCTTTCTTTTATTATCAGTTCCTGAGGCAAATACCTTTCCCCAACTCAAAAAGACTAATACTTTCTCTGAGAAGGCAGAAACATCAAGAATGCAAAAGGGAAGGTTGGAATCAGAGTCATTAACTTTATTCTAATTACCTTAAGGAAATCATGTTCTAATTCTTTGCCTCAATTTACTTATCTGTGCGCTAACATAATTGGTGAGATAAACTCACACTACAAGGATTGAGTCACTCGAGAAATACCTACTAGGAGATATGTGACAAATTCCAAATTTCCCTAGGATATACATTTTTTTAAAAACAGACAAATTGGCCCTGAATTTCCATCCTTCCTCATTTAGGCAGGGAACAGATTCATATATGTGTGTGTGTGTGTAAACATATATATGAAAAGAACAAAAAAAGGTCTCTGATTTTTGGAAGGTGACACCTGTTTGCCAGCTGCCTCTCCCTACTCCAGAGTCTGACATACCATGTTCATGATGGTGAGGATATAGGACTCCACATTGTCACTCCCATGATACTCGATCATCTTCGTGTCAGCCACCACCAGCGTCTCCACCCATCGCTCTTTGCTGATGGAACGCCGAGACAGACCTTTCCTGGGCCAGTGGTTCCTCTCCCACTTCTCCCGCTGTCGCTCCAGCTTCTGGGAGGTGGCAAGGCCGTCTAAACATTAAACAGAAAACAGTGGGCAAACTCTATGTATCTCTCATATACGTTTTGAAGATGCAAGGCCATAGTTTAAGCTATGTTTAAATGCAATGTTCTTAGATACATGTCTGAAGGGGAAGAGGGGCCAATGAGGATGATTATGGCCACGTTAACTGGAATTTGCATCTTGTAGAGAGGTTGAAAGCACTTCTTTGAAATAATGATTATCTATTTCATTAACTAGGTCCTTCACTATTAAAAAGATGTTACAATTGAAAATGGGAACTTTCTCTCCTCCTCCTCCTCTAAATTATTCAGCAAAGCAGTGTACTAGGTTTTAAAATGCTGGGTTGTTTATCCTCATGAACATTTGAGGGACGTACTTCTTTTTTTTTAATAATAAATTTATTTTTTATTGGTGTTCAGTTTGCCAACATACAGAATAACACCCAGTGCTCATCCCATCAAGTGCCCCCCTCAGTGCCCGCCACCCAGTCACCCCCCACGCCCCACCCTCCACCCCTTCCACCACCCCAAGTTCGTTTCCCAGAGTTAGGAGTCTTCCGTGTTCTGTCTCCCTTTCTGATATTTCCTACCCATTTCTTCTCCCTTCTCCTCTATTTCTTTTCACTGTCATTTATATTCCCCAAATGAATGAGACCATATAATGTTTGTGAGGGACGTACTTCTATCTCTGGTTTGCACATGTGGAAATTAATGTTCAAAATGCATTCAAGTTCAAGAATTTGTTCAAGAATTTCCCCTAAGTCACACAGTCCATAAGGTCTAAAAGATCCAGGGTTTTTTTTTTTTTAATTTTTTAAATTGGAGTTCAATTTGCCAACATTTAGCATAACACCCAGTGCTCATCCCACCAAGGGTTTTTTATGTCCTAAAATCATATATGTTGCATATACGCCACATCATCTCCTGGAGAGTAAACAGGCATACATCTGGAGAACACGTAAGCTGGAAAAGCTGCATATACTTCAGAAAGGTATAAAGGTAGGGCTGATTTGCTATGTAACCCTTCCTAGTGCCTCAGTTTCACTGTCTATATGAAGTTAGAACACACTTAGGAGTATTTGCCCCAAATAAATAAATAAATAAATAAATAAACAAATAAAAAACAGAGAGACATAATAATAGGTCTAAATGATTCCAAATTCACTTATGAGCTTTACTTGAAAATCATTAAGGTATACTTTTGTCAAATAACCCAGGATTGTGTTAGCCTTGAAGGGAAGTCCTGTGAAGTTTGAAAATGAGGAGATGGTCGATCTCTCATCTGTCCATTGTGGAATGGCCTATTTTCCTTCTTCACCGGCTTTGCATGGATAAGTATGCTTTCCCTAAGAACTCTCCAGAGATGTTATCAATGGGTTCTAACTCTGCATCCTACGTATCCTGCCATCTGTCACCCTCTTCTTGAAGCTCATGGGAGCGTTTCAAGACTGTATTTCCAAATCTCTCTGTGCAAGCCAGGGAGCAAGCCACACTTGAAATCATGTGGGTCCTGTGTCCTGAAGGGCTGTCAGCAGACCAGGCCAAGAAGAGGAATCCTATCAACCTGGTTAGGTGCGATCTCCTTCTCTCAGTCCCTCCTGTCTCTGCCCTGTGGAGGGGGGGACCTCCCTCCAAGCGGCAGGAGTGCTCAGTGCTCTCCATAAGCCCCTTCACTTGGCCCTAGAGGCTCACACCCCCTCTTGGTGAGGGTCCCCTCACAGAGGCTTCCACTGGCTCGCTGCAGTCGGCACAGAGGGTGCAATATGCAGCTTGTTCCTTAAAGCAGGACCCTGTGCCACAGGCCTGTGGGCGCCACTCCTCTCAGGCCTCAGGTGTCTAAGGGTTAGGAGCTGGCAGGGGCTGGCACTGGTGATACTGGTAGGTAAAGGTGATCTCTCTGCTTCTCCCAGTCCTTTCCTATCCCACGTCTCTGCCTTTACCCTTCCTCTTCCACCTTTTATCTCCTCAACATTGAGCGACAGAGTTTAAAGGAAAAAAAGATACCTTTAAAGCCCATCGAGTTATTTCCATTCTTTCCAGCAAACAAGTCAGATGAGTCCTCAGTACATGCACACGCAGGAAGAAATGTGGAAACGAGAATGCAGTCTGGTAAAGACACGTATCAACCTAAAATTTTCAGTAAGACCTACACTAAGCACTTGCTCAAAGCCAGATCCTCGTGCTAATGAAAATGTCATTGGGTTTTGAATAATTCCCAAGGAGAGAGATGTCTGTTCTATTATGGATAGTGCCAGAAGCTTTGCAGACGTGGTAGGATTTAATCTGGGCTCTGATGGGACCAAGTAGGAGAGGATTGTACTGACTTTGTCGGGTCCTCAAGAAGCCATCCCAGACTTCACGAGGAAATGCTTCTGTTCAAAAATTTTAGATTGTACAAGAAGCCAGCCCTACACGTTTGTCTTTAAGGTCTGGTGACAAAGCCAGACAGTTCTCCAGGGGCAGGTGAAATGCCAACAGTTCTAGAAAGCTCCCCTGACCCTGTCACCCCCCAACACACACAGACTGTCTTAGTTGGCTCAGGCTGCCATAACTAATACCATAGCTTGAACAACAGAAATTTATTTTCTCACAGTCTTTGAAGCTGTAAGTCTAGGATCAGGATGCCAAGTGAGGTCAGGCTCTGGTGAGAGTGCTCTTCCTGGTTGCAGATGGCCACCCTCCCGCGTCTGCTGACATGGTTTTTCGTCAATGTGTGCATGTGGACAGATCTCTCTCTCATCCTCTTCTAATAAGGCCACCAATCCTGGTGAATTAGGACCCCACCCTATGATCTCATATAGCCTTAGGTACCTCCTAAAAGCCCTTTATCCAACTACAGTCACATGAGAGGTGAGAGTTTCAACACAGGAAATTTGGGAGGACACAACTCTGTCCATTAACCACATACACTCTGTTCAGAGATCCCTCTTCTGGGCTTGGATGGCTTCTGGGCAGGCCTCACACTGAGAACCTTCCAGACTCTTATAGCTTCCTGCTCCTCAAGGGGCTGTCCAGTGAGGCTGTAACACATATAGGGCCAGAAGGCCATCTCTTTTAGCTTTGTACCAAGTGCCTAATACCATGCCTGGTGAACAGTGGTGCCCAATAAGTGCTTGATGCACGGGTGAAGGAAAAACTGAAGATGAATTGGAAACAATTTAGGAATCACAAATACAGAATTGCAAGAGCTATCTCCTTTTCCCTCTGGGATGACTTATTTCAATTAAAGAATTCTCTACACCGAAACTGTGAAACATTTATTTCACGGGGTGAAATCTAGTCAAATGGCCAATTTGGATTATACAAGAGAGGTGAGACATTGTTTCCAGAAAGCCAGTACTGAAAAGGCGCGTATTACCTATTGAGCTTTTTCCCAGACAAATTTCCTTCAAGCATCCAGGACAACTTCCAGCCCTGACCCAGGACGGACTTTCCCAGGCCTGAAGCCAAGGAAGGGCAGCCATCCGTGCGGCACCCGGGGGCTGTGTGGGGCACCCCTGCACCGACAGAGCAGACGGCCGGCAGGTCTCTGGGAAGTACAAGTAGTTGACTCCTTTTTCCCTTCCTCAAACCCCGTATGCTTCAGGCAGCTCTTAGAGCTTTCCCAGGTAGCAGGGCCTGGAGCTGTGGCCCGCCGGCCTCTCACACTCGGGGTCCGGGGTCGCAGGGGTCTGCGGCCGGGCCTGAAGCATGGCGGGGGCGAGCTTGCCCTGGGACTTGCTCTGGGACTTCCAGGGACCGAGGAAAGTGAACACGGAGAGAAGACCCAGGGAAGGGCACCGCTCCCCGGACTCTGAGGGGTGTGTGGCGGCACGCCCGGGGCTGCAGCAGGGCAGCGAAGCCACGTCTTCCCCGAGGTGCCTGCTCGAGGCCCTGTCTCCCCGTCTCACTCGCTCCCCCCACCTCGACTCTCCTCCCGCCTGGTGCAGATTCCTCACAGGGAAGGGTTCCCGCCTCACCCGTGAAACTGGAAACTGGCCGTTACCTGCACCTACTGCCAGACTCGAGGCCCAGCTTCCCTCAGGCGGATCCTCTCAGGTTAATCTTCTCGGGCCACACAGCACAGCCTCTGGACAGAGGAGACCCAGGCCCCTGACGGCCACCTGGCTGCCACCGCAGGAGGGAGGTCCTGAAACACAGCGGGTCCGCGACAACGCGATGGCGGACAGGACCCAGCCTGAGGTCAACAATTTTTTTTTTTATTTGATCATTTGCTAGTTAGTTCTCAATAGCTATGTGAGATGAGTCTTATTATCACCATTTAAAAATAAGAAACATGAGGTTCAGAGAGATTATAGAATTTGTTCAAAGTCTAACAGCCAATAAGCAGCAGACCAGCACTTAAAAGGATTTTTTTTTTAAAGATTCATTTGAGAGACAGGAGTCCATGCGTGCAGGAGAGGGCTGGAGGGGTGGAGGGGGGCGGGCAGAGGGACACGGAGAAAGAGAATCCCAAGCAGGCTCCACGGTAAGCACGGAGCCCCCCTCGGGGCTTAACCCTAAGACCCCGAGATCACCACCTGAGCTTAAATCAAGGCTTCCAGAAATAGCATGTTCAGAAAAGCTCTATGCCAACTGGTGTTCCGGGGGACACAATGCCATGAGCCCTGTGTATGATCTTTTTAACAGATCTGAAGGTACCAAGGTATCGTGGAGAGGGGAAGAAAACATTATTCATGTTGGGAACGTCAATTCATATGTACTTTTAGATGAAGCAAGAAAATTCTCGGTAATACCTGCTGGTTTGACTATTAACATTCCCCACGGTCATCAAAAAGGCTGAGCATGTCTGTTAGGAAGAACGGGAACAGCCAGCTACTTTGAGGCTGCTACCTCCTAGATGACACACAACTGCCTGGTATTTCATTTCACCAACTGGGCTCCAGGGCATTAATAGATCTAAGCTCTTCTGCACCTCCAGAGTCCCTCGGAAAATGGATATGCTGAGTAATAAATGTTAACTTGGCAAGACTTGGCAAGGCAGTAGTCAAGCTGCAAGTGAAGAGTAGAGAAATCTCCGAGCACACTGATTGGACAGATGTATCACAGAGACCCGAGGAGCCAACTGTCCCATCCTTGAGCAGATAGCAAAACAAAAACTCTACCCCAATGAGATAATTTTTAAAGAAGGTGAAAGGGCCCATATTTACATATGATCATATAGACAGGCTATGGGCATATTACATACAGACATATGTAATGTGCATATTTACATACTCTACGTAATGCTTAATTTCATGACAATACAACTTCTTGCATTCTGGTTTATTATAAGTATGATATTTATATTCTTATAGGTATCAAAATGTTCTCTTTTTCTCCTAGCATACATGGGCCTCCTCCATCTAGACCAAAAGAAGTGCATTTCCTTAACAGTTTTCCTGTGTGTGATATTTTGTTGTTGTTGTTGTGGCTTGGTTTGGTTTGGTTTCTAATATATCTCTTCACTGAGAATGACACTTTTTCTGAGTTTCAGCTTTATGTAGATGTCTCCTTCCAGCAGTCTACTTTCTGTGGGTTCATAAACTTGTCTCCAGTCACCCACACATGGACTCTTAAAACCCAGAGTTCAGAGCTTTTTTTTTTTTTTCATGGTGAAATTCAGCCCCATTATATTTACAAAATAGTGTATTCAGTTTACAAAAATGTTTTTATAGAATAGGAAATGCTACAGAGTATAGAGTTTCCCGGTGTGTTATAAGAATCTATTTCCTAAATAGTCTAAAGTCACTGAAGGCACTGAATATAGCATTTTTTTTTTTCTTAACCCTCCCTGGACATCACACACTTGACAAAGTAATTCAAGGCTGGGGAACTCAGAAAACATAAATTATAATCCTAGAAGACATTATATCTGCTGCCATCATGGATGGGTTTGCTCTTGTGACAAATGCCAAAAAGTGAGATTGCAGTTGGCTTTTTTTTTCTCGTAAAGATCAAAATGATATTATTACTGTTGTGAATCAAAGGCAGGATTTTAACTGTTCTCAAATGTAGCAAATACATGGATTTGCCACTTATTTCTCTTAGCTCCAAGCTCTGTTTCATTTAATCTTTCACCTGGGTCATCCTGCTAGTTTGGAAAGCATCTCCCTCGGTGGAAGCAGTGGTGTGGGGGGTGGGGGGGTGGGAGCCTTTCTTTACAAGGAGGAACTGGATTGGTGTCTTGGTCACCTATGTAACTCAAGACTCAGCACTGAGCCTGGTGTCTTCTGACATGTGGTATGTGTCTGCTGAATGAGTATATGGATCCACTCACTTAATATTTATTTGTGGGGCTGGGGTGTCACACAGGGCATTACATAAAACAAACAAAAAAAAAGTATTCTAATTCTAGTGAGTCTAATCTGATCTCCATCTGTCATTCATTCCAGCTTCTATATTTTTCTCAACATATTTACCCACCTCCAAGCCCCAATCCCCAAAGCAGAATGCTAACAACAGATGTGCACACATCGAAAGCAGGCAGGTTTTGTTTCCTAAAGGAAACACTCTTGTGGAGGAAGGTGCTCTCTTGACTGTAACAGATGAGGGAAACATAAAATAACAAGGCATTCCCACTTCAGCTCTCAAAGTTCTTGGAAGTCCTCTATAGAAAGTGGAATTTGAGGTAATTTTTTTCTTTTATCTGCTTTATTGTGTTTTCTGTTACTTTCATGGTTAGAAAGATAAACTTTAAAAAATGGGAAGGCCCTTTACTTTTATTTTCTTCACAATTTATAATTTAATAGCATTTTTTCTGAGGTTCTTTTTCTCCAGTTTTCTTGTTATTGTTTGTCCTTTTAATCAAGGAGCCTGAGGCTATTCTCTCCAGTTACTGAAAATGCTTCCCTAGCAACAGCAATCACTACATAATTATTGAGAAATATCTGACCCAATTTGTCTGTTTGTTTGTTTTCTGGTTCTCCAAAGGAAGACAAATAGATCAGGGTGGGGGAAGATTTTTTTTTATTCAAATAAGTCTCAATTTTATTAAGATCCTCTACATATACATTTGCTACTAAAAATTGAAATAGCACATCAAAAAAATTACAATTCAATTTCTGAAAACCAGAAAAATCTACCTATGCACACCCTCCCCTAATTATACTCTAACCAAACCACCCCAAGTTTTCTGAGTATTCCTTCTGCACAAGTTACTTGCCTTCCAATTTTTTGATATTAGATTTTATCTTAATGACTTTAGGCTTCTCAAACACCTAGGCAACAGTCAAAACCCAGTAGTGCTTCCTTAGGTCAAATTGAAAAGTGGACATAAACTGACATCATTCAAATGCACACTACAGGATTCCTCACAAACTACTAATATCAAACTAGAATAGATACAAGACAGTTTATATCATAGATTATTAAAATATTACAATTTGTCTTAACATAGAACAGCTTTCCCGAGCTGCTGCATAATGATCCTAGAATTACTAATCAGAGGAAATAGTACAAGTTTATGTTTACATTTTCCTCCTTCTTATGTGAGCAGCCAGTCATTCTTCTGTGAAGGTATGTGGTGGCAAAGAGCTTTGAAAATAGGAGCCAGCATTTCCATTAAGGGACTAGAGATCCATGAAGTATGAAGGGAGACACTGAACTTAGCTGGATAAACACACTTTCCTGGAGCATGAAAAGAACACTACGGTCCAGGGAAGCACAGGCCAATACATAGCCCACCAGCCACGTGAAAACCTGAAATGTGCTATATGTGTAAAATAAACCCTAGATTTCTTTTTCTTTTTTATTTAAATTCAAATTTGTTAACATACAGTGCATTATTAGTTTCAGAGGTAGAATTTAGTGATTCATCCGTTGTGGAGAACTCCCAGTGCTCATTCCATCACCTGCCCTCCTTCACGCCCATCACCCAGCACCCCATCCCCCACACCCTTCCCTCCAGCAACCCTGTTTGTTTCCTAGAGTTAAGAGTCTCTTATCATTTGCCTCCCTGTTTTTATCTTACTTTATTTTTTCACTCCCCTCCCCTATGTTTATCAGTTTTGTTTCTTAAATTCCACGTATGAGTGAAATCATATGGTATTTGTCTTTCTCTGAGTGACTTATTTTGTTTAGCATAATGCCCTCTAGTTCCATCCATGTCCTTGCAAATAGCAAGATTTTATTTATTTATTTATTTTTTGATGGCTGAGTATTAGTATTCCATTGCCTTATATCACATCTTCTTTATCCATTCATCTATCGATGGACATCTGGGTTCTTTCCATGGCTTGGCTATTGTGGACATTGCTGTTATAAACATTGGGGTGCAGGTGCCCCTTTGAATCATTGTTTTTGTATCCTTCGGATAAATACCTAGTAGAACAATTGCTGGATTGTAGGGTAGTTCTTTTCTTTAAAAAAAAGATTTTATTTATTTATTTATTCATGAGATACACAAAGAGAGAGAAAGATAGAGAGGCAGAGACACAGGCAGAGGGAGAAGCAGGCTCCATGCAGGGAGCCCGACTTGGGACTTGATCCTGGGTCTCCAGGATCATGCTCTGGGCTGAATGAAGGTGGCGCTAAACCGCTGAGCCATCCAGGGTTGCCCTGTAGGGTAGTTGTATTTTTAACTTTTTGAGGAAACTCCATACTGTTTTCCGGAGTGGCTGTTCCAGTTTGCATTTCCACCAACAGTGTAAGATGGTTCTCTGCATCCTTTCTCTGCATCTTCGCTAACATCTGTTGTTTCCTGAGTTGTTCATTTAAGCCATTCTGACAGGTATGAAGTTTTGACTTAATGAACCCTGAATTTCAAAGAGTTAGTATGAAAAAAAAAAGAATGTCGACTATTACATTAATAATTTACATTATGAACTGAAATAGTATTCTGGATACCTTGGGCTAAGAAAATTATTTAAATTCACTTCACCTATTTTTTTAATTTTTGGCTGCTACAAAATTGAGAATTACATGTGTTGTGCATTCGATTTTTATTGTATAGAACTTATTTAGAGCTCTATACACTTGCTTATTAATCCAGAGTCCCTTAATTATTTGTCTAAAGTCTGCCTCACAGAATTGCTGTAAAGGAGTGCATTACAATGTGCAGGGAGTGTCAAGCATGGTCCTGCTCATACCAGAGTCATAATAAGTGTTATTTTGTTTTCCTTCATCTTATTTGCAACTAAAGATATGATGTTTGTAACAAGTCAAAACCTCAGTTCCTCTTGTTTTCAGTTTTGCTTATGTAATTTCACTGACTGAGGAGAGCCATGACTTAAACCAGCCTGGATGCTTTCTCCCTGCCCTAGCCTTATAAAATATCTTAGTTCCTTATGCACTAGAGCAAAACAAGGAAGCAGCATTCAGAAGCAAGTGGTTTTGCCTATTCTTTTTCCATACTTTTTTTTTTTTTTTTTTTTTTAAGGAGGGAGAGAGAGCAGATAGTTCTGATACTTAGATTTATTCTAAAAAGTGACCTCCTGGGATGCCGGCATGGCACAGTCAGTTCAGGGTCCCACCTTTGGTTTCAGCTCAGGGGTGACCTCAGAGTCACGAGATCAGGCTCTGTACTCAGTGCAGCCTGTTTGGTTTTCTCTCTCCCTCTCTCCCTGTCCCTCTGACTTGCGCGCGCTCTCTCTTTAAAATAAATAAGTACATCTTTCAAATAAAATTTAAAATGTGATTTCCTGTCCATTGACAGATGAGCAGATAAACAAAATGCAGTGTATACACATACGTACAATGGAATGTTATTCAGCATCCTGACACCTGCTACAACATAAATGAAATTTGAGGACATTATGCTAAGTGGAATAACCAGTCACCAGAGGACAAATACTGTGTGATTACCCGTACACGAGGCACCTGGAGTAGTCAAATTCGTAAAGATAACAGGATGGTGGATGCCAAGGGTTGCCAGGGAAGGGAGAGTATGAGGAGTTATTGCTTGATGGGTATAGAGTTTCCATTTGGAAAGATAAAAACAGTTCTGGAGATGGTAGTGGCGATGGCTGCACAACAAAGTGAATGTACATGAGGCCACTGAAATGCACCCTTAAAATAATGAAAATGGTCATTTTATTTTATATAGATTTTACCTCCATTAGAAAACAAATTTAAAAAGTGTAATTTCCATGGTAGATGGTGGATGTCGAAGTGAACACAGATTCACTCAACCTACCGCATTTTCTATCACCACATTAACAAGCCCCAGAGTGAACTTTAGGTCCCTAAAGAACTCAGTCACCAATCACTGTTCACAATCACTGAAGTGTGCGTATTAAGGCATTAATATTTCAACAAGTAGAGCTGTCAAAGTAAGACTTTTCCAAATAAACTAACATTTTAATTAGCCAAAAATTCTATTTTCCAATACATTACAAAAAAATAACGTTTGGCAGTAACATAGGTTAAAAGATTTCTTTCACCCTTTCCAGGACTCGTCACTGCAGCCTGGCTGGTCCTGCCCTCTGTGACTTCCTCCTCCTGTCCTAAGGCTACAATCCATCCATCAATGTGAGACAAGCTGAACCTTATGCCTCTGCCCACTTCCGCCCTCTAGAGGCTGTTCGAGTTTTCCAGGCAGCTCTTTTTGGCTTAATATTGTCAACCTGAGACGTGTCCTCTGTAGATTCCCTTGCTTTGTTGGACTATATTTCAAGCATATAATTTTTCCTCTGAGTCTTCCACTGAACTCCTTGTTTGCCCAAGAAGGCAACTCTCATACATTTACCACACGTAACTCTTTTCTCAGATGTTGCTTTGAACTTCCTGGCTTTAGAAATAGAAACTCTACAATTTTCTCTTCTTAAAAATGGGGTAGTAAATTCAACATGTATAAGATCTCCCTTGACATACAATGGGGTTATGTGCCAATAAATGCACTGTAAGTTTAAGATATTGTTAAGTCAAAAATGGATTTAATACACCTAACCTACCAAACATCATAACTTAGCTTAGGTTACTTTAAACATGCTCAGAGCACTTACACAAACCTACAGCTGGGCCAACACAAAGCCTATTTTACAATAAATCATTGACTATCTCACGCAATTTATTGACTACTGTACTGAAAGTGAAAAATAGCATGGTTGCGTGGGGATAGAAGCTTGTAGGCATATCAGCTGTTTCCCTCATGATGGGGTGGCTGACTGGGAGCTGTAGCTCCGTCCTGAGACAGAGACAAAGAATCAGCCCAGGAAAAGATCAAAACTCAAAATTCAAAGTATGGTTTCTACTGAATGCATACTGCTTTCACACTATTATAAAGTTGAAAAACTGTAAGCCAAACCATGATAAATCAGGAACTGCCCATAAACTGTGATATTCAATTAGGCATAAGATATTGTGAATGTATTCAAAACATGCCAAGCCTACATTAGCCTCTCTGGGGAAAGTAAAGTAGAAACTATAGTTATTAACCTCAAGATGTTTTCTCATTTATTGGAGAAGGAAAAAAACCATCAGCCAGAAACATAGAATCATATAAACAATAAATGATTAAAAACCACTGAGAGAGAAGATAAGCATTTGGAAGGGAAAAAGATTATGGAAAGCTGGATTCAATGAGCAGCTGTATTTTCCAATCATGGGGCCAGGCTCTGAGATTAGAGAGATGAATAAAATCAACTTTACTTTCATTGAGGAGCTCTCTGTCTGGTTAGCAGATGAAACAGACTTAACTTCTGGAGGTGGAAGGTAGATTTTCAGGGTGGGTAGAATGTAACTAGACAGGGAAAAGAGAGCATAGGGGGTGATCAGAATGAACAAAGCTGCAGAGAGAAGGATCTATGGTGCAGCTTTTCAAAAATTCACAATGGCCTGGATAATTCCAACCCACCTAATCCTAAATTATTTTCATTGGCCAAGTGATTAGGGGACATCAGCTCTCCTTTTTATTATGCTTTGCTTATTAAAATGAGCTTGTATTTCTAAACCAACACACACTGGGATGGTGGGATGAACCCTGAGAGCCTGCACAAAGGCAGCAGATGGACACGAAATTTTAATTTTGCTGCAAAGACTCCATAAAGTGAACCTTTCCCATGTCCACCAGAGAGGTAAGTCATCATGGTTCCTGGTTTCATATGAATATGAAAACTGAACAATGCCAACTGGATAAGCTGGAAGAATTTAAAAGGGATGAGTGAACTTATTCTTTCCAACAAGAATGCGTACCTTATGCAATCACAGTTGCCTCTCTTGACAACCTAGCAGTAGGAGAGTAGGTATTACTAATCCTGTTTTCCAGATAGGTCAATTTAATTTTATAAAGCTCAAAGTAGGAGGTATAGACACATAGACAAATGGAGCAGAATAGAGAACCCAGAGGTAAATGAAGATGCCTAACTGATATTCGGCAAAGTTGCAAAGCAATTCAATGGAGGAGACGCTAGAGCCATTGGTCATCCATAGACCAAACAAACAAATGGGAAACCTTGACCTAAGCCTTACTTCTTGCACAAAAACTACTTCAAAATGCATGAATGTACGGATTTAATGATAAAATATAAATCTATAAAATTATTTTTTTAAAGGAGAAAATCTTTGAGATCTAGGACTAAGCAAAGTAGTCTTAGATCATCCATAAAACTTTTGCTGATGTGAAGCACAGAGCTTCACTTTGGGGTGACAAAAATATTCTGAAGTTGACTGTGGTAATGGTTGAACCACTCTGTTCATATACTAAAAGCCAATGAATTGTACACTTTAAATGGGTGAATTATATTTATGTGAATTATGTCACAACAAATTGGTCTTTAAAAAAAAAAAAGCCTGTGTGAAGAAAATGGAAAGACGTGCTGCAGACTGGAAGGATATATATGCAAACCACATATCTAACAAAAGTTTAGTATCAAGAATATAAGGAATTCTCAAAACTCAATGGTAACCAAAAAATAAAATTAAAAATGAGCAAAAGACAAAAAAAAAAGCTCACTGAAGAAGATATACAGATGTCAAAAAAAAATACATGAAAGGAAGTCCAACATTATTTGTAAGGGAGATGAAAATTAATGAGATATCACTATATAGCTATCAAGAATGCTAAACTTAAAAATAGCGACAGTATCACTTTTATGATATTGGATGTGGAGCAACTGGATCACCTACACACAGCTGGTGGGAATGTAAAATGGTATAGCCACTCTGGAAAATACTTGGGCAGTTTCTTATAAAACTACCCATGCACTTACCATGTGACTCAGCAGTTGAAATCTTGGGCATTTACCCTCGTGAAGTGAGAACTTATGTTCACCTAAAAACTAATACACAATGTTTAGAGCAACTTTATTTCTAATAACCAATAAGTAGACACAGTCCAGTTGTCCTTTCACAAGTGAATGGCTAAACAAATTGTGGTACATACATATCATGAAATGCTACTCAGCACTAAAGGAAACAAACTAACGTGGGTGAATGTCTAGGAAATGATGCTGAGTGAAAAAAGCCAATTCCAGAAGGTTACATACTGTATCATTCCACGTACAGGACACTTAAAAATGAAAATAATTTTAGAAAATTTATAACAGCTTGGTGGTTGCCTGAGGTTAGGAATGAAGGATGGGGAGTACCATGGGGAGAAGGTGGTGTGGTCACTGAAGAGCAACATGAAGGATTCTCATAGAGAAAGAACTATTCAGTATCTCAACTATGTCGGTAGATGCATGAAACCACACCTGTAGTAAAATTGTGTAGAACTAATATCACACATGCACACAAATACACACACATGAGTACAAGGAGGCTGGGGAAATCTGAGTGAGATCACTGGGATATGTCAATGTCAATGACCTGACTGATACTTACTGGGGTAAACTGGGTGAAGAGTACATGGGATCTCTTTCTATTCTATCTTAAAACTGTATGTGAATCTAGAAAGATTTCAACAAAAACTTCATTAAGATAAAAGAAATTCTTTGTCCAAGTTCACAAAATAGTAGCAAAAGCAAAAAAGTAAATTTAAATCTCCCAATTCCTAATCCTAGTCAGTGACTCATCACTACTCCTCTGGCTCAGACAGCCCTTCTGAGCTTATGATCTGTGTTTCCTGCTTGAGGGGATTTAACACCATAAAAAGCAGCCTCTGAGGAATGGAGGTAGGGTAGGGAAAGGGAAATTGCCCATAACAGTGACAGCATGCATGATATAATCCCGGGAATGGAAATTAGAGGTGTGTGCATAAATAAATACAAAGAAGATAAAGTAAATCAAATACAGTTAGCTTATAAAAAAGATCCAGCTGGGCTGACACCTGCTAGGGGAATTTCTCCAGATTTTGCTTCTTAAACATCCATCCACCTTAGAACCTTCATCCCTTCTGGTTTTCCTGGAGAGGCAAGAGCATTGCTCTCTTCCAAAATCTGTTCTTTCTTCCTTTTCCTTCCTAGTTGGCCCTGTGGCTGCCTGATTACTCCTTTTATTAAGTATGACCTAAAGAGCTCCACCTGCATGCATTATGGACCATACAGACCAGTGTCCCCTTCTTTCCTTTGAGCTTCCCTTGAAACTCAAAAGGGCATGGCAACCACCCTCACTATCCAAGGACAGGCCCTGGGAGCAGGTCTGAGTCAAGAAGCTATCCAAAATGTGGATGTCTAGAGTTACTGAGGAGCTCTCCTCATCTTTTATATGTTCAAAATATAAAATAAGATTAAACAAAATTAAAAAGCTCATCCAGGCCATGGCAAAAGGTGCTTTGAGATTGCAAATCCACAGACTTGACCTTCCAAGTAACCACACTCAGACCTGGCAATCAGGACAGGAACCCTCGTCTTCCAGGTCCTTTACCAACTAGAGACCTAATCCGTGATGATAAAATTTGAAGATACACACCACCTAACCAAAGGCACAACACCTTTTCCAGAGTCGGCCTGAAGCCATTTGAAATGAAGATGGAAAATCTCCCAAAGCCACAAAGCCCCAGACATCCCTGTCATGATTCTTTTTCAGGTTTCCTGTCAATGTCAACTTAAAGGATAGTGACAACCAACGGCAACCTTTAAAGGATTTTTGTAGTTCACGCACAGGATCAAATGGATTTTCTGGGTATTCACAGATGGCTAAAAACAGATTAAAGTCTCCCATAACCTATTCCACAGGAGAAGTGATATTAACGCTACACTAAATGACTTTGTTCACAGAACCTGAACGAGCACAAAGTTCATTCTGACACATAACTAGGACTTCATTCTCCCCCTAGGCACTCCAGGAAACAAAGGCATTGGTATCAATAATTTGTATAAAGCAGCTTCCAGCTTTCCTTCTAGACTCAGCCCTGCTTCACTACAGGATACTCTCTTTCGCTACAGTATTACGTTGCATCGATGGTGGTTGGACTGTAAAGATCTATACATGCCTTATCCTTGTGCCCATCTGAGCTCCTCCATTGAATCCTTTGATCATCTTCTGTGATTTCAAGTTCTGAGGACATGCAGGGGCACAGATAAAAGAGTGTAAGCCAAACAGAAGGTATGATCCACGTGAACCCTTCAGCAGCTAATGGTTCTGGACAGAACGGAGCTTCAAGCGAACATACCCAGTACAAAAACTGTGCTAGAGGTGTCTGTGAGTGGCAAGTGGCACTGGGTCTACTTTTCACCTCAGTCCCCCAAACCTTCCTAGGTAAGAGCTGTTTTCTTTAATGAACCAACTACACATTTCTACTGAAGTCATAGAGTTTCCCTAGAATATTCTCACAGTACTACTGAGATTTGGAGAAGTTGGTGGTTTTGGTGTTGGATCAGTACAACCAGTGAGCTGAAATCTGTAGGTTTTCAATGATGTTGGCAAAGGCCTTAGGTTTTCCATCTGCAAAGAAGGCTAACAGCACCGTCTACTTCAGGGCTGCGTCCTCCACAGAACCTGGTAATGAATAGTAAAGATGTACATGTAGCTTCTTCCCTGAATCCATGAACTTCCCTCCTTTTGACGTCACCCCAATCTCTCTTTTCTCCTGCCTCCCGGATTCTCCAGTCCATCTCCTTGTGGGGCCCCTGGCTCTCTGAACTCCATCCCCAGCACCTTACTCTGATACTCCAAGGCACCCTGCTCTGTCCCACCCTAAGGCCTCCACATTTAGATGCTGTCCATTCTGCCTCGATGCTCTCTCCTTCCTCCTAACTCCCAGTCTTCCTTCAGATCTCAGCTCAGGCGTCCCTTCCTCAGGGGCCCTTCCCAAGCTCCCCAACTGGAGTAAATCTCCCACAGCTGTAGTGCTCTCATGCCATGATGTCCTCCCTTTTCACACTTATTACGCTTGTAATTTGACATTTATTAGAGTGCTTTTACATTGTCTATCTCTATCTCTAGCCTATAAGTGCTTTGAAGGCAGAAACCACATTTAAAGGCAGGGATGGGGGACACTTGGGTGGTTCAGCAGTTGAGCGTCTGCCTTTGGCTCATGGCATGATCCTGGAGAGCCGGGATCGAGTCCCGCGTCGGGCTCCCTGCGTGGAGCCTGCTTCTCCCTCTGTCTGTGTCTCTGCCTTTCTCTCTGTGTGCCTCCCATGAATAAATAAATAAAATCTTTAAAAAAAATAAAGGCAAAGACGGCATCTTTTTTGTTTGTTTGTTTTGCTTTTTTAACTTTTCATGTTGAGATAGTTTCAGATTTATAAAACATTTGCAAAAAGTAGTACTGAGAGTTACTGTATACCCTTCACCCAGCTTCCCCATATGTAAATATCTTATCTGACTATAATACAACTGTCAAAGGCAGGAAACTAACACTGCCGTGTGATACTGCTACTTTATACAATTTTGCTAAGATCTAGTGAACGTTCTTCATCTATTGCAAGATCTGATACAGAATCCCACATTGCATTTACCTGCCATGTTCCTTAGTGTCCTCAAATCTGGCACAGTTCTTCAGGTGTGTCTATCACAACCCTGGCACTTTTGGACAGACTCGGTCAGTAATTCTGGTTTCTTCAGGAGTAAATCGGATTATGGTTTTTTGGGGGGCAAAAATAACCACAGACATAATGCCATGCCCTTTTCAGTGCATCATAGCAAGAGGCACATGATATCAACATATCTCACTATCAATGGCACTTTGATCACTTGGTTAGAATGTTATCTTTAGTTTTCCCTACTGTGAAGTACAGTTTGTCCCTTCGCCACCATGTTTTCTATTATTTATAACAGTTAGGACTTATGAATATTTGTTTTGGCCTATGGATTATATAACTCAATATTATCATCATTTACTTTATTGCTTAAATTGTCCCAATTTTGGCCATTGGGAGTTCAAGTTAGCTCTGTGCACTTCCAACATGTCCAACATATCTGAGCACTTCCTTGTTTTCTGGCACCATCAATAGTCCAGGTTCATCTTGCATGCTCAGAGGAGAAAGTAAGAGGATCTTCAAGGTCACATCACTAATAGTATAGACACAGAAAGAGCAAAATTTGGGCCATAAATGCAACCAATCCACATAAAAACAATACATAAAAATAAACAAAACAAATATTATTTGAAAAAAATGCAATAAAAGAGCAATCCATACAAACCAATTGTCCTGTATTCTAATCTTAGCCATTTGACACTCTAGAAGTCTCTTAAACTGGGGCGCCTGGGGCTCAGTGGTTGAGTGTCTGCCTTCATCTCAAGTCATGATCCCGGGGTCCTGGGATCAAGTTCCACACTGGGGTCCCTGCAGGGAGGCTGCTTCTCCCTCTGCCTATGTTTCTGCCTCTCTCTCTCTCGAATAAATAAAATCTTAAAAAAAGAAAAAGAAAGAAGTCTCAAACTCTCTTCACATCTGAAATGGGACTAAAACTGTGTGTGCTTGTCACTTCCCAGGGTTATTACAGTAATGCAAGGATATAATAGGTACGATCATTCTGCCATTCTATAAAAGTTCTGTGTACATTTTAGGAATTAGTAACTGATACTACTTCAGAATTCTTCTTAAAGATTTGCATTTTAAAAACCCACAAAACTCCTGAAGGCTCAAATAGCTTGCTAAATCACTGTTCAGATCAATCTTCTGCTTCTTAGGTCTACACCCCAACCATCATCATAAAGAGAACCAGAGAATCTGCATGTAGAGATGATCTTTATTCTGGTTTCTGCTGTTGGAGCATATAGTCAAAGAGCTTAAGGCGGTAGGTTGGATCCCACCACAAACCATGTCAGGGGCTCACCATACCTCCCTTTTCAAACCCAACTGACAAGTCTTCTCTCTAACCCCTCCCTTCAAAACAAACATTTATTAAGCATATACTATGAGCTAGTCACTGTACTAGATGTTGAGAGACAGCCGTGAGCAATAATGACAAGGTCCCTGGCCTCATGGAACTTGGAATAAAATAGTGAAGAATCACAAAAAGTGAGATAGTCAAACTGATCAAAAGTCAGAGGTTGTAACGTGCACCAAGAAAGACACAGATAGACTGAGAAGATGACCAGGGCAGGGAAGAATGTATTTCAGCTAGGCCAATCAAGAAAGCACACCTCAAGGGAGGGATATCTAAGCTGAGACTTAGATGGTGAGAACCTCATGTGCAGACACAGAAAAAGAATATTCTGGACAAAAAAAGAGCAAGTGTGAATTCCTCTGAACAAGCTTAGGGAGGTACTAGAAACTATCAGAAAGATTGAATGGGACACAGTGAAAGTAGGGCAGGTCACATAAGAGACTATCCTGAATAGACAGGCAGGGCCGGATGATACGTGGCTTTGAGAGAGGGCAACCAAAGAAGCACATTAGAAATGATGTGATCATTTCTGTCTCTTCTCTCTTGCACTGAAGATTCCAATAAAAACTTTCACCCCCACCATTTTTAAAGACAACATTCTTCTCCCTGAGCTTTATCCCTAGCTCAGGACCCATACCATGTCCTTTACATCTAAATCCTGACAAAACATGAGAGACTCTGGGAAATGAAAAAGGGGTAGTGGAAGGGGAGTGGGCGGGGGGATGGGGTGACTGGTGACGGGACTGAGGGGGGCACTTGATGAGAGGCGCACTGGGTATTATACTATATGCTGGAAAATTGAACTCCAATAAAAAATACATATAATAAACAAACAAACAAACAAACAAACAAACAAATCCCAGCCCAGTGAGTAACTGACATGCCCTATTCAAATTATTCCCAGGACCCGGAACCTTCCTCCACTTGTAGACTCACCCCACCCTCCCCATCCAAATTAACATGAAACTTTCCAAGGCATATTATTACTGATTCCCACCAGGGGTGACAACCATTGGTAACCTGGCCCCATTGTTAGATATCATACAATTTTTACAGCTGACTTGCTGTTTTGCTTTCTTTTCAATTTTATTTTGAAACATATGTGACGTACTTTGGATCCACAAATGGCTTAGGAAATTCTAAATTAAAGCCCTTGCAGAGCTGGTGCAGCCAGGCCTCTGGGACCCGGGGTCCATGCTACACAGACTTTGGTGCCCTTCCAAACACACTGCATGGTCCAAGGACCACTCCCTATTATCACTCTTGGAAAGAATGGAATATGTCAACAGACACACAAGCAACTTCCTGCCACAAGAAGCAAAATGTAAAAATAATGCCACCAGTGAACATCATCATTGTCTCCCTCTCTGCTTGTCCAGTCTCTTCTATGAAAATGTCGATAGAGCTAGAACTGCAGTATTAGTTATTTTTTCAAACCCAGGTGTAATTACTACTATAGAGAATAAAATGGACCCTGGCGACATAGAAGGCCCTGAGGACACAAGCAGAATAGAGGTCAATATCTTAATCTTCATTTTGAGCATAGAATGATGTTTATGCGTAGAGTCTCAAAGCCAAATTAGCACTGCTTCTTAGGTGCACCTGAGTGATTGTAATTTACCTCCTTCAGCCTTAGTTTCTTCATCTGCAGATAGAACATACCAGAATTTATCTGATGGGAATTACTACAAGCATTAAATGAGTTGATGCATAAAATACCTCTAACAGTAGTAGATACACTGTAAAAATTTAATAAATGTTAACTATTACTGTTAATAATTGATTTGATAAATAAAAACTGGTTGGAACCTAAAAGAGTCACTGTCAATTAATAACAAAGGTAGCCTCAGGGCTTTGGATGATGACAGCAGGTCTCAACATATAGCCCAAATATACATAAAAACCCCGAGAGGTAAGTAAGCCTTCAAATGCTCTTCAAAGATAGGCCTCAAATATAGAGAAGGATGAATGGGGATAAAGAACTGCATGGAGAAGGAAAAGCAGGTTGTGAAAACAAAGTCATGAAATCCTAATCTTTGCAGTAGATTTGCCTCTTGCAGGGGCAGGATGATTTGGCAGCATGAAGGGGCGTGGATTCAGTTGAGTGTGTATGTGAGTGAAGAAGTTATTATGGGTTTTAGGGGTGCCAGAGGTGGGGAAGAGAGTCAATGAGGCTTGACAAGGTAAAGGACAGAGATAGGGCCAGGTCCAAGATCAGTGAAGTAGACACACCATGATCATTCATTTAATCAACTGGCAAAGATGAACTAGTTTGGCCTTTCAATTGAAACCCCATTCCTCTTGAGCCTACTGGGAGTCCCTCTTGCATGAAGACATGGATCCAAATTAGATAAACTCATGTCTCCTGCGGGACACTGGGGCTTTGGCTCACTCAACCCAACATCTGGTCTTGGGACTACACAGTTGCCTGTGGACCACTGGCTGGATCACGGCCTAGACTTAACAGCAATTCAGGTCACAGCAGAACACAGGCATCTGGCTAGATTTCACGTAGCTTGGCCTCATTTTAAAATAAATTTGGAACTTTGCGGAGATTCACATCTTGATTTTAACCAAATACTAGCCAAATACCCCAAATCCTACACTGGATTTGTAAACGTAGAAGGCCCGGAATCTGAGGTCTTAAAGCTCTGAACTGATGTTTCTGAAACTAAGGAGATGCTTCCCACTCAGTTCGTAGTGTTTGATTCATAGTGTAAAATGCAACAAAGGGAAAAATCAGTATTATCAAAAGGGCCAATTAGGGAACCACATTTATATTCCTCATCACATATTGTTTTATCAAGATGTATTGTATATGGATGTGTCCAGTCAGCAGCAGCACAGTGCTACTAGCTCATTGTTGAGGAAATCAAGTTCTAGGGGAGTCAAACAGAACAAAGTAAACAAAAGCCACCAACATACAAAATAATGTCCTTAATAGTTCTTACAAAGGGCTTTTCAAAACCATAGTTTTAAAGCTAGAACACCTTTTTCTTATTCACTCTTTTGATCTTCAAAACTACAAAAGGGCATCACAAACTAAAAGGTGAAAATGGGCCCAGAATGGGACTTTAATTTATATATATATAATAGTTTATATTATATAATAATAATATATAATTATATTTATATAATATAATATATAATTATTTATATATATAGTGTATATATATATATATATATATATATATATATATATATACACACACACACACTATCTCCAGGTAACTTAAATCAGACAACAGTAAAAAAATAAAAAAGGAAAAAAAAGAAAAAAGAAAGAAAGAAAGAAAGAGAGAAGATAAAATTTGTGAATAATTAAAAAAAAAAACCTAGTTACTATCTTCTTTTTTGCTTCAGTTGATCCACAAATTTGGCTAGAGTTCTATTATTGAAAAAAAAAAAGGGAAACATGATTAGTTATTCAAGATGGACAAATGTTTATATGACAAAAATCCACTGGTCAAGAGAAGCAAAACTATGAGACCTGAAAAAAAAAAATGTTAGGGCCTAGTGGTTCTGGTTACTATCATTCTGAGAGAGAGTCTACAAGATCTAGTTTGACCATGATCTCCTTTCCAGGGTGGTAGTGTGATTGACTTGATTGGACACCTGTCCTCAAGGTAGAGACCCTTTTACTTTTTTAACTTTTCATGTTGAGACAGTTTCAGATTTATACAACATTTGCAAAAAAAAAAAAAAATAGTACTGAGAGTTACTGTATACCCTCCATTGAATGTCTATATCTGAATGTCTGATAAAGTAATGGTCCATGGTCCATAACTATTTCTGGGAAAAGGACCTATACTATTTTTAAAATTTTTTTATTGGAGTTCGATTTGCCAACATATAGCATAACACCCAGTGCTCATTCTGTCAAGTGACCCCCTCAGTGCCCATCACCCAGTCACCCCAACCCCCCGCCCACTTCCCTTTCCACCACCCCTTGTTCGTTTCCCAGAGTTAGGTGTCTCTAGGACCTATACTATTATCAGTGTCTGTTGACTCGCTGGAGTTTTTTTTTTTCTTTCTTTCTTTCCTTCATTCCTTTTTTACTCCAGACAGAAGTTGGTTGGTTGGTGGGTGGTAGGTGGGTCTGATATGTTTCTGTGTCTGTATCTGCATCTGTGACCCAGTTGTGAAGTGGAAGCTACAAGCTGCTGGTATGTACATGTAAAAGAGATAGTGGTAGGTTGTGTTATCTGTGTTCATAAACTTCGCTTGTGTCTGATGGGGATTCTCTATAACACATAGTTCTTAAATATTACCTCCCAGTTTTCACTCTGAAATAGAAATGAGGTACTTTAGTTAAAAATTACAAATGAGTGATTGAGATACACTGAGAACAACAGTGCCAAACAAATACGAGTATAAAAATATGTGCGTGTCTGGGTGGGTACAAAATCATTGGATGTGTTTTTGTTTATCAATGAAAAAAGAAAGTAACTCCATCTCACAGCAAAATACCTGACTGTGCTAGATTGTGAAAAAAAAAAAAAAAAAAAAAAAGATTGGAAAAAGCCAAAACCTGAAGGGTGACATGATGTAGAGGGTTCAACAAAAAGAGACTTTCTTGCCTTTGTTTATAAAACCTGCAAATTTAAGGCTGTAAAGAAGAAACTTGTTAAAAATGTTGACAGAGCTGGCTCAATTTTCATTTAAAAATAAAATGCTCGGGCAGCCCCGGTGGCGCAGTGGTTTAGCGCCGCCTGCAGCCCAGGGCGTGATCCTGGAGACCCTGGATCGAGTCCCACGAGTCCCATGTCGGGCTCCCTGCATGGAGCCTGCTTCTCCCTCTGCCTGTATCTCTGCCTCTCATTCTCTCTCTGTGTTTCTATGAATAAATAAAATCTTTTAAAAAAATTCTCATGTATTTTTTATTATCAAATATGACAGTAATGCAAAATTAAAGTGTGGTTTTCATTCCACTAAACTGATAAATTGGCCTTGGAGTATCCAGTCTGCTCTTAACAAGAGGCAGTTCTTTATGGTCTGTGTCATTTGTCCAGATAACAGTGGTTTTGTTTCTCATCATGTGTTGTGTGACTCTGTATGTACTTGATTTTAAAAAACACAGAACAGGGAGCTGAAAGGGCTGAAGTTCCTTATGTTATTCTTGACACATTTATTTCTGAATATTAGATTATTCTTCTGGTAAACAGGTTATGAGGCAAAGCCATTTACTATCGTTCGGCAGTTAGGTTTCTGGTTGAATAAGTACCTGCTCTCCTTTTGATGGTGCCTTTTCAAGTTCAGACCCTAAATTCAGAAAAAAAAAAGTCACTGCCAAAATGTTAAGAGTCAAGTCGTCTTTGGCCCTTGTTATATCACAAAAATGCCAACAACTCACTTCTTCACTTTGACACCAAAGCCATTAACCTTCTTATGGCAAGATAGTTGTTCACATAGATTTATTAAAAATCTATCTTTAAAAATATCTTTTTCTTTTACAAAGATATAATTGAACAAATTGATTACTAAACTTGGGCCACACTTGGAGTGTTATACCTGAGTTAAATCTCATTTCATCTGGTACAACAAGCCGATTGATTATTAAGCAGCAAAGTCTGGGCTTCGTACATGGAACTAATTAATGCCTGTCAGACCATCCTTGGCAACTGGTACGTATTTGTTTTGTGGCTTACAAGTTCCAGGCTTACAGGCAATATGAAGGATCACTTCCTGCAGTCTGAGAGCTTTAGCAATTTGGGGGAACCTTGAAAAAAGAAGGTTTCTTTTTTTTTAAGATTTTATTTATTTGAGAGAGAGAGAGAGCACAAGCCAGGTGGAAAGGCAGAGGAAGAAGGAGAAGCGGACTCCCGCTGAGCAGGGAGCCTGATGCAGTTCTCCATCCCAGGACTCTGGGATCATGACCTGAGCCAAAGGCAGATGCTTAACCGACTGAGCCACCCAGGCACCCCAAGAAGAGAAGATTTCACTTGCAGTTGTAGACATTGTGGGTAAAACTTTGGTGGAGATGAAGTTCTTAATTTTGTTTCTCTAGCTTTGGAATAAAAAAGCTTATAAGGAGGCTTAACACAAACGTCTGGGGTGGTGACCTCTGGAATAATAGGTGTTATTGAGATGCAATGCTAGATTTTTTTTTTTTACAAATTCTTCTTTGGTGTCAAAGCTACTTACTTCTCTGGCTTCTGTAGCTGCTTAGCTTCTCGTAGCTGTACATGTGCCGGCTGTACAATGGTGGTTTGTGATAACACACATGTATGCTGCTCCTCTGTAAATGAAGCAGGCAAAGGACACAAACCACCATGAGACCAGCCTTCTCTTGTGATCAAAAATAATCTTAGGAGACCGTTTAAGACCACACAGGATACTATTAACAAATAATATCCAAATCTTGGAACAAAAGCAAAAAGATAACTAGGCAGTCTTTGTTATCACGCAGGAAGTTGTCTAACGAGCCCACCCAAGGTTCATCTCACTGTCTAGGCTCAGGGATATAACTTTGTTTGACTTACTATTTACTACTGATAAGGACCTAGGCATTTTACAACTCTGTAAAGATAGACGTTAATTTGTAGAAAACTTATGAACTACAAATGCTTTTTGTCCAGCAGATAAGATAACCCGAAGGTTACAGTTGGCCTATGGAGGAAATGAACCAGTTGTGTATCTAAATTAGCAATGTTACTGCAGTTTCTTCTTTATTGAAGTGTTCGTTTTGTTTTCCCTTTACTGGCTGCTTACAGGTTGGTTTTCCACGTCCTATGAATCGGCTCTGTCATGTGCTGGTCCTCTCATTATTGTGGCAATTACAACCTGGCACACGCTCATCAGAATTTGTGTCAGAACTGTGCTTTTCTTATTCATTGAAAATTATACTTTGATATGAACCGAGAAACACAGATTAGCCGCACACAAATTTAAAATAACTCGAGTAATTTACTTGCTAGGATGAATCATCACAATGGTCATTAATCTCTTATACTCCATCCTTCCAAAATTCTCCCCAAAATCTCCTGCCCCAACCCAAGCCCAAGAGCTTCAGATTCTCCTCCACTTCCACTGAACTAGTCCAGTACAACTAAGCCCTACTCAGAAGATAGAGGAGAGTCGCTGAGCTTGCCAAACAGAATCCCTACTTTTTTGGTTTAGGGAGGGGGAAAATCCAATTCTGGTTCCACCATAGAGTTAAAAAAAAAACTTTATGGACTTAGAGGTTGGAAAGTCAGGTGTGAGTAAAAAGTGATTGAGAAAGAAATTCTGCATTTTGGGCTCTGTTGTGTGTGTGCCACAGAGGAGAAGCACGGTTGGCCAAGGAAGCATATCCTCCCCACTGGCATCATGGGGGTTTGCATGGCTTCTACTTCCCTCCTGAAGGCTTGTGAGATGAGCCATGAAGAGAGAAAGAAGCACTCATGTTATGCTAGCCACCATGTCCATCAAATAGGTGAAAAACTGAGGCTTGTGCAGACAGCTTTTTAAAAATAGATAAAACAAAATTTGCACCCCTCCCTTGGTACTTTCTTTGAGCATCACTTTGTCTATATTTTCAGGCAGAAAGGCTCAGTCCTGCCAAGTAAACTGCCTTTCTGTGCATCCAGATTTCAAATAGTCTTACCAAGGCAACTCAGAGCAGACTCTTTATCTTCTTGTCCACTGGAATAGTTTAGTGCATTGAAGAAAAGGAAACAATGAACTAATCATGGTCCTGAACTAATAATAATAGCGCTGCACCAGATCCTACTAGAAGTGCTTCGCATTTGTTAAGTCATCTACACAATAACTCCATAAGGAAAATAGAAACTATTACCTCCATTTTAGAGATGACCTAAGTTCCTTACCAGGTGTCACAGCCAGGAAGTAGCAGAGCAGGGATTCAAACACAGGCAATTTGGCTCTTAACCCCCACACTGTCTCTTAAGTACCCTCCACCCTCACCGCCCACCCTGTACCAAGGAAAAGACTTCTTGGTTATTGTGAATAATGCAATGGTCCTAATCTTGATAGCTTCACCATTATACAGGCATTCCTCAACTTACCCAATATACCTATTTAGTCAGTTATTATGAAATTAAAATTGTACACAAGCCAAAACCCAAAAATGAGAGTTTAACCATTCTTGCAGTCTACCTGTTTTGTTTTGTTTTTGTTTTTTTTCTACTTGGGTTTTTATTCTTAGGTAGGAAGGTAGATGGGTTGAGTGGATGCATAAAGGAGACAGATAAGTAAGTAAGCTATGAAACTGTACAAAATATGAGGCATAAAGAAGAGATGGATTGGTGCTAAGGAAATGCAAAGTGGGGCTGTAAAAGGAGGCTCTCAAGGGAAGCCGAGAGGGATTTGTTTTTATGACAGGTTTTAAAGGAGGTGATGAGAAAAACATACACTCTCATATGTACAGTCTGGACCTAGTGAAAAGTGATGCAACTGCTCTGGACCACAATTTGGCAGTTAATTCTAGAATGTTTAAATATTCTTACCCCTTGACCTAGCAATTCCATTTCTAGAAATTAAGCTTCAAAATAGTTGTGTATGTGATTAGCTTGTTCTTCTGACCAGGGAGGATAAGACAGTCAGGTGGCGCAGCTGTCTGACAAGTACGGAGTACTTATAGGGGTTTCATGGCACTATCAACTTCTGAGTCTGAAGTGGGTTCCTCATGCAAAGCAGTATCTAAAATCCCTTCACAACAAATATCTTACCCATAGGACAAATGCTCCTCAATGCCCAGCCACTGGCTTTGGTCATCCTTGCTTGCTGGAACTTAAATTAATGTAAGAGTAACAGGCAGCATGGAAAGCAGCATTTTTACTAGTTCTCTCAAAACTGGGGAAGTTACTATGTGAGATGAATGCCATTTATTTTTGTCTTTTGCTGAAAACCCAATAAAAAGAAAAAGCTGCTCAACAATTATTGAATAATAGAAGCTAAAGAGAAATATTTGGGGGGTGGGGAGGAAACGAAAAGTCAAAGAACTTATTTATACCTAATTTAATTTCAAATGTTACCTGTTGTTTATATGGCTTTACAAAAAAAATCATTTGTCTAATTTTATCCATCTGTATCCACAACCTCAAATCCAAAATCTTTATTAAAAATGTTTGCCAAACATTCCACAAGAAAATACACTGCTTGCAAAAACATCCAAATATCCACAATAGTAGTTATCCAGAGACTTCTAAAATTGTGAGCAACTCTTATCCAATTGGACAGTGGGATTAAAATGAATTCTTCAGTGAGAATGAAAAAGATTTCTGGCATCAATGTATGAAGCTTTTTAAATAGGCTTTTAATGCTCCCTTCACCCCCCAAAATATGATTGCCAATTCCAGGAAGTAGCTTTATTTTCCAACTCCAGTCTTAGTATTTTTTTCTGGATTCAGGAATAGACATTCCCAGTTCTTCCACCCTTCTTGTCATAAATAGGTCTTTTGACAGCAACCATGAACAAAAAGTTGTTCAGCAGGATTCTCAATGGTCTAAAGAAAATCAGAACCAAGGATCTGATCTGTGTTTCTATCACCAGGGACTTAATGATTCAAGGAAACATCTCATCAGTCAGACAGCAGGTCACTGAGGTGAGCAGGAACAATATGAGCTCTACTCTGAAAAGAATGCTAAATTGCCTATTTGAGATAAAATTGCATGTTCCCTGTTGTATGTGTTTATCCCATGTGCAGTCTGTCTGTCATCCTAGCCCTAGAATCTGGGGAGACAAAAGGTGAATGGAGAGTAAAAGGACACCCACACACACACCAAATCGGGACAATCGTTTTGTAAAACTGTCAGTATCAACTAAAGCTGACCATATGCATACCGTACGACCCAGCAATCCCAATGTGTGTATCCCAAACACACACACACCTCCCAAAATGTGCACAATAGCATTCACTTGATGGGCTTCTCTACAGCAAAGAATTATCTCCAACCACAGGCAATTTTATGGACGAATCTTGCCAATGTACTGTTGAGGGAGAAAAGCCAGGTATGAACGAGTGTATACTGAGTTATTGCACTTTAAAAAGTACCAAAAGGGCAACAGTAATCTATTCTGGGAGAAGTCAGGGTAAAACAAAGTCACGGAAAGGCTTCTAGAGGGCTGGTCATATTCTGTTCCCGATCTGGGTGTTAGTTATGTGGGTGTGTCCAGTTTGTGAAAACTATAAATTGTGAATTTATATTTGATAACTTTTTCAAATTGAATAGAAGATCAAAGAGTTAAAAAAAAAACCCAAAAACTATATCCAGTTAATTGGAATAGTGTTCAGATCAGGAGGTGGGATGGATCATGATAGGGATCCTTGCCTTTTCTTTCAAGACAGTTCCACGTGTGGAGCAAAGGGTTGCATGACCTCCCAGTATGGAAGGGGTTCCTTTTCTCTAAATCTGGATTCCCACCTGCAAAACACTAAGTGTTGGTAATTTAAAGGCTTCAAGGGCTTCAAGACTGGTAGTGACAGAGTACAGGACAGAGGAGGTTGCTGAGACAGCAAAGCAAACACTCAACCCAGCCATTCCTGTCAATGCCAGAGTAAATATTTTAATTCCGCATCCCGAGTTGGATTTATCTCAGCTTTCCTGGGTCTACTGCACGGCCTCCCCCTTTACCACCTGCATCTTCCTTTGTTTGTTTTCAAGCAGAAAGCCTTTGCTGAGGGCGGAACTCAGCAGCTGCCTACCACCTCCCTAAACTCGACTGCTCTTCTTGCAAGAATCCTGTGAGCCTCCAAAGGCCCAGGCCCAGCGCTGTGGCCTCTGCTCACAGCGACCTGAGGCTGCAATTCCTCTACGTAAAAAAGCAGCAGGATCAGAACGTAAAGACTTCTTTTCATTCTGATGGCAGTGGGACAAGATTTCCCCCTAATCCTGGCTTCAATAAAACTTTCCCTTATAACCTGAGATAAAAGCACTCCCGTGGTCAGAGTATCGCCCATGCAAGGGCATAAAAGTGCAGTCTGACCAACCCCGCAACCACATTTCCATCAAACCGGGAAGATACGTTTTTATATTTGAACCTAATGAAATGCTCTTATCACCAGAAGAGTCACAGGGCCCACCATAATTATTTGCTATTAGAATGTAGCAAAACAGTGTATAGATCTTTCACTGGGGAAATAATAAAACCACTGTCACTACCAACCCAGTAGTGTGTTATTTGTGTGTTTAGTAACAATAATGATGATGGTGAGCAGTTAAACCATTCTTAGGACTGTTCCAAGTGTTTTACACAAATTAACAGATATTAATATTTACATATTTACAGATATTAATGCTCAGAAACACCAGATGAGGTAGAAATTATTGCTTTCCTCATTTCACAGTTGAAGAATGAGCGAGGCCCAGAGATTAAGGACTCTGGGTTGAGCCTCAGAGTTGGGTGGGTGTGCAGCTGAGTTTAAATCTAATAGCCTCACTGCCTCCCCTAAGGAGGCTGGATCTTCCTGGACTTAGACCGCATATCAAAATAAGCTTGATTCCTTGAAATGCATTTTAGCCTGCAGATATGAGGACTAGCTGGAAGGACGGAGGGAGTATAGGGGGACAGCTACTCTACTAACCAGCCAGAAGGGCAGAGAGGAATTCACCAAGAGTGATTTGGAAGCAGGTGAGTCACAGGCAGGCAGAGTAGGTGAGAACGATCGTCCAGGGAGTGATAACCAAGGCACGAGGAGGCAGGGAGGTGTTGTAAGCAGAGGGCAAGAACCCAACAGGCAGTTGCAGGAGCAAGAGGGGAAGGAGAGCAGATCTGGGACGCCGGAGAAAAGCCAGAGGGCTCGGTGACAAGGAGGGCACTGCTACAGCATGTACAGATGGCCCCCGCCCCTTCCACTGTCATTTGTCATCACAACCTCGAGTTTGTATATAGGCTTTGGAAGGCAAACTCCATTCATCCTTCTATAAACTACTCTCTTATTCTCCTTTTTGTGAAAAGGAAGAGATGCAATCCCATCTCTGTCTGGTTGCTAACATTGTATCTGGGCTTTTGATCCTATTTTGTCACTAAGATTTTCTCAGTCTTCCTCTCAGCCTCCCACACTTGAACTCCTTGCCACCCTGTTCTTGCCCCCTCTGCTTCCAAAATGCGCGGAGCTGTCCTACCTCACAGCAATCTGGCTTTGGCCTCCTCCTCTGACACCTCTCTTTCCCCAACAGAATGGGGGAGAGACTAGAGTGCTAATCTTCAATCAGATCTGGATTCAAGTGCTGCCCAGATCCACATATGTGACACTGGTCATGTTGCTGACCCTTGCTGCTCTTGAATTTTCTCCTCTAGAAGCTAGAGGTTGAAAAACAGCACAAGATGGAGCATGTGTGCACCCCCAAATCCCAGGTGACTCAGAGGTAGTCAGTGCTCACCGAGTATTTCATATGCTGCCCTACCAGGCTCCCCTTGTGGTCAGGTTGGCCAACAGCCCATGCACAGAGGGGCCATGTAATTTCAGCTGCAGTTCAGAGGCCAAGTGCCACCTCCTCCCCTCTCTCTTCCTCCGCAGCACTTTGGAGACCATGTGTTTCAGGTCATAATTCTGGAGGACTCAGGAAAGCTGCCTGACTTCTTTTACAAGAGAAGATGCATTTACCAGGTAAACTACTGAAATTTTGGTGGTCACTTGTGCCTGGGCCCAGTGTTATTCTCCCAACTGTCCCAGGGGCATGGCAAAAGGTGGCACAGGAGTGAGCTGTGCACTGGACCCCGACCCTCTGCTTTCAAGCAGTGTGACTGTAAGCAATTGCATCACCTCTCTGGGCCTCATTATTCTTTTCTAAGTGGAGATTTTTAAAGTATAGTTATGGATTTTTAACCCTTCTCAAAACATGAAGCCCCTTCTTTCAGTGAAATCTGATGTAGAGACTCAAAGTAGAAAATAGAAAAATGTACTCATACACGGAATAGAAGAAATAGTGAAAGGGATTATAGGGGAAGGGGGGAAATGAGTGGGAAAAATTAGAGATGGTGACAAAAATGAGGGACTACTAACTCTGGGAAATGAACAAGGGGTAGTGAAAGGGGAGGTGGGTGGGGGGGTGGGGTCACTGGGTTACGGAGACTGAGGGGGTCACTTGATGCGATGAGCACTTGGGTGTTATACTATATGTTGGCAAATCAAACTCCAATAAAAATATACAAAAAATAAATTTATAAATATAATATATATATAAAGGAAAATAGAAAAATGTAGACATTCCCTAAGTTAACTGAGAGGCTGGGGCAGGGGGCCCACATAGTCACCTGCTCCCCTTGATCCCAGAGAACCGAAGCCAACATAATTTCCTTTATTTCTTTATGCCAAGTGGTGCTGAAAACAGGCACATTTTTAAAATTTTTATTAAAACAATTTTGAAACCAAGGAAGAATACACTAGCTGCATGTTCTGGACATTCCTTTTTCTGAAGGATAAGGCTCTGAATCTCCTAAACAGCCTAGTTATCAATTAACAGCTTGCATATCAAGGTCTACTTCATGACGCTCGCCTTGTTGAGCCCAGCAGGCCAGAGATATCACGTCATAAAGTCTTCCCAACTTCAACTATTTCCTCCCTTACAAGACCTGCCTTGACATCATTCACCCTGGGCCTGAAAATCCTATCACTGCCCTGCCCTGACTTCCCCACTGTGGGACACTGCTCAGCCCTCCTTTGCTGCAGCATGTCTGACCAAACTAGCCAAGCGAGCAAGATGTTGCTGGTGGTCTTTGAGGGGTGGACAACTGGTATCCCTGAAAGGGCCCTTACTATGGTTCAGCAGAAACGCTAGCTTTTAAAAACCACTGAGTTAAATAATCTCTGAAGTCCTACTAGCTTTAGCAATCTGCTTTCAGTTACAATCCTGATCTCCTCCAGGCTTGTCTGGCTCTCCAGACACAGCTTCTCTTTATCTGATTATATAAGACCAAACATTAAGGGAAGGCATTTGGCACAAGGGAAGGCATTTGGCACTTCCCTGCCTTATCATCTCGTCCAGCCCCAAAGAATGAGATTTTGCATTACCCAGAACATCCCCCCTCCCTTAACGATATCAAACTCTGTTGCCATCCCAGAGCTCAAAACTCTCTGAAATATTTAAAACTCTTGTGTGTATAATCTTGCCAAGTTAGAGGAGGGTGAACAGGGGGGCTGAGGTGAAACATGTGAAAGTAGATCACATGGATCAAAACACAGAACTAGGAGCTGGGCACCCTTTAGAGCCCCAAGGAAACAGGTACGGGAGCTTCAAGTGTGCACGACCTTGCTGGGGGAGGGGGGTCAGTGAGGAGGTCCCCACCTTGTGAAGTTTGAACCATAGCTCTAACTCAGCTTGACAATGCCTTCACAATGTCCCTTCTCAAAGCTCACTCCCAGGACCACCAGCAGCAGCATCTCTTGGGAACCTATTAGAAATGCAAATTCTCGGGCTCCACTCAAGTCCTACCAAACCAGAAACGCAGGAGGGGTGCCCACCAATCTGTGTTTTCACAACAAGGGATTCTGGTGTGTTCTCAAGCCTGAGAACCACTGCTATCTTAGAAAATATATCCCTAACCCTTTCATCTACAGATGAAGAAGCAAAATAGGGCCCAGAGAGGCTGATTCACTTGGCTCAGATCACATAGCTCATTAATGCCAGGCCCAGGCCGAGAAGCTAGGTCTTCTGTGTCTTGTTCTAGGCCACCTACTACCCGACCTAAGCAATAACCTCAGAAGACTCAGTATATACAGTTGTCACCAGAAAAGGTCTATACACAAGAAACCTAAAGCATCAATCTGGTCAGAGGGAGGAGTGTCCAGGGGAGTAATGTGGAAGCCCCTTTGCTTGGCAAGTACACTGATTTCCCTCACACTATATGCTTATGTGAGGAGGTCTGGGCAGGGGGCTGTAGCTGTGGGATTCTAAAATAATTCAGTAGCTGAGCTCCAAGTCTCTGGTCAGGTGATCTCCTAACAATCATCAATATGTCTTCAGTACTATACTAAAAATCATCCCTTATACTTTTTTTTGGTGCTCTCCACTTCACATTCTTCCATTCAAGTACTAACCAGGCCCAACCCTGCTTAGCTTCTGAGATCAGATGAGATCGAGCGCATTAGGGTGGTATGGCCGTAGACTCCACTTCACATTCTAAAACCACATGAATTCACCCTTTGGAAGGCTCCAGAAATTTGCTTGTCAAGACAGCACTTTCTTGACTTGATCTTCACCAGCTGCTCTTTGGCTCTTTCTGGCTCCAGGAGAAGCTCTTGGCTCTAACCAAGTCAGCTTGCCACCCCCCTGGGACAGAGGCCCCCACAGAGAGTCCTCTCTCCTCTCACCTCCCCTCACCTGCTGGAGGAACAGGGCTGTGAAATAGGGAAACCAGACAGAGTTGAGCTGGTGACCATGAATCAAGGTTTCCCGGGTCCTGTAAATCTGGGTCAAGGTCAGGTCCAGCCTGGAGGTCTGGCCGGGGATGACAGGTACATGTACATGTCCTTGCATTTCTGAGTTATTTCTCAGTTAATCCCAGAGCTGCGTTTGAGGCTTGTTATCTGTTCTTTCTCCTCAGAGGCATTTCACAGCTTTGCAAGTCATGTCTCCAGAAGAGAAAGTTAAGAGCAGTTCTCTGACGCTGCTTTGAAGAGAGCAGACCCAAAGCAGATCAAACATTAGCTTTACAGATCATCCTGAGGGTCTGTTTCCTGAGCATTTTCATTTTCCAGATTTTCCAAGGCCTTGGATTATTACAGATGCTTGAGGGACAGTTTAGGGCTTATTCAAGGGGGCTCCTGGCTCTCTCCAAGCTCATTCATTCCCTTATGGTCTCTCCGGCCACACTAGCCTTCTTTCAATTCTTCAAATGACCCAAGTTATCTGTGCTGAAGGCCTTCATGCATTTTGTTCCCAGAACACGTTTTCCTGGATTTTGAGTAGATGGCCCCTTCTCTTTCCCTTCTCCACCTAAGAGTCCTGTGGGCCACCCTATCATTCCCTTGGTCTTCCGCTGCCTTCTGCTACTAATTCCATTTCTGGCATCTACTAGTTTACATTTATTTTTATGTTTAATATTTATGTTTCTTGGGCAGCCTGAATGGCTCAGCAGTTTAGCACCTCCTTCAGCCCAGAGCGTGATCCTGGAGACCCGGGATCGAGTCCCACATCAGGCTCCCAGCATGGAGCCTGCTCCTCCCTCTGCCTGTGTCTCTGCCTCTCTCTCTCTCTCTCTCTCTCTCTTTCTATGTATCTCATGAATAAATAAATAAAATCTGTAAAAATATATTTATGTTTCTTTATCAGTCTTCCTATGAAACTGGACTCCCCGAGGGCCAGCCGCCTATTCTGTTCACACTCTACCCTCAGCATCTAGAACACAGGCACTCAATCAAGACATATCTGCAGATTGAGTGAAAGGACAAAGACCGTAACCCTTCATAGTTTCTGAAGGAAGGGATAAAACAACAGAACAAAAATTGGCTCAAACACCTGGTGTGTCCGTGAAATGCCCAGGTGGCAGTGAAATGAGTCTTAGACATCCTGTCCCCCTCCCAGGACAGTCCTGAGACTCAACTTCCCCTGTCCTCCCTCGCAAGAAGGCCTCATCTCTTTGTAAGCTGCTAGATTCCCTAGGACTGGAGAGAGTTATTCCATTGAGGATGTTTACGGAAATAATACATTTCAGCTGAAATCCACAGGCTAGAGAGAAAGGAGAGGGGAGGAAGTGAGCCAAAGCACAGACCATGGACAGGCTCCTATGAGGAAAGCCTGGGAGCAGAGCCAGTTTCCCCGGGGCGCTGCCTGCCTAGGATGAGACGCTCACACCCCAGGCCCTCGGTGACACAATCAGCCACAGGCTGCCAGGTGGACAGAGTGAGTTTCCAGTGCCCACAACCTCCAATCCTTCCTGCTTCCCTCCACTGAGTTGTGACATTAGACCCACAAGTCCTGCCTGGTGGCCCTCACATGCTCTCGGGCCGCGGTCCGATCACTAGGATTTGATGAGGTGGGCCATCCCAGGAGCCTCTCTGCCAAGCCATTAGCTTTCTGTTTCTTTTCTTTTTTTTCTTTTTTTAAGATTTATTTATTTAATTGCAAAAGAGAGAGTGAGAGTGAAAGAGAGAGAGAGAGAGAGAAAGCACAAGCAGGGAGAGGGGCAGAGGAGAGGGAGAAGCAGACTCGCCACTGAGCAGGGAGCCCGACTCAGGACTTGATCCCAAAACCCTGGGATCATGACCTGAGCTGAAGGCAGATGCTTAACTGACTGAGCCACTCATGGCCCCAAAGTCATTTGCCCTTTAAGCCTTCCTTCTTCTCAAGCCTTACTTCTTCTCACTGAGGGCAGGGCAGTGTCCATGCTAGCAGGTGTTCAGGCTACCACAGGCTCTTCCACAAACCCCAGGCCAGGAAGGGCCACCTACCCTGTGGAGAACTCAGTGCTTAGTGAAGGAAAGGCCAGTTAGAACAGAGATCAAGGGGATTCCTGGGTGGCTCAGCGGTTTAGGGCCTGCCTTTGGTCCAGGGCGTGGTCCTGGGATCTGGGATCGAGTCCCGCATCGGGCTCCCGGCATGAAGCCTGCTTCTCCCTCTGCCTGTGTCTCTGCCTCTCTCTCTCTCTATCATGAATAAATAAATAAAATCTTAAAAAAAAAAGAAAAAAAAGAACGGAGATCAAGAGAAAGAATTTCTAGGATCAAATGACTACCCAGGAATATCGAGTATGGCTAAACCAGTCATTTAACCTCATAGTTGTGATGATCTCATTTATAAAGGATTCCGTTACAAAGTAACACATGTCATGTGTGTATGTGCACATGTGCATGCATACACATGGACAGGCATTGTGTACATGTATGTGTATGTGCACATATATGTATGGATGCATAGGGAAGCTGATGCACATGAAACAAGACACATTAATACTAGCCCTGTGTGTTGAGGAGTACACTGATATTTTATATTTTTATACCCATATGAGGTTTCCAAATGTTACATTATGCAGATATAACTTACACAATCAGAAACACAGTTTAATAGGAAAATAAGTTCCAGCCCACTTGAGTGCATAAGTAGATAGGAGACCCAACAGGAATCCGCTCTACAGTACTGTGAAGAATCAGAGCCACTGCCCAAATGGCTGAACATCTGGGATTTTGGCAATGGGCAAGTCAGGCAGATCCTGCTTGTTAGCCAGCAGCAGAATCTCCCCAAATATCCCTCCAAATGAAGAGACCCAGGTGGTGTGAGATCCTTAACACCTAGTTTCAGGCAGCAGAGCAAGAGGGTTGGGCATGTGTGTGTGTGTGTGTGTGTGTGTGTTTTATAAATTACTAGTACAGAATGTGTAGCTTTAAAAACAGTACTTATTAAATACCCAAAATTTAAAAAATACATAATAATTATGGGGGTTTATACCAGCAGAAGTTCAATTCTGGAACTCCAAGCAAAAGTCAGAAAGTAGAAGGCTCCTTTCCTGCACCCTGGTGCTCTTAACAGTGTCCCTCACCACCCACCCAGGGTTAGAAGGAAGACCCCAAGCACAGGGTCAATCTGAATCTTTCCGCATGAGATGGGACTATACACAGTTTATGCCAATAGTTGCAAAAACAGCATATCCGTGACATGCTATAAGGATTAATATTGCACAAGGCCACAAGATGGCGATATTATGCTAGTAAAGTCTGTCGGGGTGTGTGTGTGTGTGTGTGTGTGTGTGTGTGTGTGTGTCTGGTAAGAGTTAACCCTTTTTGGAAGGGGACAGTGGACAGAAAGGTGGGAGGCAGGAATGACCACAGAATCTCTTTCCTCTGTCTCCTTCCCTATGTCTCTCGATCTTGTCCTTGCTCCTAAAATATAACTTAAATGCACATTTAATTAATTAATTAATTAATTTATTTATTTATTTAAAATATTATATTTATTTATGAGAGACACAGAGAGAGAGAGAGAGGCAGAGACAGGCAGAGGGAGAAGCAGGCCCCATGAAGGGAGCCCGGGTCTCCAGGATCATGCCCTGGGCTGAAGGCAGCGCTAAACCGCTGAGCCACCAGGGCTGCCCTAAGTGTGCATTTTAATTTTTAACATAAAACTTTAATTCATTATCTTAATCTCTAAGAGGATGGATTAAAAATCTGTAATTTCATTATTTTTCACTAACAGGAAAGTATACTAAAATCAGTCCGTGGTTTTCCAGAGGCCAATTCCCACCACTGATCTACAGGAAGCAAGTGTCAAAAGATAGAAAGGTCCCTCTCCTACTTAATTCTACAGCAGGGTTTGTTTCTTTAGGAGTCTCCACTTCATCCAGCGTTTTCCACCCTGTACAATGTCATTAACTCCACTGATGTGTTTGAACAAATGCCTAACTGTGGCCGTGAAAGACAGGCAACTCCTTGCGTGGTCCTTTAGCTTTGCTCACTTAGGATAAGCTAATTATTTTCCTGAAGCTCTTTGGCAATGGTGGTCCCTGCCTTAGCGGAGACTGTGGGAGGGTGGAGTTGATGGGAAGCAGCTCAGAAGTCAGGCGGATCTGGACACGAATCCCAGCTCCAGCTCCACCACTGCTTGGAGGATCTCTGACCTGCCTTGTTTTCTCACCTGTAAATAGGGGCATTAAAAATGGCCTTAGAGATATTGTAGGAATGAGACACATGATATTTGCAGAGCTATTTCACTCTGTATCATACATATAATAAATGGCAACATATTTTTAATCAATGTTATTATGAATTACAAATTCACTTCCCCTCTGCTTGTTATCATTCTTTCCTCTACAGTAGTGCAGTGTGTACTGAAGACAACAGGCACACATGCAGGAACTCCTGCCGCCTGGTCATGCAGTTCCAAGCTTCACGCAGACAGGCTGACAGACCCAGAATGGAAGCTGGCTGGAAGGCAGCAGCAGGGATAGGGATAAGATGCTCTGTCCCAGCAGAGGCTGGAAAGATGCCAGAAGTCTGCACATGGCTCTCCTGACCAAGACATGTTGAGAGTATATCTTTTTAGACTGTGTGAGATGAAGAATTATTCCAAATACACAAGATTGATGGGATACATAGGATTTTTAAAACTACTCATCCTTATTGTCGGTATCAGAGAATGTGTTCTTCGGTAGAGGTGTCAAAAAGGTAAAATCATATTTTCCAACTCTGACTGGCTGGCAGCAGCTAAAATTGCAGCTTCATGGAAAAATGCTCTGGGGCTGCCTCCTGGCCGAGCCAGACAGGGTGCTGTGATAGCTCTGTGGTGTCTGCCCAGGCACCGGGAGCCAGAAGCAGCAATGCATGTGCCACATACTCGCCATCTCCCTCCTCATTCAAAATCCAACTGTAAACCATGAAAGAGGTACCAGAAAAAAAAAAAGGTGAATGTTTATCTGATACTAAGATGGGAAAGAACCCTGTAAGCATCAAAGGAATGAAAGAACTAGCAAAGAAAACCAAACATCTCAACAAAATCAAAAAATATCTAAGTATTGAAAAATATTCAAAAGAAAAAGAGCAAGAAAACTATTTTTCACAAATAGGGCAAAAGTATTACATACTTATGAAACTTAGGAATTATTAAGAAAAACAATAATCCAGTAGAAAAATGACAAATGATATCTCACAGAGAGATGATTCTTACGGAAGAATTTTAAATGACTCAAAAGCTTAGGTAACCAATGTGCACACTCATATTTACAGAAATAATTCAAGAACTTATGAGATCATATTATATACATAATATCAGAGAAGAGAGTCCTATACTCAGTGCTGGTAAGAATAGAAGTGGATACTTT
This sequence comes from Canis aureus, assembly GCF_053574225.1. Classification (NCBI taxonomy): domain Eukaryota; kingdom Metazoa; phylum Chordata; class Mammalia; order Carnivora; family Canidae; genus Canis; species Canis aureus. The sequence goes on along the minus strand of NC_135614.1, from coordinate 75,884,510 downwards.
TATATGTTGCTTTTAGAAATATAAATTGGCCTTTAAAAACATTTTGTTGTTTATTTGAGAGAGAGAGAACACTCAGGCATAAGTGGGGGGCAGGGTCAGAGGGAGAGGCAGGCTCCCCCCTGAGCAGGGAGTCTCATGCAGGGCTCAATCCCAGGGCCCTGGAATCATGACCTGAGCTGAAGGCAGATGCTTAACCTACTGAGCCACACAAGTGCCCCAGAAATGTAAATAGCCTTTTAGAAAATAATTGAAAATACTTCTAGTAATTCAATTATAGGACTCTAATATTTTTTAATGTGGGCAAAATTTGTAGGATAATAATCATAGAGTTTTATTATAACAAATTTTTTTTAAAAAAATCTAAATGTCCAAGTAAAAGTTGATCTATCCAACAGACCAGTTTCAAGCAATCCTTAAAATTGTTTTAAAATAGTTCTGATAGTCACAGAGAGAGAGAGAGAGAGAGAGAGAGGCAGAGACACAGGCAGAGGGAGAAGCAGGCTCCATGCACCGGGAGCCCGACGCGGGATTCGATCCGGGTCTCCAGGATCGCGCCCTGGGCCACTCTCTTTCACCATACACAAAGATAAACTCAAAATGGATGAAAGATCTAAATGTGAGACAAGATTCCATCAAAATCCTAGAGAAGAACACAGGCAACACCCTTTTTGAACTCGGCCATAGTAACTTCTTGCAAGATACATCCACGAAGGCAAAAGAAACAAAAGCAAAAATGAACTATTGGGACTTCATCAAGATAAGAAGCTTTTGCACAGCAAAGGATACAGTCAACAAAACTCAAAGACAACCTACAGAATGGGAGAAGATATTTGCAAATGACATATCAGATAAAGGGCTAGTTTCCAAGATCTATAAAGAACTTCTTAAACTCAACACCAAAGAAACAAACAATCCAATCATGAAATGGGCAAAAGACATGAACAGAAATCTCACAGAGGAAGACATAGACATGGCCAACAAGCACATGAGAAAATGCTCCGCATCACTTGCCATCAGGGAAATACAAATCAAAACTACAATGAGATACCACCTCACACCAGTGAGAATGGGGAAAATTAACAAGGCAGGAAACAACAAATGTTGGAGAGGATGCGGAGAAAAGGGAACCCTCTTACACTGTTGGTGGGAATGTGAACTGGTGCAGCCACTCTGGAAAAATGTGTGGAGGTTCCTCAAACAGTTAAAAATAGACCTGCCCTACGACCCAGCGATTGCACTGTTGGGGATTTACCCCAAAGATACAAATGCAATGAAACGCCGGGACACCTGCACCCCGATGTTTCTAGCAGCAATGGCCACGATAGCCAAACTGTGGAAGGAGCCTCGGTGTCCAACGAAAGATGAATGGATAAAGAAGATGTGGTTTATGTATACAATGGAATATTACTCAGCTATTAGAAATGACAAATACCCACCATTTGCTTCAACGTGGATGGAACTGGAGGGTATTATGCTGAGTGAAGTAAGCCAGTCGGAGAAGGACAAACATTATATGTTCTCATTCATTTGGGGAATATAAATAATAGTGAAAGGGAATATAAGGGAAGGGAGAAGAAATGTGTGGGAAATATCAGAAAGGGAGACAGAACGTAAAGACTGCTAACTCTGGGAAACGAACTAGGGGTGGTAGAAGGGGAGGAGGGCGGGGGGTGGGAGTGAATGGGTGACGGGCACTGGGGGTTATTCTGTATGTTAGTAAATTGAACACCAATAAAAAATAAATTAAAAAAATAAAAAAATAAAAATAAAATAGTTCTGAATGGGACACCTGGGTGGCTCAGAGGTTTAGCACCTGCCTTCAGCCCAAGGCGTGATCCCGGGATCGAGTCCCACAGCAGCTCCCTGCATGGAGCCTGCTTCTCCCTCTGCCTGTGTCAGCCTCTCACTCTCTGGGTCTCTCAGGAATAAATAAATGAAATAGTTCTGAAAAAGATTTATTACTATTATTATTAATGTGAAAAGATTTTGCACATCCCAATTATGTGTTTC